>NC_138759.1:12797222-13397222 GCF_965113315.1 Podarcis vaucheri | reverse complement strand
TTGAATTTGAGAATGAAATAGTGGGCGCTGTGGGTTAAACCACAGAGCCTAGGACTTGCCAATCAGAAGGTTGGCAGTTCGAATCCCCGCGAAGGGGTGCACTCCCGTTGCTCGGTCCCAGCTCCTGCCAACCTAGCAGTTCGAAAGCACGTCAAAAGTGCAAGTAGATAGATAGGTACTGCTCTGGCGGGAAGGTAAACGGTGTTTCCGTATGCTGCCCTGGTTTTGCCAGAAGCAGCTTAGTCATGCTGGCCACATGACCCGGAAGCTGTAAGCCGGCTCCCTTGGCCAATAAAGTGAGATGAGCGCCACAACCCCAGAGTCGGTCACGACTGGACCTTAATGGTCAGGGGTCCCTTTACCTTTACCTTTAAATACTGTAAGGAATAGGAGATAAGGTGGGGAATCTGTTTGTGAACTGCAACATCAGCATCAGCAGCATCATTTAGTGTGTAGGATTACAATATGTACAGAAAAGGAAGCGCAGGAAAAATCAGATAAAGCTTCTGGCAGTGGAGATAGAATTTAGCAATCGTGGTTAGTAGCTGCTGTGGCAGCCTGATAATAAAGCAAACCTTTGTTTTCGTGTTTTTGTTTTTTTAGAAAAAAGAAGTAGAGCTTGTTTTTCTAAGGCAGAGCTCTACCCGAGTGGTATCAGAGGAAAATGATTTAAAGTTAATGATTATTATAGACAGATAAAAGAGATTTACTCTACCTGATTATTTTGTGGATTTGTTATAATAATATATAAAAGTCTCTGCAGAAATTAGTACTTGTACAACCAATGTGCAGGGAGAGGAGATGAAGCATTGTAACATAATTACGTTGAATTTAATTGAATATTGAAATGAAAATTAGGAAAGCTAATGTATTTGGAGCAGCAACGGAAGGATGGGAAAAGAAAAAAACATCTGGGGGGTGGGAAGTCAGTTTTTAAGTTTGTATTAAATTTGTATTAATTTAGTGACAATTTGTTTTTGTTTTTTTTAAAGGAAAATCAATAAAAAATAATTTGCAAATAAAACTAAAGCAAACATTTGATATGCCCTTTACATGCCAGTGTCTCCTACCCACAGGAGAACAAGGACCGAAAGGAGCAAGCAGCAAGAGCCGAGAAACGGAAGAAGCAGCTGGAGGAAGAAGAGGCGAAGAGGCAGAAAGGAGAAAATGGAAAGATCAGTGAGTATCTCGATGGGCTTGTTGACGTAATGCAGTAGGTGTTTGAGCAAGAGTGCTCTTGGTCATGGAAGTTCTGCTCAGTGCCTTGCTGCCTTCCCAGGTGATTTTTACAAACATGGATCATGAAAGTCTGTTCCAGTACTCACTAGTGCAGTGGTTTCTCAGACTTTTTTTTTCTTCTTTGGGCCACACTTTCAGAATTAAAATTTGCTTGTGCCACACTCATTATTTTTATTATTGATAACAAATGCATTGGAAAACAAAGAGAAACAACTCCTAGCAGTGCTCTCGTTTTGAAAAGATTGTGGAAGCAGGCAGAGGATTATGTTGTGGTTGTTGTTTAGTCATTTAGTTGCGTCTGACTCTTCGTGACCCCATGGACCAGAGCACGCCAGGCACTCCTTTCTTCCACTGCCTCCCGCAGTTTGGTCAAACTCATGCTGGTAGCTTCGAGAACACTGTCCAACCATCTCGGCCCCTGTCGTCCCCTTCTCCTTGTGCCCTCCATCTTTCCCAACATCAGGGTCTTTTCCAGGGAGTCTTCTCTTCTCATGAAGTGGCCAAAGTATTGGAGCCTCAGCTTCAGGATCTGTCCTTCCAGTGAGCACTCAGGGCTGATTTCCTTCAGAATGGAGAGGTTTAATCTTCTTGCAGTCCATGGGACTCTCAAGAGTCTCCTCCAGCACCATAATTCAAAAGCATCCATTCTTCGGCGATCAGCCTTCTTTATGGTCCAGCTCTCACTTCCATACATCATTACTGGAAAAACCATAGCTTTAACTATATACGGACCTTTGTTGGCAAGGTGGTATCTATGCTTTAAAAAGATACCCAACCATATTCTGCAAAAAAAATAATTAATGGTGATAGTATGCTATACTGTATTACACTAAAATATTAAAATGTTTCTTTGAAGCTTCCCACCACACCCTTTGAGAACCACTGCTTCTAGTGCAACACAGTATGATGGATTCAGTTGCCACAAAAAATGGCAAACTCCAAAAGTTTTTCGGAAGATAATTGACAAAGATTAGACTCCAGCAAAGCCAAAGCCACCTTTAGCTTTCTAACATGGAATATTGCAGGCTGGCCTAAAAAGGGAGCTGACCCGTCCTTTGTTAAATTCATCCGAGATTATGACATTGTATTTTTACAGGAGACCTGGAGTACAAGCGAAATAGATGTTAACGGCTTTTCCTCGTTCTGCCTCTCAGGATCACCAATATGATGGATTTTGGGATCATATAGCCAAGCTGCTAGGGAAAGAATAATGGTGTAGGGCTGCCAGTAGGCAGCACACTGCATGGAAGGAAATTAAGTAAAAAGTTTCAATTAAACTACAGTGGTACCTCGGTTCTCAAACGTCTCCGTTGACGAACATTTCAGAACCTGAACGCCGAAAACCCCAAAGTAAATGCTTCTGTTTTCAAACGTGCCTTGGAAATCGAATGGCTTCCGCTGCATGTTTTTCAATTTTCTCAACTGAATTTGCAGGCAGCCCTTTGCGCCTCAGTTTTCGAACGCTTCAGAACTCAAATGGTCTTCCGAAATGGATTATGTTCAAGAACCGAGGTGCCACTGTATTCTTCTTCCACCAACTTGATGCTCTCCAGATGTTTTGGGCGACAACTATTAACAGCGTTATCCTCTGCGGTTTTGTCTAATCCTTTCTTAAAGCCATCCAGGATGGCAGCCATCACTACATCTCGTGGGAGCTTAAATATAAGTACCTTCTTTTGAAATTCAGAAGCCCCAGCATGTCAGCAGCTCGTCACACTGATCGTCCAGCTAACCCTCTCCTCCATTTCCACTTGCAGTTAAGAAAGGAGCTGTGAAGCAAGATGAAGTGTGTGTTATCGATGCTTTGCTGGCTGACATCAGGAAGGGGTTCCAGCTGCGGAAAACGGCCAGGAACAAAGCCGATACAGACACGCCCGCGAAAACATCACCCAGTCAACCGCAGAAAGGGAAAGAAAATGGTAAGAACAGCAAATCTAAAAGTCGTAGTAATAGTCGTATCTTGGTTTTTGAACTGCCTAGTTCTTGGACGTGTTGGCTCCTGAACGCTGCAAAACCGGAAGTGACTGTTCCGGTTTGCGAACTATTTTTGAAAGCCAAATGTCCAACGGGGCTTCCGCGGCTTCCAATTGGCTGCAGAAGCTTCCTGCAGCCAATTGGAAGCCGCCATTTTGCGAACGTTTTGGAAGTCGAACGGACTTCCAGAACAGATTTTGTTTGACTTCCAAGGTACGACTGTAGTGGCAGTTGCTGTTTCTGCTGCTGCTGCTGCTGCTGCTGCTGTGAAAACTAACATGTTATTCCCCACCCTTTACCCTGATATCCCAGGGCAAGATCAAATACAACATTAAAACAGATTTAAACAACTTGCAGTCGCAAAAATCCACCCATCACTGCAATGAAAATGGGTTTTTTAATTTTATGGGCAGCCTTGTCCCATAAACAATTGCTCTTTTTGGTGGCGACAGGGGGTGGGGATTTTAAGAAAATAAGATTTCCTGCTTGCTTAGGTGGCAAAGGTCCACCTAGACAGGCATTCTGTTCTCAAAGTGGCCTACGGGACCTGATTCCAATGGGAGGCCTACAAGTAGGACCTGAACACAACAGGTCCCAGCAACTGATACCCAGAACATCTGTGCAATGCTGCTTTGTGTGAGTAGCATTTCATCTGACTGAGCCCCCGTGTGGCGGAATCTGGAATTTACCATTTCGGAGGCTGGGACTAGACGTTAGGGCAAATAGGAGGCTGAGCTAGAAAGCAGCAACCCAAGGACATTCAATTTAAATCCCACCGTCTTCTCCAAGGAGCTAAAGGTGGTGTGTGCTGTTCTCTCCCTCCTCATTTAATGCTGACAACAACCTTGTGAGGTAGGATAGGTGGCAAGGCAGTAACCAGCTCAAGGTCACCCAGTGAGTTTCATGGCTGAGTGGGGTTCTGAACCCTCTTCTCCCAGGTCCATAGGAATCAATAAAATATTTGAGGGGGCTGGGCCCCCCAAAAATTGATGGGCTTTGCCATTCAAATGGTGTGTGCGTACCGCATCATGTGATCAGTTATGCAGCATGGTGCTTACCTGCCCCCACCCAATATTTTATTCAGGCAGGCACCCCTGCCCAGTTCCAAGGCTGATGCTCTAGCCCAGGCATAGGCAAACTCGGCCCTCCAGATGTTTCGGGACTACAACTCCCATCATCCCTGACCACTGGTCCTGTTAGCCAAGGATGATGGGAGTTGTAGTCCCAAAACATCTGGGGGGGCCACGTTTGCCTATGCCTGCTCTAGCCACTGCACAACACTGCCAGATCAACAGTTACTCAGCATGTGGCATCACATCACATTTCCCATCTCCCCCAATGGCAGGCAGTAGAATAAAGGAAGGGCAGGGAAACTCGCATTACTAAGAAAGAGCGGTAAGGGACGCGGGTGGCGCTGTGGGTTAAACCACAGAGCCTAGGACTTGCCGATCAGAAGGTCGGCGGTTTGAATCCCCGCGATGGGGTGAGCTCCCGTTGCTCAGTCCCTGCTCCTGCCAACCTAGCAGTTCGAAAGCACATCAAAGTGCAAGTAGATAAATAGGTACCGCTCTGGCGGGAAGGAAAACGGTGCTTCCGTGCGCTGCTCTGGTTCGCCAGAAGCGGCTTAGTCATGCTGGCCACATGACCCGGAAGCTGTACACCGGCTCCCTCGGCCAATAAAGCGAGATGAGTACCGCAACCCCAGAGTCGGTCATGACTGGACCTAATGGTCAGGGGTCCCTTTACCTTTAAGAAAGAGAGGTGGAGAAACCAGAAAGTCTTGGTGGGGGCTGGCACTAGGGAAACTCAGGAGCAGCCTCAATGTTTGTCCGACAGTGTGTTTCTTTCTCATTCACAAAAAAACAACAACCCAGAGATGGATCTGATCCTTGTGTATTTTGTCAATTTTTTCAGGCCAAAGTGTCCAGCCTGCCAAAGACCCAGCGAAGGATGAAGGGGAAAAGGATGTGGTTGCGCAAACTAAGCTCCAGAATCCAGTTGAAAAAACAGCTTCGGATGTCGTAACCCCAGTTAAGACGCAGGAGGCTGTCGCTGACCCCGTGGCTTCTGACAAGCCCGTTCCCGGAGTGGGGAGTGGGAGATGTTCTCCAACCCGGCCTGGTACTGAGACGAATTCCTTGAATTCGTTTCCACTGGAGGGAGGTGGAAAATCAGGAAACAGCACAAGCATGCAAGAGGGGGCCGTCCCTTGTAGCGCCCAGGACAACGTGGACTTCAATGACTTGGTGTTGTCCCAGTCGACCTCCTTCATCGAGTTTGGAAGCAGCACCTCAGGCCTTGGAAGCGAAACTATTTCATTAAGCTCTGGAGACCCAGCTGGCGGAACAGAACTGGTTTGTTCGCAGAACGGCTTAAATCCAAATGACCAGGTGAGCGGCGCTGTCAGGAAAAGCGGCAGAAAGGAGGAAGATCCTGGACATACCACAGAGCTACTAACCCCGGAGGCGCCGAAAGAAGCGATCAAGGAAAACAAAGAACCTTCTATAGACTCTCTGGTGGTGGACATCTCTCAGGAGAAGTCCTTCTCGGAGGAGCCGGTGACAGATTCTTCGTGCTCCGCGGCGGTCCCTCCGGAGCAAGCCCTTGCCGACAAGGAGGGCCAAAGGGGCTCCTCAAAGCGAAAGAAGAAGAAAAGGCACAGCAAGAGCAACTCAAGTAAGCCCTTTTTGAATTGTAATTGCTGGAGGTCAAGACTGAGCCGAACTTAGCTAGCTCGCTCACGGGCCTCATTCAGGCAGACCTGCCCTCTCTCTTTTGGAGATTTTCAGGGATGGGGAAAAAGGGCAAAGCGTTCACCCCCTTTGGGAATGGCAGCCACACTCCCGACTTCTGCCTGGCACATTTATTTATTTATTTATTTATTTATTACGTTTTTGTGCCGCCCGTTATCCATAGATCTCAGGGCAGTTCGCAACTGCAAGATAAGAAACCATGGGCAGCAACGACAGGCATTAGCCTGAGGTAGCTTCAGATGTCGCCATCGCATAGCCAAATCCGATTGGCTACGCAACTTCCTTGCGAAGTCAACTCCGACCAAGGGAGTTCCGCCAGCTGGGTCTCCAGAGCTTCCGTTCCCTTACTCTGATTTGACTTTGTGACACAGCCAATGAGATGTGGCCACCCTGCGATGTTTGTAGCCAGCTCCGAGGGTTCTGCCTGCCCTCCCTCTGGCATCTTGAGGGTAAAAAAGAAAAAAAGGCGCACACTGGTCCAGTAAATAAGTGGTGAGAAATCTGAGTGGCTGGGAGAACGTCTTCCCCTCTCCACCAAATCCCGTTTCGAAACAGAGTATCTGAAAATTGTTGGCTAAGTGTTATTGGAGGTATACTTTTATATAATGGACAGGAAGCTGAGCTTATTTACAGTGGTACCTCGGTTCTCGAACTTAATCCGTTCCGGGATTCCATTTGACTCCCAAAACAGTTCAAAAACCAAGACGCGGCTTCCGATTGGCTGCAGGAGCTTCCTGCACTCAATCGGAAGCCGCGTCAAACATTTGGCTTCCGAAAAAACGTTCACAAACCGGAACACTCACTTCCAGCTTTGCAGCGTTTAGGAGCTGATTTGTTCTAGAGCCAAGCCGTTTGAGTACCAGGGTACCACTGTATACCTAAATTAGATTATTTCTTCCCTCCCCCTCATCTAATCTACCAATTAGATGCCCATGGGAAGCCCACAAACAGTGCAACAGTACTCTCCTCGGTTGTGATTCCCAGCAACTCATACTCAGTGTCATTCTGCTTCTGCCAATAGATGTAGATCATAACTATTGTGGCTGGTAGGCATTGACAATAGTTATTGAACCTCCAAGAGAATAATTATGATGCCATACAGCTGGACCTCTGCATTTTCATTCCTTGCAAATGCATACATCCATCCTACAAAAAAAAATAAAAAAGATGGATGTCTGCCTTTCTGCTTCAGAGCTCTTGCTTAACTTGTATGCAAGCGTCATCAGTTCATTAATTATGACTGATCAACTAAAGCTCCCGAGGTTAACCGGCTTAGACGTCTTTAATCAAGCGACTTCTTTGTGACATCCCACTGACCTTTGGCCCGAATGGCCATGTTGTTAACAGTTTTGGTATTGCTAATCACCTGGCTACATTCAGCGTCTCTCTTTTATTTGAAAGCAGTGGTTGACACTGATTTAAAAGCGATGGTTGATACTGGAGATAATAAAGCAAAAAGAGGTTGTGAGTTGCAGTGAGGTATGTAAACCACCGGGGGCAGCTTCTCTGTGTGAACTAACCGTCGCGTTTGGGACTTCCCATGCCTAATGATCATTGCCACGTAAAGCTGTGCTTCTGCCTCTGTAATGGCTAATTATATGCGCTATATTCTTTTCGTGTGTGTAATTTTGCCATCCAGGTCCAATCTCTGTAGCTACTGGAGTCACTAGCAAGACTCCTAGTTGCTCAGGATTGGGTCCAAGGTCTTACCTTTTTTTTGTGTCAAGCCAATCATCGTTTCCTCACAGGAAAATTTACGTCTCCTGTTGAATCGTTTAATGTTGTCAGGCGTGTGGGGATTACGGGTGTCCTTTTCGTCTTGATTTCTGTTTTCCGTACCTTAAAATCCTGTAAAAATGCAATTTCAGTTCTGTTCTCCTTCTTTGCAACAGTAGAATGCAACTGAGGCTTTCCCACAGCCATCCATTGAACTTCATGGCAAAATAGAGCTTTGAGTGAAGATTTCAGCCCAAACCGTTCTGTGCACTGGGCCCACTCCATTGTTGAAACACTCTAGTAATATAACTCTAGTAATATAGGTACACGGGTCTCAACCACTGAGCCTCTTGGACTTGCCGATCCGAAGGTTGGCGGTTCGAATCCCTGCGACGGAGTGAGCTCTCGTTGCTCTGTCCCAGTTCCTGCCAACCTAGCAGTTCAAAAGCACACCAGTGCAAGTAGATAAATAGGTACTGCTCCGGCGGGAAGGTGAACGGCGTTTCCATGTGCTCTGGTTCCTGCTGGCCACATGACCCAGAAAGCTGCCTGTGGAAAAATGCCGGCTCCCTCAGCCTAAAAGCGAGATGAGCGCCACAACCCCATAGTCACTTTTGACTGGACTTAACCATCCAGGGGTCCTTCACCTTTAATAATATAACTCTTATTGTTTGCACAATGCTTTGGCAGGTTGAAACCACTTCTCATGTTTGCAGTCCTTACCACAACCCCTTAACTTGGACCAATCTCAAACTAAAGATTCCTAATTCAAAGTGCACATTGGTCAATAGCCAGTAGAGAAGGTAGGAAGAAAACAGAACACATAAAACACAATAGTATATCTACATTAAGTACAATATTAGATGTATGGTTGAATCAAAACAAGACAGTCCTTACCCACAGGTTTACAAGGTGTTTTTGAGGAGCAACTTCATGGCCCACCTGCTCTGCCTTCTTAGGGTTGCATTTAAACGGGTCTTTAAAATAGAGGACTTTCCTCTGTGAAATAGGACACATGGCCACCCTATTCCAGACAGCAGGGTCACAGTGCACAGACAGGTGTATCCAGTGCTTTTTTTCTAAAAAAATATGTTTAGTGGTACTCTCATTTTGACTCAAGAAGATCATCATTTTATAGTTCAAATCGGGGGAAATAAATACAGTACAGATGTACCTTGGAAGTTGAATGGAATCCGTTCCAGAAGTCCGTTCAATTTTCAAAACGTTCGAAAACTAAAGCACGGCTTCTGATTGGCTGCAGGAAGCTCCTGTAACCAATCGGACGCTGCGGAAGCCCCATCGGACGTTCGGCTTCCAAAAATAGTTTGCAAACCGGAACAGTCACTTCCGGGTTTGCGGCGTTCGGGAGCCAAAACGTTTGAGAACTAGGCCGTTTGGAAACCAAGGATAAATGGACAAAAGTACAAAGATTCACAAGATGTTTAGGGGTATGCGTACCCCTGCATCGCCCCCAGAAAAAAAGCACTGGGCGTATCTGTGAGTCACCAACCCACCACCACCAAAGACTCCTCTGTTCACTGGAGCTGTGACATAAATATGGATCAAAGTCCTGATAATCTGATGGTGGGTTTGCGCTGCTGTTGGATATCCAAAGGACTCTTCAGTTCTTCCATTGCTCACTGAGACTCCACTCAGATTTTGCCTTCGGTGGTGTAAATCAGGCATTCCCCCCCCCCATCTGTGGCCTTTTAGATGTTGCCGCACTCCAAGTCCCATCACTCCCAGCAAGCATGGTCCGTTGTCAGGCACAATGGATGTTGTAGTCCAAGATGCATGGAGGGTGTTTGGGGAGGACAAAGTGTCAAGAAACAAGAAGAAGAATATCCTGAAATTGCATAGTTACTCCTCTTTTGCCTTCTGATTGCAAGCCACCATAACATAACCCAATGAATCAATGACATGTGATCTCTAAACACCTTGTTATATGACCAGTGTGTTTGTTTTACCAGGCCTTCCATTCCCACACCCTTACCCAGCTAACTCTGTAAATACCCGTACTGGAAACGATATGGAAGATCTCTCCCAAGAGATCCCAATAATTGTCCACAAATGGCCAGTCTTTCTCCATAAGAGCACTTTGTTCAGTAAATATCCTATTCAGAGTTCCCTATTCTCAATCACACAGCCCACAAAAAAGGAAAATCTTCCAATCAGTGCATGAAGATGAACAAAAATCAAGAAGCTCAAGTACAGTTTTTAAAAGAAGTTATAAAATGTTCATCTTAATAGCTATGCTGTCAATATAGCCTTTATACGCATAGTGACTTTGGCGAACATGCAAGCTGTTTCTGTTGGAGGCTGTTGTAGAGACATTTTCATTCCACACCTCCCAGTAATGCATTCACTTGAAAACACAAGTCAAGGCAAAAAATCATTTATCCGCAATATTTATCAACTGCTCCCTCTCCCCCACCATAGAACCAAAGTGGAACTCTCAAATTTCAGTATCCCTTTCAGCTTGGGAGGTTTGTAGACTGCTAAAACTCTCAGTCATCTCCCCAGGAAAAAAATGGCACATGAAGCTGCAGCAGTGTTAGAGCTAAACAGATTGCAGTGCGGACAGAGATCGTACATGATGCTCCAAATTAAGCAACGCCTTTGCTTCAAAATGGCACTAAGGAAATTGATGTGTCCTTTCCTTTACAGGTGGCGCAGCGAGACAGAAAAAATAAAAAGAAGCACATTCTTCAGTAACATATGCTATGGAAGGTAGCCATGGTAACGGGGGTAGAGGTGGGGTTGTTTTTTTTCTCCTAGGGTGACGGTGGGTATTTAATAGGTAGCACCCAGATGCAAGAGATTTCCAAACATATGTGCCTTATGTGAAGTTCTAATTCTATACAAACTCCCTCCCGGTTTCATGCTGTTGCGACAGGCCTCTGGTCAGTGTCACACTGGATGAACCACTCTGGGTAACTCACAGATCGAATGCCTGCAGAAGCCGAGGGAGATGTGGCCTAAATGGTGCCTCTAGGACCCAATGGCAGGGATAATTCAAGCCAACACTGTCAACTTCCTATTGGAAGGGCTTCCATTAAATGACTGTACAAATGGGCGCTGGCCATTGAAAGATATGCGGGACCAAGGTTGTGTTGCTTGTTGTTTGTTACTGTTGTTACATGAAATGCAAATGCTCTGCTGCGTCTGTTCCTACAAAGACCCACGCTCCTGTTCCAACTGAAATAACAAATTTGGCAATGCTATAAGGCCTCACCAGACTCAAGCAAGCAAGTTGTGCAGGAGGGCGAACAGGAAATCCCAAGATCTTTTTACCAAAGCTTACTCTTTCAAACTTGTAAACGTACCAAATAATACACAGTTCCCATTTTAGGTAATAGCACTGATATATGAGAACCCAACAGTCAGGAAGCTAAACAAGAACTTCATTGATTTTTAAGCAAGAACAGAACAGCAAAGGGAAGTGCCTGACTCCACTCAGATACAACTAGATCTAGTGCCACCTAGTGACTAAACTTTAGAATGACACTATCCATGCAGACCTATTCTGCATAAACTCCCAGCATTTATGCATCAAGCACATCATCTGCTGTGTCAATGACTAGCCATGGGCAGCTGCCACAGGTCAGCAGGGAGTTGAAGCCCAGGAATGCACAGAAACACTTTAGAGCCAGGAAGACCTTGTGGTTCAGTCAAGGTCCCAGCTCAAACAGGAAACCATTTATAGCCCCTCTGTGCACAGCCTGGATGGACAGGACCAGTCCAGAGTCTTAAGAATACTTTACTGCCAGGAATATATTCCAGTATGTGGCTTGGATAGCCTGCTTCCAACAGACATACTAGCTCCAGCAAATCCTGACATAGTGTTCCATCTCCATGGACAATAAGTCCATCAATGGCTACTAGGCACAATGGCTATCTTCTGCCTCCACTGTTGCTGGGAATCACAAGCAGGGAGAGTGCTGTTCTCAAGGCCTTCTTGCGGGTTTCCCATCAGCGTCATGTTGGCCGCTGTGAGAACAGGGTCCTGGGCTTAGCCTGATCACGCAAGGACCTTCTTATGTTCCTGTGTTCCAGTTACTTCAGACAAAAAGCCCAGTCTACGCAGGCCTCTGAATGAAGTGGTCAGGTCCTAAAGAGATAAAATGGGGCTGCATGACTTCAGAACGAGGTGATGTTTTTGGATGCTGCCATATATATATATATATATTATTTTTTAAATCCCTGGAAGTAGAAAACTAGCACAGCTGGCTGAGCTAAATCTCCTTCCCCCTGGGGAGTGGCAGTTTTGAATGCAGGCTTGGATTATTATTAATTTTTTTTAAAAAAGAGAGAAATTCGTGAAAGTTGGAAGCTAACACAACAGACCCGGCTAAAGCCCTTTTCTCTAGATAAGCTAGTTGCTATAAACTGAAGTCCGTTCAAAAGCTACGGCCACCCCCTTCCTGCAGCCTGAAGTGGTAATAGTCACTTCTGCCTCACACACGATAGATCTAAACTCATGGTTTATAAAGTTAAGGAAGGGTTTTCATAACACAGATGGACACATTGCATCCTACTTTTAACGTTCATAATGCATTATTAAAATGTGGCACAAGAGGGCGCTGCAGAGTAACCAAGAACTGGCAGTAGGGAAACAGCATTTTTACGAAAAAAAACAAGGTGTGGAAATGCTTTAAAATTGCCAGAATCCCCTGTGATGTTTTGGAATGATATATCGTTCTAATAACATTGAACAGGTCAGTGTAGATCCAGCCTGAATCAGCTGAACTCTTGACTGGGAGGGTGTCCTAACTCTTTTCCTGCCTTCAGCTCAGCAACACACGAACCCTGCGCCCCACAATTCTGTGTGTCTTTGCCAGAAAAAACACTTGCCAAAGTATTAACATCCTTAACTCCCTAAAAGCTTTTCCCTCAAAACCTTTCCACGAGAAACCTCTGGATTTCGAAACCTGCTTTGTTTGGGGTTGTTGTTGTTTTTCACTGCCTGAACTCGAGGGATTCTGTACAGGCTATGTGGCTTTAATGAACTTAAAACCTTTTGGTGTTCACTAATTGGAACCTTACATAATCTATCCTAAGAAGTGATTTACGTCATTGTTTATTTCTGTTGGATATGTACATAGCTGCCCCCTTCTGTATATTTTACCCAGGTGACATTGAAATATCACGTTGAAAGTATGGAAATGATTTTATATGCTGAGCTTAGTAACAATATTAATTGCACAAATTCTTGTTAATGACTTACAAGAGGCTAGACGCTCTGCTGAACTGAGATGGGTGTCGTATGGTGGCTTATTTTGCCTAACACTGACTCGGCGGGCAGCCAGTTCTGGCCGTTTCATTTTTTGGTGACCACAGGATTTCGTTTTGTCGAAAAGATCACGAGAATACTTAGGGCACCTTAAAACTGGTTATGCATGTCATATTTGGAGAAGGTTTTGTTTGCAAAGTCCTGTTATCTAGCCCTGACCTAGCCTTGGAACAGCTAGGCAAAACCCCCAGAAGTAGGTCAGGGCTTGATCTCTGCAAGGCATAGTGAGCAGAAAGGGACACTTTGCAGGCAAACAACAGAGCACCAGACCAAACTCATGGACCAAACAAATGCATAGACAATAGGGGGCTATGGGGCTGGATTGAGGGAAGACCGATGCTCAGTGGTAGACCATCTGTTTGGCATGCAGAGGTTTCTAGGTTCGTTCCCAGCGTCTCCAAGTAGAGTTGAGGGTATCACCTGCCAGAGACCCCAGAAAAGCCACTGTCAGAGAAGACAATACTGAGCTAGATGGATGAATGGTCTGGTTCGTACAATGTTACTGTCCCTCCACCAACCCAAGATGGAAGAAGCAGGAATTCAGTGGGACTTTGGTAGAAAGCCTTGGTTTTTAAGGAAGAGGGCAGCTTTGTCCAGCTCTGGAAGGACTAATGATGATTTCACAACGTAACTGCTCCAACTCTGTGTATATGCCTACTTCCTGAGTGCAATAAACTGGCTTGTATTAAATATACTCCTCTTAAGTGTGCCTCTTTTTTTAATTGAAAAAAAATTGCATGAGAATTATGGTTTATTATATTTTAGGGTCCCCCAAAACGGAACCCAAAGCGGCACACACAAAAATGAAAATATGAAAAGTGCTAGAATGTGCAGAATTGCGATCTCCTGCCAACCCCTCCAAGTCCATCAAACACCACTCACAACGTGGCTTCTTCTCTTCACGGTTGAAGTCCTGCAACTTGGGAGTAAGACCCATTTGCATTCAGAGCGACTTGCTTCCGAATCCGTGAGATTGAGATTTTTGCTCCCAAGTGTGGCAAAACCCATGTGGCATTTGCAGAAATATTAAATTTAAAATGTGTACATTAGGAGAGGGACGCAGGTGGCGCTGTGGGTTTAAACCACAGAGCCTAGGACTTGCTGATCAGAAGACCGGCGGTTTGAATCCCCATGACGGTGTGAGCTCCCGTTGCTTGGTCCCTGCTCCTGCCAACCTAGCAGTTTGAAAGCACGAAAGTGCAAGTAGATAAATAGGTACCGCTCCAGCGGGAAAGGAAACGGTGATTCCGTGCGCTGCTCTCGTTCACCAGAAGCGGCTTAGTCATGCTGGCCACATGACCCGGAAGCTGTACGCCGGCTCCCTCGGCCAATAAAGCGAGATGAGCGCCACAACCCCAGAGTCGTCCACGACTGGACCTAATGGTCAGGGGTCCCTTTACCTTTACATTAGAAGAGACGTACAATAAAGTGCCTAACCCACCCTCTAGGCCAGTGACTCAATGTTATTTTATTTATTTTTGTGATTATATCTGACCTTTTCCTCCAATGAGCAGAGGTTGGGTGGCCATCTGTCATGGATGCGTTAGTTGAGATTCCTGCATTGCAGGGGGTTGGGCTAGATGACCCCTAGGGATCCCTTCCAACTCTACAATTCTATGATAAGGTGGCATGATAAGGATTCTTCCCCCACACCATATTAGCCTCACAACACCCCTTTGAGGTAGGTTAGGTGGAGAAGCAGTGACTGTCCCAAGGTGAGCTTCACGACCGAGTGAAAATTTGAACCCAGGTCTCCCACATCATAGAACAGCGCTCTGGCCACCACAACACACTGGTTTGTTTTTTAGACAGAATGTTTCCATGCTGCTGAGTCAAACCACACACTAAGCAGTTTGCAAGTGAAACTGTAGATACATCACTGCTAGAAGTCAGAAAGCAAATTCTATACACACAGAAACACACATCTCAGAAGGTCTTCAGAGCGGCATCATGCAATATGATATCACATCACTCCTGGGAGGGTGTCAGAGATGTTAAAAAGCAGAGCAAAAACAAACAAACCCTCAGCCATCTCATAAATTTCAGGTAAGACTCAGCCCCTGTCTTCAAGAAAGGTCAGCCCACTCCTAGCTCATGGGCAGTGGAGTCAAGGGGATTCCCTGGGCTGTATATACAGGTCCAACACTTAGGCCCTGGAGAGCAGGAAAGTGATCTGAACAGGGGGCAAGCTTGAGGCATCTTAGGTTCTAGAGCTTTCAACGTTGCATCCATTCTCCTAGCGCAAAATTCACAAATTCTGGGTGAATGTTCCTCTACCGAGCCAAAGTCTGCAACCTTTCGAGAGATGTGCTCATTTTAGTAACAAAATCCATGGCAGTCCTGCTTTATCACACTACATTTTTTTGGGTAAGCTTTTCGATTCAGCTCTCCTCCGACTATCACCTCCCTTGTATCCATAACGTAGCTTCATTTATAAAGCTCTTAATCAAGATTATGCAACTTTTGGAGATCTAGGTGTTTAGTTTAGTTCAGCTTTCCTCCCCCCCTCCCCCCCCGCCGCCACCGCTGCCACAGTTAACCAACAGGAGAACAAACGTCTGAAAGAAAAACAGGCATATTATATATGAAGTATGTTATACAGATAATACAATTTGCCCAGCAGGTGGCTCCATCTTCCCTCGAGTGAGCAGCTGACGTTTTTGGTTTTTTTGTCCCATGCTGCAAGTCAATATAAATGGAGTTTACTTATGTATGGATCAATTAATGTATTTACTGTATTTATAGCTCGCCTTCAAGACAGCATATGTGGTTCTTCCCCCTCCGGCCATTTTATCTTCACAACAACCCTTTGAGGTGGGTCATGCTGAGAGACAGTGACTAGCCCCAAGGTCACACCAGAGAAGCATCATGGCCAAGTGGGGATTTTGCGGGATGTAAAACTGCAGTCAAGTACAGCATTCCTACAGTGGACATGTTAGGGGATGTTTTGTACCACTCAGGAGAAGAATTCCTGTTTCCTCCTGAGCTGGGACAGACTTGCAAGAGGGTGTGGTCTGTTGTACCAGCATGGAGGAGAACACGACCTCCATGTTCTGACCAGTGTGTGTTCTCCATTTTGTATGTTGCTGTGTGTTTGGAGAAGTGACTGTTTAGTCACAGTCACTTGGGATTAACTTCTTTAAGGAATGTTGTCGTTTAGTCATTTAGTCGTGTCCGACTCTCCGTGATCCCATGGACCAGAGCACGCCAGGCACTCCTGTCTTCCACTGCCTCCCGCAGTTTGGTCAAACTCATGCTGGTAGCTTCGAGAACACTGTCCAACCATCTCGTCCTCTGTCGTCCCCTTCTCCTTGTGCCCTCCATCTTTCCCAACATCAGGGTCTTTTCCAGGGAGTCTTCTCTTCTCATGAGGTGGCCAAAGTATTGGAGCCTCAGCTTCAGGATCTGTCCTTCCAGTGAGCACTCAGGGCTGATTTCCTTCAGAATGGAGAGGTTTGATCTTCTTGCAGTCCATGGGACTCTCAAGAGTCTCCTCCAGCACCATAATTCAAAAGCATCAATTCTTCGGCGATCAGCCTTCTTTATGGTCCAGCTCTCACTTCCATACATCACTACTGGGAAAACCATAACTTTAACTATAAGGACCTTTAAGGAATAGTTATAGTAGTTATGCAACCTAAGCCTGCCTTCAGGGATATGTTTGTGAACCTGAATGAATCTGTAAGTAAACTACTTTTATATTAATGTTTAATCAGATTCTTGTGTTTATTCCTTTTTAAGAGGGATCAGAAGGGATTTTACCAGGAAGGAATCTTTAATAGTAAGACTCAGATGAGTCAGCAACAAGCTGATCACTGCGTAATTTAAAAAAGGGGACTCTGCCAGAATATGGAACTTGCTAGCGCAAGTTAGGAAGGATATAATTGCATAATATATCCTCTCCTGCCTCCCTAATCATCCCCACAGATTTAAGGTGCTGTGGGTTAAACCACAGAGCCTAGGACTTGCCGATCAGAAGGTCGGTGGTTCGAATCCCCGCGACAGGGTGAGCTCCCGTTGTTCGGTCCCTGCTCCTGCCAACCTAGCAGTTTGAAAGCACGTCAAAGTGCAAGTAGATAAATAGGTACCGCTCCAGCGGGAAGGTAAACGGCGTTTCTGTGCACTGCTCTGGTTCGCCAGAAGTGGCTTAGTCATGCTGGCCTCATGACCTGGAAGCTGTACGCCAGCTCCCTTGGCCAATAAAGCGAGATGAGCGCCTCAACCCCAGAGTCGTTTGCGACTGGACGTAACGGTCAGGGGTCCCTTTACCTTTTTTTAAAAAAATAAATCCCCCAGTCTTAGTTAAACTGCTCCATGCTGCATCTCAACACCGCACTGGCTGAAATGAAATTTTGGCCTAATGCTCACCCTTTGCAAGACGATGTCACCATTTTTCCTCTCTCTGTGTGAGGTTTGTGCATTAGCAGCTTCCTACTTAAGTGACCAGTGAAGAGTTCACGGGAGAGAGGAGCAAAGCCATGTTCCAATTTCCTTTTTTTTAAAAAAACCTAGAAGTTCTTGCAAAATTTTTAGATTTTTCACTAATCTAACATATAACTTCTATGTGGTTATTTTCACAAATATGTGCATTTTGCACACACACTGTGTCCCCTAATATACATATGGCTGGAGAAGAGCCTCACAAACTTTGGAGAAGTGAAAAATTTGAAGGGTAGCTGTGTTTCATTTTCCAGAAGTGCAAATGACTTTGGTTCACATTAAGATGGGCAGGGTATAAATAATAAAATAACGATATTAACAACGAGGCTGATCCAGATCTTCTCTCCCCCCCCCCCGTGTGTGTGTGTGTGTGTGTGTGTGTTATGACCCAAACAGCGAGTTGAAATGAACACATTTCAAATTTTACTTTGAAGAGTTTGCATGCAGTATTTCAAATTTGAATTGGGGGTAAAATTCTACCTGAAAATTGGAAACGTTAGTGCTTTAGACTTTTTGGCATTTCTTGCTTTGATGCTGGCAGGTGCCAACTATGAAATATAATAAGCTGTCAGTTGTCAAATCCTGTTAAAATGCCTTAGCATTTCAGCTACAAAATATTAAGAACGTTTCAAAATGTTGCATCGGTAATTGTCAGGTCCATTAAATATGGCTGCATCTCAGCTATCGGCTCTAAATGTCATTTCGTATTTTGCCTGTGGTCAAGCGCCGCAGAGAACAAACTGTCAAATATCACATATTGAAACACAGTTCTCCGAAATGGATATAAGATATGCAATGTCATTTTCACTAATATATGCATTTAATGGACACTTTCTCCCTAATAGGTACATTCCGAACACATTTTCTTTCGGTTGGGGAACGGCACTGCAAAATTCAGAGAAGTGCAGGTTTCTGCAATTCAATTCCCACAGTGTTTAGGTCATTGCAAATGAGGAAGACTCGTGTTAAAAGGTGAAGTCAAGCCAATTTCTCCGCCAGTCTGCAATGCTTGCTTTTTGCTGGCCTGGGCTAGCCTCGTCACCTGCCTGCTAGGCATCTATCAGTCAACAGGGAGGCAGAAGACACAGGCCACATACTTCAGCTTACAGCATGCACATGTGTCACTATGCTCATGGGATGCCATGAGTGGTATTTGAGTGAGTAGCAAGCAGGCACTAGCTAGAGCAGTGAGATGTCAGGATGCTGTCCTGTCTCTGGTGCTGAGGTTAGATATTTATTTATTTATTTATTTATTTATACATACATACATACATACATACATACATACATACATACCTTGTCCATATGGCTGGGTTTCCCCAGCCACTCTGGGTGGCTTTCAACAGCATATTAAAATACAATAATTTATTAAACATTAAAAGCTTCCCTAAACAGGGCTGCCTTCAGATGTCTTCTAAAAGTCTGGTAGTTGTTTTTCTCTTTGACATCTGGTGGGAGGGCGTTCCACAGAGCAGGTGCCACTACCGAGAAGGCCCTCTGCCTGGTTCCCTGTAACTTGGCTTCTCGCAGCAAGGGAACCGCCAGAAGGCACTTGGCACTGGACCTCCGTGTCCGGAGAGAACGATGGGGGTGGAGACACTCGTTCAGGTGTATTGGACCGAGGCCGTTTAGGATGCTAGTCCAGCCATCCGTAATGGCAGCAATTGGGGGGGAGGCAGTGTGGCAGCAGGGATCAGGGCTGTAGGGATGCACTGGCAGAGCTCATCCATTGTTCCTGCTGGTGTGTCTACACTGCCCTGACCTTGCTATTGCCCTCTACTGAAATGTGTGCAGAAGAGGGCAACCAAGATCATCAACTGTCTGGAAACCAAGCCTTATGAGGAACAGTTGAAGGATCTAGGTATGTTTATCCTGGAAAGGAGGAGACTGGGAGGAAATAGGATAGCCATCTTCAACTATCCTAAGGGCTGTCACATGGAAGAGGGAGCTAGTTTGTTTTCTCCTGCTCTTGAGGGTAGGACTCAAGGTAATGGGTTCAAGTTACAAGGAGATTCTGACTAAACATCAGGAAGAACTTTCTGACAGTAAGAGCTGTTCGACAGTGGAACGGTCTCCCTTGGGGGGAGGCAGACTCCCCTTCCTTGGAGGTTTTTAAGCAGAGGTTGGATGGCCATCTGTCATGGATGCTTTAGCTGTGATTCCTGCATTGTAGGGGGGTGGACTAGATGACCCTCAGGATCCCTTCCAACTCTACAAAAATGTAGGAAATAGTCCTGTCATTTCACTAGTAGATAGAAATGCCATCAAAGTTGTTGGATTATCCAACTGAAGATCTTTATTTTCTAAGAAAAGCATGAAAGATCTTTACAAGAAGAGAGGACGTTGATGCTCAAACAATCATGGACATTGTATGGCATTAAATAAAGCCAGCTTTTTCAAAACTCTACTAAGAAGAGAGAGAGATGTTATTTCTCAGTGAAAGTAAACCTCATGCCAAATTTCTTCACATGTCATGATTAGCGGGTGGTGGTTGTTGTCCGTCCCCAGAATAGAATTGAAAATGTGTGTGTGTCATGGGACTGGCCTTACAAAACAAAACATCCGAACTACAGTAGGGTTGTCATTTCCATCTTCTGTGGTCAACATCTTGTTTGTTGTTGAAGAATCCTCATGGTCCATCTTTGTCTTTTGAATCTGAAAAGCAATGTTGCATATGGTGTTGCATCCAGACCTCTTACAAGGAAGTAAACCACATTGAACCCAAGTGGACTCATTTCTGAGAAGATGTATATAAGGTTGGGCTCGAAGATCACAGCCACACCATACATTTACAGCACACATAGATTCTCCCAAAGAATCTCAGGAACTGTAATAATAACATTATAATAATTTATTATTTATACCCCGCCCATCTGGCTGAGTTTCCCCAGCCACTCTGGGCGGCTCCCAATCAAGTATTAAAAACAATACAGCGTTAAATATTAAAAACCTCCCTGAACAGGGTTGCCTTCAGATGTCTTTTAAAGATAGGATAACTACTTATTTCCTTCACATCTGAAGGGAGGGTGTTCCACAGGGTGGGCGCCACTACCGAGAAGGCCCTCTGTTTGGTTCCCTGTAACCTTACTTCTCACAGTGAGGGAACCGCCAGAAGGCCCTCGACGACGCTGGATCTCAGTGTCCGGGCTGAATGATGGGGGTGGAGACGCTCCTTCAGGACCGAGGCTGTTTAGGGCTTTAAAGGTCAGCACCAACACTTTGAATTGTGCTCGGAAACGAACTGGGAGCCAATGCAGACCTCTCAGAACCGGTGTTATGTGGTCCCAGCGGCCACTCCCAGTCACCAGTCTAGCTGCTGCATTCTGGATTAATTGCAGTTTCCGGGTCACCTTCAAAGGTAGCCCCACGTAGAGTGCGTTGCAGTAGTCCAAGTGGGAGATAACTAGAGCATGCACCACTCTGGCGAGACAGTTCACGGGCAGGTAGGGTCTTAGCCTGCGTACCAGGTGTAGTTCACAAATCTACAATTCCCAGCACCCTTATGGAAGCAAAGTTCCCAGGATTCTTATGGGGAAGCCATAGGCCTTTAAATGTACCATGTGGATGTGACCTGCGTTAGATGTCCTGTAGACCCACTGGACTCCATGAGGCCAACTGAAGTCCTATTGATTTCCAACTCTCAACATCCCCAGCCAGCAAAAGCAGCAGCCAGAGATAGATGGGAGCTGTAGTTCAACAGCCTATGGAGGGCTACAGGCTCCCCAACCTTGATGGCTTTAAAAGAAGATTAGACAAATTCATGGCTAATGAAGGTTACTACCCATGATGGCTCGGCTCGGCCACTACAGTTGGTGGCAACCATGTTTCTGAAAGCAGGTGGTGAAAACTAGAGGAGGGGGCAGGACCCTTGTGCTCAAATCCCGCTTGTGGGTTTCCCAAGGGCATCTGGTTGGCCACTGTGGGAACAGGATACTGGGCTAGTTGGGCCATTGGCTGTTAGGATATTTCCGTTCCACCTTAAAAGGGAGCAGGCTTTGTGAGTCAGAGAGTCTGCGCATGTCCTGTTCACAGGATGTTTATGTTTCCTATTGCTTTTGTTTTCTCTCTCTGTCGGAGACACTGACGCAGTCATGTCTTTCTTTGCTCTGATCAACGCTGAATAAAGCTTGTAAATAATGCTCTCCTGCGTGCGACTTCTGCTGTACTTTATCTGCTGATAGAGCGTGCATGAGCTCTAGAATGTGGCAAGATATTTTCTAGACACTCATGTCACTAATCGATGATACTGCGTGCCTACCAGAGATCGATGGATCGTCCGGCACACGGCTTGGGGCCATGATGGACTTTATCTCCCTGGCAGTATCCCAACATTGGCATGATCCAGAAGGCTCCTCTTACGTCCATCTCGGATGTGCAGTGAGATTGCATCCAAAGGCAATCTCAGTGTAGAAGATCATTCTGGAGCATTCTTCCCCCTGGGGCCATTTTCACTGACAGTTAAATCGCCTGCATTTCCGACATCTGCCAACCAAGTATGATACCAACGGCTGCCTTTCCCTTTTGATGCAGTTTTAACGACATCCACAGATGTGCACAAGTAACGCAAGAAAGCTGTGTTGGGTGTCACCTATGGCAAATTATTTCCTCTTCCTTCCTTCCTTCCTTCCTTCCTTCCTTCCTTCCTTCCTTCCTTCCTTCCTTCCTTCCCCTGATGGGGGAGTTAAGATGGGGAGTTAAGAAACTGGTACCATATTTGGGCAGGAGCCTAAAAGTTCCTCTGGACAAAGCCAATCCCTCCAGCCATAACAAACAGAAGAGCATTCCAGGGTAAACTTTGCAGTACCCAGGAGTACACCTGCCTCTCCAATTGTTTAGTCTTTCTTTGTCGAGATAGAAATCAGCCTTTCAAACTTGCTCCGTGTGGTCTGTTTGACAGCCCTTGTTCTGATGCTCTGTGTATCTGCTTTGCTGGGTTGTTAGACCAGGTACCCATGTTTATTCTGGCCGCACTCTGCTCACGTTTTCCTGAGCGCATTGATGCTGCCGCTACAGCTCTTGCTGTTCCCTGGCGCTTAGCCACAAAATGCCATGCTATAAATAATGGAATAAGGCAGCCAACATCTTCCAGTAAACCAGTCTGCTTGTATTTTCATCATCACTGAATTCTGCTGAGATCAGTAGGGAAAGAGTTTTACACTCAGCTGTTTGGGGCCCTGCTCCATCAGAGTGATGTGGGGCTCATCCGGGCTTGCGCTCATCCCATGCCTAGAAAGCACAGTTCCAAGCCTCATGACAACACTGCTAAATAAATAGATAAATAAATAAATAAACCCCGCCCTTCTTGGTTCAGAAAACCGGGCTCAGGGCAGCTAACAAATTTAAAGCACTTACAGCGGTACCTCAGGTTAAGTACTTCATTCCAGAGGTCCGTTCTTAACCTGAAACTGTTCTTAACCTGAAGCACCACTTTAGCTATTGGGGCCTTCTGCTGCCGCTGCGCCGCTGGAGCACGATTTCTGTTCTCATCCTGAAGCAAAGTTCTTAACCTGAAGCACTATTTCTGGGTTAGTGGAGTCTGTAACCTGAAGCGTATGTAACCTGAAGCGTATGTCACCTGAGGTACCACTGTAACAGCATAAAATACAGTATAAAACGAGAGTAACAATAAATTCAGAATTCAAAAATCAATTTAGGGGGGAAATCCATCCAATAAACATTAGATGATCACCAGGGCTAGCTGGCTAAATTAGTCCTATTTGGGTCAGCGAGGAAACGAGGGGAGAATTAGCTGTGGGATCCCAGAGCGGGTTATCTTCATAAAAAGGGGAGAGGGAGGGAAGGAAGGGGAATAAAAGATCAGGCTAAATTCAAATTGAAAGCCAGGCAGAATAGCTCTGTCTTACAGGCCTTGCGGAAGGAAGTTAAATCCTGCAGGGCCCTAGTCTCATGGGACAGAGCATTCCACCAGGTCGGAGCCATCACTGAGAAGGCCCTGGCCCTGGTGGAGTTGAAGTCCAAGGGTGCCCCACAAGGTGACATGGTTCGCTTCATAGAGAGTTGGGAATCAACCTCAGGTCTCAATCTACAGCTGGTCTCCCCACTTTCTGCCCTGTCACCCATAACGGGTAGTAGCCACCACTGCTTAGATAAATAAGATTCTTCCCATTTGTCAAATAATGAGTCTATACAAAAAGGAATGTTCATTTTCTTTATTTTATTTTCAAATCCTGGTTTATTTCAGGCCAGAGACACAGAACAACTACATGATGCCAAAGTTCCTGAATGAATGGCTGCCTTAAGGAGACAGCAAAACGTGCACCTATTTATTAATAAATAATATGACCCCACTGATGGGCTCCTGTTTTACGATGAATTCACATCTGCTTTCCTTTCATATTTGACAAGCTCGTATAGTTTTCCCTCATTGGAGTTTATAATGGAATCTCCGGTTTCCTGACTCAGTTAGCTTGTGAAGTTATATTTTCCTTGAGTCAAGATTTCGAGAAGTGATCATTAACCATCAAATTATATGTGGTCAATACATCAAAGGCACTTTGCTCTGACAGGAACAACTGCTTCCCCCCCCCCTCCTTTTTTTAAAAAATGCAGCAAAATTCAACTTGGGCAGGTGTTCTTTAGAACAGTTATCTCACATGGCATAATGTCTAAGGTGAATCGTCAGTTGTTGGTACCCAGGCTGATCCTCAAATCAGTACCACATGGGAGAGCTGAAGAGCAGAGCCAGGAGTCCATCACATGATTTTGCAGTTCTATGTGCAAAGTCTCCTTTCTCTAATTTTGCCAGAGGAGCAAGCTACAGGATTCTGAGGACACCATCAACTTAGTTGGAGTGGCCGCTGTTTGCCCCCACTTAAACTCTTATATATTGGGACATGGGTGGCGCTGTGGGTTAAACCACAGAGCCTAGGACTTGCCGATCAGAAGGTCGGCGGTTTGAATCCCCACAACAGGGTGTGAGCTCCCATTGCTCGGTCCCTGCTCCTGCCAACCTAGCAGTTCGAAATCACGTCAAAGTGCAAGTAGATAACTAGGTACCACTCTGGTGGGAAGGTAAACAGCGTTTCCGTGCGCTGCTCTGGTTTGCCAGAAGTGGCTTAGTCATGCTGGCCACATGACCCGGAAGCTGTACACCGGCTCCCTCGGCCAGTAAAGCGAGATGAGCGCCGCAACCCCAGAGTCGTCCGCGACTGGACCTAATGGTCAGGAGTCCCTTTACCTTTAAACTCTTGTATTAATTGAAAATCAAGCAAAATATTGCAGAAACGGCAAAAGTCTTTGGTGCCATAGCTGTCAACTTTCAGATTTGAAAATAAGGGATTAGTAGCCTCGGAAATGGTGGTGATGTTCTAACTCCACCGTCGGAATCAGTACTCCATGGAATGCCAGTTGCTGGAAACACAAACATGGAGGACGCTGTACCACTCTTCTTCTGCTCGCAAACTTCCCATAGGTATCTGGTTGTCAGCTGTGAGAACAGGAATCTGGACAAGAAGGGCTCTACTTACATTACAAAACCTGGCATTGCAGTGATGCCTGTTCAGAATGAGGGAAATGCTTTCTGCTCTCGCTCTGATTTGGCCTCATGACATGAGCACTTAGCCAAATCTGACGTTACGATAGCCACCAACCAGGAGGGCCTGGAAAGGGTATTAGATGAATTCATTGAGGATACAGCTATCAGCGGCAACTAGCTGTGGTGGATGTGTTCTGCCTCCACAACTAGAGGCAGTATGGCTTTGAATATCCATTGCTGGGAACTGCAAGTTGGGAAAATGCTATTCTTCTCATGTCCTGCTTTCCAGCTTCCCATCAGCATCTGGTTAGATATTGGGAGAACAGACTGCTGGACTATATGGTCTTTGGCTTGATCGAGCAGGGCTCTTCTTAGAATCATAGAATGGCAGTTGGAAGGGACCTCAAGGGTCATCTAGTCCAACCCCCTTCAATGCAGGAATCTCAGCTAAAGCATCCATGACAGATGGCCATCCAACCACTGCTTAAGAACCTTTTTCCAGGCTAAACAAACCCAGCTCCTTCAACCACTCTTCATAAGGCTTGGTTTCTTGTGCTCTGAACATCCTGGGTTGTACATTTCAATGTTCACATGAAATCATCTCTACAGAATAATGAGTATAGACCATTTTCGCATCACTGCATTCTTTAGGGAGACTTTGGGGGCATCACTTTTTCTAACATTTGCAGAGTTCTGAAGCAAATCGCAAGCCACTTATTTATCTTAGCATCTAATCTCCCCTCCCTCCTTTCAAAATCTGCTTTTACTGGCTATTCTGAACACTTCTGTCCCATTTCCTTTGCACAGAAGGCTATTTGGAGGAAAGGAAGCATCTGTCTTGATTTCTCATCTTATTCAATAGTCTAAGAGACATCATTTTATTATTCTGGTGATCACCTTCAACCCGACAAAATGACATACCGTCCTCTATAGGATTATTATTTCATATTAATCAGATTCTGGGGATAGAAGAAAAATGAGTGTTTGCAACAGAATGGACATTCAAGGCAATTGCTGAAAAGGTTTCTCAGTGGGTGTTCTCATTTGCTTGTTTCAAGAGAGCTTTGGTTTTTGGCATATATAATAGTCGCCTTGACTATTCAGCCATTTCTAACAAATCGGGGGAGAAAGAACCACAGAGCATGACTGGTGGAGATCAAAACAAGATATTGATCTCAGGCTCTTGAATGGGGAAGTGGTAGAGAGTCTGCCTTGGATGCAGAACATCCCAGGTTGTGGGCTTGGTGGACCACAAGTTTTACATGAGTCAGCAGTGTGATGAAGCAGTATAAAAAGCAAATGCCATTCTAGTATAGTCTACAGATCAAGGGAAGCAATTTGTTGTTGTTTAGTCGTTTAGTCGTGTCCGACTCTTCGTGACCCCATGGACCAGAGCACGCCAGGCACTCCTGTCTTCCACTGCCTCCCACAGTTTGGTCAAACTCATGCTGGTAGCTTCGAGAACACTGTCCAACCATCTCGTCCTCTGTCGTCCCCTTCTCCTTGTGCCCTCCATCTTTCCCAACATCAGGGTCTTTTCCAGGGAGTCTTCTCTTCTCATGAGGTGGCCAAAGTATTGGAGCCTCAGCTTCACGATCTGTCCTTCCAATGAGCACTCAGGGCTGATTTCCTTCAGAATGGATAGGTTTGATCTTCTTGCAGTCCATGGGACTCTCAAGAGTCTCCTCCAGCACCATAATTCAAAAGCATCAATTCTTCGGCGATCAGCCTTCTTTATGGTCCAGCTCTCACTTCCATACATCACTACTGGGAAAGCCATAGCTTGAACTATACAGACCTTTGTTGGCAAGGTGATGTCTCTGCTTTTTAAGATGACTCTATTCTGCCTTGGTCAGACCACACCTAGAATACTGTGTCCAGTTCTGGGCACCACAGTTCAAGCAGGATATTTGACAAGCAGAGGAGGACAACCAAGATGATCGAGGCTCTTGAAACCAAGCCTTATGAGGAATGGTTGAAGAAGCTGAGTATGTTTAGCCTGGAGAAGAGGAGACTGAGTGGAGATATGAGAGCCCTCTCCAAATATCCTAGGGACTGTTACATGGAAGAGGGAACAAGCTTGTTTTCTCCTGTTCTTGAGAGCAATGGCTTCAAGTTACAAGAAGGGAGATTCTGACTACACACCAGGAAGAACTTTCTGAGAGTAAGAGCTGTTTGACAGTGGAACGGTCTCCCTCAGGAGGTTATGGACTTTCTTTCCTTGGAGGTATTTAAGCAGAGGTTGGATGGCCATCTGTCGTGGATGCTTTCGCTGAGATCCCTGCATTGCAGGGGGTTGGACTGGATGACTCTTCCAACTCTACAATTCTATGATTCAACCCCCAGTATCTGCAGCTAGGGGTGGGAGACGTTCCCTACCTGAAACCCTAGAGAAGCCAACCAGCTTCTTCGTCATAGGCAGCTTCCTGTGTTCCTGTGATGCAGAGCAAGTGAGCTCCAGTTCAGACATTTTGTCCTACACCCCTTCCATTGCCTTGCCTTGATTAAATGCCAACAGAGCATTTGTTAGAGGCAGTATTGCACAGAGTGTCAATGTTATTGGCTTTAACGGAGCAATGTTATTGGCTTTAACGGAGCACAGCCAAAGGAACGGAGAATTCCCCAGGGAGCCATGCCTGACTCCTCCCATCTTCGTGTGACTCATATCTAGCACTCCTCTCCCCTCCCTTCTTTCTGGGGATCATGGAAACCTTTGCTATAGAAGCCAACTCATCACTGATCTAACACTTGGCTGTACAATCCTGGGCAGGAACTGCGAAACCTCAGCAAAGGTGTGAAGCTGCATTGATGCCAAACAAGCAAGGCTGTTAAGGCCCATGAAAACTCGACAACATGGTGTGACAGTGCAATCCTGTAGAGGCCTGTCCCCAGCAAACCACAAGATCCACCAACTTTAAGAGGCGGTGTCCTGCTTTGTATTGGCACGTCAGTGGTATCTTGCAAATGACACCTTTTTAAGCTGGGACGGGTGATAGCAATCTGCCCGTATTCAGTTGGCCTTCCTCCGTGCTGAGTCATTCCAGCCATTGCAAAGACAGTTTTCCAAAGCCGCAGCAGCAACTATCTTCTGCTGATGAGTCAGTAAATATATCTCAGGTGCCTGCAATTATAAGATGGCAGAAAGGAGTCAAGTCATATGAGGAATAGCTTCTGGATGCATTTAGCCTAGAGAGAGTTTCAAGTGAGAGGGAAGCATGTTATGGGCCCCTGCAGATTGGTGCTTTAATCTGGGGGTTCCTTGACCCAATAATAGTGCATGGATGGTGGGTTTATTCTGCTTTTGTGTCTTCTGCGATGTTTCCCAAGGCTCCCACATTTGTGCTTTCCAGAGGGGCTATAGCACAACAAATGTGGGAATAAGACAAACCAAGAAGTCGTGGTATAGATAGCAGGAAATCAAAAACTAAAAGGCAGCCACCTTTTGAAATGTGCACTTCTCTGCATTTTGCAATGCACTTCTCCAGCCAAGCAATGCATACAAAAATGCATTTGCTAAGGTAAAGTGTGCATAAAAGTGCATAAAGGTAAAGGTAAAGGTACCCCTGCCCGTACGGGCCAGTCTTGACAGACTCTGGGGTTGTGCGCCCATCTCACTCAAGAGGCCGGGGGCCAGCGCTGTCCGGAGACACTTCCGGGTCACGTGGCCAGTGTGACGAAGCTGCTCTGGCGAGCCAGAGCCGCACACGGGAACGCCGTTTACCTTCCCGCTATAAAGCGGTACCTATTTATCTACTTGCACCCGGGGGTGCTTTCAAACTGCTAGGTTGGCAGGCGCTGGGACCGAACAACGGGAGCGCACCCCGCCACGGGGATTCGAACCGCCGACCTTTCGATCGGCAAGTCCTAGGCGCTGAGGCTTTTACCCACAGCGCCACCCGCGTCCCTATAAAAGTGCATATTTCAGTGCAAATAACATACAAAAAATGCACGGCATTAGGAGAAACTGCTGTGCAAAGATGTGTATATTAGGGGAGATTGCATACAAAAATGGATATACTGGGAGAAATTCCGTGGTGAATTTTTGTGGTGACTAAAACGAAAAGAAAATAAATCACAATCTGATGTGAAAATGAGGAGAAGAACTGAACTTCAGTTTGGAAAAAATGAGAAACCGAGAAAAACTGAAATATGTGGATTCACCCATGCCATTTTTTCCCCTTGTTGGAATTATGTTTGCTCTATAACAAGATGTTCCAAGAGGCCTTGCCTGCTGCTTTTGGCTATAAATTCGTAGGGAGGTGTGCAAGGTCTGTTTAAAGGAAATCAGTTACAACAGTAAAGGAGGAGATGGCTCAAAAGATAAGAAGGAACAGGAGCACACTAGCTGAAACCTCTGAGAAAGAGGAGGCGCAGGCAGTTGGCCCTGTGCTAAGAGCGTTTGCTTTTGTTAACCTCCCCAATAAGGAATGTTAATTTGCCGCTGACTCGCTTTCATCAGCAGCTCACTGTGTGAGGCTCTTTTTCATTCTACCGATGAGAGAATCATATTACCCCATTTCTGCTTCTCCGGAGGGGGGTTTCATGCTGCTTTCCTCTGTGCAGATAATAATTAAGGACAAGAATAAACGATCTTTCGTGGCACCAGCCTCCTCTAGTTATAAACTAAATTCTCAAATTATATCTCTTTCCCCCACCCTCCTTCTCACACAGGAAACCCGATACACCTTTAGGAATTAATGATAACAACAACAATTTTCTTAGGTTTGCTCGGCTTCTTTGATCCTGAAAGATCTGATGGAACATCAGAAGGCCTTGCTGCAAGCACTTCATCATGTTAAATGATGGTGTGCCAAGCCACCTGGACCCTTGCCAGGGATGAAAGCAACTCTTTTCTCCAGAAACGTTGGGTGAAAATTGGGAGCTAAGACTCGCCCTCTCCCCCCCCCCATCCTTCCAGATTCAGGGCCCACCTTGACTCTCAGCCTGCAACATCAGACACCCTTGTGCAAATTAATTGAAACAAACAGTGTAGTTTATTGTACAAAACTCACATATACATGTACAAAACTCACATTAGTAATGGATATGACCTCCACTGTTTTTAAGCAGCATTTGAACACGGTTTGGCATGGAGTCTACTAGTTTCGAACAGTCACTGTTGATTTTCAGATCCCTGTACCACACTTGAATCAGCGCCTGAATGAGCTTCTCTATAGTCATACAGTCTACATCATGGAGGCAACTTTTGCATATAGCCCACAAATTCTCAATGGGATTGAAGTCCGGGGAATTCCCTGGCCAATCAAGTACCTGTGTTTGCTGCTCTGTCATGAATTTCTTCACCACTTTCTATGTGTGACAGGGGGCTAGGTCCTGCTGCAATATCCCAGTACTGTCAGGATACAGAGAGCCAGTGTGGTGTAGTGGTTAAGAGCGGTAGACTCGTAATCTGGTGAACCGGGTTCGCTTCCCTGCTCCTCCACATGCAGCTGCTGGGTGACCTTGAGCTAGTCACTCTTCTCTGAAGTCTCTCAGCCTCACTCACCTCACAGAGAGTTTGTTGTGGGGGAGGAAGGGAAAGGAGAATGTTAGCCACTTTGAGACTCCTTCGGGTAGTGATAAAGCAAGATATCAAATCCAAACTCCTCCTCCTCTTCTTCGTCTTCTTTTCCAGCTCTGAAATAACTCTCTTTCATAGAACCTCAATATATTGTGGTGAGCGCATCATTCCTTCTATTGGCTGCAGGCTTCCGACACCATAATGATCAACTAAATTTTCATGTTTGTTTTGAGTACAGCATTATGAGTAAGATAGGAAACATGCTTTGTTTCAATTAATTTGCACAATACTAACAGCAATCTCGATTCTCCTAAACATTGTCCTTACGTTCCCCAAATGCACAAGAGAAAGATTTTTGAAGGCTTGGGAGAACCCCAAGGTTTGCTGAAATACAAAAGAAGGGGAATTACAGGGGAAATCCCAAAAAATAGCTTGATGCAGACTAGAGATGGGCGAATCTTCCAATTTTGGTTTCTCTCCATTTCTCATTTTTTCCAATCCTAAATTCAATTCTTTGTATTTCTACAGCAATGTGTGGATTTTTATTTTTTTAAAAATCCTCACAAAAATTCATCAGCATTTTATAATTCCTCCTAGTCTGCACATTTCTGTTTTGAGCAATATACACATTTGCAAACAATTTCCCCTAATATGGTAAAGCTGCGTATTCATCCTCCTTTCATTTTTATGCATCCTTTCCACTAACACATGCATTTTTGTAAGTATTGTTTTGTCGCGAAATTGCACCACAAAATTCAGGGATTTCAAAGGATAGTTTCATTTCAGTTATTGGTTGGTTCAAGAAGCATGATTTAGGTAGCTTCTCATTAAAAAGCAAATAAAATTCTTTCCCTACCCAGTATCACAATAGCCAGAGAATTCTGAGTTGACTGTGGGGAGGCAGGATGGAAAATTTAGTGACAGGGACCAGAATGAGCATCTTGAACATGGGTAGGCAAACTAAGGCCCGGGGGCTGGATCCGGTCCAATCGCCTTCTAAATCTGGCCCACGGGTGGTCCAGGAAACAGCGTGTTTTTACATGAGTAGAATGTGTCCTTTTACAGTGGTACCTCGGGTTAAGAACTTAATTCGTTCCGGAGGTCTGTTCATAACCTGAAACTGTTCTTAACCTGAAGCACCACTTTAGCTAACGGGGCCTCCTGCTGCAGCTGTGCCGCCGCTGCACGATTTCTGTTCTCATCCTCAAGCAAAGTTCTTAACCCGAGGTACTATTTCTGGGTTAGTGGAGTCTGTAACCTGAAGCATATGTAACCCGAGGTACCACTATATTTAAAATGCATCTCTGGGTTATTTGTGGGGCATAAGAATTTGTTCATTCCCCCCCCCCAAAAAAAAAAATATAGTCTGGCCCGCCACAAGGTCTGAAGGACCGTGGACCGGCCCCCTGCTGAAAAAGTTTGCTGACCCCTGATCTTGAACAATGGTATCTGCAACACAATATGGGACTTAACTGCAACACTTTAATATGTATTTCTCTATCTCGGTTCCCCCCCCCTTTCTCTCTGTCTTTTGCCTCATTGAACTATGTGGAACTATGTAGAATGTAAGAAATAACCTCCATATGCACTATACATTTAAAAGCAGCATCATGCTATTATTATTATTAATCTCCTAAAGAAATTTGGGGACTGTGTTTTGTCTGAGATTCTTTCGGAAATCCCTATAGCCCAGGGTGGCTCAACCCTCCGTGCCTCTTGCCAGGGAACTTTAGCAAGGATGGGAAAGAGACTGGCCTTGGGGGTTGGGGGTCCTGAGGTTTCTAGGAGGCCACTGCCCCAGTTATCCAAGCACACCAATTCCCCCTGCTAATAACACTCCACAAAAAGTGGTACCCACATTCCTGAGTCTTCAGTGGGACTTTGTGCTATGTCAGCACATGACTTTGTCATGTGAAAAACAATGGCATCCCACACAAGAGGGAGCAAGAGACCTTTGTCTCACCCACCAAATGCTATTCTTTGTAACGATTATCAATCCCTGCCGCCACCGCCTTGTATTTCTCCCATATATGTGAGGCTAGCAATAAGTGCACATTACCCAATTTCCTGCACATCAGCGTCTTGCTTGCTGGATATCTTTTTCTTTAATGCTGCTGCCTTAAGTGCCCATAAAAGTTTTCTATTTTAGAGTGGTCTTTTATGCTGATAATGATCCCCCAACATGTGAAGACCCAGTGCAGCTGCACCGATGGTGTGGTGGGGGCAGGAAATACACAGCCACCCAGGCGCATGTTTTTGGTTTTTGGTTTTTTTAATGATATTTATTAAAATTTTGCAGACAATGAAAGATTACAAAATTAAAAATAAGAAATAAAAAGGAATAACAATAATAAAAGAAAAAGAGATACAAAAATGCAAAGACAAAATACATAAAAAGTGAAAAAAGGGGGGGAAAGTTTAAAAGAAATCAATATTTTCATGTCTTATATTTCATTTACTTGTTTCCTGACCTCCTCACACCCCCCTTTTTTGTATTCCAGTTCACATGGTTAATTCAGCAAATCCTTACCCTCTATCATTTATCTTTACTCAATATCGTAACCTAATATAACTATATATTTTCAACCATTGTCAGTCCGTATTTACATATTCTTGTTAATCTTTTTACCAATACCACTTATTTTCAATCCAACATCCCTTTAACATTCATTAATTTTACAGTATTTCTGCAAGTAGTCTTTAAATTTCTTCCAGTCTTCTTCCACCACCTCTTCTCCCTGATCTCGGATTCTGCCAGTCATTTCTGCCAATTCCTTGTAGTCCATCACCTTCATCTGCCATTCTTCCAGTGTGGGTAAATCTTGTGTCTTCCAATACTTTGCAATCAATATTCTTGCTGCTGTTGTTGCATACATAAAAAAAGTTCTGTCCTTCTTTGGCACCAATTGGCCGACTATGCCCAACTAGTCGGCCACCCAGGTGCATGTTGAGTAGAGTGGCACACCTGGGTGAGGCTGGCAAGGGGAGCTCCCAAGCAGCATAGGCCCCCGGGCAGCGCCTAAACTGGCTGACTACTGGAGCCAGGCCTGCAGTCCAGCATTCTCTTCTCTCATTGGCCAGTTAGGATATGAGAGCAATAGCATCTGCCCATTCATGACCCCCAGCAAGGGGAATTCAGAGGCATATTGCCTCTGGTGTCGTTAGAATGACTGGCAGCTGTTGATAAGCTAATATGCTTTTCAAAGGCCCTTCAAAAGCTTGTCTTCATTCTGATCTCATTGGGGGAGTGAAGAGATAAGCCCAGGGGTCAGCAACTTGCGGCCCATGGGCCAGATGCAGCCCACGAAGATCGTTTTACCGGTCCACGAACCGCCCCTGAACCGAGCCGCCCACTCAGCAAATCCCCTGCGCACTGCCCTAAACCAGCACAGCGTGGCATGGGGACTCGCCGAGCACACCGAAAATCGCATCTGCGCATGTCCAGACACTGAAAATTGCTTCTGCGCTCGTGCGATTTTTGACGTCTGGGCATGTGCAGAAGCAATTTCCGGCACCGCGGACATGCGCAGACGCGATTTCTGGCGTCACACTGCTCCAGTCTGGCCCACGGACAATCTCTGTGGGAGTGATCCAGCCCATGGCCGGTAAACCTTGGCGACCCCTGGATAGAGTGGTACCTCGGGTTAAGTTCGTTCCGGAGGTCCGTTCTTAATCTGAAACTGTTCTTAACCTGAAGCACCACTTTAGCTAATGGGGCCTCCCATGCCGCCGGAGCACGATTTCTGTTCTCATCCTGAAGCAAAGTTCTTAACCCGAGGTACTATTTCCGGGTTAGCAGAGTCTGTAACCTGAAGCGTATGTAACCTGAAGCGTATGTAACCCGAGGTACCACTTTAAGCCACTTTCCCAGCCAAAACCAGGCTCCCCCATTTCAGTCAAGGAGAAAGAAACCACACAGCTGCCTGGTATATGTTTAAGCAATTGTTTATGTTGGGCTTCAGCATGGGTGCCAGGTTGAACAAAATATTGGAGGGCCGAGAAAATATTATGAAAATGATATATAGGTGGTACATGACCCCAGTCAAGCTTGCAAAAATCTATCACTTGCCCGATAACAAATGCTGGAAATGTAAAGAAACTGAAGGTACATTCTTTCACCTTTGGTGGACGTGCCCAAGGATTAAGGCTTTCTGGGAGATGATATATAATGAATTGAAAAAGGTATTTAAATATACCTTCCTGAAGAAACCAGAGGCCTTTCTCCTGGGCATGGTCGGCCAATTGGTGTCAAAGAAGGATAGAACTTTTTTTATGTGCGCTACAACAGCAGCAAGAATACTGATCGCAAAGTACTGGAAGACACAAGACCTACCCACTTTGGAAGAATGGCAGATGAAGCTGATTGACTGTATGGGGCTGGCAGAAATGACTGGCAGAATCCGTGACCAGGGAGAAGAGTCGGCAGAAGAAGACTGGAAAAAATTTAAGGACTATCTACAAAAATATTGTAAAATTAAGGAATGTTGAATGATGCTGGATTGAAATTAAGCGGTCTCAAGCTGTAACTATGATAAAATGATTTTCTTTTTGTAAGTAAGAATTTAAAGCTATAATAATTTAAGATGTTGAGATAAGGATTTGCTGTATAAACAATTTAAATTGGGTATACAAGAAGGGGAGGTACGAGGAAGTCAGGGAAATAAGCTACAAGAAAATAAGTTGTGAAATTTATGTGTTTTTAATATTTTTATGTTTGTTTTTTTCTTTTTTGTTTGCATAAAATTGGAAACTTTAATAAATATCTTATAAAAAATATATATTGAAGGGCCACCTATTCTTCTGTCCTGCCCTGCCCTTCTGTGGAGTGCACCTTCCTCCGCTGTGCACAACTGGGTGCTGGCCCCCCCTTTCCCTGCCCCACCCACTCGCCTTTCGCCCCTTCCCCCGCATGCAAGATTTTTCTGCCTGCTCATCTGCCTCCTGCCCTCCACTCCATCTCCACCCATCGCCCAATTGGCTCTCCAACCAGTCTACCCACCTGCCTCTCCCCAGCTGCCCCAGGCCCAGAAGTGATCTGAAATGGGTTCAGGAGCCAGAAGGCAAGTTGGGAAAATAGGGCAGTACCTGGCTGGGGGGTGGGTAGAGCTGGCTAGCCAAGGGAGGGAGAGGCACCAACTTGCACAAGATATTGGGGGGCCACCGCCCCCTAAGAATTTTTTGGGGGGGCAAAGGTACCAGGATCCCCTAGAGTTAAGTGCCTAAAGCCCTCAGTGATGCAGCCAGAGTTCAGTAGGAAAACGTTTGTGACTCGAAAGTAAATCATTGTGAATAGACAAAACATGGGAGAGATCTATGGTCAGATCCTACAATGTTTTCCTTTTTTTAAAAAATGCAACTGGAAGGAAAATGTATGTGAAGAATTGGATCAGGACCAAAATGCTGACAAGGGTGTAGAACCTGTCCCCTGCACCATATTCCCAATCTAAATTGCAGCGCGTGCCCCCAAAAGTTGTCTTTTGGTCTCCAGTTTGTACCCGTGGGCCCAAGCAGGGCAAATAGCTTTCATTGGTGGCTGTGGGGAGGGGCAGCAGCTTTTGACCACGAAAATGCTGATATATACTCGGAGTCGAGTGTGGATTTCACGCTCTTTATTCAGCTCATAGTGGTGAGGAATGCAAGTTCCCCCAGAATGTCTACTTTACATACATTATTTACACAATGGGCCCCACGTGATTGGCTAATTCCGGGATTCTCCTGTAGGCCAGTCAGGCTGCGGATTCACTTCCACTTGGGGCTGGATTGGGTGGCTCCTGCGGACCAATCAGATTGCTGCATTCTGGATCCTATTGTTCTAGGACCAATCAGACTGCTGCATTCTGAATCCTGTTGTTCTAGGACCAATCAGACTGCTGCATTCTGGATCCTATTGTTCTAGGACCAATCAGACTGCTGCATTTTGGATCCTATTGTTCTAGGACCAAACAGACTGCTGCATTCTGAATCCTATTGTTCTAGGACCAATCAGACTGCTGCATTCTGAATCCTATTGTTCTAGGACCAATCAGACTGCTGAATTTTGGATCCTATTCAACTTAGTTCATAACAAATGCAATAGAGAGAAAAGCATTTTAAGAAGGAGAAATCATCCCCAAACAATGTGTTCCCAATCCAAGGTTGCTTTGAAAGTGGGATTGGGGGTGAGGACATGTAAATTGCCCACATTTTCCAGTATAGACCTTACTCTCCCGAAAGTGTGCACAAAATTGCAGCCTAGCTGCTGAAGCCAAACTGGCTACGCTGGATTTGAGCAGACCTTCCCCCTCCTTCTCCTCGATTGCCCACATTGTGAACAACTGAAAAACAGGATGAGGGCCTGAAGTCTGTCCCTGGTCTAAGGGATGTTTACCTTCTCCACTCTCCGTCTGTTTTCATGGAAACTTTTACTTCTGCAGCTCAACGTCAAGCCAATTTCCTTGCTTAAAGAGTTTTTGACCAAGGACGTCCTTAGGTGTGGGTCTTAATTGTTGCCGCCAGCTTCCGGAACAGGCTGGTCCCGGGAATGGTTTCCTAAGTGTAGCCATAGAGATGGAACCCAAAGCTGCCCAGTGGTCTTTTCCAACAACTTAGCTCCTTTGCGTTGGAGTGAGGAAGAGAGTAACCTTTCCAAGAATCTGCCTGTTTTCAGGTTCTTTTTCCATCATCTGGTTTGGAGAATCTATCGCTGGCCATTTGCCAAACTCTTTATAAGGGAGGCTTCTGTAAATCAGATGACTCCCCCGGTCATTTGATGCTTCCATAGCCAATGTGTGCTGAGTCACGAGGATGGGGGTTACATAGTGTCGAGTTAACCAGGCAAAATGAATTACTCAAGAAATTCCTCTTTCAAGGATGGTTGGAAACCCTACTGATACACATTTGTGTATGTTATGGTTTGTTGTTGTGGTGGTTTAGTCATTTAGTCGTGTCCGACTCTTCGTGACCCCATGGACCAGAGCACGCCAGGCACTCCTGTCTTCCACTGCCTCCCGCAGTTTGGCCATGTTATGGTTTAAGAGGACATTACAGTGGTGCCTCGCAAGACGAAATTAATTCGTTCCGCAAGTCTCTTCGTCTTGCGAGTTTTTCGTCTTGCGATGCACGGTTTCCCATAGGAATGCATTGAAAATCAATTAATGCGTTCCTAGGGAAACCGCCTTCAGACCAGGTCCGGGGACAGTCTGCCCCCGGACCTCTTCTGAAGGCTGGGGGGGGACAAGGGCTTTTCTTCTCACCCCCAGCATTTTAAAAAACCCCGGGACAGCGGAGGACTTCTCTGCTGTCCGGGCGATCTTAAAATGCTGGCGGGCGGCATTTTAAACTCGCCCCGGGACAGCAAAGGACTTCTCCGCTGTCCGGGGCGATTTAAAAGCCCCTGGGAAGGCAGGCAGGGGGGACAAAGACTTTCGCCCCCCGCCCGCCTTCAGAAGGTGTTCCCGCCCCCCCGCCCGGCTTCGGAGCACCGGGAGAAGCGATCTCCCCGCAGCCCCTTGCTTCAAAAGAGGTCCGGGGGCAGCGGGAAGCGCTTCCCGCTGTCCCCGGACCTGGGGCTGCGGGGAGAAGATCGCTTCTCCCCGCCGCCCCTTGCTTCAAAAGAGAAGACCCGCTGTCCCCGGGGCAAGCTTCGTTTTGCGAAGCAAGCCCATAGGGAAATTCGTCTTGCGAGGCAACTCGAAAACGAAAAAACCTTTCGTTTTGCGAGTTTTTCGTCTCGCGAGGCGTTCGTCTTGCGGGGTACCACTGTATTTGAAAATGATATATCGTTGGTACCTAACACCAAGTAAACTGGCAAAAAAATGTATAAATCTAAATCAAACAAGTGCTGGAAGTGTAAAGAGAAAGAAGGTTCTTTTTATCCTATGTGTGGACTTGTAGTAAGGTTAAAGCTTACTGGGAAATGATATATAACGAATGGAAAAGGATGTTCAAAATAACCTTTGTTTAAAAAAAAACCAGAAGCTTTTTTGGGGGGGGAATTATACCTAAATTGCATAGTAATGTATTTATGTATGCTACTACAGCTGCAAGAATGTTACTCACCCAAAAATGGAAAGAAGCAGAAGTCCCAGCAAAGGAAGAATGGATACAAAAACTTGTGGAATATGCAGAAATGGCAAAAGTTACCAGAAGAATAAGAAATCAAGATAACAAACTTTTTATAAAAGAATGGAAATGGTTTATGGAATATTTACGGATAAATTGCAAATAATAATAATAATAATAATAATAATAATAATAATAATAATAATTCATTATTTATACCTCGCCCATCTGGCTGGGTTTTCCCAGCCACTCTGGGCGGCTTCCAACAAAAGATTAAAAATACATTGAAACATCAATCATTAAAAACTTCCCTAAACAGGGCTGCCTTCAGATGTCTTCTAAACGTCAGATAGTTGTTTATTTCTTCGATGGAAGGGCGTTCCACAGGGATAAAACAGAACATTGGCAGGATTATAGTAATAACCTGCAGTTTCATAAGAGTATATAGTTAAAGTAGATGAATAAATGAGCAAATTAAATGAATTTGGATATGCAGAAGATATTTCAAAATAAATTTAAGGAACCGCAGAAAGAGGAGGAAGGAAGTCACACTTTGAAATGTTAAAATGATTGGAAAAATAATGAAATGTATAAACTTGAAAAGTATACGGTAAATAAAAACTTTTTTTAAAAAAAGATACGTTTGTGTATCATGGAGGCATCACAGTGAAGAGCGAAAGCAAGTACAGTGGTACCTCAGGTTAAGTACTTAATTCGTTCCGGAGGTACTTTCTTAACCTGAAATTGTTCTTAACCTGAAGCACCACTTTAGCTAATGGGTCCTCCTGTTGCTGCCTTACCACTGGAGCCCGATTTCTGTTCTCATCCTGAAGCAAAGTTCTTAACCTGAAGCACTATTTCTGGGTTAGCGGTGTTTGTAACCTGAAGCGTATGTAACCCGAGGTACCACTGTATAGGTATGAGCGACTTAAACCGCACAGTCACAAAGGAGGAAGGCTTCTGCTCCACTTTAATGTGTCAAATGACATTGTCTTCAGACTGCCTTGGGCTGTTACTCTTTCGCTGGCCAGCAGTTTAAATCTGACATCCCTGGTTCCACACCCAAGCCCACGAGAATGATATAGGTAGCCTGGGGAGAAGGAGTTAATGAACCAAGCGGAAGCGCACCTCCATAGAGCTCCCCTCCCACCCCCACCCCTAAGGCGCACTGGCAGCGCAAAGCATGTCTCAGCAATAAAGGTTCTTGTTCCCTGCAATGCTGGAATCTCCTTCAGAGGCTGTGGGAGTTGGCGAGGGAAGGACGGCTCTGAATGATTAGAGGTTTATGCCATCCAGCAAAATTAACGTTTGTTCGCTGCCTGCGTGCCGAATTTAGATGAGGATCTCCTGGGGGCAATCACAGCGCTTTCCCAGCGCTGCACGTACTACTAGCAGGGCAGCCTTGGCATATAATACAGGATACAGTACAGAAGAGAGGCTGTTAACCGTGTCCATCCCAGCCGAGACGGAAACACAAAAGCCACTGGCTTTCAAGCACTGTGGTATTCTTGCAGAGAAGCTGGTAAAATGTGAGCTAGATGATGTTGCGTGAATTTGTAGCTGGTTGACGGACCAAAGCCAAATAATAATAATAATAATAATAATAATAATAATAATAATATAATAATAATAATAATAATAAATAATTTTTATTTATACCTCGGCCAGAGCCAGGCTCAGGGCAGCTAACACCAGTAAAATTACACTAAAAATATAATGTGGGGGACCACACAAAAAAACCCCACCAATTTATTAAAATATGGGTTAAAATACAATTTAAAATGCAGCCTCATTTTAACAGTAGCCCATAGATCAAAACCATGTTGTTGTTTAGTCGTTTAGTCGTGTCTGACTCTCCGTGACCCCCTGGACCAGAGCACGCCAGGCACTCCTATCTTCCACTGCCTCCCACAGTTTGGTCAAACTCATGCTGGTAGCTTCGAGAACACTGTCCAACCATCTCATCCTCTGTCATCCCCTTCTCCTTGTGCCCTCCATCTTTCCCAACATCAGGGTCTTTTCCAGAGAGTCTTCTCTTCTCATGAGGTGGCCAAAGTATTGGAGTGTCAGCTTCAGGATCTGTCCTTCCAGTGAGCACTCAGGGCTGATTTCCTTAAGAATGGAGAGGTTTGATCTTCTTGCAGTCCATGGGACTCTCAAGAGTCTCCTCCAGCACCATAATTCAAAAGCATCAATTCTTTGGCGATCAGCCTTCTTTATGGTCCAGCTCTCACTTCCATACATCACTACTGGGAAAACCATAGCTTTTACTATACGGACCTTTGTTGGCAAGGTGATGTCTCTGCTTTTTAAGATGCTGTCTAGATTTGTCATTGCTTTTCTCCCAAGAAGCAGGCATCTTTTAATTTCGTGGCTGCTGTCACCATAAAGGGGGGGGGGACATAAGGGTCAGACTGAGTCCAAACCAAAGGCCAGGCGGAACTGCTCCGTCTTGCAGGCCCTGTGGAAAGATGTCAAATCCCCCAGGGCCCTGGTCTCTTGTTAGAGAGCATTCCACCCAGTTGGGGCCAGTACTGAAAAGGCCCTGGCCCTAGTTGAGACCAGAGTGCTCGCTAATGGTTCCTCATCGTCCTGGGCAAAGGTGACCAGTGGGGTCCTGTCCTGGGAAAGCTGTTGCAAAAGAACAGGGCTTTCAGAGCACATCCCATCAGCAGATTGTCAGTGCCCACAATGAGCAGGGGCATAGCATGGGCAGGCAGGGGGTGGAGTCCCAGGTGCACGATTTTTAGGCGGCAAGAACCAGGCACACACACCCCAGGGGCCGCCATCCTGCCTTGCCTGCTGCTGCTGGAGGTCTCTGAGCCCCAGAGCCCGGCCTGGCCTAGCCGCCGTGTCCCCAGACCCCTTGGCTGCCTGGAGAGCATCACGGAAATTTGCCTGCCAAGTCCTGGCCGGGCTCCTCACTGCACGGTCAGGCAGGAGATCAGCGCAGCGCTGCTTTGCTTTGGTGACCAGCGCTGAGCTGGCGCAGGGGCTCCATGAATCCTCTGTGCCCTGCGCGCATGTTCTTGGCAGCTTTGGCAGTGAGGCTTGGCATGGTGTGGTGTTGGCCTTGCACCCCCACCCCCACCCCACCACCGTCCCTGCCCAGGCACCAAAAAAGGATGCCACACAGCTGACAGGGAGCAAATGAGAACCTGCCAGCTGGAATCATTGTGGGATTTGGTGCCCCCACCTACCTGTCAAACTTGGCCCATGCGTGGTGATGGTGGTCAGGATCCGGCCTCCAGGCTAGTTATGCTCCCTTCCCTAAAATAAGAATTGGGGCAGATCCACACGATACACTTGAAGCCCATTCAACAGACATTTAAAGCCCATTACACTCATACCTCATGTTACGTTTGCTTCAGGTTGAGTGTTTTCAGGTTGCGTCCTGCGGCGACCCGGAAGTACCGGAAAGGGTTACTTCCGGGTTTTGCTGCTCGCACATGCGCAGATGTGCAAAATGACATCATGCGCATGCGCAAAAGCAGCGAATCGCCACCCGCGCATGTGCAGATGCTGGTTGCGTTCTGCTCGTGCTGCGAACGGGCCTCCAGAACATATCCCGTTCGCAACCAGAGGTACCACTGTACTTTCCCCAAAGAATTCTGGGCATACTCTAGTTTCCCACTCACGGAACTACAATTCCCAGCATCCTTAGCGAACTTCGGTTCTACTAAAACGGCAGACTCCTAATGGCGCAGCCTTCGTGGCTCCGGCTCAAAACGAAACAAAGGCTGCTGGGTATTGCAGGGCCACGCTCCGCTCTCAGGCTCAGGGAGGAGCACCTTGTTGTCACTCGATCTCTCCGATATAGCTGATTAAACCATCACGCCCCGGTGCCTTGAGGGACCATAGATGCATTTCTTGGCAGCTCAGGCATGTTTTTCCACAGCAGATTTCCTGTAGAGATTTAGATGCTGAAAGTGAACAGCATGAAGTAGTGGCTATAAAAACTGACCCAGTCCGGAAATGATAAGTGACTCTGCAAATCGGGCTTTGGATTGGGGCAGCCAGCTGTTTATGGAGCAGCAAACATCAGTCAGAAAGAGCTTTTGCGTGACAGGAGGCAAGCAGTCTGCTGACAGAGAGCAGCTGTGAACACTGTTAAGAGCCTGCAGGATCAGTGGCCCAAGGTACGAAATGCACCTGGGTGCTTTGGAACTAACCTTCCCAGGGGCTGCTCCAGACCACCTGTTTGTTGACCATTCCTCCTGAGCTGCTTGCACAAAGCCTATGTGGAGGTTAGGCAAGGTCTGGTTTTGATTTGCTCCCATCTCTTTGCAGCATGGTTATATAGTGGTACCTCAGGTTACATACGCTTCAAGTTACAGACTCTGCTAACCCAGAAATAGTGTTTCAGGTTAAGAACTTTGCTTCAGGATGAGAACAGAAATCGGGCTCTGGCGGCGCAGCAGCAGCGGGAGGCCCCATTAGCTAAAGTGGTGCTTCAGGTTAAGAACAGTTTCAGGTTAAGAACGGACCTCCGGAACAAATTAAATACTTAACCCGAGGTACCATTGTACATCGGTGAGGAATTGAGAACAAAGAAAACAATGAAGCCAGTGCCCCATCTGATCAGGACCACAATGCCTGAAGGACTGCCTCTCCCCTTATAAACCACCCCAGACTTCCTCATCTGAGACCCTTCTTCTTCGTGTGCCTCCTCCACATGAGGTCCAGAGGGTGGTAACATGAGAACGGGGCCTTCTCTGTAGTGGCTCCCCGTCAGGCACCAAACTAAGACATTCCTCTTCAACCAGGCCAATTTGGGCTGATTACTATTCCACAGTCTTTCCGATGTGTTTGTGGGAGGGGGGATTGTTGTTTTGCTGTTTTGTCTGCCCAGGGCTAGTGGCGTCACTTTGTTTGAGATGTGGTATATTAAGGCTCCTGTGAGCAGAAACTGAAAATGGAACTGCTGGACTGTGGAAAACATCAGGGGAAAACATTTCACACAGAATTAAGAAGGTGAAAGTTGAACAGGCCAGTGGTTGTAAAAGTAAAGGGAAATTATATGAAGGATTAACATCGGAATGGTTTATTAATTAACTAAGAAATGCAATGTGATATATTTTTTCCCCAAAAAATGTATTGGTTTTCTCTTATAATACACAAACATAAACACAGAAAAGAACATTACATTTAACACAACATAACATTTAACACAACATAAAAACTTAACAAGAATAAAAGTGCAAAAGATAAAAGAAAAAAATAGGTTTTTTCTATCCCTTAGCCTAATCTGTTACTTCTATGAGTTTCTTAATTTATCTTATATTGCAATACCTCACTAAATAATCTTTAAATTTCTTCTAATCTTCTTGTGTTTCCTCCTCTTTCTGGTCGCGGATTCTTCCAGTCAGGTCAGCCATCTCCGAAAAGTCCATCATCATCTGCCATTCTTCTATTGTCGGTATTTCTTACAATTTCCAATTTTTGGCTAATAAAAGTCTTGCTGCTATAGTGGCATACAAAAACAGTCTAACATTCTTCTTGGGCAATTCCAGTCCTGTTATTCCAAGTAGAAAGGATTCTGGTTTCTTAATAAATGCATTTTTCAACATTTTTTTAAATTCATTATAAATCTTTTCCCAGAAGTCTTTCACCTTGGGACACGTTCACCACATATGATAAAAAGTGCCTTCTTTCTCTTTACATTTCCAACATAGGTTATCATTAGTGTGGTAGATTTTTGCTAGTTTCACCGGGGTTAAGTACCATCTATACACCATCTTCATAATATTTTCTTTTAATACAGTACATGCCGTGAACTTAACCCCTCAGAAATGCAAAGTGATATTAGATGATCAGCATTTCGCGAAATTCAGAGCAACCAAAGATATAAAATTCAGCATTTATATTTGGCTTTTTAAAAATAATTGTATTGCAATTTGGAATGTTTTAGTGTGGTTTTTATTGGATAATTAAATTGGAAAGCTTAATAAATATTATAAAAATTAAAAATATTGTTTTGCTGTTTTGTTTTACTTATTTATTTGTATTTCTCCTGTATTTTATTCCGTGAACCACCCTGAGAGCTTATGATGAAGAGTGGTGTATAAATGCAATGCAATGCAATCAATCAATCTCCATCCTATTCTCATGATGTCCAATCAGATTCCCGTGGGAATTCCGCAAGGAGGACCTGAGCCCAAGAGCCTTCTCCCCACCTGCCATTTCCAGCAATTGGCTGTGCATTCTTGTGATGTCATAGCAATCATTGCCATCAAATGCCAACAGTGTCCTTCAGCTCTCTATATTGGACAAACAGGCCAAACCTTACGCCAAAGAATAAACGGACATAAATCTGACATCAAGAATCACAAAACAGAGAAACCAGTAGGAGAACACTTCAATCTCCCAGGACATTCTATACAAGATCTCAAAGTAGCTGTTTTACTACAAAGGAATTTCAGAAATAGACTGGAAAGAGAAGCTGCTGAATTGCAACTCATTACCAAACTTAAAACCATGGAGAGACCTGGTCTGAACAAAGACGTTGGATTCTTATCTCATTATACATGACTAAGCCATTTCGCACCTTCTCACCCCTTGCCTTTTCCTGTAAGACCTATTACAGTCGTTAAGAGTCGTCAACAGGCTCATCTCAGCTATCTGCCAATCTCCCATTCCCACCACCCTTCTGAGTAATACCCCTCCCCACCTTCTCACTATATAGAAGGGTCTGGCAACTTCTGTTTCAGTGTATCTGAAGAAGTGTGCATGCACACGAAAGCTCATACCAAGAACTAACTTTGTTGGTCTTTAAGGTGCTACTGGAAGGGATTTTTTTATTTTAACAATCATTGAGTTATCCTGAGTGGGTGGAACCACCCTTATAACTAATTTAGGGGAAAGGAAGTCTCAACAGCCGGAGGAGGCAATGGCACTGAACAGGGAGAGGAAAATATATGTATATTCATTGATATCTGTACTTATCAGAGGCAGGATTCATTTCCACTGAAACTGCTAAGTTTCTTTCTTCCTCCAGTTGGAAACTAGGTACTATTCAGCACAGCTATAATTCAAATCATAGCCCAACCCTAAACTTAACGGGTGGCTTTCAGCAAAACTGTTATCATGCAGGGTTTGTTTATTTTCTAATCCTCTGCTTGTTAAAATGAAAATAGCTGATGGGGCTGTTGGGATGAAGAATGAGATAAGAATTCCAAAGCATTTCCCGGCCAAAGCTTTGCTATATAAATTACTTGCAATCTCTTTTTTTACTGGGGGGGGGGGTTACAAAAGGCAATTTTCGAGATGTTCACCTGGGTCTATTTTATGCCTCCCCAACAGATACCCGCAAGCAGAAAAGTAATTAAAAAGCCCTCCTAGTTGAAGGGGAAGCAAGTTTATATATCATCATCTAACACACACACACACACCCCATATGATGGTTATCAAAGGAAAACTCTGGAAAACCGTTTTCTCATCTAAGCAAGCAAGGCATGGCAGGTTGCTGCGTTTGCTGGGATTTCCTCAGGGAGGAAAAAGGGGGAGGCGAGACACAGGAGGGAAACGTTTTGAGGTTTTGCTCAAAGGAAATTCCAGGAATAATGAATAAAGCAAATAACGTTGCCTAAGGACCCAAGAATGCCAAAAGCCAGCTGTTACAGAAAAATCTGGGTGCGGGGTTACTCTGCCACCCAGCTCATCGGACTAAGTCCGTGGGTCCCTGCGGAAGAAAATGAGCTCAGCCGGACACAGGAGCAAACTGCAGAAGGTCCAAGTTTATTGCGCAACAGGTTCAAGGCGAGATTGAACAGCGAGAAAGGGGTGGCATGAACTTTTGAGATTTCCCTCCATGTCCCAGAATACAGTGCATGAAACGTCACGAATACATTATGGGAAGGTTGGGTTTCACAAGTTACATCATGAATATACTTTACACGTCATGAATACATTATGAAAAGGTGGGATTACATTAATTAGCATTTTCGGATGAGGGAGGGGGGATATGCGGAGCGGGAAATATACATAGATACACATTTATTGAGTACCGGTGGTGGCAAGACAATGGGCCAGGAATATACATCGTCTGTCACCTAGTATTGCCCGAAGGAAGGATTTGCAAAACTATCTGACAGGATTAAGAAGTTCCTGCGTACGTGACCTGCCGCTTTGGGGATTATGGAAGTAGGGACAGCATCATGGAGTCCAAGGGGAACTGAGTTGAATGGCACCGAGAACGAGCAGATCAGAACCACGGCTGATTTTATATCAATTTTTGAAGATTTCAGTGATTTCTAAGCCACTCTGTACTAGAGAGCAAAAGCAGAAACAGAGTGGATACATTGTAACAGGATTTTGACAGTATTACTTGAGAGATTATGGAGGACAGGGGAGGGGTGATGGAGTCCTAGAGAAATTGAGCAAATATATTGTAGTGAAGAAGACATTGCCCCCCCCCCCGTTCCGTATCAGTCCCCCATTCGGAGATAGATTTGCATTAAAGTTCTGTAAGAACTTGCAAATCTTTTCTCCGCACCCTAAATCTCGGTGAATGGGATGTGTGGCTTTATGCAAACCTGAAAGGGACTTGCAAGCCATGCCTCTTACGGTCATTTGCAAGTATATCAGTGCAGGTAGCTGCATATAGGGTATTATATAAAGAACACCTCTTGTATTTTGTTGCTAAATTACTTGTGGCATTCTCAGTAGTGTTTATGCTTTACACCTAGCAGGAAGGTCTAATTGACTGAAAAATGCAGTTGGTGTTTTGTCCTTCGCCATTTTTGTGTATTTCTCAGGTGTCAAGCTAGCTCTTCTGTGGTCTCACACTGACATAGTGCTACAGCAACACATCCTGTCTGTTGAATCCCCTCAGGGCTTTCATTTAACCATGTCGCCTGGCATTCACCATAGCTGGCACAGGTTTGGGCATCTCTGAGGGAGATGTCTTCGCCTTGGCCTTTAGCTATGGGATTTTATTATAGGCTGTGGTTTTGCACGCATGGGGGTTGCTCACTTGCACTTAAAGGACCAAAAGGCTAATTGCAGCCTGGATACACGTGCCCAATTCAAACTGAGTCCAATTTGAATTTATCTTGCCCCATGGTTCTCAACTCTTCAAACCAATCTGTTAAAAGAAAACCATTCTTAACAAGGGCAGTTGTCCAAATAAGTCAATTTAAGTCTATAAGGAATCATTCCTGCTAAACGAAAGCATATGCACCTTCATGTATCTTATCAGCTTCTCTTTGGTAAAGCGAGTTTTAGCACATTTTAAAAATGGGTAGGGAAGTTGGGAAGTTGGCAGAGTGCCAGGTGGAACAACGAAATGTGGTTATAAATTTATCTAATTCTAAACATTGGACTACATAATAGCCTGACCTATTAAAAGCATAAAATGTATGAGAATCCTTCACTGGGGTGTAAGGAATAAGACATTAAACATAAAAACAATTACACACAAATAGCCCCCCCACAAATAACACACTGTCAGACACATTTCAACATTCCTACGTAATAACACGTAATACAAACAAACTAATTAAGTATCAGTTGCATATCTTGACACAATTGTGATCTTTTACGCATGTATCTTTTGAATCCTGGAGCACAGAGGCTTGAGGTTCAAGTGAAAAGATGTCCTTGTAAGTCAACTCCACCCCCCTTTGTCAGGCCCACTCCCCAAGCAGTCTCTGTTGTCTGTTGTTGCTGGTCTTGCGATGGCGAAGTACTGAGTTGAGGGGTTGTTGCTACTTTTCATCATTGCACATCTGTAGAAGTGATATCCTGTAAGGGGGCAGGGTTTTGGGGAGACTTAAACACAGTTAGACAAGAAAGGGGCAAAAGGCAAAAAGGATGTCCTCCAGTTTCCATGGGAAGCTGCAAATAATAACAATCTTAGCACATTAAGCATTTTATCCATTTCAATATTATTATCACATTTCCACATAATTACTGTTATTATCTGCTAAGTTTGTTTGCTTTCCTTCACTTAGTTTTTGTTGTTGTTGTTCTTTTCATATTATAAAATAAAAAATTACTCCACATGTATAGAAAGAGAACTGTAAAAAATATAAAGGTTAAAAAATAAAAAGAAAGCAAAAAATTAGATTACCAGTTAGATGAAAATGGACTTGACACAAAGACATCAGATTCAGAAAAGAACTATTATTAAATATATTATCAAAACCACGCAGATTACTACTAGACTGAAAAAAAAATACAAAGGTTAAAAAATACAAAAGAAAGCAAAAAATTAGATTACCAGTTAGATGAAAACAGACTTGACACAAAGACATCAGATTTAGAAAAGAATTATTATTAAATAATACAAAGATATTATCAAAAACCGCACAGATTACTCCTGGACTGAAAAAATGGGAAAACAATGGGGAAAAACTTAAAATTCACCATGTGCTATCTGATAAAAGAACTTCATGAAACTGACTTTCAACATGTGATGAACATGTCCCCAAAGTAAAACACACACACCAAATGAGCTATGAGGAACCAAAAATAAATAAATGCTAAGGCACACAATAAGTAACCTGAAGTAATCTGTTTTGGCATTCTAACATCCCAAATGAAAATAAAAGTGTTTCTTGATGTGACATCAGCTGTAATGTTAATAGCGGAATACTGGGAAATGAGTTAATACCAATAAAAAATGAATGGCAATTTTAAAGTTGTGCAAATAACTTGCACTAGCGAAAATGACAGAATTAATAAGAAATGCTCAGGCAAAAAGGTAAACAAATACCATTCCACAAACAATGTTTGGTTGTGCTTCGATTAATTTCATATATATAATGGAAGAACTGATAAAACGAACTTAATAAACGAAACAAATTATTTGTAACCTAAAAAAAATGTCAAAGCCACAAAGAGATAGATGGAAATCAACTAATATAGCAGGGATTCAGACTTGTTTTGCTGAACAGAAAGAAAGTGACTGTTTGCCTTTAAGGGAAGAAAGACAAAAAGAAAAACAAATGCAATTACTTTTTATAGAGTATTTAAATCACTGTTTGCATCCCGTCATTATCATTTGTGCTGTGGGAGAAAAGAAAGGACACTCTGTTAAAAGGGAAAATTATTTCATGTGAGAGGTCTGTCAGGAAATGCTGTTCCTAAAATGCATAGGCATATACACACCTGTTGAAAGGGAAAATTATTTCATGTGAGAGGTCTGTCAGGAAATGCTGTTCCTAAAATGCATAGGCATACACACACACACACACAAAAAAAAACTGTTATAAAATTTAAATCCCATGGGGGGGGAACTACTCAAGAGAGGAACTCACAGTGGGAGTGCTTTGATATTTACCTGTGAAAAGAATTTGGCATGTCCAGTACTTCACTCTTTTGTATTAAGTAGCCCCTGGAGCAAAACACATTAAGGGTGATTTCCCTCAATGGTTCAAAGTTTTACATAAGGAAATTTGTATAGGTTTCAGGCTCTCCAAACCTTCTCTCTCCCCCCCTCCTTTCTCTCTCTCTCTCTCTCTCTCTCTCTCTCTCTCTCTCTCTCTCTCTCTTTAAGCTGATCTAGCCTCTGTGCATGTGCAGAGTTCATGCCTCAGCAAACCTTTTATACCATTGAAAATGTTGCATCTTTTGGCTCAATTAGAATAAGGAAGGGAAAGGTAAGGAGTAGATTTTAAAAATAGGGTTAGATTTTAAAACAAAAAAGAGAAACTCAGCAATTCAAGTATTCACCATTCAGCCCAAGCAAAGGAGTGCTTCCTTTATGTACAGGAAAGGGCTATCAACCGCTCTCTTATTTATGAGTAAAAACGGCCAGGTAAGGAGTAGATTTTAAAAATAGGGTTAGATTTTAAAACAAAAAAGAGAAACTCAGCAATTCAAGTATTCACCATTCAGCCCAAGCAAAGGAGTGCTTCCTTTATGTACAGGAAAGGGCTAATATCCCTCTGGCCATTCGCGGAACAATCAACCGCTCTCTTATTTATGAGTAAAAATGGCCAGAGCGTTAGAATTCATAGGATTTTTTAACATTCTCAGTCATTTCAGCCTTACCATTTGCAGACAAAAAATTATTATTATTATTATTAATATTATTATTTTCTGCGCCTTAATTTACAGGAATGGCCAAGGCTAATTGTACTTGATTATTCATTTGTATGTGCTTAAACTTTGAATTGACTTTTAAGTTTGATTTAAAAAAAAATAGTAGACAAAATGATAAATACTGTAATCACTCAAATGCTTGATATTACCAGTTGTGCTTCAAAACATCATGGCTTTTACCTCTCACCTTTTAAAACTAAAAAGCAAAGCTAGGCTGAATTTCAACTCCATTACCACACCAGAATTTAAGAATTACCCTCCAATGCTTGCAGACACATGGTCTTCCACACAGCCACAAATTGGGAGAGTTGAAAGGGACCCTGGGGTCATCTAGTCCAACCCTCCAAAATATAGGGTTCACAACAAGATCTCACAGCAAGATTTGTACTACCAAAGAGACATACACATTTAAGTACAGATTTACAGCTGGGAAAGGAAACATCTATGCTCATATCATGTACTAAAGAAGAGGAAAATAAAAGTACATAACTTTACACAGAACCCTTTTGCAGAACTTGAGATAGTTTGAGTGAGTTTGCTTTCTTAGATTAAAGAATGCAAGTTCCTAGAGAAATAAAGGAAGATTGAATTGAGCAGTTTTCCCTAGGATAGGGAGAGGATCTTTTATAAAGCAAAGTTAGTTCAATTGATATAACCACTCACAAATAATTAAAACAGCCATAGATTTGATTTAAAAGGAAGACAAAAGTGACAATTTTCCTGAACTTGCAGAGGAATAGTAAGCCTAATCTATGCCCCCCCTTGCAGTTTCCTTTAAAGGAAGCTTACTCAGGAGTAAATTTACCTGGCACAGAATAAGAAGGAGAAGGAGGGGAAAAAAAAAACCCTGAAAGAGACAGAATGAAACGGGGGGGGGGGGCATTTTCTAAGAAAAGAGGCCAGGAAGTCTTATAGAGACTGATATCAGGAGCCTTACAATAACTCTTCTGTCCAACCAAATCAAAGTTAAAACTGGACTCAGATATTTTCTTAGAAGGAACACCATACTTTCATAGGCATATGCTTAATGAAATACATACACTGCATTTTAGCTTGAGAGCAGTTGGCTCAACTAGGCTTTTGCAGCAGAAACATTAGGTTATCAGCACCTTCCAAAATAAGACTGTAGACTCGCAATCTCAAAAGTTGGGGCAAAGCAAGAGGTGGGGTAAACATTTGCACACTTCATTCTCATTTTCTCTTATTTAGGACTGCTAAGATCCAGCATGACTTCCTTAGATTTAAATTTTGAAGCAAGCTTGCAGTTTAAACTATGCACACTTAAGAAAGGCAGTCTGCCAGAGACAGAAGGAACAGACAACACACATAACGGACAACATGTAAACATACATATTCTCATATATGTATTCACAGACAACACACATAACAGACAACATGTAAACATATATATTCTCATCCTTTAGTTGGTTATTGCAAGGAGATGGGCCACTACCTTTGGCTTCATTAAGTGAAATTAGTAGGAAGGTCCCACATGGTTTTATGAGCCTCCTTGCCTCTTCAAACACACCACCAGGTAATCAGACTGGTAGGGCTCACAACGCTTGGTTGACTGGGTACCCCTTTATAGATGCATGCGTTGCTGTTGTTGCTTTTTTTGCTTTTTCTTTTTTTGGGGGGGTGTCTGGGATAGAGAAGGGGAAAAAGAGGGGTTGATTAGGATTGGTATGTCTAGGGGTTTGGTATGCTTAGTACAGGGACGTATAGTAAAGAGGAGAAGGGGCTTCTAGTTGCCTGGCAACTTCCTTAGTGGGTTTTAGAGAGCTCTAGCTATCCGGTTCCTTGCGTTCCATTTCCTATTTCCTTATTTCCTTATTTCCTGTAACCTGGGGTCTCTTTCCACTCTGCCGGTCCTGCCCAATTCCTCATGGGCTATCCCTCCTGGCAACCTCCTACCTATCGTCACATCTCAGGAAAAGGGGCCCTACTGGACGCCCGCGCCATGCAGTGCCAGATCGGGTGGTCCCTGGATAGAATTTCGGGTCGAAAATCCCCCTTGCTTTCGGAAGCGAGCTTACAGTACACGTGGTATGTAGCTCGACCGGTGCGGCTGGGATTGGGATAGAAAGCAAGACCACTTCCTGCCCCCTAGAAAGGACGCTCGGGAAGATCGGAAAGAGAGCTCCAACCCCTTGCTTTCAACTGGGATGCCCGTTGCAGAGAGTCGGCTATCTTTCAAGTCGGGTCTCTCCGTCTTACTTTCGGGCTCCCAATTGGTGCGGCTGGCTGGAGATTTTAAGGAAAAGGGATAGAGCTCAGAACCCCCCTTTCGGGTTGAGCAGCGGTCCCCGGTCTCTCTCACTAACCGGACCAAGAGAAAGGCAAGAAGGAGCGATAGAGAGGAGGGCAGAGAATTCAGTTGCCAGGAGACTTCCACCCCCTTCCCACCAGTGCACTGGATTTTCCTTTTTCCTTATACTCACGCGTCTTCTATGATGATCCCGGGATCGATGAATAAGCCGGCTGGATCCCTCTTTTGCTCCCCGGCTGAACTCCTAGGGCTTTCGATTACCGCCCAGAAGATGGCTGGGGGTCCAAAAGGATCTTCCCAGGCAAAATGGCCTGGAGCCGGCTGAAGATTTCGGGGCCCCCAGTCAGCAGCTTGGGAGAACCACAAGCCCCACGTTGGGCAGCCAACTGTTACAGAAAAATCTGGGTGCGGGGTTACTCTGCCACCCAGCTCATCGGACTAAGTCCGTGGGTCCCTGCGGAAGAAAATGAGCTCAGCCGGACACAGGAGCAAACTGCAGAAGGTCCAAGTTTATTGCGCAACAGGTTCAAGGCGAGATTGAACAGCGAGAAAGGGGTGGCATGAACTTTTGAGATTTCCCTCCATGTCCCAGAATACAGTGCATGAAACGTCACGAATACATTATGGGAAGGTTGGGTTTCACAAGTTACATCATGAATATACTTTACACGTCATGAATACATTATGAAAAGGTGGGATTACATTAATTAGCATTTTCGGATGAGGGAGGGGGGATATGCGGAGCGGGAAATATACATAGATACACATTTATTGAGTACCGGTGGTGGCAAGACAATGGGCCAGGAATATACATCGTCTGTCACCTAGTATTGCCCGAAGGAAGGATTTGCAAAACTATCTGACAGGATTAAGAAGTTCCTGCGTACGTGACCTGCCGCTTTGGGGATTATGGAAGTAGGGACAGCATCATGGAGTCCAAGGGGAACTGAGTTGAATGGCACCGAGAACGAGCAGATCAGAACCACGGCTGATTTTATATCAATTTTTGAAGATTTCAGTGATTTCTAAGCCACTCTGTACTAGAGAGCAAAAGCAGAAACAGAGTGGATACATTGTAACAGGATTTTGACAGTATTACTTGAGAGATTATGGAGGACAGGGGAGGGGTGATGGAGTCCTAGAGAAATTGAGCAAATATATTGTAGTGAAGAAGACATTGCCCCCCCCCCCCGTTCCGTATCACCAGCTAACTGCTGTAAACAATGATCTCGCACATCGTGCTGATGTTCTATCCGGCTTCATCACTGTCCTACACTGTATGACACAAAAGCCAAATTTCAGCCAGAACAGAGTTGAGGAAGCTGAGGCACTCAAGCTGTTGCTGGACTCCAACTCCTACCAACCCCAGTCAGCGTGGCCGGCAATCAGGGTGGATGTAGTTGGAGTCAAGCAACATCTGTGAGGTGCATGGTTTGTGTTCGTTCTTGTTCCTTGTTTTCATTATGTATCTTGTCTTCTCGTTTTGTATCGTTACGTTGTGAACTGCCCTGTGATCCCAAAATTTAACAAATCAGAAACAGAAACTTAACGAACGGGTTCGTTGGCAGGACACATGGAACCGGCTGGCGTGTCGAACCCCCGTTGGCAGAAGTGTCCCGGTGGGAACATGATTCAGCTTGTGGGCAAGAGAGCGCAAGCACGGAGCACCTATGACAGCCCAGCCAAATGCCCCTCTCGGGAATTGCAGAGAAATGCATCCTTTGCTGCTGCTGCTGCTGCTGCAGCAACATCATTTGAAGAAGAACAAAAAATAGGAGAAGAGATTGTTGCCTTGTTGGACATCTTGTGGTGGCAAGGGAGCAGGGTGCCTGCTCTTAATGTTCTGGGGGTGATTTGTGCCCAAGTGACTTTTATTGTGGGGTAGGAGAGGGGGCATGGAATGGAATGAAGATGCCTTTGGGTGTCTTTCTATTGTATTTTGCAGTTATATAGATCATTTCTGTACCCCTTAACATACCAAGTTATCTCTAAGTGGTGTGCGGAAAACTAAAACAGCAGCAACAGACAACTTAAACACTGATAAATGTCACAAAAGCACAGTTGCATAAAACTGTCACATCAGTATCAAATTACTAATGCATGAACAACTCAACATTGATTCCTTCTCCTTCTGCATCCTTCCCTCTCAGCATCCTGGCCCCCAGCCAGGATTCCACCCATCCATCCAGGACTCTCAGCCAGGGCCCAAACAAATTCAGAGCTCGCCCATAAAAACCTGAGAATGAGGAGGGTTCCTGGAACCTGCTGACATCGCCCAAGTCTCCCACACTAGGCTTGGAAGGGCAGGCACCGAGGCAGATGGAGAGTCCTCAGGCTGCCCAGAGCTGTGTACCACCCAGCAGTCAGCTGCACTCGCCCCATCCACTTCCAGGTGGTGTAGTGGTTAAGAGCGGTGGACTCGTAATCTGGTGAACCGGGTTCGCTTCCCCGCTCCTCCACATGCAGCTGCTTGGTGACCGTGGGCCAGTCACACTTCTCTGAAGTCTCTCAGCCCCACTCACCCCACAGAGTGTTTAGAATCATAGAATCATAGAGTTGGAAGAGACCACAAGGGCCATCGAGTCCAACCCCCTGCCAAGCAGGAAACACCATCAGAGCACTCCTGACATATGGTTGTCAAGCCTCTGCTTAAAGACTTTTGTTGTGGGGGAGGAAGGGAAAGGAGAATGTTAGCCGCTTTGAGACTCCTGTGTGGGTAGTGATAAAGCAGGGTATCAAATCCAAACTCTTCTTCAGGTACAGCAGGTTTGGTGAGTTTCCCAGAGGGTCCCCAGAAAGGAAAAATAATACAATAATAATTTATTATTTATACCCCACCCATCTGGCTGGTTTTCACCAGCCACTCTGGGTGGCTTCCAACAAAATATTAAAAATACAATAAAATGTCGCCCCACCACTCACATTTCTTCCTCTAGCTTCTGCCCTCTTCTCCAGCTTTTGGCACACCCATGTTCTTGTTCACACTGGTGTGCATTGGGACCTCTTTTTGCATGTGCCCAGGGTTTATTTTTGCCTGCGAAAAAAGGGGGAGGGATGCACAGACCCTCCAAGTATCCCTATTTTTCCTGGACAGTCCTGGATTTACAAAACCATCCCTGTTTCTGATTTGATCCCAGAATGTTCTGCTTTTCCTTAGGACATCCCTATTTTCATCAGAGAAATGTTGGAGGGTATGGAGTTATCTGACCCTCAAGACATCTGAAGGCAGCCCTATATGGGGAAGGGTTTTTTAAAATGTTTAATGTTTTATTATGTTTTAATATATGCTGGAAGCAGCCCAGAGTGTCTGGGGAAACCCAGTAAGATGGGTGAGGTATTATTATTATTATTATTATTATTATTATTATTATTATTATTATCATCATTATTGACATCCCTATTTTCAGCGGATAAATGTTGGAGGGTCTGGATGCATTCCCAAAGGGCAATCCAAATCTTTTTTTCTTGTTTTCCCCACCCCCTTTCAATTCACACACTTCTCTTCCAAGCAACTGTTTGCTACAGATTGGTGGAAACCAAGGACAGTTGTGTGGCTTTGAGAGTGAGACCAGTGGCGTAGCGTGGGTTGTCAGCACCCGGGGCAAGGCAAGTAATTTGAGCCCCCTAACCCGTGGATTTTAGCACTTGAGTCTCTTCCGCGCCCCCCCCCAGATGTTGCGCCCGGTGCGGCAGGCCCCCCCTGCACCCCCCACGCTACGCCACTGAGTGATACTGCATGCGATATGCAACCACAAGTTGTGATGGGTGCAGTGCAGCCTTTTCTCTTAGTGAAACTCCAGCAAGAGCAGCCAACTTGAAACCACACTTGAGTGGTGAGCAGCACCAGACCATAGAGTGATCGGGGCAGAACTGTAAAGTTTAGTTCATATTAGGGTTGCCATTATTATTATTATTATTATTATTATTATTATTAGACTTCTGCTCCCATACCTTAAACACCTGCCCTGATTAATTGCTGATTATTGGCCGAAATGACTGGACTTCAATAATGTATTTCTAACTTTCATTTCATTATGAAAAATGTTAAAAGGTATATGAATCCTACAGTTTACCTGCAGCATCAACCGAACCCATATAATACTCATTATGTAATGCCATGAACCTCACTGGATGATCTTGGGCCAATTACTGCCACTCACTTTAACCTCCCTCACAGGGTCGTTGTGGACATTGAACAAGGAGGTGGAGAACCATGTGTATTGCCTTGAATTCTTTGGAGAAATGCAATAAATAAATAAAATAAAATGCAGTGGAAAATGATGACTCAGCTGAAGCAATTCTCGTGGGAAGGTGACTTGTAACACTTAGGATATAGGTTTCCGGCTGCCAATTCTCTCCTGGGATTTTCTTAACTTAAACAAGAGTTTGGCAATACAATTACTCTTTGCATTTCATGGCTGGACTGCAAGTTGATGAATGTGGCACCTGCATTTTAAAATAAGAATTTAAAGAAATCACCGGCCACCTTGCCATTGTTTTACAGTGTTTGCCACTCTGAAGAGACAATAGAATGGGAACAAACTGACCAGGAACTGATTTATCAATCAGAATAAGAATCAGGTGACTAACACAAACTGAATGGCGATTCTCAGTGGTTCGCCTCCTGCAGGCAATACTCAGCTGTTTCTCTTATGTGACATATAAGTCTTCACATTGCTTAGCTACTCACTGCAATCACCTTATCAGCAAGGTCGGCATCATATGGAGCGCAGGGCCGGCTCTCCCATTGGGCAGAGTGAGGAAATGGCCTCAGGTGGCAGATGTGGGACAAGACAGGACCGTGTGTGATGCGTGGCCTGGTATGCACCTGCTACAACAACCTGATGCCCTTGGGTGCTTTGGGGGCTGCCATCCCATCACCCGTTTCATATGCCAGTCCAGTCAGATTCTGCCCATGGACTGGAGGCTGCCATCTTGTTTTGGGCTTCAGAAGATAACATCATCTTAAACTATATATCTAATTTAGGGGGCTTGGCACATGGTCAGTTCAAATGGATTCTCTGAGCCCTTACACCTGCAAAAAAGATTAATGTGGATACATTAGCTGGGTGGGGGGGGGAGGCTTCCTTTGATCCATGGACAGACGACATGACAACCCTTGCAACCTATGAAAATTACATATGGACAAATGTAATGATATTTGGAAATTATTTATTGGAAGCATAGTGACTCATGAATGGGTGTATACACAAGGGACATAATAAGTCTATTTTATATTTTTATAAGATATATTAATATATTAATATATTATTATTATTATTATTATTATTATTATTATTATTAGATACTGCAGGGGGTTGGAATAGATGACTCTTGCGGTCTACCCCAATTCTACAATTCTATGATTCTAAAATTACATTTTAATGGTATTTCATTATTGTTGTTGTTATCAGGGCTGGATTTAGGTTTGATGAGGCCGTAAGCTACTGAAGGTAATGGGGCCCTTTATATGTCCAGCTGTCCTTTGCCAACAATAAATTGTCACTGTTTTTTGTGTTTAATACAGTGGTACCTTGTGTTAAGAACTTAATTTGTTCTGGAGGTCTGTTCTTAACCTGAAACTGTTATTAACCTGAGGTACCACTTTAGCTAATGGGGCCTCCTGCTGCCGCTGCGCCGCCACTGCACGATTTCTGTTCTCATTCTGAAGCAAAGTTCTTAACCCGAGGTACTATTTCTGGGTTGGCAGAGTTTATAACCTGAAGTGTCTGTAACCCAAGGTACCACTGTATATGCTATATGGTAATTTATGGACCTAACAGGTATCTAAAGCTATTTGCATGTAACAAAATATGCATTTTATCAAAGTAATTGTTGAACTGAAATACAATTAAGAAGAAGTATATTAATAGTGAAGGGACGCAGGTGGCGCTGTGGGTAAAAGCCTCAGCGCCTAGGGCTTGCCGATCGAAAGGTCGGCGGTTCGAATCCCTGCGGCGGCGTGCGCTCCCGTCGTTCGGTCCCAGCGCCTGCCAACCTAGCAGTTCGAAAGCACCTCCGGGTGCAAGTAGATAAATAGGGACCGCTTACCAGCGGGAAGGTAAACGGCGTTTCCGTGTGCGGCTCTGGTTCGCCAGAGCAGCGATGTCACGCTGGCCACGTGACCCGGAAGTGTCTTCGGACAGCGCTGGCCCACGGCCTCTTGAGTGAGATGGGCGCACAACCCTAGAGTCTGGCAAGACTGGCCCGTACGGGCAGGGGTACCTTTACCTTTTATATTAATAGTGAAATACAATTAAGAAGAAGCATATTTGGCGGCAAGGGGCGCGGGTGGCACTGTGGGTTAAACTACAGAGCCTAGGACTTGCCGATCAGAAGGTTGGCGGTTCAAATCCCCATGATGGGGTGAGCTCCCGTTGCTCGGTCCCTGCTCCTGCCAACCTAGCAGTTCGAAAGCAAGTCAAAGTGCAAGTAGATAAGGGGGTACCTGGAAGATACCTTCCAGGGGGAAGGTAAACGGTGTTTCCGTGTGCTGCTCTGGTTCGCCAGAAGCAGCTTAGTCATGCTGGCCACATGACCCGGAAGCTGTGGCTCCCTCGGCCAATAAAGCGAGATGAGCGCCGCAACCCCAGAGTCGGTCACGACTGGACCTAATGGTCAGGGGTCCCTTTACCTTTACCTATATTTGAGGGCGGGGGCAAGAGAGTGGGGCCATAAGCTATAGCTTGCTTAGCTTATATGTAAATCTGGTACTGGTTTCTTCCTTGCTTTCTTCTTCTGTTTTTCCTTTTCCCCCTTTTTCCCTTATTCACTTTAATCTGTTGTAAAAAAATTCCATAATTCGGGACTGAGCATAAGCAAACCCGCATTTAGGAAGCTTTGGCATCTCAGGGATTCGAGTTTCCCATCTCGCCATACATCTCTGGCGATGGGATGACCCTACACTGTCGTCTGATCTTGGCGAGAAAGAGAGAGAACAACAATCGCATCCTCTCCCGGTGCGCCAGTTCGCTCGCTCAGCTTCTGGTTTAATAGGAGAGCCGCAGCCAATCAGGTGAGCGCATGCAGCTGGGCATCCTCAGCCCATTTCGCTGCGAGTCTTTTCGGTCCCTGCAAGGCGGCGGCGGCGGCGTCTCCACCCCTCACCACCACTCCCTTCCTCTGCAATGACCTAAAGCAGCGCCAGCTCTGCAAGGCTGCTGCGATGGAGCAGGATTGCAACGCAGGGCAGACCTGGACCGTCTAGTAGTCTCCGGTGACCGGCGGAGAGTGCCAGCAGTTTGCTCCCACCTCGAGCCACTTTTTCCTGCGTCTCAAACCTTCCATTTTCTGCGCTGGGACTGAGCCTACAGCAGACAGGAGGCTGCTTTCCTCTCTATCTCTCTTTCTCTCCTCTCTGTCTCTCCTCCTCTCTCTCACATTGCTGAGCCAAGCCAAGCCACCAAGATGTGTGACTGCTTTCATCTAGTACTTCCAAACTGGCCGGGATCGCCAGGCAGTGGTGGGCTTAACTGTTTTTTCTACTTTCCTTCTGCGCCTCTGCTGCTGCCGCTGCTGTTTTGAAATGCCTTTGCTAGCTGCGAAACCCCACCACCCCACCCCGATATCCTTCTCTCCCTGCAGCTTCTTAGGGTGTGGCTTTGCCCAGATAGCTGCATGCATCAGAGTTCAGAGCAAGCCTGTAAATATTCACACGGGCAAAACTTTCTTTCGCCTTCTTACAACGCGACAAAGTCACCTCTGAAATCTCCTGCAATGTGTACAATTAAGTCAAGTGCTATTTTGTGGTTCCTGTCAGAATATGTCAGGTTTTTTAAACTCAGACTGCATGCCTACAATTTCACTCCTCCCCACCCCTTCCTTTAGCAGTCAGGATGCATGGGCATAGCATGTTCTAAAAACAACCGCAAGACAAAGCTGGCTTTTTGACTGCAACTGAAAATATGTGATATACACGCTTTGAATGTGTAGTTTTCAACATTTCTCATGCTTACTGTCAAGCGTTTATGAGTGATCGCGGTGAAAGTTAATGGTTTTTTCAGGCACGGCATAAGGTCCAGCAGAGTTACAGTAATGCCACCATAAGCTTTTAAAGTTTCATAAATAATTTCAGACTGTGTTCCCATAATCCTCTTGAGGAAGGAAGTGGAATTGTTTTAAGCTTTTTCTTTACTTTTCTTTTTTAAAAGGAGGTTTCAGGATTCAATCTTGTCTGGAAGCTGTGCTCCTAAATCCTCAGTATTGGGGGGAGGGTACAGGTGCCCAAGAGTGGCCAGAATGCACTCTGTGCATGCCTCAAGCTGCTCTTCTTCATTTCATATTCCTTCATGTGTTTTTCTTTAAAGAGCAATATTGCTGAAGAATGATGGTGGAAGCAGGTTAGCAGGTGGAGTTTAGAGAGAAATGTTTAAGAGCAAGAAAGAACAGAGAGCTGGCTAGAGTTTTATTTTCCTGTTTATTTTCTGACAAGCAACAGTGGCTCTTGACTTGTCCCCCCTCTCCCAAAAGGCAAAGTAGATCTTGTTATTTTTGCATGATAACTATCACCCAGTGTGGCATCTCCGAGAGAGAGAAAAGAAAAAGGGGGAGGCAACGGCTATTGGCTGATTCATCTCAAAGGCAACTTTTCAGAAACAAGCGCAATTGTCTGGGAGGCAGGCAGGCTGGCTGGCTGGCTGCCATGTGTTTGATATATTGCAAGTGTGTAGTGAATAGACAGAGAAGGTCGGTATCAAATTAGAGTGCCCGATAAGTGAGATATTTATTTCTTGCAAGATCAAAGCAAACATCAAATCTTTTCCTGGTGGCTCATCTTGGGTTATCCTTTTAGTGATTCAAAGTGTGTGCACACACAAGAAGACATGCCTTTTGAAAGACTGCAACTTGTGAAAAGCTTTCTGAGGAGGGTGGGGTAGAGTGATCTTAAGGGTGTGTGTATTGAATACATGGCTTGTTATAATGCCTGGTTTTTTTGTTTGTTTTTTACAAGTCTCTTATAATCCTGTTTCCTAATGCGTTGGAATTTATGGGGCTGGCTTTATCTCCCCTTCCTTCTCATGCAGAGTAGTAACTTTTACTGATTACGACTCCATGGAGCTGGGGGCTATTTTTCCACAAGAGAAAAACAGAGCTTTAGCTCTTTCCCCTGACCCCAGGATAATATTTTGATTAGATGAGCATCATCTGAACAATAATATTTTCCAGCTTCGCATTTTACAACAGGGATGGCCGTTTGGCAACCTGAGGGCTGGATTTGACTCCTGGAGCAACTTTATCCGGGGGCCTCAGAGACCCCACCACGTTTTGATCAAGCTGTGATAAAAGGCCTTGCTCATAGTTTCACTCTGGTGCAATAGGAGCGACTCCATCTGTGTTTCATAAAACTCTATTGTATTGCTGTCTTTTCTTGTTTACTCTGGATGTAAGGAGGGACTTTGCTTCTCTTTCTCTCTCTGAGAACATTTATTCCTGAGGCTCCCACCGCAAGTGATGGTTTCATTTCTTCTGAGCACATATGCCTTATACTTGAGAAGCCTCTTAACTGCTAGGAGGTCCCACGGTTATTACAGAGCTCTCACCCGCACTATTCATTTTAAAACGGTATCATGCCACCCTAAGCAGTCATGGTTCCATGCCCTCCTCCCCTCCAAGTCATGGAAACTGCAGGAACTTGTTAAAGATGTCGAGAGTTGTTATAAGACCCCTGTTCCCCTCTCAGAGCTCCAATTTCCAGAGTTCCTGGCTAGAAGTGGGATTGATTGTTATACCATTCTGAGAATTATCTCTTTTTGAGGGGAATACAAACTCTCAGCATCCATAATAAACCACAGTTCCCAGCATTCTCCTTGGGGAGCCATGACTGTTTAAAGTGGTATGATACAGCTTTAAAAGTATAGCAGAAATGGAGTCTGACTACCCTTGAGAAGTTATGGTTTTTTTCTGGATGTAGGTGTTGATGTTTCTGAGGCTATGTACACACCTCACAATTCAAACACATTCAAAGCACGTAACTTCCCTCCCAAAAATCCTGGTCTCTAAGTGTGGGAATTGTGGCTCTATGCTGGGTGAACTACGGTTCCCAGGATTCTTGGGGAAGGGGAAGTCATGTGTTTTAAATGTATGGTGAATTCACAGCCTGTTGTTTCCTCAGATTACACAGTTCCTGGTGCTGTGATTTGAGCAGAAATGTGTTCCTGTTCGTCTTCTGCCATTGCCTCCAGTCTATGCTTGCCAGAACCCTCAGCTAAGGTCTTACTCACCTGGTTGCAGGGAAAGGCCGTAGCTCAGTGGGAGACGGTCCCAGGTTCAAACCTTGGCTTGTCCAGGGCTAAAACCCCAGAGAGATACTGCTAGCCGGTTCAGAGACTACTGAGCTCGTTGGATCGATATTTCAAGATATGACAGGCACCCACGATCTCCACTTTCCTGAAACAACTGAAAACATTTTTCTTCTGGCGGGCTGCCCTAGCTGGATAAATGAAACTTTTCCACACATATTTTGTATGGTTCTAGTTTTGTTTTACATTTATTTGTTGCTTTGTGCTTTTTAACTGTGTTTTATTTATTTTAATCTTACATCACCTTAAGACGATTGCATAGAAGGCGACAGATAAATTAATAATAATAAGAGTTAACGTTCCTATATGCACTAGTTCAGTTGTGCCAATCTTGATCGATGGGAAAGATGGAGTGTATCTTTACACAATCCCAACGGTGTGAGTCATGATAGCTCCCTGGTAGCAGGACCCCTCTTGCACCAGTCCTATCCATTTCGCATCTTTCACTGTAGACTGCAGGATCAGAGCCTTCATCTTAATTCCAAGCATTTGTGGCTTAATTGAATTACAGATCAGGCTGCCTGAGCAGCAGGTGCAAGGCCTTGCAATAAGTTAAGTTGCCATGTTTTTGTAGGTTTGCTTTGAAGCAGAGATTAACAGCTTGTCCAGTGCCAAAGAGCCGAGAAAACTCAAGAGATCTGCTGCTGATTTGCTAATAATTGACCTCTCATGCACCTGATGCATAGCAAGGAGTCAAGGCTTTGCTGATAGGTAAAGGTAAAGGGGCCCCTGACCATTAGGTCCAGTCGTGACCGACTCTGGGGTTGCTGCGCTCATCTCGCTTTATTGGCCGAGGGAGCCGGCGTACAGCTTCCAGGTCATGTGGCCAGCATGACTAAGCCGCTTCTGGCGAACCAGAGCAGCACACGGAAACACCGTTTACCTTCCCGCCGGAGTGGTACCTATTTATCTACTTGCACTTTGATGTGCTTTTGAACTGCTAGGTTGGCAGGAGCAGGGACCGAGCAACGGGAGCTCACCCCGTAGCGGGGATTCGAACCGCCAACCTTCTGATCGGCAAGTCCTAGGCTCTGTGGTTTAACCCACAGTGATTTGCTAATAATTGACCTCTCTTGCACCTAATGCATACCAAGGAATCAAGGCTTTGCTGATAGAAACCTGTTATTGCTTAGCATGAGTTACAAATTACTTCTAAAAGGTAGGGCACTCAAGCAAGTTAGAATTGCGGGCACATGCACTAAACCCTGTCTGTGGTGCCTACCCTTTCCCCCAAATGTTGAGACCAGAGACCAGAGTATGGGTTCAAATTGGCCACAACTTTATTGAGCTTCAGAAGTGGGAAACTTGGCACAGGCCTTGGCAGGTAACCCTCTCAGCCCGTCCGGCTGAGGATATGCAGGCTGATGAGGTGCAGTGAGAGGGGACTGTAAAGCACAAATTTACACAGCATGCCCTTCCACTAACCTCATCCCGGGAGTTTGACCTACATGCCAACGCTCTAGGGCCAGGGACTCCCAGTTTTGCCCTTTAACAGGCCCAGCAATAGCACTGCTGCATGGGAAGGGAGCATGAATGCATCCCCCTTGACTTGATGATAGGCTAAAGGATACCTTGCCAAGGCCTAAAACCACCAAAGTTGTGGCGAAATGCTACAGGGAAGGCGAAACCTGCCAAAATTCATTCCCGATTCTGAATACAGCAACCATCTTACGACCCGCAGCAGCGCCCTGGAATGCAAAATATTAGTCTGTAAGGGGAAAGTATCGTTAACTTGACGACCGCTGACCAAGGATGGAATTATTTAGAGGCAAGAAATTATTAATTTGAGGGAGGGTGGGTGGGTGATCAAAAGGGTCAGCTTCTTTTCTTTGGCCTTAGCCCCACCCCCGGCCAGCCGTCCATTGTCCTCCTTGGCCGAGTGTGAGTCAAATGCCAACCCAAGCAGGTGGGAGGCACCGTCCACGTGAGCCCCCACTGGGTGCCGCAAACCCCGCCCACCTGTAGGGAAGGGAGGGCGGAAATTGCAAGAGAGGGTGTGTGTGTGAATATTGTGTTATTGGGTTTTTTCCCTTGTAGGATGTTCTGATCTCCCTAGGGAGGAAGAGCAGGATGAAAGCAGAAAGCAGATTTTAAATGAAATGAAATGAAATAAAATAAACTTGCACCCCAAACATAATGCTCCTAAGTACAATCACTTCATTCATCTGAGAGAGATGCTGAAAATTCAGGTTTATTATGGGTGGACTGGCCCATTGCTTTTTCCAGTCAATAATATAATAATAATTTATTATTGATACCCCGCCCATCTGGGTAGGTTTCCGCAGCCACTCAGGGCAGCTTCCAACAGAATGTTAAAAATAGAATCAAACATTAAAAACTTTCCTAAACAGGGCTGCCTTCAAATGTCTTCTAAAAGTCAGATAGTTGTTTATTTCCTTGACATCTGATGGGAGGGCGTTCCACAGGGAGGGTGCCACCACCGAGAAGGTCCTCTGCTTAGTTCCCTGTAACTTCACTTCTCACAGTCTATAGTTCAGAGATAGCCATTTTAGTGTGAATAAGCTTGTCTGCACATTGTGTGATGTATGCAATAAACCTCAGCATTACAGAGCACTGTAGTCAAGAAGCGCTCTCTTTATTCATCACTTGGGCAGAGCAACATGCTTGTTTTATACTTAACTGGGCAAAATAAGGAGGAGATGTGCTTTTTGGTGGAATGATGCGTTGCGGTTGCCAAGAGTTATGATTCAGTAGGGAAGTGGGCATCATGACTTAGTAATGATTCCAAGCTGCCCAAAAAAGTGTATTTGTGTTCTCTTAGTAGGTCGTTTAGTAGCAAGAAAGAAAAGTGCTGCCTTTTTTAAACCCAAAGAATTTATTCATTAATTTATTGCCAAAATCTCTGTATTGGTCCTTATTACAGGTATTGAGAAAGCGTGAGACAAATATAAGCTGCAGTCTTCTGTGCATTTGGATGCAAATCCTATGAACCTTTACTCAGAGGAAAGCCTCTTGAACCCAATGGCACTTCCTTCTGAGTAAAACATGGATGGGATCCAGCTGAAAAGCTGCCACTTCTTTTTAAAAGACAAAGACTTCATAATAATGAATTATGTACTTTGGGATAGCTCAGTTGGCAGATCATGAGACTCATCATCTCAGGGCTGTGGGTTCGAGTCCACCTTGGGCAAAAGATTCCCGCATTGCAGAGTGTTGCACTAGAAGACCCTCATGGTCTCTTTTAACTGTATGATTCTATGATAACAGAGTGCAATGTATATCAGGAACACTTGGAAAAGTCCAAAGACTAGTAATTAAACTGAATATTTGCATCATGTGCTATGCAAGTCATCATCTGCCTCAATAATAATAATAAGTCAATAGTGTGTTTACAGCAGGACTAACCAATGTGGTGCATGCTTGACATTTGGGACTACAACTCCCATCAGCTCCAGGCAGCATAGCCAATGGTCAAGGATTATGGTAGTTGTAGTCCACATCTGGCCATTGGCTGCCCCTGGTCCACAGCACTTTGCCAGAGGATCTGCACAGAGCAGCTCAGCGTTTGTCTTGCTGCACAATGCAATCCTATGCATAACTGAGTTCTCTGAGTGGTTTGCATGCCTCTTCAGAAGTAATTGAGCCAGTGTGGTGTAGTGGTTAAGAGCAGTAGACTTGTAATCTGGGGAACTGGGTTCGCGTCTCCGCTCCTCCACATGCAGCTGCTGGATGACCTTGGGCCAGTCACACTTCTCTGAAGTCTCTCAGCCCCACTCACCTCACAGAGTGTTTGTTGTGGGGGAGGAAGGGAAAGGAGAATGTTAGCTGCTTTGAGACTCCTTCGGGTAGTGATAAAGCAGGATATCAAATCCAAACTCCTCTTCTTCTTCTTCTAATTCCCTCTGAGTTTATTGAGGCTTATTCCCAGGTAAGTGGGTAGAAGATTTCAGTGGGTGATGGTATTTCCCCAGTTGTCTGGGTTCCCTAGTTTCTTTCTGGCCACAGTTCAAGGCGATGGTTCTTACCTTTGAAGTCCTAAATCGGGATGGAGGAGACAGATTATGTTCCTCCAGATGTTCGATTCTGACTCCCATCATCAGACCATTGGACATGTTGGGTGGGTCACATGGGAGCTGGAATCCAACAACATCTGGTCTGTACCAGGTGTGCTCCCTCTGCCCTGAGAAGGCTAGGAGCAAGATACCTACATATCCAGCCTCCGATAAGGACCTGACCATTAGAGACAGAATTATTTGCCACAGTATAGACGTGGTGTTCTAGGAGAGACTCTGCAGGGATCTGCAGGGCAGCAGCAGCCGCCAAGGTTCATGGCAAGAAATTGAATGGACCCGAGGTGTGATCTATGCACAAGACAGAAAGCAATGCAGCCCAAGAAAGTTGACTCAGACTATGAGATCTTCTGCTATAAATGCGACAGAGAGAGAGAGAACAAGGAAAAATGCTCATAGCTGGCGTGGAACGCAATACAGCTTTAAATAGTACACAGCATTTGGAAAGGTTTGTCGTATGAATAATGAGTTTGCACAATCCTATAGTTACCCCAGATAAACAAAAACCAGGAATGTTGCGTCCTGGTCTTGGGGCAAAGGACAAGCTGGTGCCCTCCATTTCATGTGCAGAATCCAACCTGTTTGGCAATTGAATGTTAGCAGCACTGACAGGGCTTCCCCTGCTTATTGTAGGGTCAAATATGGCTAGTGTTGGAAGAGATGCTCTTTTATGAAATTGGGTCCCTAGCTGTTTGGGGCTTCGTGTGCTAGTGCCCCGCAGCTCAGTGGCAGCCAATGCAGCGCTTCCAGGGCCACTGGCATGTAATCCCATTAGGCTGCCCCCTTTACTGACCTAGCAGCTGCATCCTGCGGTAGCTGTGACCTCCAGACCATCTTCAAGGGCAGCCCCACATACAGTGCATTACAGTAGTCCAGACAAGACCAGAGCATGGGCAACTGAGGCTCGGCTATCCCATTCTAGCTGTAGCTGGCAAATCAGTCTAAAATGGGCATAAGCACTTCTAGCCATGAAGGCACGCAACTCCTGCGATAGGTTGGAATCCAGGAGTACTATACTGCTTAAGAGCGATTGTGTCTGTTATGTACTGAGTTGAATAGGATCCAAAATGCAGCAGTCTGATTGGTCCTAGAACAATAGGATCCAGAATGCAGCAGTCTGATTGGTCCTAGAACAATAGGATCCAGAATGCAGCAGTCTGATTGGTCCACAGGAGCCACCCAATCCAGCTCCTGGTGGAAGTGAATCCTCAACCTGATTGGCCTACAGGAGAATCCCGGAAATAGCCAATCACGTGGGGCCCATTGTGTAAAAAATGTATATAAAGCAGACATTCTAGGGGAACTTCGATTCCTCTTCACCACTATGAGCTGAGTAAAGAGCATGAAATCCACTCACGACTCCGAGTATATTTCAGTGTCAATATTTCAATTAGACCAGAAAGGAATCAGCTCCCAGTGAGGAAGTTGCATGGAGCAGCAGCTGCATTTAAGCTGGATCCCAAGTTAGTATTTTGCCAGAGCCAGATTATGAACAAATAAAAGCGAGATCAAAACCCTTGCCAACCAATATAAAGCGAAGTGTTTATTCAGAAGCAAATATGCCAGCAAAAGGGAAGCGCCTTGCTAGAATTAAGTATGAAAACAAAGCAGACGGTCCTCCAATTGTGGGAGTATGAAAGAAGCTGACACCAGTTTCAAGCCTGGGTGCTTATGGGAAGCTTGAGAAACTGGTTTCGTTATGAAAATAAAAGCCTTGTTGCAGATGGATTCCACTTTACCCCGCAGTGTGACGATTTGAAAGCAGATGAAAATGGATACAGATCACTGGCGGAGGAAGAGGAGTGCGGGGGGAGCGCATCGACCCCGGCAGCGCAATCCCAGTGGGGTGCCATCGCGGCTCCCCCCCCTGCCTGAGCTGGGTGCCCCGCCCCCAGGACGAGCGCCAGCCCCGCCCCACCCCACCTGCTCTCCACCCCCCGCCCCGCCCCTGGTGCCGGAGCTCATGCTCCGCCACTGATACAGATGGTCCCACCAACATTTACCTGAGGCGTCTGCAGGGAGGGAAAAGCATGGATAACCTAATAAGGGAGAAGTTTTTCCAATGTGCACCAAGTAACTGCATCCATCCCTGTGGATGGCAGGATCTATAGCCAAACTAGATTGAATGGCTCCCAGTACATTTCCAAGCACAATTCAAAGTGTTGGTGCTGACCTAAACAGCCTCAGCCCGGTATACCTGAAGGAGCATCTCCAACCCCATTATCCAGCCTGGACACTGAGGTCCAGCGCCGAGGGCCTTCTGGCGGTTCCCTCCTTGTTAGAAGTGAGGTTGCAGGGAACCAGGCAGAGGGCCTTCTCGGTAGTGGCACCCGCCCTGTGCAACGCCCTCCCAGCAGATGTCAAGGCAATAAACAACTATTTTACTTTTAAAAGACACCTGAAAGCAGGCCTGTTTAGGGAAGTTTTTAATGTCTGACGCTGTATTGTTTTTAATATTCGGTTGGAAGCTGCCCAGAGTGGCTGGGGAAACCCAGCCAGATGGGTGGGGTATAAATTTTTTATTATTATTATTATTATTATTATTATTATTATTATTATTATTGGTGCTTTAGTTGACATTTCTGCATTGCAGGGGGTTGGACTAGATGACCCTCAGGCGCCCTTCCAACTTGTATGATTCTATGAAAGAAGCGTGTTGAAGATGAGCACAAATGATTCCAGACTGGGGAAAACTACATTTTTTGTGCTGCAAAGGGGTTAGTGTGCGTGCAGCCTCAGCTGACTTGTGAGTGATATGCCTTCCATTGAAGGAGTTCACCCTATAAGAAAGGAAATGCAGACTCTTTTATTTTATTTTATTTTTAATTTGTGAACTGAATAGATGTTTATTCCCGAGCCATCAGTTTCTGCTTCTTCAGTTTCTTTTGAGAGATCTTCTTTTGAGCAACTTCCTCTTCTGGCTTAGGGACAATTTGCTCCTTCTCTGTGAGGATCATCTCAATGTGGCAAGGAGAACTCATGTAGGGGTTAATGCGACCATGAGCCCTGTAGGTTCATCTGCGCATTTTGGGAGCTTTGTTAACCTGAATGTGCTCAATTACCAGAGAGTCTACATCCAGACCCTTGAGCTCAGCATTGCTCTCAGCATTTTTAAGCATGTGCAGGAGGAACTCAGCACTCTTTTTTGGCCAACACCCCTGTGTCCAGCCCCACTGCTTGGCCTGGGCACATCTGCCAACGCCGCCATTGTAACGACGGAAGGGAACACACTGCTTCTTTAGGGTCACATCCTTCAAGTACTTGGTAGCTTTCCGGATGTGCATACCCTTGATAGCCTGGGCAGTCTCACGTGTGTTCTTAAAGTGAACACGAAGGTTGGACCCCCTTGACTTGCATAATTTTGTGGGGTTCTCCGGATCAAGTGAGTAGCGGACCATTTTCAGAGCTTACCTTACAGCCACAGCTACCGCCCGGAAATGCAGACTCTTGAAATCGTCCTCCTCGTTTTATTTGTATGCCACCTTTCCAGGGTTACAACCGTGCTCAAAGTCAACAGCCGGTGTGAAGGATCAGAGCCGCTCAGTATCTTGTGTGTGGTCCCCTAACACTTTGCAGACACGCTCCTAAAATTGACAAGCTGGGCAGGGCTGAGAGGAGGAGGCAGCGTGCACCACCCACCTGCTTGTCAGAAAAACAGAGAATTGGTCGAGAGTACATTTGGTGGCGGGTCTGTGCATGTTGGCTTGAGCTGCATGACACAGCATCCTGCCTCAAGCTCTGATAAAAAAAATGCAATCTGTCTCCAACCAATGGCCAGTCACCTTCACATCCCCTATAATATAAATCAGAAGTGATGGCAGATGGGCTGTACAATCTGGGAAGATTTCCAAACTTTTTCTTTTTCTTTTTTAATAAAGTCGTTTAAACAGGCTTTGGCAGTGGGGTGTGAGCAGCACTGCAGATGTGCTCTCTGGATGAGGATTAAGCTAGAGGACAGGTAGGGAACAGAATCTGGCAGCAAACTGCTTGGTTTCCTTTATCCAGCTCTTTTTTAAATACACTCTGGCCTGGAGCTGAACCCAGATGTGAGTAGGGAGAGGAGATAATGTCATATTTATCCCATTCTGATGGGCAGGAAACCCGGCAGTTCTGCAAAGGTACCGTATTTTTTGCTCTATAAGACTCACTTTTTCCCTCCTAAAAAGCAAGGGGAAATGTGTGTGCGTCTTACGGAGCGAATGCAGGCTGCGCAGCTATCCCCAAAGCCAGAACAGTAAGAGGGATCGCTGCTTTCGCTGCGCAGCAATCCCTCTTCTTCTGGCTTATGAGATTCAGAATAATTTTTTTTCTTGTTTTCCTCCTCCAAAAACTAGGTGCGTCTTATGGTCTGGTGCATCTTATAGAGCGAAAAATACGGTAACTTGCAGCAAGAGTTCTGGGCACACAACCTGCATTGTTGAGATTTTGCTTAGACAAAGAATACTTTTGAGAATTTTCTCTGAATATTTTCCATCTTTTTGTGGTACCCAGTGTTGTAAACAAAAATTTCCCTTTTCCCTTATGGGGTATCCAAGAGCCAAGTCAGAGTCCTTACATAGGTTCCCTATTGGTAGGAGAGAATAACAGAGGCCAACCAGAGAATATTGAGAAGCAAAGCAGCTAGTAAGCTTGATCTGTATTGATCTGTTGCAACAGGGTGCTCCCCTCACCCGCAGGGGAGAAGGAGGAACCCAGAACAATGGCGCACTAGGCCTTATAAAGACTTTTGAAATTGCCACCCTGTAGATCAAGACCACCCCTCAGATACATCATACCTACATCACAGAAAAGGCGGTCTACAACAGAAATTTGAATGTTGTTTTTCTCCTGTCGTTGTTTATCTCCTGTCTGGCAGGTTACTCGACTGGATTGCCTGGAGAGCCTGGCTAGTCTTTTGTAATGATAAATACTTAGTTCCTGGGCCACGTCACAGGCTCACACCCTATTCAAACACAGACATACCCTTAAGACAGGATTGGTGAGGAAAGAGACAATGGGGAGGTTTCCCACTTTGACCTTACAGAGAAAACATTTGCTCAGTTTAGGAATCAAAATGGTTCCAGGTTGGTCTTCCTGTGCTGATCTATGTACGTGGTTGGTTGGTACACTTATGAACATTACCATATATCTAAGACCATAAAATTCCTATCACACCAGGTTGCCAAATACACAAACGGGCCCTAGTGTTTGTGCTTCTTAGGGTTGACAACATGCATACCATCCAAGTGCCCCTATTTTCCAGGGACAGTCCTGGAATTAGAAAAGCCGTCCTGGCTTCTCAATTTGATCCCAGAATGCCCTTATTTCCCCCGCCAGGACGATGAGCCAGCACTTCTCCTGAGTAGCAGTGGCTGCGAGGGAGCATCCTGTTGCCTCTCCGGGTTCTCTCCAGGGCCACTGCCACTGGCCTCCTCCCTTGGCCACCAAGGCTCAGCCCCTTGTGCCATGCTAGCTCTGAGGTACAGGCAGAGGGCAGGGCCCCCCTGGGCTGAAAAAAGGGGTAGTAGAGTAGAGCACTTTGTGCATTTGTTTCTATAAAAAAATGCTTTGTGCAAGGAGTCTTGATTTTTTATTTAAAAAAATGCTTTGTGCATTTGCCTCTTCTAAAATATATTTCTTACTGTGTTTCCTTTTGTAAATCTACCAGAATAAGACATTAAAAACCATGATGATCAAAACATAGATAAGAGTTTTTAAAACAAATTTGCATGTTCATTTAGCAAGGCACATTTTTGCACATAAACAAAACACAGAGAAGCGCATAAAATCCTGCCAGGATTTGCATTCTGACCGGCAAACCCAGCTCCGGCTTCAGAGAGCTCTTGCTATGGTTCCTGGGAGTATGTGAAGCACGCCAAGGACTTAAAATGCTCTGTATGAGAGCTAAGCTGTATTATTATTAATAATAAATATTTTAAGTGCCTAAAATAGCCGGGCAGTGTACTGAGATAAGATAAAAGACAGTCTCCACCATAAGGTTTACAGCCTTCAGGAGGCTGGGGGACCGGTTGTTAAAAAAAAGAGAGGCGGCAGACCACAAGTGCTAAAAGCATCATTTGTGGGAAGTGAGAGACATTTGAAGGAGTTTTTTGTATAAAGCAAGTCAAGAAATAGCCATGTGTAAGATAACAAAGAGGAGGGGTTTCCAGTAAAAGGGAACATCAACTGGGAAGTGTCATGTTGGAAAGAGAAAACATGGGGCGTGGAGGGGATCGGAGCCAGCAGAAAGTAATGTAGCATTTAACGTATAAATGTTATTGAAACTGCACAGTGCATAACCAGATAGAACCCCCCTTGGCACTACTAGGCGAGGGCTTCACCTGGCTTGAGAGCAGTACATGTGAAAAGGATCTAGGAGTCTTGGTTGGCCACAAACTTGACATGAGCCAACAGTGTGACGCGGCAGCTAAAAAAGCCAATGCAATTCTGGGCTGCATCAATAGGAGTATAGCATCCAGATCAAGGGAAGTAATAGTGCCACTGTATTCTGCTCTGGTCAGACCTCACCTGGAGTACTGTGTCCAGTTCTGGGCACCACAGTTCAAGAAGGACACTGACAAACTGGAACGTGTCCAGAGGAGGGCAACCAAAATGGTCCAAGGCCTGGAAACGATGCCTTATGAGGAACGGCTAAGGGAGCTGGGCATGTTTAACCTGGGGAAGAGGAGGTTAAGGGGTGATATGATAGCCATGTTCAAATATATAAAAGGATGTCACATAGAGGAGGGAGAAAGGTTGTTTTCTGTTGCTCCAGAGAAGCGGACACGGAGCAATGGATTCAAACTACAAGAAAGAAGATTCCACCTAAACCTTAGGAAGAACTTCCTGACAGTAAGAGCTGTTTGACAGTGGAATTTGCTGCCAAGGAGTGTGGTGGAGTCTCCTACTTTGGAGGTCTTTAAGCAGAGGCTTGACAACCATATGTCAGGAGTGCTCTGATGGTGTTTCCTGCTTGGCAGGGGGTTGGACTCGATGGCTCTTGTGGTCTCTTCCAACTCTATGATTCTATGATTCTATGGTCCAAGGCGCTGATGTCTTTTGATGAAACCACAGGTGCAAGTCGGTGTTGTGCAAAGTCTCTCACTCCATCAGTGCAAGGATTTCTGATGCACAACAGGACATTCTCCCTCCTCTTCTTCTTTTGCACACCCTTAATCTATTCTGAGGGACGCGGGTGGCGCTGTGGGTTAAACCACAGGGCCTAGGACTTGCCAATCAGAAGGTCGGCGGTTCGAATCCCCGCAACGGGGTGAGCTCCCGTTGCTCTGTCGCTGCTCCTGCCAACCTGGCAGTTTCAAAGCATGTCAAAGTGCAAGTAGATAAATAGGTACTGCTCCAGCGGGAAGGTAAACGACGTTTCCGTGTGCTGCTCTGGTTCGCCAGAAGTAGCTTGGTCATGCTGGCCACATGACCTGGAAGCTGTACGCCGGCTCCCTCGGCCAATAAAGTGAGATGAGCGCCGCAACCCCAGAGTCAGCCACGACTGGACCTAATGGTCAGTGGTCCCTTTACCTTAATCTATTCTGAATGCTCTCCCAATCCTCTGCAACAGATTTTATAGAATCATAGAATTGTAGAGTTGGACGGGACCCCCCAGGGTCATCTAGTCCAACCCCCTTGCAATCCAGGAATCTCAGCTAAAGCATCCATGACAGATAGCCATCCATTCTCTGATTTAAAACCGCAGGGAAGAAGAGTGCACAACCTCCTGAGGGAGACCGTTCCATTGTCAAACGGGTCTTACCGTCAGAAAGTTTTTCCTGATGTTTAGCCAGACACTCCAGAACAGGAGAAAACCAGCTTGTTCCCTCTTCAGATATTTCAAGATGGCTGTCATATCAGTCGCCTCCTTTCTAGGCTAAACATAACCAATTCCTTCTTCTGCTTTTTTGTTAAATCGTTTTTATTAATTTTCCAATAAAAAACTACCAATTAACATATCAAATCATAATCCAATAAAAATATAATTAAAAATTTAAAAAAGATCAAATTATCTTCCAAATTATAATTTTTAATTTTGGGGGCTTCCCATAGTCTGGACCTTGAAGCATATCTCCAAATCTCAATCCTGCCTCTTGTCGTTATTTCCATATTTCCACACCTCGATTTTAACGCTCTTAACATACCCAATTCCTTCAACCATTCCTCATAATGCTTGGTTTCCAGACCCAGATTTGGGAGATTCTGAGGATGTGCAGAAGGTGTCCAATGGGGATTGCACAATCACAATTACACAAGTGGGGATGCTCACACTGATGGGACATGACAGTTGAGTGCCACCCCTTTTTTTCGAGACTGTCACTTATTTGGGTTTGATCCCAGAGGAGGACTCCAGTAAACTGGTATCCGGATTCCCCCCCCCTCCCATTCTCCGGCACAACCCTTGCATTATTTCCAAATAAAGTGGGTCTTTATAAGTTGAAGAACCCTTCCTTGTCTACACTATAGATGAGGAATGGGGGAAGCAGGACACTCCAGATGTTGTTGGACTACAGATCCCATCATCACTGACCCTTGATCATGCTGGCTGGGGCTGATGGGAGCTGGAGTCCAGCAACATCAGGAAGGACACAGAGTCCCCCAACCCAGCATCAAACTACAGTTGTTGCTGCACTTCCGTTCAAGTCAGGGTGCATTTTTAACCGAGAAAGGCAGAGCACGATCTGTAAGAAGAAGAAGAGTTTGGATTTGATATCCCGCCTTTCACTCCCCTTCAGGAGTCTCAAAGTGGCTAACAATCTCCTTTCCCTTCCTCCCCCACAACAAACACTCTGTGAGGTGAGTGGGGCTGAGAGACTTCAAAGAAGTGTGACTGGCCCAAGGTCACCCAGCAGCTGCATGTGGAGGAGCGGAGATGCGAACCCGGTTCCCCAGATTACGTGACTACCGCTCTTAACACCACACTGGCTAACTGATTTGAATGCCTGTTCTTCCCACTGGTTCACAGATACCATTTGCATACTTTCCAGCTTGCATTATCTGGGGATAAACGGAAAGCTATCACGTAACTTCTGGGTGATGACAGCCAGCGTTCTTGTTCTTTCTGCTGAAACACAAGAAGGAGAAGGTGGAGGCCGAGAGGAGTGATCTCTTGCTTGTGATCCTGTGGCATTGTTTCTGTAACGAGCTGGTAGATCAAAATGCTCTTGATTAATAGGGGTAGGGAAAATCAGGATTTGCAGTAATGTCACTTTGGAGAGGAGCCAGCTTCAGCTGGAGTGGAGCTGGAGTAAAGTTTCCAAGACTATGAGAGCAACACGAGAGCATGCCTTGCCACTGGTGGTGGGTGAATCTCTGTGGCTCAATTTGCTAACAGCATCGCGCTGATGTCAGAGGGGCAAAAACACAGCTAAGAAGCTCAAATCATGCATATAACTGACACTCTTCTTTGAAAATTAAACCAATGTCCAGACTTTCACATTGAAAAACTTGACTTGCAGAAACTTATAGATGAATTATAAGATAATATCTAAAGTCACATGCTTCTCCAAGCATGGGCTTACTTACAGTCTCTTCTTCTAACTTCCAAACAACTGTATTTTCCTTGCTTTCCAGAGCTCAGCACTTTCAGCTTTCTGTATCCCTGTTAAAGTTATGCCTTGCAGCTCCTATGAGATTCCCACTTTCACCTTCTCCTGCAGTTTTGCTCTCTTTCTTCCAAGCGCTCCAACACTCGATTCAACTTAGCAGTGTTCACAGTGGATTCTAAAACACAGTCATCTTGCCACACACAAAACGGAGTCTGTCCTTCACTGGATACCTCCCATGTGACCAACGTTAGCCAATCACATAAGATCTACTAGAGAACTCTCTAGAATTCAGCTACCAAGCAGTCACACAAGCATTTACAATTTCAGGAATTAAATTACTATACTTAACACAGTGACTATGTTCTTACTTCCACTGTTGGAGGCAGAATGCCTCAGAATACTGGCTGGTTGGAGTGTATCAACATCTGGAAAGCTCTATAATGGCTGCCTTATGGTTATACGTGGGTAGATATATCTTGAGCAAAGTTTGGCAAACCTCCATAGCCAAAGGACTTACTGGGTAAACTTCCTCGTACTTAAAAAAGGTGGGACTTTATCCTTTTCTTTTGCTTCTTAGTGCTGTCCACAAATATAACAAAGTTATGCAAAAGTTAAAACTGTGGAATGAGTCGAAATCCAGGTATGAATTTGTGTACGTCGCGGAATTTGAAGTTGCAGAATTTGAGTTAACTCAGTGCAGAATTTGTGTTTTGCCTGACTTCTCTCACTGTTTCATGCCTCTTTTTGACCACTTGAGGGACATACCTGGTGAGAAGTCTAGTTATATTGTAGAGAGCTACTGTGTTCAAATGGGATGATGTAACATTTCAAGGTGGGTGTGACCGCCATGCTTTCAGCATATGCACTAGTTTCACTTTAAGGGACTAGGTGAACCAAACATGGACACCGAATTTGTATCCCTGTGATGTGATCAGTCGTAAAATCTAGTTTACGTAACAATGAGAAGTGCTTGTCAGCAGAGGAGCAAATTGGGCCAGATATTCAGCTGCCGAAAAATGAGTATAGATTTAAGTTGGAGCACTGGTCTGAGAGCAGGGCACACCCACACCATAACTAACCGTCATGCCCCCCCCCCAAAGCCTGGGAAATATAGTTTCTTTGGGGTGTTGAGAGTTGCTAGGAGACCCCCTATTGCCCTCTTAGATCTACAATTCTGAGTGTTCTTTGGGAAGCAGGATTGACTGTTACCTACTCTGGCAATTTATTTCCCGCATTGGCATGAGGTTGGAGCAGAAGACCTTTGGGATCTCCCCCATCCTGTGGTTCTACTCATTAATTTCCTGCGGTAAATGAAATGCAGACACCTTGCATCTCTGGGCATCCCGGTGGGTCAGACCAAAGCCCCATCTAGTCTGGCATTCTGCTTCCTCAAGCAGGTGTCTCCAGGAAGTCCACAAGAGGGCATAAAGTCCTCTGCTGCTGTTCGCTGCCCGCTCATAGTCTGGGTGGCATGCCGCCAGTGACATACTAAGGCCGCGATTGCCTTATTTTGTTCATCAGAATATTTATATACTGCTGTACGATACAAAATAACAAATCGGTTCTCAGTAATATCTACATATAACAAAATCCTGTAACTATTTAAGAGACCATCCATTAAGTTTTATGGAAAGGTGTTTTCTTAATTTCCTGAGTGAGGCTGGTGAAATAGAAAAAGTTTTCAGCAGGGATTTTAAGACTAAAAGAGAAGGTGGGTGCTCAGTCTCTGTTGGCAGAGCTTTCCACAGGACTGGATTGATGAGATTCTTAATAGCTCAGTCGGTAGAGCATGAGACTCTTAACTGCAAGGTTGTGGGTTTGAGCCCCATGTTGGGCAAAATTCCTGCCTTTCAGGGGGTTGGACTAAATGACCCTCATGGTCCCTTCCAGCTATACAATTGTATGACTCTATGACACTAAAGGCTCTATTTCACCAACTCAGGAGACAACCAATGACACTCCTGCAGTAGATCTCAGTGATTGAGCTGGGACATAAGGGTTCAGGTGGCCCCTAATTCCTCATATAGCCAAGGAAGTCACTGTGCTCTACAGCAGAGCTTCTCTAGCAAATTCCAGAGTTCCCAGAAGCCTGATCCACAATAACTTGGAGCAGGGCTTTCAGTGTGGCTGCCCCTCTTCTGTGGAACAACATTCCTGCCATGATACAACAAGCACCTCTCGCTGTACTTTGCAGAAACAAATGAAGACCTTTTTGTTCCAACAGGTCTCTGCCATAGTCTTCTACCTTCTATTCATTCTAAATTCATATTGTGGGGGGTTTTGTGTGCTGTTTTTAACTGTTTGGGGGAGGTGGGGTGGCTTTTTTTCAATTACGTTTTGTGCGTTGCTTTGACATATATGGGTGGAAGAAGATACAGTCATACCTCGGGATGAATACACTTCGGGTTAAGCATTTTCAGGTTGCGCTCTGCAGCGACCCGGAAGTAACGGAGCGCATTACTTCCGGGTTTTGCCACGCATGCATGCGCAGACCATCAAAATGAAATCACGCGCATGCGCAGAAGTGCCGAAATGTGACCCGCGCACGCGCAGACGTGCGGACATGGGTTATGTTCGCTTTGGGATGCGAACAGGGCTCCGGAATGGATCCCGTTCGCATCCCGAGGTACCACTGTATAATTATGGTACCTCTGAATGTGCTTCTATGCATCTGATCAGAAAGTACTGTGGTTACTGTCAGGGCCGTCTTAAGCATATCTGTCGCCGTGGTGCAAAGATCCCTTCGATGGTCCCCCCCCCCGTTTCCCAGTGTTGCCGACCTTTTTAGGGAGGATGGCGCTGCCGGCGACGCGCCCAGCTTTGCAGGGCTGGAGGAGGTGGGCAGTGGCTGGAGGGCAGGGAAGAGGGGAGGCTGGACGCAGCAGTTCCCGGCTTAGTTGGCTGCTTCATGCCATGGTGGCCACGGCAGGTGGAGGCTCCAGGCGTGGCGCTGCTTTGGCGTGGCATGGCAGAGGTGGGCGAGGGCGGCGAGCTGATGCCTGGAGGCGCTGCGTCCAGCCTCCGCCTGTTCCCTGGCGCACTCCAGAACTTAGCACCCTTGCGCCCAGCACCACTAGCCTCTATGGGTAAGACGTCCCTGGTTACTGTGGCTAAAGCCAGGTAACTTTTCCCAGTCATTGTGCAGCAGAACATTTTCCAGCGGGAGTTTTTACCTCTTGGGATATAAGTCCTTCATCCAGTACACAAGAAACACCATTGCTGCACACGGTAGGCTACATGGCTTGCTTCATGCACACCTTAATGGTTACAAACAATCATTATGGCTCCATTATGTTAAATCCTTCCTGGGGCCCTGAAAAGAACAATGGGCAATGTTGTTTCACCGCCCAAGAGGATCGTGTCCACACCCACACAAAATGTGGGTCCTCCTTCATCAATCATAGTTTGTGCCAACAGACAAAAAGACACTGATTTGTCATGTTTATTCATAGTAAGTCCCATTGCATTCAGTGGGATTTACTCCCATGCAAACATGCATAGGATTGCAGCATAAGGAAAGGAGCACATTAAGATGCTTGTACATTCCTTCCTATATAGCACCCAGACTACCACGCCATGTGCGAGCAGTGAAGACGCTCAAGTCCGCAAAGAAGTCCTGGCAGAGAACACTTTGCTTCAGACTATACTGGATATTCAGAAGGGATATTAAGACTATGATTCTATGATTCCGTTCACTGTGCATCAGAGGCGCCATGTGCTGCACTGTGCATTTAAAGCTGTATCATACCACTTTAGGGATACGGGTGGTACTGTAGTCTAAACCTCTGAGTCTCTTGGGCTTGCCAATCGGAAGGTAGGCGGTTCAAGTCCCTGCAACGGGGTGCGCTCCCATTGCTCTGTCCCAGCTCCTGCCTACCTAGTAGTTCGAAAGCACACCAGTGCAATATAGATAAATAGGTACTGCTGCAGTGGGAAGGTAAATGGTGCTTCTGTGTGCTCTGGCTTCCGTCATCGTGTTCTGTTGCACCAGAAGCGGTTTAGTCTTGCTGGCCACATGACCTGGAAAGCTTTCTGTGGACAAACAACAGCTCCCTCAGCCTGAAGCGAGATGAGCGCCGCAATCCCATAGTCACCTTTGACTGGACTTAACCCTCCAGGGCTCATTTAACTTTAGCTTTAGATACCACTTTAAATAGTTGTTGCTTCCTTCCCCCCATGGCATCCTGGGAACTGTAGTTTGTTAATGCTGATTGCAGTAAAAACACCTGGAAGCCAGCGTGCTGGCTACCCCTAAATAACAGCAATCATTTCTAAATCTGCATCTATGCATATAAAATTGGCATAGGCAAATTGTATGCAAATATTAATCCATTTGTTGTGGTGATGCGTTTCCTCTCTTGGGGCAATGTGAAAGTGGCTGGCTGCATGTGATGCCACATTCCACAACTCCCCTCTGCTAGGAAGTCTTTGCTGGGGATGTTGGGCAATTCAGACAAAAACGGAAATGAGGAAATGGGAGCAGAACCTGCCAACATTCCCTTATTCTTCCTATGTCCAGAATGGAAATCAGCCCAGTGAATATGATTAGTATCTGTCATTGGTGTTACTTTCAATCTGCCAATGATGGGTAATCTATTATACCCCCCCCATTCGCACTGGTTCCCCCCCCTTTTTTATGAATGGGGTAGAATAACGTAATTACACAACTGCTGCAGCAGCCAGTGAAACAAATAGCAGAAGGCAGTAGTTCTGGGCAGAAGGCAAACTGCAGCAGAAGGGAAACAGGACTGTGTGCGAAAATACAGGGCAGAAAAGAAAACTATCTCCTTACATCCCTGAATCTAACCTCTCCTCCTCCTCTGGCAACTGAACTAAAGCTAAATTATGCATAACTGCATTTGCTCACAATCATTTCTCATAAGCCCCCCCCCCGCACCTCCCCACTATCTAAATTCAATTGCAATCTCCCCGAGCCAGAAGTATTTCCTTTTGCTATATTTCATTCTGCTGGTACTATATAAATACTGAGCGGTATAAGGTTTCCCAGCTTTGCATGCAACAAGCTGTCAAGTTCTTTTAAAGCCGTTCTCATAAAGGGAGGAATTCTGCCAACTAACCAATGTTCGGCCCACAAGTGTCCTTGATTAGATTAACAAAGTGATTTGTTGAAAGAGCCGTCTCTGTTGGCTCTGCGAGTTGAAACACCGCTTGATTTTAAATCGGGCTTTGCTGCTCTCAAAGCAGTAATTGGGAGGCATGAGTGCCCCTCTGACAAATCGGTCCAGGGGGGCAGCAATTAGTAGGTCCCAGGACATCCTTTTTGGACACACACATTTGCCACCATCTCTGTGCTTCCTCAAATGACCATCTCCATATCCACACCACACATTTAAAGCACATTAAACCCACAAGCACATGGTGTCCCCCCCCCAAAGAATCCTGGGAACTGTAGTTTCCAGAACTACAATTCCCAGTATCCTCAGAAATCTGCAGTTCCCAAGATTTCTTTGGGGGCAGCCATGTTTTTTAAATGTGTGTTGAATGTGCTATAAATGTACAGTGTGGGTGTGGGCTAAGAGATTGAGGTTGTTGCTCCCAGGTTCAGCCCCTGGCATTTTCATATTAAAGCAGAATTTCCCTGTGTTTTCCAGATGTTTTAGACTACAACTCATAGAATCATAGAGTTGGAAGAGACCACAAGGGCCATCGAGTCCATCAGCCCAAACTCCCATCAGCCCAAACCAGGACAGTCATACTGGCTATGGCTGATAGGAGTTGCAATCCAAAACTTCCAGAGGGCACCAGGTTGAGGTGGGCTGCCTTAGAGGAAGTGCTAGCAGAAAGACCTCGTAACTGCTGCCAGACAGAGTGGACAAAGAGCTTCACTGGCATAACACAGCAGCTTCCTAGGTCTCCTGTCTTTATCCCAAAATAAAAAAAATCCTTCCAGTAGCACCTTAAAGACCAACTAAGTTAGTTTTTGGTATGAGCTTTCGTGTGCATGCACACTTCTTCAGATGCACACGAAAGCTCATACCAAGAACTAACTTAGTTGGTCTTTAAGGTGCTACTGGAAGGAATTTTTTTATTTTGACTATGGCAGACCAACACGGCTACCTACCTATAACTTTATCCCAAAACTAATGCTTGTCAAACTTAGGCCACATCTGCACTATGCATCTGAAGCAGAATAGAATAGAATAGAAAGAATAGAATAGAATAGAATAGAATAGAATAGAATAGAATAGAATAGAATAGAATAGAATAGAATAGAATTTTATTATTACGGTCACAGACCAGTTCCAGGTCACTTACAGTATCAGGAAAATCATAAAACACAACATCTGAAGCAGTATCATTCCATTTTTAACAATCTTGGCTTCCCCCAGGGACTCCTGGGAACTGTAGTTTGTTAAAGAGGCTGAGAACGCTTAGGAGATGCCCCCCCCCTTTCACCCTCATAGCGGTTTAACAATCAGTCCCTCTTCTGAGGAAACTCTGGTAAATATAGAGGTGAATTGGGGCCTCCAAACTATTCTCAGCACCCACAACCAACTACAGCTTTCAGGATTCTTTGGAGGAAGCCATGACTGCTGAGCGGTATAATTCTTCTTTTGATGTATAGTGTATTATTTGGCTTCAGAGGGTTGTCAGCAAACATTCCTGCTGCAATGTTTCACCTTGGTTCCAAATTTTGATTAATCGGTGTCAAGCACCTTACCATTTCCTGTGTTGTGAGCAGGGCCTATATCCCTGCCAATGCCGCCTTGTTTCTGTTTTTTGTTTTTATTTATTGAATTTATATCCCACCCTGCCTCCTGAAGGAGGAATGTTAAATAGTACTTCAATTACTCTGGATTACTCTGGCTCCACGTTGACTTTGCCTCCACTGCTGTGGAACCCAGGGCACTCAGCTCTGCATATGCAAAGGCGAGGCAAACAAGTTATCATTGCAGGTTGCCAAGTGCCCTGGAATGTATAATAGCCGGTGGCAAACCTGGAAGGACTGCATCTAAATTTCCAAAATGCAGGGCGGGTGGGATGAGTAATCCTATGAGAATTATAAGGTCTCAGATATAAAATAAACATTCATAAATGTACCAGGCAAACACATACATAAATATATAAATCACGTGTCTGAAATAGTACAGGAGAACAATCCTGAAGCCATTTTGACTCTCCCAAATTGACCTCAAATATTTCTCTGCAAGGAGGAAGGACATGGGAAAGGCTCTCCCATTGCCTTTGGACTGTAGGGGCTTACACCTCCCTTTTCAAATACAGTCTGGCAAGTATCTGTTAAGCTGTGCAAACTATGAATATGCGTAAGAGATTCAGTAATTAAAGCATTTACCATCTCAAAGGAATGGCCAGGCTACCCAGAAAAGGCAATCAGATAAGGCATTATCAGAGTTTCCTGGCAGACAGGAGAGAAGCAAAACAGTAATAAACCCTCAGGCACCCAATTTGCAGAAACTCACAGCAAACATTGCTCTGAATGCATTTGTTGTTGTTGTTGTTGTTGTTGTTGTTGTTGTTTAGTCGTGTCGGTGACCCCATGGACCAGAGCACACCAACATCAGGGTCTTTTCCAGGGAGTCTTCTCTTCTCATGAGGTAGCCAAAGTACTGGAGCCTCAGCTTCAGGATCTGTCCTTCCATGAGCACCCAGGGCTGATTTCCTTAAGAATGGAGAGGTTTGATCTTCTTGCAGTCCATGGGACTCTCCGGAGTCTCCTCCAGCACCATAATTCAAGAGCATCAATTCTTCAGCGATCAGCCTTCTTTATGGTCCAGCTCTCACTTCCATACATCACTACTGGGAAAACCATAGCTTTAACTATATGGACCTTTGTTGGCAAGGTGATGTCTCTGCTTTTTAAGATGCTGTCTAGGTTAGTCATTGCTTTTCTCCCAAAAAGCAGGCGTCTTTTAATTTTGTGACTGCTGCCACTATCTGCAGTGATCATGGAGCCCAAGAAAGTAAAATCTCTCACTGCCTCCATTTCTTCTCTGAATGTATACCCTCCAACATTTCTCTGGGCAGCTTCCAACCTATATAAAAAACATAATAAAACAATAAACTTTTTTTAAAAAAAAATAACCTTCCCTATACAGGGCTGCCTTCAGATGGCTTGGGGGTCAGATAACTCCATACCACCCAACATTTCCTCTGATAAAAACAGGGGTATCTTAAGAGAAAGCGAGACATTCCAGGATCAAATCAGAAACTGGGATGTCTTCTGTAAATCTGGGACTGTCGCTGGAAAATAGAGACACTTCGAATGGTCTGAGAATGTCAGGACAAAAGTTGTAATGACAACAGCAGCAACAACAGCAAATTCATTCACTTATATATTGTTGAATTGCACCATTTCGCAACACAATGACACAGAATTGCAGAGTTTCAAGGCAGCTTGAGGGTCCAACCCCCTGCAATGCAAGACTCCATGACAGCTGGCCATCCAATCTCCACTTAAAAACCTCCAATGAATGAGAGCCCACAGCCTCCCCAGGGAGACCATTCCAACGTCAAACTCCGAATGCGCACACACAAGCTAGGCTTCCTAGCTGCTTGGAGCGGCTCTTAAAGGCAGCTGTCCGACCAGCTTCTCACACTGTGTGTGTTTCAACAAGAACTTCCATCCTTCATGAAAATGCTCGCTGATTTGCAAATGAAATGGAACAGACTTAATGACAAACACATGCAAATGTGGCATGAACTGGAACGAGAGGGATCCGCCTGGTCCTCCATTCATTCCAGCAGGCCCCTTTTCCGTTCTGGTGGTGGCTGCACTGGACCTTTACATTTGGAGGGGAGGGGGAGTCTTTCTCATCCCATGGGCCACATTCTCTTTTGGAAAACCTTCCAAGAGTCACATGACAGTGATGGCTGCACCCAGAGGCCAAAGTGGGCAGAGCCGTAATTATAAGTTTTGTGCAGTAGGCTAGTTTCTGCAAGCAGACACCTACACCTCCCCACGCCCTTCGCTCTCTCCATCCAAGCAAGGAAGAAGCATCTATGGGTGGCCATCTGCCGTGGATGCTTTAGCTGAGATTCCTGCATTGCAGGGAGGTTGGACTAGATGACCCTTGGGTGCCTTCTGTTGTAAACAAAAATCTGCCCTTTTCCCCTTATGGGGTATCCAAGAGCCCATATAGAGTCCTTACGTAGGTTCCCTATTGATAGGAGAAAATAACAGAGGCCAAACTTTTATCACAAATTTTTTATCTATCATTTTATCATCACAAACTTACCACACAGAAAAGGTGGGTGGTCTAAAACAGAAATATGAATGTTGTTTTTCCTGTCTGCCAGGTTATCTGATAATGCCTTATCTGATTGCCTTTCCTGGTATTCTGTCACCCATTGAAATGCTGATTACTCAATTCCTGAGACAATGGGAAGGTTCCCTGACCCCCCTCCCTCCTTGCAGAGAAACATTTGGTCAGTTTGGGAATAAAAAATGGTTTCAGGTTGATCTTCCTGTGCTGATCTATGTACATGATTGGTTGGTGCATTTATGAACATTTATATCTAAGACCTTAAAATTCTTATCACAAGTCCCACAAGACTTGGTTATCTCTTGATATTGTAGACTTGGAACTGGTTCAGAAAAGGGAGCAACTTCTCTATAAGGACAGATTCAACCTCTGTGAAGGAAAGAGAGTCTCCCACCTCTATTCCACTGTAGAGCAGCTCTTACTATCAGAAAGTTCTTCCTGATATTTATTCGGAATCTCCTTCCTTGTAGCTTGAAGCCATGGGTTCGAGTCCTACCCTCCAGAGCAGGAGAAGGCAACCTTGTTCCCTTGAGATATCTGAAGATGGCTAAGACGCTGTTTGCTTTTGGGGAGATGTTTAAGTATTACGATTCTAGTAGTTTACAGACTATTCACTGCTTTGAATAGAAAAAAGACAAGTGTGCTAATTTTAAGTGTGCTCTATTTCTTTAGATGGCAAGGCTGTATGCACTCAGGTAATCCCCCCAAATTCTGTTGGAAGTGGTAAAGGCCTGTACAGTATCAAAGAAGGGGGGAACCAACGCCTTTCCATGAGGTGTTCCTGAAAAGTAGAACTCGGCATCAACAGAACCAACATTTGACTGTGGTTTGTGGCTCATTGATTTATGTGCATGGAGAAGCTCAACAAGATAGCTCAGTTGGTAGAGCATGGGGCGCTTAATCTCAGGGTTGTGGGTCCGAGCCCCACATTAGGCAAAAGATTCCTGCAAATTCAGCGGGTTGGACTGGATGACCCTTGTGGTCCCTTCCAATCTACAGTTCTACGATTCGCCTGAAGTATTCAGCAAAGCCGAATGTAAGCAGGTTTGGGATTTAAATCCCAGAATTCAGGGGAATCATGCCATATCTTGCCACAAACGAGCAGCATGCATGCACATATACTTGCTATCGTATCTTGCGGCCTTTTGCTCTGCCGCCATAACATGCTGGCAGATCGCACCAAACTCCTGCATTTCTAGTGTGTGTTCAGCAATATTTGCTCTGGTTCCAATCTGAGCTTCGGGTGGGACAAAAAGGCTGAGCCACTGTGCTTCCTTTGAGATGATGATCCTGAGGTTTGTTTGCTTCTGGCATTTTATCAAAGAAGTTGATCTCCTGTTTCTCTCCCCCCCCCCCCCCGCTGCACTTCCCCAAAAGGGGAATCACTGGAGGAGGGCCGGAACGAAACTTGAACAAACCAGTTTTCTACCAAATGCTAAGCAACATTTCTCGCTTATGAGTATCTTGGATGCAGAACCAACACACCCTGACCTAGACTTGCAATAATATTCCAAGCGAATGCATATGCCTGGCTGCCGGCTCCCAGTGTTAATTGAACATGAATATTCTACAGCCATAGGTTTTTAAGTCCTCAAAGTGTTAAAAAACTGCAGGAGGCACAAAATGAAGGCAATCCCTTGCAGAGTTTCCTAGGAGTTAGCCCCATTCACCATAGAATCATAGAATTGGAAGGTACCCCTGCAATGGAGGGGAGCTTTCCCTGGGTGAGCTCGAACCACCAACCTTCTGGTTAAGAGCCAGACGCACTGCCCCATTGTGCAACAAGAGGAATTAGCATAATGGGCCTTGTTTCAGAAAAAAAAACACATGGATAGGATTGGTGGGAAGCTGTTATTAGACAGGCTTAAAAGGGGGATTAACCAACATTAAAGTGGACCCACCCATCAGGGTAGGATCTTCACACAATCCTGCTCACGTTGCAATCCTTCCCATCTCTGCTCAATGTCCCATTGAGATCAGTGGGGCATACTGATCCTACCTAAGGTAAAGGACCCCTGGATGGTTAAGACCAGTCAAAAGCAACTATGAGGTTGCAGCGGTCATCTGCCGTTTGTCGACAGACAGCTTTCCGGGTCATGTGGCCAGCTTCTGGCACAATGGAACACCATGACGGAAACCATAGCGCACGGAAATGCCATTTACCTTCCCATCACAGTGATATCTATTTATCTACTTGCACTGGCGTGCTTTTGAACTGCTAGGTTGGCAGGAGCTGGGGCAGAGCAACGGGAGCTCACTCCGTCACAGGGATTCGAACCGCCAACCTTCTGATCGGCAAGCCGAAGAGGCTCATTGATTTATTAGACTACAGCGCCAGCCGCATCTTAGTTTAGGTGTGAATAGGATCATAGCTCAATTTACAGGTGCTATCAACAACAACTAGTGAACCTGTCCCAGTGGCTTCAACAGGATTTCATCATGGTTGAGCTGGATCCCAGCTAGAATGTGTGTTTTTGCACTGTCCTGGCCCCAGTTGTGCGATGGTAAGGAAGGTCTGAAACACACATATTGCCAATCTATATGATGATCCCACGCGGCCACGCCCCAAAACCTTGGGCGCTCCACCATCGCAGGCCCGCAGGTGTGTGATCCTTGCATCGCGCCAGGCAATGTGATGATGACTCATGCACGCACACACACCTGCACACGTGGCCACAACAGGTATGCAAATTTGGCAAGAGGCTGTGTGATTAGGCTGCAATCCTGAATCCTGAGTCCACTGGTGCTAAAATACCAGGGTTGCAATAAATTTGCTGGATCAGCCTGAAAAAGGATGTCTAAAGGACACCATCGGTGGCAAGATATTTAACTATGGCCCTTGCATGTGTTCTTGGCTACGTGTGTGTTTGGTGAGTACCGTGACTCATTGCCCTGAGGCCAGATTGGAAATGAATCTCAGGAAGAGAGATGTTTTGTTATGTGCGCTTTCGTTCCCAATGCATTTGCAGCCACAGGGAAACTTCTGCGCTCTCTCTCTCTCTCTTTTTCTCCACCCCTGGATCCACATTGGTGCTTGCAAATGTAGGCTTAGAGACAGAGTCCGTATTGAAATCCACCCGCCCCAGTCTTCTCCCTCCATGCCTGAGGGTGAGTCACAGACTCGGCAAAAGGCACGGAGAGTTGCTCCAGCCCTGAATGAAGCAGTCCAGCTGTTGTCTTCCTGTAGGGGTGGAGTAGGGGGGTCGGAGCTGGATATCACAGGCTGCCTGAGCTGCAATTGCACCACTGAGCGTGGAGTGGGGCAGGCCAGGAGGACTCCTGGCGGAGACTACGAGGCAGCTCTCTTCCTAACCTGATGGGAGGAACTCCCTGCTCGGCCTGACTTCTGAGATTCAGCAACAACACGTTTGTTTTGCTGAAGTTCTGCGTGCCTCACTTTGCAGAGGGCTGCTTGGAGGAGCTGATCCCGCACTGGCAGCCTTTATCTACAGAACCATTTCTGAGAACTTTTGTTTCTTTGTTTTGGTAAGTCTTTTTTCTCCCCACCTTCTCCTGTTTTGTTGGGGTATGTGGGCTTGCAGCAGCAGACTGCAAACCCAGACTTGAGCTTTTTGGTTCGGGGATGGTTAACTGTCCGCATGCACTGCGATTTAAAGAGAGAGCGTAAAGATTGCATGTCAAGCCGGACAGTGCTCCAAGGATGTGATGAGGAAAAGGTACATCAAGTCTTGCTGTGTTGCAGAAGTAAAAAAACTCCAGAAACGAGCACTTCAGAGGTTGTGGAGTTGGGCTTTTGGGTAACTTTGAGGTGAGGGGCTTTTGATCAAAAGTATAGCAAACAGTGATGACTGAACAGATTGCTTTAGGAGTTCAGAGATAAGGGACAACTCTTACAGGTGAATGATATCTGTATCAGTAAGGTTAAAAGTTTTCTGCTCAGGTTTTCTGCGTGTTAGATTCAGAAGCAGAGTCCCATCAACTTCAGTCAATTTTCTTCCAGGGGCGTGTTCACAGGGTTGTATGCTGGCAGTGAAGTCTTGTGTGTATCAGGAGAACATAGTGGCTCAGTGTGGAAGTTGAGCTCCAATGCCTTTGGTTCAGTTTTTACATATAAAGGTGAATCTATCAAAATCCAAAACAGTGAGAACCAAAGCACCTTCAAAATTTGCATTTATCTTAATTTTCTGAAGCAAATTAATTTTCTCCAACCAAATAAGGTTTGCAAAAAATGCATATATTTAAGGAAGGTGTGCCTAAATAGGAATGCATTGGTGGAAGTAGCATACAAAAATGGATTATTAGGAGAAATTGCTTGTAAAAAAATGAAGACAAAGTTGCATACATCAGGAGAAAGTCATACTAAAATGCTGGATAATTTGCAAGATGATTGGGGGGGGGGATGATTGCAAATTGCAGCACATATGCGGAGAACCAACTTTAAGATTTGGGGAAATGAGAAACTGAGAGGACGGGATCCTTTGATCCCTAGTCTCCATGTGCACAGAGCAAATAGGCACAGCCAGCACACATACACCCTAAAATATTTGAGAATGAGCAGGAGTGGTGTTGCTTGTCAATAGCTGGGGGTGAGGGGCAGACTTAGCCCCACCCACTCGCTCAGCAGGGTCTACAAGTTGCACCATGCAAATTAGTAGTTGTCATTCAGCCATTCTGACCACTGCCTTTTGAGACCATGCTGGAAGGCAAAACAGGCACTGCACTTGGATGTGGGAGAGGAAGGCGTGTCCCTCTGTATCTAGAACACTGCTGCCTTGCAGCCAGTCAGTTTAGGGCTGTTTTACACTGAGTGGCAGTAGTAGTAGAGTTTCAGACAGCCATCGTTCCCTGCCCTACCTGGAGATGACAGAACTCGAACTCGGGACTTCCTTCGTGCAAAGTGCTCCCACTGAGCTTTGGGTCCTTCCACAAGGACATGCTGCCTGTACAGTTCCTTACAATAACCAAGCCTTCCCTACACACCCAGTTAGCTTTCAATGGGAGGGGGTAGCATTGCAGCCTTCCCTTATAGAGTTGTCACAAGCACGGACTCCCCAAAGGTTTCCTACTGCCCTGAACATGCCCGATCTTGTCCAATCTCAGAAGCTAAGCAGGGTCAAGCCTGGTTAGTACGTGGATGGGACCCTGTCTGGGAATACTGGGTGCCATAGGCTTAGAAGCCTGGATAGCTCAGTTGGTTAGAGTCTGGTGCTGATAATGCCAAGGTTGCAGGTTCGATCCCTGTATGGGACAGCTGCGCGTCCCTGCACTGCAGGGGGTTGGACTAGATGATCCACAGGGTCCCTTCCAACTCTACATTTCTATTATTTCTATAAGATCAGGTTGGCTTCTATTCTGTTCTTCTGTTCTCTGCATCAATCTGTAGGGAAGTTAAATGACCATTGCGTTTCCTTGCAGGCCCCCTTTTAAAAAGAAAGGGGGGAAACTATGGAAAATACGTGCAAAAGAAATGTTAGATTTGTGGGGCTGGTCCATTCAAAATTAAACATTTGTGTGGCCTCATCCTATACATGTTGGCTCACAAGTGAGTTCCATTCAGTTAACTGGGATGCGTTCCCTAGTAAATGTACTTAGAACTGCAGACTTACAAAGTCCCTGCTGTCCCCAAAGTCAGTAAGGTGGGTGTTTGTACTTTTTGGTGCGCTGTGGATTTACTGCCTAAACCATGTTTTGATTTCAGTGCTTCGTTTTTTCTTTTTGCACGTTCCCCTGAATACTTTTCTAGAAACGCAAGATAAAATGAAGCAAACAGATATAACCTCTAGAATTTGCAGATGCTAGAGATAGGGCCTTCTCCGTGGTGGTCTCTCATCTGTGGGAGTCCTTCCCAGTGGGCAAACAGTTGGCCCTTTAGTTCTGGATTTTAAGTGGGCTTTGCAGCAATTGTTTCAAACTGCTTTTAGCTAGCTGCCTTGTCTTCTGGCGAATCACTTGGACGCGTTTTGACTTATCCCAGCGGCTCTCCTGCAGCTGGTTTGAAGTGTGTTCTAAATCGTAATGTTACAGGTCACTTGGCTGGACTTCCCTAGCTACTGTTTCAAATTATGGCCCTTTGGTTGATATTGTGCTAGTGTATGTTTTATAGCTGAATAGTTTTATAGAATCATAGAATAGAATCATAGAATCATAGAGTTGGAAGAGACCACAAGGGCCATGAGTCCAACCCCCTGCCAAGCAGGAAACACCATCAGAGCACTCCTGACATATGGTTGTCAAGCCTCTGCTTAAAGACCTCCAAAGCAGGAGACTCCACCACACTCCTTGGCAGCAAATTCCACTGTCAAACAGCTCTTACTGTCAGGAAGTTCTTCCTAATGTTTAGGTGGAATCTTCTTTCTTGTAGTTTGGATCCATTGCTCTGTGTCCGCTTCTCTGGAGCAGCAGAAAACAACCTTTCTCCCTCCTCTATGTGACATCCTTTTATATATTTGAACATGGCTATCATATCACCCCTTAACCTCCTCTTCTCCAGGCTAAACATGCCCAGCTCCCTTAGCCGTTCCTCATAAGGCATCGTTTCCAGGCCTTTGACCATTTTGGTTGCCCTCCTCTGGACACGTTCCAGTTTGTCAGTGTCCTTCTTGAATTGAATTATGTAAGCCACCTTAAGAGGGCTTTTTGGCCCGGAAAGGTGGCTTAGAGATACTTAAGATTAAATAACTAGAGGACTCTTGCAGAGGTTCTGTCGCTGTTTGTACTGGAGGAGGAGAGTCATTTTGCTCGGCTTGAGGGGAGTTGTATATTTGGCTATATATTTGTATATTGGCTGAGGTGTATATTTGTTTAACAGAAGGGGGTGAAACGCAGGATTGAAGGCTCTGCCCTGAGCCAGCTTGGGAGGTTTCAAAGCCTTTGGAAGCCAGATTTGACCCCAGGGCTTCCAGGTGCCTATCAGTATTGCAGATTCCATCAGAGCATGAAACAACAACTTCTGGTTTCCATGTAGGAATGGCAGGCCAGACAAACCCAGCCCAGCCTGCTCCTGTGCAGCTGGAGCTACAGCCATGAGTTAGCCAAGAGAAGCTCTTATTTTAACCTCTTCCTTGCTGCACTTTAGATGACTAGTGAAAGGACAGCTGCAGGGGCCAGTCTGCAAGTTCATAAAAGCATAGAGTTGGGAGCAGGGATGGGCTCAGTGCACATTTAGAGTCGAAACTATTAAACACACACTCTCAGAAGCAACACACAAACTGAAACTGAAATTCGCACCTGTCTGAATTTTTCAATGCCGGTTTCCAACCGATGTGTACAGAAGTGCATACGTTAGGAGAAAGTGTGCATTAAACTGAAACTGTCAGTGAAATTCACATACAAAATGGCATTCTATCAGGGGGAATGGCTTGCAAAAATGTGTGCGCTGGTCAAAACCACGTGCAGAAATGTGTTTATTGCGATAAAATTACACTAAAACACTGATGGATGTTTATGATGGTTTTTTTTTCTTAAAAAAACATGAATTACTGCAGAAATGTGAAATACTGAATATAAGGCTGGAAAAACGAGCAGTTGAGAGAAGTGAAATCAGCAAATCCTTCCATTTGTGGTTGGAAGGGATTTAGGGGGTGCGCTAGTCCTGGCATGGGGAACCTCAGGCCCAGGGTCCAAATGTGGCCCTCTGAAACACTCTGTCTGGCCCTTAGAACTCTCCCCGCAGACCACACCCCTCACAGGACCTGCTTCCCAAATCTTTTTGCCCAGTTGGAACATGGCCCTGAACTCGCCCCTTGTTTGGATGGAGAATAGAGGGGGCCGTGCAGAAACTAGCCTGCTAAAGTTCCCCAACCCTCAAAAGTTAGGTTAACTTTTGGTCTGGCTGTCATGACCTCAGATTTGGGTCTTCAAATATGGGTCTGCCCTGAGTAAGTTGCATACAAAGATGGGGTAGGATTTACAGCACAGAAAGGGCTGCGTCGGTGGGGGGTCCAAACCTGGGATCTAGATGTGCTTCTTCTCCCTACGCAAAGAGGTTTGCTCTTGGCTTGCTGCTCTGAGCCTCTCAGCTGCTGTACTCCATGTCCTCCTTGACTGCCTTTGACCAGGATGTGTGCTTGAAATCCCTCTTGCTTGCATGGACGATGGATGGATTGCAAGGGGGCTGTGGCTGGAAACCTCTGAAATGTAGCCTTCTGTACAAAGGTAAGAGTCACACCTGGCACCCTACCCTGCTTTTGCCTCTGGCCCTGTCCGCCACAGGCATGTGGCCCCCGGAAGCTTGCCAGGGAGGCAATGTGCCCCCCAAGTTGAGAAAGTTCCCCCACCCCTGTTCTGGGGCACCCACAGCTCACAATTGGTGCTGCTCAGGCAGGTGGCGGAATCCTATCTGGCTCAGCTCTGAAGCTGCAAGTCCTGGCGAAGGAGGAGAATACGGGGGGAGTGCACCGCCCCTGGCAGCACGATCCCGGTGGGATCCCATCACTGGTTCCCCCTGCCTACGCTGGGTGCCATGCCCTTGTGGGAGGTGCGCCATGCCTCCAGGACGCACGCCACACCCCCAGGACACATGTGAAGCTCCGCCACTGGCTGCAAGCTCCCCTGGAGTCTCCTTCCTGGTCAGTTCACCAAACATGTGTTTTACCCTCTCCAGCAATCTCTAGGTGAGCAGCCAGCTAGCAGACTGTCAGGATCAGTCAGACATCTAGCCAGCAGAACCCTGGCACAAGGCGGAAGTCTGGTATTGGAGCTCTGATCAAGCAAAGCTGTTTCGCGGCTATAGAGGACACTCCTTTTAAAAGAAATCATAGACCACAGAATTGTAAGGTTGGAAGGGAACACGAGAGTCATCTGGTCCTGCAATGCAGGAAACTTTTGCCCAAAATAGGGTTCGAACCCATGACCATGAGACTAAGAGTCTCATGTTCTACCGACTGAGGTATTCAAGATGGATGGGTCTGGAACCCTGAAGGCTGCAGCCCCGTAGGCAAAAATCTCCACCCGAGAGGATTCTGTTCATTTCTGAAGGCAAGTGGATTTCCATAATTGGAAGGGTTCTGAGGGTCATCTGGTCCAACCTCCTTGCAGTGCAGGAATCACAGCCAAGGGAGTCCTTAGCATATGCGCTGCTGGGGTGCAAAGATCCACCCAGCACCCCCAAGTCTGACAAGCGCCGCTGTTGTGAATGACAAGCGCGCCGTGTCGTTGGTAAATGAGCGCACAAAGTCGAAAGTCCTTTAGTGAAGCAGTAGGTATACATTTTGTTTTTCTAGCTTGGTCAAAAGGATTTATTATTTTGTAACAGGTAGATAGTTAAGAGCTTAGGTGACTTAAGCAGCAGGCGTCAGGCGCCCCCCAGAATTCAGCACTGGGGTGCCCCGCACCCCTTGCACCCCTTGGTAAAGACGGCTCTGATCAAAGCTAATACAAGCAGAGCTTTCATCACTGTGGCTCTTTTTTATGGAATACCCACCTTGGGGAGGCCTTCCAGGCTCTCATCTCTGCAAGGATTTAGAAGACCGAGATTTTGTGGTTATGGGCGGCTCCCAATGCGATGCCAGGCTGCCACCCACAGCTTATCATTCTGGTGGTTCTGTTTTGATGGGTGGGGCAGGAATGGTTGAGTGTAACAGATGGGAACCTCGGTGGATCTATGCCAAACAGCTGCTAAGAGTTGGTAGGCAGGTACAGTTTTAAGTCAAGAAGCTGCAGGCAGGTGGTGATGCATAACCCTTCCCCTGCCTGCCGCTTTCCTCCTATGTCCCCTTCTCCCTGCTGCCTAATTGCCAGAGCAGAACAAATATGGCTAGTAATCTGGAAAGCAAGTCCTATAAGGAAAGATGGAAGCAACTGAGGATTTTCACTTTGGAGAAGGCTGAGAAAGGACAGGCTAACCCTCTTCAAATAAGGGTTGCTACATAGGTAAAGGTAAAGGGACCCCTGACCATTAGGCCTAGTCATGGCTGACTCTGGGGTTGCAGTGCTCATCTCGCTTTATTGGCCGAGGGAGCCGGCGTACATCTTTCGGGTCATGTGACCAGCATGACTAAGCCGCTTCTGGCGAACCAGAGCAGCGCACGGAAATGCCGTTTACCTTCCCGCCGGAGAGGTACCTATTTATCTTCTTGCACTTTGACATGCTTTCGAACTGCTGGGTTGGCAGGAGCTCACCCCGTCGTGGGGATTTGAACCGCCGACCTTCTGATCGGCAAGTCCTAGGCTCTGTGGTTTAACCCACAGCGCCACCATAGAAGAGAGCAAAGACTTCTTACCTGCTTCCTGCCAAGGCAGGACTGGATCAGGGGCAGAGCTATCTGCTCCGGCACCCAGAGCGGTGCACATGCTGTGCACCTGGGGGCGGGGCTAGCTGCCGTGGGGGCGCCACCCACAGCGAGTGGTGAGCATCCCGGGGGGGTGCTGCCCACAGTGAGCGGCCCAGGGGGCTGTGTGACGATGTCACTCCCCTCAGGGAGGACATCTAGGGTGGGCCACACCAACTACACCCCCTTCCTCCACCAGTGGACTGGATCTCAGGCCGTTTCAAGAAGGGTAATTTTGGTTGAACATTAGGAGACACCCCAATGTTTAATGGGAGAGCAGTTCACCCATGGAATCAACCTTGCAGTGGTGGGATCTCCCTTGCTGGAGGGCTTCTCTTTGGAATGCTCTGGGTCGAAATTCTGTGTATCAAGCAGTGGGCTAGACTCTATGGCCTTCAGGGACCCCTTCAACTCTAGGATTTCCCTGCAAAACAGCACGTCCAGAAACTTAGCTGCGGCAGGGCAGGGTTTCGCAGGGAGAAAGTGACAGGTGGGGAAGGGTTAAGCACCCCATTCCGCTCACTGCTTCTCTGCTTCAAATCATGCCCTCCCCACTCTGCTTTTCAACTGTTCAGCAGAGAACCAGATTCTCTGCAAAATGTCTCATTCCATTCTTAATGGCCAGATTTCACTTGATTCTATCGTAGACTGCTGTGGGAGGGAATCATGTGAGCTTGACTCTTTCATTCCCCACAAGCCCTATTTATCCTGGCATTCCCATTCAGCTGTATGTTAGTGCAGGTTTGGTAGTTGATACAGAGTAAGCCAGCTTCCTTTGATCTGTCTGTGTTTACCTCTTTTCTTTTCTTTTACTGTTTTTGGTATAGCACTTTCCTAAAGTAAACTCAGCCCTGTGGATGGGAGGCTTATATAAATCTTATTTGGGGCAAGTGTGTTAAAGATGATCTCAGCCACTACTTAAAAGCAGTTCGCTGAAGATGGCTGCATTCCAGTCTGCAGTACAACTTTTCATGCAAAATGCATCAAGGGTATATTTTTTCCCCCAGTCTGGGAAGAGTGCTGGCAAAAGTTCTCTTTGGGGATATTCTTCTGGGCCCTGGTGATAGGGAATATTTAAAAATTATAGTATTCATCATCTTGTTAGGTCAGTTTTTATTCCCAGCTATGAGGTCAGTGTGCCTTTAGTTATCTTTGGCCAGGTTTGCTGTTAATCACCAGAATCAAGTCCAGCGATCAGAGGATGATACAGTGAAATATATTGGGGCCTGGTGATTGGATTAGCATTCAGGGCAGAGCAGCTTATGATTCACGAAGTGTGATGCAGATCAGGAATTGTGGATATGTGAGAAAATAAGAAGAGCCTTGCTGAATCAAGCCAACGCTCATCTATTCCAGCATCTTGCTATCACAGTTGCCAACCAAGTGTCCATTGAAACCCTCCAAGCAGGACCTGAGTGTCCATTCCTGGGTTTTCTGCAACTAGTATTCAGAAGCAGCAGTGAAAGTAGAACATGGCCACCTGGCTAAGTAGCCATTGGTAGTCCTCTCCTCCTTGAATTCGCCCATTCCTCTTTTAAAGCCATTCAAAAGCAAGCCTGATGAGGAACAGTTGAAGGAATTGGGTATGTTTAGCCTGGAAAATATTTATGGGGGGAAAATATGGAAAAGTGGGATATATATAAGATATATGTTCAAAACGGTACATTTATGAACACACACACACACACATATATATATATATATGACCTTAATTTTTTTATTTCAGTTAGAACGTGGTGCTGATAACAGCAAGGTTGCAGGTTCGATCCCCACATGGGATAGCTGCGTATTCGTGCCTTGCAGAGGGTTGGACTAGATGATCCTCAGGGTCCCTTCCAACTCTACAGCTCTATGATTCAACGACAGGATTTCCCAATCTGTCAACAGGCATTCAGTAGAACCCTGGGGCAACACTGCAAGAACAGCTATTCTCTCCCAGGCAAATATTAACTCTGCTTTGCTCTTGATGCGGTTCAATGGATGCTGTCTCCGCACCATTTAACTTGGTTGGTTTTTGGTAATGCCTTCATTGTTAACATGAAACACAGACAATAAGGCATGAGCCTCACGTTACTTTTAAAAGCATCATTTGACCTGCTTAGAGTGGATTCACTCCAACAAGGAAGCAGCGTCTGTATGAAATTCAACCCATCAGGGAAGGCCATAGCCCAGTCGGTGTATGCAGAAGGCCTCCAGTTTGCCATGGCTTTCTCCCGAAGAAACCTGGGAAGTGTACTTTGTTAAAGGTGCCAGGAACTATAGCATTTTGAGGGGTCTCCTAACAACTTCCAGCACCCTTAAGAAGCTGGGGTTCCCAGGATTATTTGGGGGATGCCATTACTGTTAGAGTGGTATAAGAGTGCTTTAAATGTATGGTGCAGATGGGACCAAACATTGGGGAGAAGGGGGGATGAAGTTTCTGCCTGTGATGAACAACAGCTGATGGACTACAGCTCCCATCATCCCTGACCATTGGCCACACTGGCTGGGGCTGATGGGAGTTCCTGTCCAACAGTGTCTGCAGTTCCACAGGTTCCTCATACCTGCTGAATTCATATTCATGGAATTGTAGAGTTGGAAGGAACCCTGAGATCACTTTCTACAGTTAAACCATGCTACATGATTGGGGTGTGCTAAGCTCATTGTGTGATGTCTACATGTGGCCTTTGTATATGTTAACCCCAGTGTGCTTGAATTACTGAAGAAAAAGTGTGCAGGGGCGCGGTCCTTTAAGAAATCCCAAGAACATGGAAATGTAGCCTACCAGCCTCTTCCCAGGCTAGTAGCTTTTGAGTGTTATTTGCAAGGGTGTATAAGGCCAGTCCTTATTCCTTTCTATGCTAAAACTCATAGGCTAGAGATCATGGGGTTTGGGTGCCAGTGAAAACAAACGACGGCACTGTCTGCCACATAATACAGTTTTAAACAAGGACTTCTGAGAGATTAAAATCTATCACTGTGCTCCGAAAGAGATACCGTTTCCATGTGACTGCCAACATTTCCTGTTCCTAGCAGAAGAGCATTTCCTGTTTCTAATATCAGCCCAATGCAGAAGGCCCAGCGATACACAAAAAATAAGCCTGGCATTTTGGAAAGAAAGACAAGGTTGGAATGTTCCCTGTAGTTCAGGAAAAAGATGGTCAGTGTATTATTTTAATAGAACTGTTTCCATTATTCCAGAGGAGCTAATTCTAGCCATTAAACTGAGCTCTTGATGAGATTTATGAACCCTGGAATTATGCACGTAAACATCAACATTTCAGGCTTCCTTGAAAGCAAACAATTGTGTCATCATTGCGCAAGCAAATATGTGTAATTACAGAATCTGTGCTTCAGGAATTCTTGAGGAATTCATTCTTTGCAAATTCCTAGACGGACCAGCCTGATCTGCAGCTCCAGGACTAATGAGTGCACTACATTCCTCCAGATATCGTGACAGATACCTCCTCAAAAACTGTCCCCTTTTTTATTTTAAAAATCTGCATTTTGGGATAAACTACAGCTAGAAATGCATAACGTGAGAGAAAATATATATTTGCAAATGCATATTTTTGCGAGAAAACGTGTATCTAAATATAATTTCTGTGCTTTTTTATTTTAAAAAATTGCAAATTAATGCAGAAACAGAATGACATAGACTTATGAATGAGCACGTGCAAAGCTGTTACAACCTGGAATTAGTTTTAGCCATCCATTGCTATGTATAATTACAGTACAATATGTGCGTTGAAAATTGCCTTCTGTCAGATCAGACTCTGCTTCTCTTGCCAATTGCTGTCTATTTTGATTGGCAGGAGCATGCCAGAGCCTCAGGTGGGGGCCTTTCACATCCCTTTTATCTGATATCCTTTTAATAGCAAATGCCAGGGAATGAATCTGGGACTTTGCACATTTAGCATAGTTACCCTGCCTCTGAGCTGCAAGCCTTCCTTCCTTCCTTCCTTCCTTCCTTCCTTCCTTCCTTCCTTCCTCCTTTTTCTTGTACCACTGCTGGCAAGATCTGGCAGGAGGAGCTGTACAGCAAAAGTGTCAATACTGATACAGTCATACCTCGGGTTACAGACACTTCAAGTTGCGTGTTTTCGGGTTTCGCACCGCGCCAAACCCAGAAGTACCAGAACAGGTTACTTCCAGGTTTCGGCGCATGTGCAGAAGTACTAAATTGTGCTTTGCGCATGCGCAGAAGTGCCAAATCACAACCCACGTGTGTGCAGACTATAAATGCCTTAATATATGTGAATATATTATATATTATATGTGAATTTATTTGCCAAATGCTGTTTACTTCTTTTTGTAAGCTGTTAGCTCTCAGGCAAGGCATGATATCAGGTATGGGTCTACCTTTTAAGTATGCTGATTGATGCTGTGGGAAAACCCACAGGGATTTACTTATTGTGCGTGGTTGGCTGCAAACACGCTGTACATTTACAGCTCCCCATCCCCCCCCAAAAAAAAAGAATAATGGGAACTGTAGTGGGTGCAGGAAACTGCAGCGCTGTGAGGGGGAAACTATAGCTCCCAGGATTGTTTGGGGGAATCGATGTGCCTTTAACGGGACTTAAGTATATGGTGTGTGCACAGCTTTATTTGTTTCTAAAGAAAGGACTTCCTTCAGCAGGCTGGCAGCCGTCCTCTTCAGGGATTACTGGCCACACATAAGGGGATGTTTTGTGTTCCTGAGAGAGGCTTTGCCCTCCCATTGTTCCTTTCAGCCTCCTCACCTTGAGAATTCTGCTGAGCCTGATTCAGCAGAATCGCCCACTAATTCACATACCAGTCTGTCAGGTTCCACGGAAGAGGTCTCCTTCTCTACTGCTAGAAGCAAAGATCACAGTAATGCAGGTGTGCCCAGTGATTGAGAGTTCAAATGTTGGCTGTTGAGGAAATGTTGTGATTCGTGGAGTCTCTGGCTCTGAAGCTGCTGCCCCAGTTCATACATTCAATATTCACCATGCAGAGCAGACTCATCACCATAGTCCAGGGGTGAGGAACTTCTTGTGGCCAGCAAGCCAGATCCTTATCTCCCCAACCAACCCCACGATGGGCCAAATTTGACATTACCTCGACACCTGGCATTACTATGACATCAAGTGATGCTGCCCTTTGAAGCCCCAAATATTGGTTCTTCAAAGTGCAGCATGGGGCTTTTTGAAAGCCCTTTTGCAAGCAGCCTCATGCGCTGTCCATACGGGCGTCCGTAGGGGCTGCCTCTCGCATGGCGACCGTACGGGATGCCGTGCATGCGCACTCCGTACTGGATGCTGCACATGCGCAGTCCGTAGGGACATTGCACGTGCATCACTGGGCCATTCGCCCTGCTCCTTGGTGCCCTGTCCCGGGTGCTGGAGAGGGTTCCTCCACCACTACCTGAGAGGTGCCAGAACTGAGTTCCGGCTGACAAAACAAGCCCTGATAAAACATTTAGAAACATTTAGGGCTGCCTTCAGATGTTTTCTTGGAGTGTCTGCAGAGCCAGAGGCAAATGTGATCAGAGCAGCCAATGTGAAGGTACCATAGACCTGGCAATCCAAAGTACTTAAGATAAAATTCAACTCCTTCTTCCTCTGGAAAGAACCTACATTCCCCCAGCCTAGGAAAGAACAAGGAAGTCTACAAGAGCCAGGTGTTACAGGCCTTGCCACAGAGCAGAGAAAGCAGGGAGAATGTGTTAGCAAACGGTTGGCAGATGACAAAATGCACACAGCAAAGAATCTTCTCCCCGGCTTGTGTTTTGATTTCTTTCTCTCTCGTCTCCTCCAAGAGCTCAAGAGTAATTTCCAGTCATTGCAACTCCCTCCTGGCTGGAGTGGAGCTCTGGCTGTGCTCAACCAAGACGTCTCAGAGTGTAAATCACTCTCCTCTCCAAGCCTCTTTGCAGTGACAAACTTCAGCTTCTGGAAGTAAGATGTCTTGCAGCCAGGAGGAGGCAAATGGCAGGCACAAAAATAGTAAGATGTCATGAAATAAAGACACCTTTATTTACGTTACCTAATCTTCTTGAATTGCAATGTTGAGCTTGTTGCAGAATTGAAAGACAACATTGGGTGACGGCAGCTGAAAGACAGGGAAATATATGTATTGTATATGCTCAGGACAGAAGTGCCTGGCGTGCTCTGGTCCATGGGGTCACGAAGAGTCGGACACGACTAAACGACTAAACAACAAACAACAATATGCTCAGTTACAGGTGTTGGTCTGCTGTAGTCGAAACAAAATACTGTATTTTTTTGCCCTATAGGATGCACCGGCCCGTAGGACGCACCTAGATTTTGGGGGGGGAAATAAAGGGGGGGGAATTATTTTTTCCTCAGGCGCAGGGCTGGGGCGGGGGAAACCTGAGCTTCCCCCGACCCCAGCCCCCAGAACAGGCAGCTCTCCACAAGCCATGGGAGCCCAACGCGAAGTCGCGCCGGGCTCCCACAGCTTGCGGAGAGCTGTACGAAACCCAAAGCCTGGGGGCGCTGAGCTCAGCGCCCCCCCAGGCTTCTGGGTGCAGGCAGCTCTCGGCAAGCCAGGGAGAGCTGCGCGACTTCGCGCAGCTCTCCCACGGCTTGCGGAAAGCTTCCTGAAGCCTGGAGAGCGAGAGGGGTCGGTGCGCACCGACCCCTCTCGCTCTCTAGGCTTCAGCGAAAGCCTGCATTCGCCCCATAGGACGCACACACATTTCCCCTTCATTTTTTGAAGGGGAAAAAGTGCGTCCTATAGGGCAAAAAATATGGTTCATAAAATTCCTTCCAGTAGGACCTTAGAGACCAACTAAGTTTGTATCTGAAGAAGCGTGCATGCACACGAAAGCTCATACCAATAACAAACTTAGTTGGTCTCTAATGGAACGAATTTTTAAATTTTGTATATGCCCCCAAATATTCTTTTTGGGGGCTTCTGCCAGGTCAGGCATTGCCAAACTTCTCAAAGTTTATTAGTGTATTAAAGGCAGGGAATGTGAACCAGGTCTCAGGTTAAACTTCTGAAATCTCCAGGTAGGGTTGGGAATGTTCCTGGTCTAAAATCCTGGAGGGCAGCTGCCAGTCAGAAGCAGCTTGTCGTGTTCATCTTAGGGGAGTCAATGTTTTTTCAGGCCTGCTCCAAATTGAAGTCGGAGACCACTAGTCCTGGGCGAGAACAAGCCCCAAAGCCACATTTATTCCAACAGGGCTTCTGCTAGAAGCCCAGAAGATACTATGAGCCACCTGCTGCGAAGCTGAAATTACGTCAAGCCACCTTCCCAGCCTATCAGTAAGGAGATAATAAAACACCCACTGTCTGCATTTCCTTGTTCTTTTGACAACAGAACAGCTTCTGTGAAATATTATTCACCTCTGGCTGAAAAAGCTCCCAGCAGTGGAATTCCAACAGGCCCACAAAGCTTGCTCTTCTGGCATTTCTTGATTTTTTTCATTTCTAAAAGCAGGTTGTACAAGTTTTTTTTTAAAAAAAGAACACTTTCACTGCGAAAAAAACAGGAAGGCATCAGGGAAACAGCCCTGTCCTGTTATTTATGGGCTCGCCTTTTCCCCAGACTGTGCTTTAGCCCAACACCTGTTTGAGCGGCATTCATGCAATGGGAACAACTAGGAGTGTTGTCAGCGTAGAGTTAAGCTGCATGGAGTTCAATTTGTCCCAGGGCACAGGCTCCAAAGAATCTGTTCTCAGCACTAGGACATCGCCCTGGGGTGTGTGAAGTGCTGAAAAAGACGAGCACCTCTGAGTGTAAAATGAATTGATAGTAATCAACCACAAGCAAAATTGTTCTCCCTGAGAGGCTAGTTTGCAGCTATGCGTTATTCTATTTTCCACAGAGGAAATCATTTGTATTTGGAAAGAGTTGCAGCCTGACAGCAACATGCTGAATGCACAAAAAGTCTCAGGTATTATTATTATTATTATTATTATTATTATTATTATTATTATTAATACCCTGCCCATCTGGCTGAGTCTCCCCAGCCATTCTGGGCGGCTCCCAATCAAGTGTTAAAAACAACACAGCATTAAATATTAAAAACTTCCCTAAAGAGGGCTGCCTTCAGATGTCTTTTAAAAAGAAGATAGCTGCTTATTTCCTTCACATCTGAAGGGAGGGCGTTCCACACGGCGGGTGCCACTACCGAGAAGGCCCTCTGTCTGTTTCTCTGTAACCTCACTTCTCGCAGGGAGGGAACCGCCAGAAGGCCCTCGGCGCTGGACCTCAGTGTCCGGGCAGAACGATGGTGGTGGAGACGCTCCTTCAGGTATACAGGACCGAGGCCGTTTAGGGCTTTAAGGGTTCAATCCTTGGTGAAGACTCTGAATCTCAGCATTGTGGGTTTGAGCCAAAGATTTTGGGCCAAAGATTCCTGCCTGGCAAGGGTTGGACTAGAGGACCCGTGGGGTCCCTTCCAACTCAACCATTGTAGGGGCTGGCGTCACCCCGGGCACAATCAAGACACACTCCTCCGCTGCCTTTAAATGCTCCCCCCTTTTTTCTCCTTTTGCTTCTCTATCCCATGAATCCTTCATGCTTTTCTAAAGAAAAGGGAGGGGGGAAGGCTTTTTAAAATGCCATTATCCAAGCTGACCTCAAAGCCAGGAGACCTCCAAGGTCAAAATGCTGACAGAACACAGTCCTGATAAAAGCTCTGTCCTCAGGAGCATTGTACACGTTGCAAACCTTTGGGAGGGCACAGAGGTTAATTTGTGAATAGAGGTTAGTGAGAAAACTGGGGACCAAGCAGCTAATGTCAACAAGGAGCTGTTGGTTTTTCCTACGGATGAGACAATGCCTTTGGAAAGTTTTCTTTCAAAAACCGAAACTACAGTTAAAAACTGATCTCATGTTGCAGAATGTGTATCTAATGGGGAATGATTCCAGATGCAGAAATTGCTTAATCATGTTTTCTTAGATTTCACCGAATTAGGTCCTCGATCAGACATAGCCAGATGCTTTCCCTTTCTTTCTCAGAACTAGCAAACTTTTATTGTTTTCCTTGGATGTAGGGTTGTTTAAAAGTAATATTTTCTGTATGCTGTAAAATGGTTTTAAGAACGTAAGAATTCCGTGGCAGAATGACAACAAAGTCCATATAGTCCAATATTGACTGGTGTGAATTATAGGCCAGAACATTGAATTATAGAATTGTAGAGTTGGAAGGGACCCTAGGGGTCATCTAGTCCAACCCCTTGCAATGCAGAAATCTCAGCTGAAGCATCCATGACAGATGGTCATCCTTCTAGAAGGGAAGGTTGCAGTAAAGCAGTAAATTGGCTTCCTTTGAACACTCTACATCAGAGGTAGCAATGAGCTGCCCTTCAGATGCTACGGGACCAAAAGTCACACCAACCTTGACGGCTGGTCAATCCAGCAGAGACTGATGGGAGTTCGAGTCCCACAGCACTTGGTTATCTCATGATATTGTAGAGTGGGAAAAGGTTCAGAAAAGGCCAAGCGAACATGACCAAGCGGGTGGAGCAATTTCTCTACGAGGAAAGCTTGCAGTTTTTGGAACTTTCTGGTTTCAAGAAAAGGCAAGCGAGAAGGGGGCATGATAATAATAATAATAATAATAATAATAATAATAATAATAATAATAATAATAATAATTTATTATTTATACCCCGCCCATCTGGCTGGGCCTCCCCAGCCACTCTGGGCGGCTTCCATAAAAACCAAAAATACAGTCAAATATCACACGTTAAAAACTTCCCTGAACAGGGCTGCCTTAAGATGTCTTCTGAATGTCAGGTAGTTGTTTATCACTTTGACATCTGCTGGAAGGGCGTTCCACAGGGCGGGCGCCACTACCGAGAAGGCCCTCTGCCTGGTTCCCTGTAGCTTTGCTTCTCGCAATGAGGGAACCGCCAGAAGGCCCTCGGCGCTGGACCTCAGCGCCCGGGCAGAATGATGGGGGTGGAGACTTTGTAACATCATTCATGACATGGACAAAGCGGACCGAGGAAGGTTTTTCCTCCCTCTCTCATAACACTTGAAGATTCAAATGTTAGAAGATTTGAGACAGATGAAAGAACTTCTTCACGCAGTGTGGAACTGAACTGTGGAACTCACATCCACAAGAGACAGTCGTGGTGGTCTCCAACACAAATGGCCCTAAAAGAGGACTGGACAGATTCATGGAGAATAAGACTGTCAATGGCTATTAGCCATGATGACTATGCTGTGCCTCCAGGATTGGAGTCAACAAAGCTTCTTCTTTTTTATAATAATATTTTATTGATTTTCCGCATTTTTAACATCCTCACAATATTCCTTTTTTGTCTCTGCTTATTAGGTTCTTTTGAACCTTTGAACTTCCCTCCTTGGGCTCTTTCTTTATCCCATAATTAACTGCATCTTTTACGTTTTCTAAATCATTATGTCAATCAAAAGTAGAATATAGTAGAATTTCACATTCCTGCCAGTGTCTTTAAATTTTCACAGTGATCTTTTACAAATCTGTTCCAGTCCTTTTCAAATGCTTGGTCTTCCTGGTATCGGATTTTCCCCGTCAGTTTCGCCATCTCTGCATAGTCCATCAGTTTTGCTTGCCACTCCTCTTTCATTGTCACTTCATCTTGCTTCCATTTCTGGGCTAGTAATGCTCAGGAGGCAGCAAAGCTTCTGAAATCACAAAAGGAAAGAGCGCTCTTGTACTCAAATTCTGCTTCAGGAAAGCTCTGGCAGGCTTCCAGAGAACGTTGAGATTCCTGGGCACAGAATTTGACAGCCAAGTTTCTCCTAGGTTCTCGAATTATTATAAATAAACCCCTCTTTACCTCTTTTTAAAAATCATAATTTAGTGGGCTGTCCCTTTCTTTTAAGGGACACGGGTGGCGCTGTGGTCTAAACCACAGAGCCTAGGACTTGCCGATCAGAAGGTCAGCAGTTCAAATCTCTGCAGTGGGGTGAGCTCCCATTGCTCGGTCCCTGCTCCCATTGATTCATTGGAGTGGCCCCTGTTTGCCCCCACTTAAACTCTTGTATACTGGGACGTGGGTGGCGCTGTGGGTTAAACCACAAAGCCTAGGACTTGCCAATCAGAAGGTCGACGGTTTGAATCCCCACGACGGGGTGAGCTCCCGTTGCTCGGTCCCAGCTCCTGCCAACCTAGCAGTTCAAAAGTGCAAGTAGATAAATAGGTACCGCTCCGGCGGGAAGGTAAACAGCGTTTCCGTGTGCTACCAGAAGCTGCTTAGTCATGCTGGCCATGACCTGGAAGCTATACGCCGGCTCCCTCAGCCAATAAAGCGAGATGAGCACCGCAACCCCAGAGTCATCTGCGACTGGACCTAATGGTCAGGGGTCCCTTTACCTTTACCCTTTCTTTTGGTCATAAAAAAAAAAATGTTCTCCTCTGTTTCTGCATTCTTCTCCTTTTTTTAATGCTCACAAAGATTTGGTGCCCCAGAGGGTGTTTCCTTTCCTAGGCCTCCTCATATTGTTTCCTCGGTTCCCATTTTTCAGCCCTCGGAGACACAACGTTGCTCATAAACATGCTTTCGGCTGGTGGATTCATGTGTAGTTCTCTATAGCAACAAACAAAACCGTGAGTCAGAAACTGGCATAGAGCTATAAACACGTTGTCCGTCCCCGCCCGCCCCCAGACATTGCCCAGCGTTTTCTTAATTTCTGTGGCATGCTGCTGAGTCCTGCTGTAGAAAATGAAGTTGCCCCTGATATCTACTCTGAGTCCCTAACAGAAGTACACCCCTTTTTCTCGGCCCTCCATCCCCAAGAGGAGGGGGAGGGGGAAACTGAGTCTGCTGAATTTCATTCTGTCATGCAATTGTTAAAGTTCTCCAGAGCCCCCCATCAGAAAATTTGCAGACGCCATGTCAGCAACATTTTAATTTTGTGTTGCACTTGAATGACTGGAAAACAGGTTCGGTTCTTCTTCCTCACCCCATCCCACCTCCTGCCCCCAACTCCTGGAAATTAAGAACAGAGGAGCCAGATGCAAAAGGGGACAGGATTCCTGCACGTTTAATAATTTACTGGCATGGCATCCAGCCAACCTAGGTGGGAAAATCACATAGGCAGTGGCATAGCGTGGGTTGTCAGCACCCGGGGCAAGGCAAGTAATTTGCGCCCCCTAACCCGTGGATTTGCGCCCCCTAACCCATGGATTTGCGCACCCTAACCCTAACCCCCAGGTGTTGCGCCCGGTGCGGCCGGCCCCCCCTGCACCCCCCACGCTACGCCACTGCACATAGGTACCTTCGGCTAGCCACTGGCCTGGTCCAGATGCAAAGTTCTAGATCCAACAGCTCACATGTTAGAGCAGATCCTCCAACTGTCCCTATTTTCCATGGACGTCCCTGATTTAAAGAAGCCATCCCACTTTCTGATTTGATCCCAAAATGTCCCGCTTTTCCTTGTTGTTGTTTAGTCGTTTAGTCGTGTCCGACTCTTCATGACCCCATAGACCAGAGCACGCCAGGCACTCCTGTCTTCCACTGCCTCCCGCAGTTTGGTCAAACTCATGCTGGTAGCGTCAAGAACACTGTCCAGCCATCTCGTCCTCTGTCGTCCCCTTCTCATTGTGCCCTCCATCTTTCCCAACATCAGGGTCTTTTCCAGGGAGTCTTCTCTTCTCATGAGGTGGCCAAAGTATTGGAGCCTCTGCTTCAGGATCTGTCCTTCAGTGAGCACTCAGGGCTGATTTCCTTAAGTATGGAGAGGTCTGATCTTCTTGCAGTCCATGGGGCTCTCAAGAGTCTCCTCCAGCACCAGAATTCAAAAGCACCGCTTTTACTTAGGACGTCCCTATTTTCATTGGAGAAATGTTGGAGGGTGTGGAGTTATCTGGCCCCTGAGCCGTCTGAAGGCAATCCTATATAGGCAAGGCTTTTTTAAATGTTTAATGTTTTATTATGTTTTTATATATGTCGGAAGCTGCCCAGAGTGACTGGGGCAACCCAGTAAGATATGTGGGGTATAAATAGTAAAACTATCATTATGGAATGGGACGTCCCTATTTTCATTGGAGAAATGTTGGAGGGTATGTTAGAGAAGGAACAAAATCAGGCTTCAAGAGCTCTATCTTTCCCCCCCTTTCCTATGCCCGCAGCAAAATCACAGTTTTGTGGTTTGGATGTTGCGAGGAAAACTTGATTTAATAGGTAGCAACTCACTATTTGGCAGATAGAGATCTCTGTAGTAGCAATTTATCTCTGGAACTCTCTGCCACAAGGAAGTGCATGTGGTCATCACACTTCCTTCCCTGGCAAAGAACCCCTTGCAAAATGACTGCTGCTTGTAAATAGTTTTAATTGGATTTTGGATAAATGTGCAATTAATTGTGGCTGTTTTGAATTTTATTTTGTTATTATCTTCCTTAGTGTGTCAGGCAAACCACTATTCTGAGTCATGCTTTTTTATAGAGCAGGGTAGGGGGCACTGGGGGGTGAATATATGCAACCAAGGTGGCAGCGGCCCCAAAAAGTTCAAAAACCACTGGTCTTGGGCAAATGTTAAATGTGTTTTCATCGCTGATGAGATTATATCTCACAATCCCTAAATGTTCTTCTTGGTCACTTGAATATGATTAGTTCACTCTGGGCAACATGACTGACTGTTGTTGAACATTCCTGGAACATAAAGAAGGTTTTTTGTTTGTTTGTTTTCCTGCATCACATGCTTAAGCAAAAGCACTTCTGGCCAAGCTTGCTTAGGAACATGCCTCGGAAAATGTCAAAACTCGCTTTCAGACACTCTGCCAATGTTTTGTGTAAATACAGAAGCCAAAACTCAGAATTCAATTGCAGACTATGAATGAGATTCATAAACTAAAATAAGAGCATATGAAGTGCTCTGCTGGATTAGGCCACGGTCCCATCTAATCCAGCAGCATCCTCTTCATCATTTTTTATATTTCATTTATGATTTCCAGTTTTATACATTTCAATAATTTTATAATCATTTTAACATTTCAAAACTCAACTTCCTTCCCCCTCTTTCTACGGTTCCCTAAATTTATTTTTAATATTTTCTGCATTTCCAAATTAGCTTAATTTGCTCATTTATTCATCTTCTTTAAATATATACTCTTTTAAAACTGCAGGTTATTACAACAAACCTGCCAGTGTTCTTATCTGTTTACAGTTTGTTTGTAAATAGTCCATAAACCATTTCCATTTTTTTACAAAAAGTTTGTTATCTTGATTTCGTATTTTTGGGGTAAGTTTCGCCATTTCTCTATATTCCATAAGTTTTTGTATCCATTCTTCTTTTGCTGGGACTTCTTTCCATTTTGGGGCAAGTAACATTCTTGCCACTGTAGTCGCATACATGAATAAATTTCTATACAGTTTGCGTAGCTCCGTCCCTATAATTCCCAAAAGGAAAGCTTCTGGGTTGTTGTTGTTTTTTTACAAACTTTATTTTTAAACATCTTTTTCCATTCATTATATACCATTTCCCAGTAAGCTTTAACCTTAGTACAAGACCACCACATGTGATAAAAAGAACCTTCTTTCTCTTTACATTTCCAACACTTAATTGGTTTGGATTTATACATTTTTGCCAATGTACTCAGTGCTAGGTACCATCGATATATCATTTTCATATAATTTTCTCTTAGACCGTAACATGCTGTAAATTTTATATCCATATTCCACAATCGTTCCCATGCCTCCATATCTACCGTATTTTTCGTCCCATAGGACGCACCTAGTTTTTTGGGGGGGAAATAAAGGGAAAATTTTTTTCCTTTATTTCCCCCCAAAACCAGGTCGGGGAAACCGAACCAGGTTGAGAAACAGCTGGATGGCGGCGCTGCGCCTCCCTGCTGTCCCCCGAGCTTGTGGGGCTGGCCGATGTCTGCCCGGCGCGAGGGGCGCTCTGCTACAGGGTGCGCCGGGCGGCAGGCCGCTATCCGCAGCGTGGGGAGCCCTGCGGGGAACTCCTTCAGGGCTCCCCACACTGCGGATGTCTGTCCGGCGTGCGGGGCATTCTGCTTCAGGGCGCCCCTCGCGCTGGGCGGCAGGCTGCGAGACAGCCCTGTGGGAATTCCCTCAGGGCTGCCTAGGCTGCTGATGTCTTCCTGAAGCCTGGAGAGCGAGAGGGGTCAGTGCGCACCGACCCCTCTCGCTCTCCAAGCTTCAGTGAAAGCCTGCATTCGCCCCATAGGACGCACCCAGATTTCCCCTTCATTTTTGGAGGGGGAAAAGTGTGTCCTATAGGGCGAAAAAGACGGTATATTATGGCCAATATCTATTGTCCAGTGTATCATTGAGGATTTTACTTGCTCATCCTTTGTCTCCAATTCCAATAATATCTTACACATTTGAGACAACAATTTTACATTACATTCCAACAGCTCTCTCTCCAGTTCTGATATTTGTTTCCCCAACATCCTCTTCTTACAGTGGCCAGCCAGATGCCTGTGGGAAGCCCGCATTTAGGGCCTGAGTGCAACAGCACTTAGTGGTACCTTGGTTTACAAACTTAATCCGTTTCGGAAGTCCATTCTTAAACCAAAGCGTTCTTAAACCAAGGTGTGCTTTCCCATAGCAGCGGGGGACTCAATTTACAAATGGAACACACTCGACAGGAAGCAGAACATGTTCTGCTTCCAAGGCAAAGTTCACAAACCAAAATACCTACTTCCAGGTTTGCAGGGTTTTTAATCCAAGTTGTTCATAAACTAAGCTGTTCTTAAACCAAGGTACCACTGTACAGTGGTACCTCGGGTTAAGAACTTAATTCGTTCTTGAGGTCCGTTCTTAACCTGAAGCACCACTTTAGCTAATGGGGCCTCCCGCTGCCACTGCACCGCTGCTGTGTGATTTCTGTTCTCATCCTGAAGCAAAGTTCTTAACCCGACGTACTATTTCTGGGTTAGCAGAGTCTGTAACCTGAAGCATATGTAACCCGAGGTACCACTGTACTAGGGTAAAGTGTGTGCATATAACTGTATATATTCATGCATAAAACATGCAAAAGTTCATTATGTCGGCAAGTCCTAGGCTCTGTGGTTTAACCCACAGCGCCACCCATCAGCACCTAAATAAGCAGGCCATGAGGGATGCAGCTGGAAGCACCTCTCCATGCAATACAAAGCTTCCTCTTTCAATTTCTGCGGGTCACAAGGCTTGGCCAAGGTGATTTTTTCCAGGTCAGCTTGCAACTCCATCTGCTCATGAGCAATTGCAAAGTGTGCTTCTGTCAGCAGTGAGTCACTACAGAGAACACACACACACACACACAGCACCAGAGAGAGTTTTCCAGACAAATAGGACTTTTATTTCTATTCAAGGACAGATTTGAACTCTGGTAGCTCCTTTTCTCTATAAATTAAAGGGCTGATTCTACCAATTGTCTAAACTCATGATTCCCATAAATACCTTGTCTCCAAGCTTCCTTATTAAATGCCTGGTTCTCATTGCCAAGCAAGTGTCAGGGTTTTCGTTTTGTTTTTTTGCAAGCAGTCATGCCATTTATGGTGATTTTTACACAGAGGCTAGATGTTTCTTCTCTAGAAACATCACCAATAAAACCAACAGACTCGTGACAACTTCTAAACTTACAGAAGTACATAACTCCCCCAACCGCCTGATTTCTCTGATCTTGTCAGGGTTCCTCTCAGCGTGGCCAATAACAAATTGTTGGTCTGGTCTAAAACAAAAGGCACCTCTTAGGACAGGGAGGAATGGACGTGGGAGGGAGACCAAAGCCGTAAGCTTTCATAAACACTGTTCCATGAAAATCTTGTGCCATAATAGGGGGTCTTCTAACAACACTCAGAGACTACAATTCCCAGGATTCTTTGGGGGAGGGCCTGAATGGTTAAAGAGGCATGATGCTGCTTTAAATGTGCTGTGGCAGATGGGACCTTTGAGTGTGTCTACCCAGCTGTCCTTGAGCTTTAACAGTGCCTCTTGCTCGCTTGGATGAAGAGGGTGTGCACTTAGAAACCGCTGGCTTCCGTGTAGTTGGAATGTGGCCTCTTGCACAAGGGTAGCCCATTGGTTTCATCCCACATTTTTACCTTTGGGAATTCCCACTGTGTTTTGGCTATGCCCACCATTCACATGTGGGCGCCCCTGAAGGTTGCACCCAAGGAGATACTTTAGTCGGGCAGGAAAAGGCCCCACTTCCACCCCTGTACTAGACTCTAGCTGAAACAGAAGCACGAGGGCTGTCTTAAAGCGCTTCTCAAAAGTGCTGTTTGAAACAGCCACACACATCTTTCATGTAAAGGAGAAGGGGGCAGATGCTTCAAACAGCACTTTTGCAAAAGGCTTTAAACTGCACATTTGGCAGGTGTGCACATCCCTGTCCCCTTTTCAATCCTGTGATGACATAATGCTGTCATGTGATTGGCAGGTTGTTAAATATGGTCCACGGGGTTCGTCCCGAAACAATAAGGCTCCACCCACACCCATGCTAAAGGATAGGCAATAAGATGATCAACTGCATCTAATTGGCATATTTATTAGCCAGCAATCTCTTGTTTGGCCTTCAGAGATGGAATACATTGGCATAGAAATGATCATTCAACAGAACACCCATGAGTCATTTAAAAAGCGCTTTTTTTGTGAGGATTTCATTTGACCAAGTGTGATATCAGTTCCCTCATGGGACAAATCCAGTCATAAGTAATTGTTTGACATTTCCCCGTTAACAATGGACACAAGTGTGCAGCTAATACATTGGGAATGTGGCAGGATGGAAAGAGGCGAAGCAAATTCTGAATAACAAATTACCAGCAACAGTTGCACAGTTTCTAAAACAGGAGAGGGAGTATTTTTTCAGCCTGGGGTCCACCTTCCCTTCTTTTTGTGGGGCCAGAGGTAAAAGTGCGTGGAACAATGGATGTGACTATCCCTTGTGCAGTAGATTGTGATTCAGCCACACAAAATTCAGAGGTTTCTACTCACATACACACTTCTCCATCCTCAGCCCAAGCATTATCATTGCTCAAAGACAAATTCTAGTAAAATGTTTGAGAGGGCATGGATTGGGGCCAGTGAAGAGATGTGGCCTGGAAATAGGTGTGGCTGTGTGAGAGTCCCAATGGCCAGATAGAGAGCATGGAAGATCACATTTGGTTCTGGGATTGAGGTTCCACACCCCTGTTCCTTGGGATACCTATACAGTGGTACCTCGGGTTACAAATGCTTCAGGTTACATACGCTTCAGGTTACAGACTCCGCTTACCCAGAAGTAGTGCTTCAGGTTAAGAGCTTTGCTTCAGGATGGGAACAGAAATCGTGCTCCGGCAGCGCGGCAGCAGCAGGAGGCCCCATTAGCTAAAGTGGTGCTTCAGGTTAAGAACAGTTTCAGTTTAAGAACGGACCTCCGGAACGAATTAAGTACTTAACCTGAGGTACCACTGTATAGCAAAATGTGATCTATACAGGATGGGGGAGGACCTTGGCCCTCCAGTTGTTTCTGGACTATCCCCTCAATGGTTGGCAATGATGGGAGTCTCATCTCAGTAACATCTGGAAAGCCAAATGTTCCCCACGCCTGCTGTATGGTGACTGAGCCTCCAAAGTCAAGCTGATTTGCACTTTTGGTGAAATCGAGCAACAGCTAAGGGATGCACAGAAGCCCCTCTGTGAAACTTTACTTGCCAAAGCTCTTTTGGGTACCCATGAAATTGCTTATGGCACAATCCTACTCACAAGTAAGCCCTGTGGAGTTTATTGGACTTTCCCCCCAAGTAGGTAGGAAGGCAGGCATAAGATCGCAGCCTTAGATGTTTCATCCGGGTTCCACACACATGTCTAAACATCCTTGAGATTGGGCACAATCCTACTCACAAGTAAGCCCTGTGGAGTTTATTGGACTTTCCCCCCAAGTAGGTAGGAAGGCAGGCATAAGATCACAGCCTTAGATGTTTCATCCGGGTTCCACACACATGTCTAAACATCCTTGAGATTGGGAGACCAATTGTGGCCCCACCTCGATTTAACACAATTAGAAGTTGCCATATACCTGCCAATGGGAGAGGAAGGAGAAACAAACCGGTGCTGCTTCCCCACCACCACCACCACACCCCACCCGTCTTCCACAAATGGGGAGTGGAAGTGACCTGTGACCCAGCAGATGTTTCCGTACTGCAGTTCCAACCATCCTTGACCATTAGCTATACTGGCCAAGGCTGATGGAATTTTGAGCCCAGAACATCTAAAGGGCCATAGACTTCCAACTTCCAACACAGAACATCAATTTCCCCCCATTTAAATAGTATTTATGTATTTATATTAAATTTGTATACCGCTCTTCTTCCAAAGATCTCAAGGAGGTTCACAGCATAAAAAAATACAAAATAAAACACAAAGGACATAATAAAAACAAGAACAAAACAAACCCATTACTACACCATCCCTTCCATGAACATATTTTAAAGGACATAGTCTGTTAATCAGCCAAAGGTCTGGTTGAAGGGGAATGCTTTTGTCTGGCTCCTAAAGATGTATCATGAAGGTGCCAGACAAGCCTCCTTGGGGAGAGCATGCCACAACTGGCGAGCCACTGCAAAAAAGACTCGTTTTTATTTTTTTTAAATATTTATTGAGATTTTACACTAAACATAGGTTTTTAAAAAATTAAAAGTAGTTAAACCAACAATTACACATACAAAAAAGAAAAAAAAGAAAAAAAACCAAAGCTAACAAGGAAGTTACCAAAAAAGAGACCTAAAAAGAAAAAAGAAAGAAAAAAGAAGAAAAAGAAAAACAGTGTGATACAAAATACAAAAAAACCAGGTAGTTGAAAAAATAGAAAAAGGAGAGGGAAAAATATCTTTAAAAAGAAATAATCAATTTTTCAATACCTCAAATTCATTTGCTTAATTCCGTGACCTCCTCACACTTCCCCTTTTTGTATTCCCGTTTACAAAGTCCTTTCAGCAAATCCTTACCCTCTTTCATTTATCTTTACTCTATATTCTTAACCTATTATAACTATATATTTTCATCCATATATCTATATTTACATATTCTTATTAGCCTTAATACCAAAACCACTTATTTTCAGTCCAACATCATTTTAACATTCATTAATTTTACAGTATTTCTGCAGATAGTCTTTAAATTTCTTCCAGTCTTCTTCCACCATTTCTTCTCCTTGGTCTCGGATTCTGCCAGTCATTTCTGCCAATTCTATATAGTCCATCATCTTCATCTGCCATTCTTCCAGAGTGGGTAAATCTTGTGTAGTGGGTAAATCTTGTGTTCGTTCTTATATTGTCACCATCTGGACCTGTCATGGAGGAAGGACACAGAAGGTCCTGAGGTTATGATCGGTGGGGAGAGGTGGTCATTGAAGTCACTGCCAGACTATAAAATGCTTTTATTATGGTTTAGCATAAGCTGAATCACATGTTCTAAATGGTATGTCTTGAACACTGTAGTTTCAGAAAGCAAGTCCATTGCGGTTTGCTTTGGTAACTGAAGATCTAAGAGCTCATGAAAATGTTGCATTTTGTGCTATTTTAATATAGCATTAGGTTGCTACTTCCATTTGTAATTGGAGCTGAAGACCCTGAACACTGGGGAAAGCAGAAGATATTGAAATAAATTGATGTTGATGACATCAAGTGAGAAAACTATTTTTGTGTTCTTCGTACCACAGAGACAGCCCATTTAGCCGACAGAGAGCCAAAGATTGCGCATCCCAGATGATGCACTTGGGAAAAAGAAAGCAATTATATACATTCATACATCTCGCTCGCCATTCAGTTCTGCAAAGTGGCCCTGCAGATGTTGTTGGACTCCAGTTCCCATCAGCCCCAGAAAACATTGTAAATGGTCAGAGATTATAGGATTTGTAGTTCAAAATAAAAAATCTGGAGGTCTACAGGTTGCCCAACCCCAATCTAAATAAGAGATAACATTTAAATACTGCATATACACACGTCCTCTTTTGTCTTCTCTCTCTCTCTCTCTCTCTCTCTCTCTCTCTGCGTGTGTGTGTGTGTATGGGTGTGTGCGTGTGTGTGTGATAGTCTTATGATATTTAAATGTTCTTCTGGTCTGTCTTAACGCCTACAGACTTCTTTCAAAACTATTCCCTTGTTTTGAAAGCAGTCCAGTGGCTACTGGAAATAGTTACAGCCACAAATTCCATCAATGCCTCTCAGAAGGAGGTTGACACAAAGCATCAATTGTCAGAGATTTATGTAAGGAGTGAAAACTCTGGAAATGTTGGCTGCATTGAAAAGTGACTAACCAGAGTGAGAGTTTTTATGTGTAATTCTGTATATAGGAAAAGAAGCGAGATATGCTCAATGTGTGGTGTGGTTCGTTCTGATTTCTGGAAGCCTGTTTTTGAGCCCCTTGTGGTGTGAGGCTGCATAGTCACAGAACAGAACAGCTGATGGAGAAAACCAATTCATATTCAGTCCTGCAAAGCCACTCACCAGGAAGAAAATGCCACAGATTCATCCATACCGTTCATTTCATGTGGATTGTAAGATTCCCAGCTCTCTGTTGACCATATTACTTTCTCCTCCAAATCACTGCCTTCCCACATTTGCCCCTTTCTCAATCCATATTTTCTCATACCCTGGCCTTTTCATAGTATCTCTAGTATGAAAAAATCCAGAGGTCAGGAAGCTTACTATCCACGTTAAACAACAGTATGGCTGGGCCCTGAGTAGATAGCCAGCATGATGTTTCATCAATAGCTCAAATCCATGCCATTTGTGATCCAGCCAGAGCACACCAGCCTTGTATCTTGAGCTACGGTGCAGACAGGGAACCGTTCTGGGCAACGTCCCAGGGGCCACATGCTGCTGGTGGAAGGGGCCAGACGGAAAAGTGGGGCTGAGCAACAAATGTGAGTTTCACCTTTGGACAGCAGGCTAGTTTCTTCTTCACTCACATGCCTCTCTGCCCTTCATCCAGGAAAGCAAAAAGCATCATCAGAGATCAAGGTCCTATAGTAGTACAGCTAAATCGCTCAAGGAGGGTTCAAAGCAGGGCTGTGGCTAGGAACAGATAGAGAGACATATGGACCTAACCTTCCCCATCCCTGTCTTGCATAAAGGTAAAGGGACCCCTGACCATTAGGTTCAGTCGTGGTCGACTCTGGGGTTGCAGTACTCATCTCGCTTTATTGGCCGAGGAAGCCGGTGTACAGCTTCCGGGTCATGTGGCCAGCATGACAAAGCCACTTCTGGCAAACCAGAGCAGCACACAGAAATGCCGTTTACCTTCCTGCTGGAGTGGTACCTATTTATCTACTTGCACTTTGACGTGCTTTCGAACTGCTAGGTGGCAGGAGCAGGGACCGAGCAACGGGAGCTCACCCCGTGGCAGGGATTCGAACCGCCGACCTTCTGATTGGCAAGCCCTAGGCTCTGTGGTTTAACCCACAGTGCCACCCGTGTCAAATCTCCTGATTTTGCAGTCCCAGGGAAACAGCAAAGAAGTTCAACATGTCCACGCTGGACAGCTGCATTCCTCGAGGTGTGCAGGCTTGCTTCAGTCAGTGGTTCTCAGAGAGCAAGTCAAGAGAACCCTGAATGGGCAGTGCCTTCCATTTGTTTTCTCACTTTCCAACAAGTATATACCTTGAGTCTTCCAGAATGCAGCAACCTAAACCATTGGTACAATACAGGAAGCTGTATGTGCCTTCATTCCTTGCGTTGACTGTTTATCGGCAAGAAGTCATTTGTTTCAGCCAACCTTTCAGGAGCACATATAAACTAGTTACATAGATTTGTTTTTATTTTGTTAAATTTATTTGTATGTCATTGATAATTGTTTTATATCATTTTATGTAGATAGATAATTTATTATGGTCAAAGACCAGCTCACATAACATAACACAATAAAGTTCATAAAGATAAAATACACAATCAGAGTATCTGAAGAAGTGTGCATGCACACGAAAGCTCATACCAAGAACTAACTTAGTTGGTCTTTAAGGTGCTACTGGAAGGAATTTTTTTATTTTGACTATGGCAGACCAACACGGCTACCTATCTGTAACAATTAGAGCAGATTGCAGCAATAGCTCATGAGTTAAAATTGAGATATATACATACACCCATACAACTGAGATTTGGGCTACCATAAAAAATTGACCCTGAGGCACCCCAAAGGGCAACTTCAGCATTTCCCTATTAAGCTATTTTATTCTAGAGGATGTTCTGTGCCTACAAATTTGGGCGCAGAATCTGGCTACCAGCCAGGTTGTCTTATGATCTTTGCCTAAGAGGAGAGAATTAAGTTTAGACTTGTCTGAAATATTGGTGAACCTCTTCAGCAAAGGATCAATGGTGTCTCTACGAATCTCAACACAAAAAGGGCATCTAAAAAATATATGTTATATCATTTTATGTACAACAGTTAGGGGTTTTTTAATTAAGTTTTTAATGAATTTTTTACAAAAACAACAAATTGACATAACCCTCTAAATTCTCCCAGGCTTTGCACTTCAGAGAAATCCTTATCTGTGGACCCGAATGACTCTGTTTGCTTTGAGATGTAAATCCCTGGAACTGGATTTAAAGTGAGCTCTTCCAGATGGGATGGTCTGTCATTTTTCTCCTCTGTTCTCACTTGACGCTGCCCAGGAGCACAGAAGTGTCCAATCTTGGGTTTATGACTGGCCAGGTGTGAACGGGTTAACTACCTGAAAAGTCAACATTTCTCAATTTCATTTTTTTAAATTGTTCATTTAATTTTTAATTTAATTGAGCACTTACTGTTCCCAACCCTAACCCTGCGGAAAGCCATCTAATTAGACTTTAATTTGATTTTGACCTGTTTTTAGGAGGTAATTTAATTATTGATTTTATACCAATGTTATATATCTGATGTTAGCCGCCCTGAGCCCGACTTCAGCCGGGGAGGGCAGGATATAAATAGAAGACGATGATGATTTTATTTTAAAAAGCAGGCACCGTTCAGACAGAAAGCAGTGTTCACATGTTGCATTCAACAAGTATATGAGGGCCACCTGGTATTACACTTGAGTAGTTGCCCATGGTGCCCACAGGTGGATCAGGACCACGTTGCTTTGGTTTTGGGGCATATTTCAATTCCATATCTATTATGAGGTTAATAGCCTTTGTTTTTCACTCCTGTGGGTGGGACAATTGTTTGATGGCTTGTTTGATCATTCCAGCTTCGGGGAGACAACTCAGACCAGAAGACACTGAGGCTGACGGCGAGGCTGATGCAGAAGATGACTCTGTGAGTAACGCCAAACAGTTTTGCAGCCACCACTGAGATTTCTCAGCATCTTTTCCTTTACGACAGGAGCCAAAAAGAACAAGAAGTCAAACTGAAGCCTGAGTTTAATTCACAAACCATACTGACTCCCTTTTACGCCCTGAACTGGAATAGAATATGCAATTTTATTTGAAAGTCTCCAGTCCATATTAAATGTAACCCAGAGCAGAAACCTAAAAATTGGGATATGACTGCCTGGTACTTAAAAATAATAAAGGTAAAGGGACCCCTGACCATTAGGTCCAGTCGCGGACGACTCTGGGGTTGCAGCGCTCATCTCGCTTTATTGGCCGAGGGAGCCGGTGTACAGCTTCCGGGTCATGTGGCCAGCATGACTAAGCCGCTTTTGGCAAACCAGAGCAGCGCACGGAAACGCCGTTTACCTTCCTGCCAGAGAGGTACCTATTTATCTACTTGCACTTTGACGTGCTTTCAAACTGCTAGGTTGGCAGGAGCAGGGACAGAGCAACGGAAGCTCTCCCCGTCACGGGGATTCGAACCGCCAACCTTCTGATCGGCAAGTCCTAGGCTCTATGGTTTAACCCACAGCGCCACCCGTGTCCCTTTTTGTACTTAAAAATACTCAGGGCTAAAGCCCATGGCGCATATTTGCCTCTGGGCAAATGAAGATAGCTGGTGGGATCTTACCTGCGCTGCATTATACAGCACACCTGTTTAAAAGTGTGAGGGGCTTGGGTTGAGCTGTGAAGGGATAGACACAGGATTGTATGAGGTGTAAAATAAAGGGGGTTTTTGTCAGTTGTAAAGGAGGAGTGGTGGGAGGAAAGTGGGGGGTTGGCAAAGGGATTGGTGGGTAGGTGAGGTTGGCAAACAGAGGCAGCAGCCCCAGTTATATGTAATAAATAATGGTTTGCATAGTTGATTTGAAAATTTTGGCTGTGGGAAAAGAAGAAGTTAGGTATGTCCGAAGAGTCCTGCTGGATCAGCTGAAAAATCCACCGTTATGTCAGTGGCCAAGCAAATGACTCTTAAAAACTCACAGCCCTGGTATGAAGGCATATGGCCTCTCCCACTGTTTGCCCCCAGGAAATGTCATTCACAGGCATACCACCTTTGATCCTGGTTTTACTGCCACTCCTTTACAGATACACATCTAATTCTTTTTTTAGTTTTGTCAGATTTCGCTGTGGGGAAGGTGATGCACTGATTTCAAAGGATTCCCTTCCTCTGCTGCTTCCTCTGCTTAAATTAGGGATGGGGAACATTTTTTAAGCCAGTAGCCACATTCCATCAGGAAAAGTGGGGGGAGGTTGCAAATGCGGGGGAGGGAGAGAGCTAAGGGTGGACAGAGCTGCAGCCAAAAGTGGGCAGGGATACCTTAAGCTCTCTCTTTTGCCACCTCTTCTCTGGAAATGTCTGGCTTCTGTGCTGGGCACTAAGAAAGAGGCTCGTTTCCTCAGCACCCATTGCAAAAACATAGTGGGCTGTCAGAGGAACAATAGAGTGACCTTGGGGGTAGAGGCTAGGAGGAGAAACAGAGACTGGGAAGGAAGGGATTCAGGCTAGACAAAAACCTATCATGCACCAGATCCTTGGCCCTGATTTAAACTCTTCAAATTGGCAGCGTCCATTGTTCATCAAGTAATATTGAATAGGGGGTACCTGTCGATGGTGGAAGGGGCTCCCTTGAGACTGCCTCCCTTCATTGGGGGGTTTTAAGCAGAGGTTGGATGGCCATCTGTCATGGATGCTTCAGTTGAGATTCCTGCATTGGGTTCCTTTCCAACTCTACAACTCTATGCTAAATTCTGTTGTTGTTCCACTCCTACAGGTCGACGAAGTGACAACTGAAAACATACGACCAAGACCACAAGGATCCTCTCCTGTTTATGAGTATTGCATAGAAGATGAATATTTTAACAAAAAGGCAAGACGTGACACAATGGGATTTTGTCTTTCACTGTTTCGCTAGTGTCAAATTCTCAGTTCTTTTGGACCATCGAGACAATGGCTTCCTTAGCCCTTTGAAGTTAAAGGCAAATGACATAGTGTTGTCCCAAATTCTAGAGGGAAAGCCAATGGACCATTAAGGCAGCTAAGCCCTGCAAGGAAAGAGTGGTGGTAGTGAGACCTTAATCACCATGATTATAAAGATAAGCCATCCCTCACTTGGCCGAATACTTGGCTGAGTACTTTGGCCCTGCCCTAGATAAAACCATTGAAACCAAGCATATATGGCCAGCTGGAACATCTGAGCAAATAAAAGTGTATTTGCTTGGTGACAAAATGGCCCTATAGTTTATTTGCATTTTATGTGCTATTTTTTTGGGGGGACAATTCATATACTGCTTAATTACAGCTTCATTGCATATCTTTAGGCACCATGTGCCTCTCCACCCACCCAAATCTTTGGCTAATTAAACAATGTAGGGTTTTTTAAACTAAACATTGTTTTCTGTGCTATTATGTTATTTACAGTGTTTTTATACTGTAAACCGCCCTATGATCCTTGAATGAAATGCAGTATATAAATGTGAGTAAATAGGTTTTTTTCCTGCTCCCTGTGTGTGGGTGTGTACACACACATACATATATACCTTTGAAGTCTGGAGAGAGGTGATAATTGTGTGCAGATAACTGATTATCGCATGTTTCAGAACCCTTGAAATGAATTGTCCAGCTATTGTTAAGTGCAATGCCACTCCCACCACAGAAAAATAGCTAGTGACTACATAATGACAGATGTGTGAGAAGTTTGGCATGATCTGTGGAAATCCATTTTAGCTTACTTAAAAATTACACCTCTGTTTGCAGCTTCAGCAAGATATAGAGAACAGACAAAGACGGGATTCTTCTATCAAAATGAGTGATTCACAGGTGAGCTTAAGGTGTCTGATAAACACTAGGTACGCCCTTCTGTACAGAAGAGCATTGTTTCGGAGCTCTTCAAACTGAATGATCTTCTCATTGATACCTGTCCCTAGAAGGGAATGCAACCACAGATTTTCAAATACAAGCTTTAACTGTTACTTGCCAAAGAATACTTCCCAAACTGGTTCCAGTTTGCGAAGCCACAGAGGGCCAGTCCATGCAAGTCTTGGGTGTGTGTAAGTTGTATGTTTGGAAAATATGCATGTACAGATCCCTGCAGATAGGTACACACTCACACAACTCGGTCTACGCATGTGGGTGGGCGCATGTGGGTGTGTGCCTGAGATATGCATTCAAGCCTCACTGCCTGTGTGAACCGGCCTATAGGCTTTCTGAAATCTCCCCCCACCCCCCGTCTTTCAAGGGAGCTTGTGATAGACCAAAGTCGCCACCCATAAATTCTCATTTGTCACAGCGCTGAAGATTCTACGTATACATATCCAGAGCTCTGTTGTACTCCATGCTAAGAATAATAATTAAATATCTATGTCCAGGACATCCAAACAGTGATGCATTCTGCAACCAATAATTGCATTATTTATTCTACAATGTTTTCTTTTCTGCTTAGTTTATTTTGGTGTTGCTTGTAATGGGATGGGAAGAGACATGGCCACTTTCCCCCTTGGAAGTCATCTGAAACTGGAAAACACTCTACCCAGAAAACCTTTATGTTGACTCTGAGTATGTGCAAATAAGCCCAGCAGTTCCACAGTTGTCAGTGTAGTCTGCTGTTTTCTGGATGCCAAGGGTTTCAACTATTCAGTATAATGTCACGCTGACACCAAATTGTGTGGGAAGATCTCCACATAGATTTTTCACAATCAATCAAACTGTTTACCCAAGTTACCTTGGGGTTCAATTAATTTGCTGTAGAGCAGCCACACCTGTGAAACGAAACTGGATATGCAGGTGGCTGGAGCTGCGAAGAATGATATTGAATATACCCGTTGTACACCTAACTGAACATTCGTTTTTCAAAAGGAGCCGGATTTAATAATATTCAAAGCATTGCAATAGTTGTGCTACTGTCTCTGGATGAGAGACTACTGACTTGAGGCGCAGTTAGTGTTCTGTTTTGGTTTAAAACCTGGATAAGGAAACTTTTTAGCCTTTCAGGGGCTAGAACATTCTAGAAGCTTTTGTAAATCTACACAATGCGCAGAAGTGCGCCTTCGATGCAACCACCCTTCAGCTGATGTTTACATGTTATGACAGGAATGGCTTGAAGTCTTCAACATACAGTATTAGAAATGAGTTTTGATAATGTACTTTTTGGTCCGACTAGGAATCTATGGAGGTTACCTTACAAACGGAAGTCGAATCTGGTGCAAGTGGATTTAGTGTGGCTGGTGGAGGAACCGAAGGATTATTTGTGAAGCAAGTGCTCAAAGAGTCCCCAGCATCAAAGTTATTCAGTCTGAGAGAAGGTACAGTAAAGTCTTATGTCACATTTATTTTTGTAAAATTAGCTATGAAAGTGAAACCTGGCCAGATGGGCGGGGTATAAATAAATTATTATTATTATTATTATTATTATTATTATTATTATTATTACTAACCTAATTAAAAAGTTAATTAAAATGTTGGTCAAATTTATGCAAACTTTTTTTATAAAGCACATTGGACAATCTATAGAGGAGGAGACAGTGGGCTTTCTCTTTTTTAAACAAATGGCTGAACAAATAACCGTAGAAGAGCCGGGACTAACCTACTTACAGTGCAATCCTATAAATGTCTACTTAGAAGTAAGCCTTATTGAATTTAATAGGCCTTACTCCCAGGCAAGCTGGTATAGGACTGCAGTCTTAGTCAATTGGCTGTGATCTAAAATTATCTTGACGGATAGCCAGCTGTAGCTGGAGGGCTTAGAATCTGTAAAAAAACAACTGCAAGATGTCAATACTAGCATTTATTTCTGGGAGATATTCTGTGTAAATATTTTCATGAGCAGGTTGTTGAATCAAGACAGTAGAATATGCGTTTTTTAATGGCACAACAGGCTCCTTTTCAACGGATTTAGAAATGGCCACATCATAGCTGTCAACGTTTCCCTTTTTTTAAGGGAAATTCCCTTATTCTGAATAGGATTCCTTGCAAGAAAAGAGAAAAGTTGACAGCTATGGCCCGGGTGGGTGGGTGGGGTGTTTGCTGTTGTTGATAGATGTCTTTGCATAAACAAGGCATCTAATTAACGAGCCCGATCTTTTGACACCCAATTAGTTTCTGCTGCCTCTTTTCACAGGCGATCAGCTTCTAAGTGCCACAATCTTTTTCGATAATATCAAATATGAAGATGCACTCAAGATTCTGCAGTATTCCGAGCCGTACAAAGTACAGTTCAACCTCAAAAGAAAGCTCGCCAGGAAGGAAGATCTTGAAACAATGCATTTTGCAACGCAATCCAAAAAAGAAAAAATGAGTCAGGTAATGCACAGCTGTAAAATTACACTTCAGATCAAGGCATGGATGTTGGGGGAGGTATTAAACTGACCATCACTTGTGTAATTTTAGGACAGTGGTCTAGATCCGGTGATATATTGGGCAAACCGAAAGGCATTTCTGCTAGACCAAGGTAGCCCTGTCAAATTATCGCAATTTTTTCAACCCCACTGCAGCGCCTCTCCACTCCATTGCTGCACCACACATTTCTCCAACAGTGAGCCAAGAAACCTCCATCATGCAAACTAACACCCACTCATCTGTCTCTGGATCCAACCTTCAGGGGTGTGTTTTTTTTTAGTGGAAGTGAAATTTGAGGGGATGCGGCCTTTGAGGCATTGAATTATTGAAGCCCTTTTTGTGTGTGTTCTTCAGTTTCTGTAAAAATGCAGAAAGCCTCTCAGAATAGGGTGCAATCCCCCCCCCTCTCTCTCTGTGTGTGTGTGTGTGTGTGTGTGTATCACATTGGGTTGTCGGGCGTCTTTTTATTATAAATTTATTTATTGGATTTTATACCGTCCTATACCTGGGGGAGGGGGTGGTCCTCAGGGCAGTTCGCAGAATGAAATCAAGATATAAAACCACAAAATAAATTGTAAAAATAAAAACATCCCAATATCCCCCCCCCACAAAAAACACATTTTAAAAGGGCATGGGATGTCAGTCAAATGAACCAAAGGCCAGGTTAATGTCTTGAAGACTTTTTAATTCTTGAACAGCCAGTCATTTAAATGTTTTTTGGGGGTGAGGATTGCTACTTTTTAAATGTGCTTATATTGCTGTACACTGACCTGATGTTTCATGGGAGGGTAGTATGTAAATACTTTTATAAATAAAACAGATACATAAAGGGGGTATTTTTAAGCCCAAGGACAACTTTCCTTCATCGACAACTTCCTGAGGGACCTGACAGGCCAGCAGTAGACAGTAGACATACTTTGATGAGGAACATGGCTCTTTGTATAGCAAGCCACATTTTTATCCAAAGTATCAAATGTGGTGACAGTAATAATAATACAACAAAACAACAACACCACAAACTGGCTTATAAGTATAAAACCAAATTTACTAGAATAATAGCTAGAATAGAGATAGACTTGTAACCATTCAAACAACAAACATACTAAGGTGCCAAGACAAAGCCTGGAGACACTGTAAACCTTTGAGTGGATAAATGTACAATTCTATCTTAACAATGTAAACGTTATACAGACTGGATAAATGAACCGTTACAAGTAACGCAAGTCCAATCATAGAATGGCAACCCCGTGCCGCCACAACAGCAAGGGTAGCACACTGGGAGAATATGAAAAAGTTTCAAAATACAGCCTGTATAATGTTTGCTGCACATGTAATTTGTTAAAATAGAGTTGGTGGCTGCGTTTCTGGAACCAATGAGAGGAAATAAATTGCAGGAAACTCTGCAATAGTTGCTACGTTGAAATTGCAGAGGAATATTGTAATCGGAGGGCAAGAATGATGTCGAAAGCCAGGTGGAATCTGCACACGTATTTAAAAAATGCTGTGAAAACGTTTGTTGTTGGTTTTTTTAAAAAAAGTTTTTTTTGGGGGGGGAAATACATTGAATTTGCCATAGCTCACTGTCGCCATCTAGTGTCACATTTGTGTAGTGCACTTAAAATATTTTATTTGCAGCTGTATAGTTGAGTCCCCAGTCTAGCATCAACCTTTTGCTGATGCATGCGAGCAAAGGCATTTCAGCCACACCAACTCGCATCATCCAACGTCTTAGCCTTTTGCACCAAAGTGGAGTGGAGCCCTGGCCTCATCAGTGCTGCTGACAGCATTTTGTTTTCTGAGGAGACAGAGCCTACTCCTGTTCTGTTTGTGTGTGATCAGCTGCTGTAATGCTAGGCCCGATCCCCAGGTTAAGGGGTTGAGAAACAGGCCTCCTGTCAGCAGCTTCACGTTTCAGGTGAATCACAGCACTTGACAAGCTGAAGACTACTGGCATATTAGTATGGTGCCTAAGAACACTTTCTTGGAGCAGAAGTATCCCACCCACCCACCCCGAATTAATCGCTTCCTATGAAGCATCTCAAAGCAATTTCATGATACGATAAAAACCACAGACAGAAAAGCTGGTTACGTAAAGACAGTTGAAACAATTGCACATAGAAAGTGATTCCAAATAAATTCAAATACCAATTGGGATGAAAACCTCCACTTAGAAGGCTTGCAGAAAGAGGAAAGCCTTCAGCTGGCACAAAAAAAGACAATAAAAACCAGACCTGTCTGATAACTGGAAGAAGTTCAGTGCTGCCACACTAAGGGCCTATTTCTGACATTGTGCAGAGCAGACATCCTAATATGATTGTGTCAGAAACAGAATTGTAGAGCTCGAAGGGACCCCCAGGGTTATCTAGTCCAACCCCCTGCAATGCAGGAATATGCAGATGGCCTATATATAATAATAATATATAATAGTAATATTTTTATTTATACCCCACCTCAGGTTGCCTCAGGTGGCTTCCAACACACAAATAAATAACAATAAAACATCAAGCATTAATAGTAACAATCAGATTCTATAGTACATAAAAAAGTCACATTAACTTTAAAATACGAAATTTATATCAGATAAAGCACTATTCAATAATCCAATAGTAAACGGTAAAATTAAACATCAGCAGATAATAATTTAACGGTTTACACTTATCAGTTCCAAGAAAGAATTACTAATCTATAATCAATAAAGTAACAGCAAATGCATAAAATAACATCAAACGCACAAAACCATGTAAAAGGGTCAAACTGAGAAACAAGGACACACAACTCAGTTTTTAAAAACTATCCCTGAACTCCTCCCTTCCCAGCTGCTTTTGCTGTTCTCAAAGTCATGGTCTGGGAAAGGCTCTTGGGGATGGAGGTTGCGACAAGGCAGGTGGAAAAGCCCTTGCCTGCAGAAAGTCTCTTCCCCCCTCAGTTCTTCCTCTGGAGCAGAGCAGGTCTCCTATAAGTATAGGTTGTGGTGACCTATGGAACACAATGCACACTCCAGTTGTGAGATGCGAGGATGCAAGACCAAGGTCCTCTTACACAGGGCAGGCTTATTATACACCCTTGTTTCAAATTAATTGAAACAAACAATGTAGTTTATTGTACAAAACTCACATATACATGTAGAAAACTCACATTAGTAACGGATATGACCTCCACTATTTTTAAGCAGCATTTGAACACGGTTTGGCATGGAGTCTACTAGTTTCGAACAGTCACTGTTGATTTTCGGATCCCTGTACCACACTTGAATCAGCGCCTGAATGAGCTTCTCCATAGTCGTACAGTCTACAGCACGGAGGCGACTTTTGCATATAGCCCACAAGTTCTCAATGGGATTTACGTCCGGGGAATTCCCTGGCCAATCAAGTACCTGTATTTGCTGCTCTGTCATGAATTTCTTCACCACTTTCAATGTGTGACAGGGGGCTAGGTCCTGCTGCAATATCCCAGTACCATCAGGATGGGTTTTTTTCCAGCTCTGCAATAACTCTCTTTCGTAGAACCTCAGTATATTGTGGCGAGCACATTATTCCTTCTATTGGCTGTAGGCTTCCGACACCATTATGACCAACTCATTTTTCGTGTTTGTTTTGAGTACAGGATTACGAGTAAGATAGAAAACATGCTTTGTTTCAATTAATTTTCACAAGGGAGTACACTTTCTCTTATTAACAGCTTCACACTGTGTCGTAGCGGCTAGGAACATTGCATCTAGGTTTCAGGAGGGGTACATCACTGGGGAATGGGAAAAGACTACAAAATTGAGTAAGTTGTATTATCTACATGATATTTTTCAGCAAGTGTTTGTCACCTTGAATTGCTAGAGGGACCTAATGGTCAGGGGTCCCTTTACCTTTTTACATTCCCGGAAGCATGAGGCTTTTATGGAATGTGAATCAGTTGTTTTGGAGACTCGTGCACACTCCTGTTTGCTCTGCTTCCAGCGACCTCCCAGCACTGGTTTGTGAAGCCGTGCATACACAACGTTGGCTACAAGTCACATCTGTCCTGTAGTTCCCTGAGAAATACTGCATTTTGATGTGTTTTCTCCCTAACCAGCTTCAGTCTGATTTGAAAATGTAAGCCATATGATGACATCCATGCCCCCTCTCCACTCACTGATGTGGGCAGACATCCAACCTTTTATCTCATTGTATTATGAAAAAAAGGGACGGCGGTGGCGCGGTGGGTTAAACCACAGAGCCTAGGACTCGCCGATCAGAAGGTCGGTGGTTCGAATCCCTGCCATGGGGTGAGCTCCCGTTGCTCAGTCCCTGCTCCTGCCAACCTAGCAGTTCGAAAGCATGTCAAAAGTGCAAGTAAATAAATAGGAACCACTCCGGCGGGAAGGTAAACCGCATTTCCGTGCGCTGCTCTGGTTCGCCAGAAGCGGCTTAGTCATGCTGGCCACATGACTGGAATCTGTACGCCTGCTCCCTCGGCCAATAAAGTGAGATGAGCGCCGCACCCCAGAGTTGGTCACGACTGGACCTAATGGTCAGGGGTCCCTTTATCTTTTACCTTTATTATGAAAAAGCTTTAATAAAAATTATTATTATTATTAAAGGGAAATACACCCAACCATGCTGATGTGTGCGATGATGTCCAAATGTGATTTGAAATGAAGCAGAGGGAAATCATCCCACTGTGTTTTAAGCTGGTAATGTGTACACAGCCCAAGTCTCTCTGTTAATTTAGTATGTTTTATCGTTTTGGGGTTTCTTGTTGCTATTTATTCATTTAAACATTCTGATGTACATTGCTTTCAACAATTTCGAAGATGCAAAGGGGTGGGGATTAAATACATACGTAATAAGTACTACAACCATTTATTTTGGAAATTCTATTTCTCAGGGGAAGGAAGCACTGGAAACATCAGAAAAGACATTCACAGAAGAAGATAAAGCAGACTTAATTGTAAAACAAAGAGTTGGAAGACCAAAAAGATCCAAGAAGGACAGACTTTCCTGGCCAAAATTCCAGTCATTAAAAGGTAAAAAGATACTGGGGCAAAGGAGATCTCGTAGCACGTCAGACGCATACGAACATGCGATTCCGGATATTTCCCCAACAAGCACAGACACAGAATCACAATTTCAGCCAGAAGAAATTCATGCAAAAGTTAAAAGAGGAAGTCAAAAGAAACTAAGATTCCCCAGTATTGGATTCAAGATGCACAGAACTAAACAAGAACCAGAGGGGAGGACAAAATACGAAGTCAAACCTCTCACAGACTATGAAAATGATACTGCGCAGGAAATCCCAGAATTAATAACAGTGCAATATTCTACTTCACGGGCTAAAGAGAAAAAACTGGAGGAAATACAGGAACCCAGAAAAGATGTTAAGGAAACAAAATTTGAACTGCCATACCATACAGGTAAATACCCTGAAGTTGAATTAACAATTAAAAAAACGAAAGAAAAGAAATCAAAATCCAAAGCCATCACAAAAAAATCAGAAACGACAGTGATAACAACACAGATAACAAAACCTATATTGCAAACAGGTGAAATACAAGATGTACAAATAAAACAGTTAACACCACCAAAACAACGAAAAAAGAAGCAAAAGGGATCCACAGAAAAAATGTACACAAAATTACAAATGGACAACGAACAAACAGAAAAAGAAAAAAAAGACATGGATGGCATCCAAGGAGTAATTAATCAAAATGAAGAAGATTCAAACGTCATGATAGCAACAACTGACATACGTATGCCGACAGCCAAAGCTTCTTTGGAACTTAAAACTCCACACATACAACTAGAGACACCATCAACTGATATGTCTCTGGGTGCTGCTGAGATTAAGAAAGAGGGCATGGAAACTACGTTTAAAATGCCAAAATTCGAAATGCCCAAATTTGAAACAGAACTGAAGGCTCCAGACTTAAAGGTTGAGGCACAATCGGCTGATATTGCTGTAGGTGGAGTTGAAGCTAATCTGGAGGGCACAGACAGTAAATTTACGATGCCAAAACTTCAAATGCCCAAGTTTGGAATGTCACTTCCCAAAGGGAAAGCCACTGCAGAGGGAGATATCAGCTTACCTTCTGTGGAAGTGGATATCTCCAAACCAGAACTGAAAGGGGAAGTGACCCTGCCCTCTGTGGGCATTGAGACTGACGTGAAATTGCCTGGAGCTGAAATGAAGGCACCTAGTGTGGAGTTGGAGGTCGCTGAGAAGGGCAAAATCAAAACACCTGATGTCAAAATGCCAAGCGTCAAGGTCCCAAAAATAAAACCTCCTCAAGTGGGAGTCTCACTGCCCAAGGTTGAAGCAGACATCTCTGTTCCCAAAGCAAAAGTGGAAATTCCAGAGGCAGAGGTCTCTGTTAAGGTGCCTGATGCAGAAGGCAGCATCGAGGGTGGCGGAATGAAAATACACATGCCAAAGTTCAAGATGCCCAGCATGGGTTTCTCAAAACCAGAGATCAAAGGTCCCAAAGTCGATGTGGATGTCAGCGCACCCAAGGTTGACATCGCTCTTCCAGACGTCAGTGTAACCAAGCCTGAGATCAAAGCAGGTGACATTTCAGCAGACATGAAGTTCACAGGACCTGACGTACAGTTTCCAAGGGGGGAGGCTTCCTTGGAACTGAAGGCTCCAGACGTAAAGCTTGAGGCACCATCGGCGGATGTCACTCTAGGCGGAGTTGAAGCAAAGCTGGAGGGCACGGACAGTAAATTTAAGATGCCAAAATTCCATATGCCCAAGTTTGCAACGTCACTTTCCAAGGGGAAAGCCACTGCAGAGGGAGAAATCACCTTACCTTCTGTAGATGGGGATGTTTCCAAACCAGAACTGAAAGGGGAAGTGACCCTGCCCTCTGTGGGCATCGAGACTGATGTGAAATTGCCAGGAGCTGAAATGAAGGCACCTAGTGTGGAGTTGGAGGTCGCTGAGAAGGGCAAAATCAAAATGCCTGATGTCAAAATGCCAAGCGTCAAAGTTCCCAAAATGAAGACTCCTCAAGTGGGAGTCTCGCTGCCAAAGGTTGAAGCAGACATCTCTGTTCCCAAAGCCAAAGTGGAAGTTCCAGAGGCAGAGGTCTCTGTTAAGGTGCCTGATGCAGAAAGCAGCATTGATGGTGGCGGAATGAAAATACACATGCCAAAGTTCATGATGCCCAGCATGGGTTTCTCCAAACCAGAAATCAAAGGTCCCAAAGTCGAAGTGGACGTCAGCGCACCCAAGGTTGACATTGCTCTTCCGGACGTCAGTGTAACCAAGCCTGAGATCAAAGCAGGTGACATTTCAGCAGACATCACCCTCTCGGCACCAGACATAAAGATTCCAAAGGGGGAAGCTTCCTTGGAACTGAAGGCTCCAGACCTCAAGCTTGAGGCACCATCGGCTGATACTGATGTAGGTGGCATTGAAGCTAAGCTGGAGGGCACGGACAGTAAATTTAAGATGCCAAAATTCCAAATGCCCAAGTTTGGAATGTCACTTCCCAAGGAGAAACTCACTGCAGAGGGAGAAATCACCTTACCTTCTGTGGACGTGGAAATCTCCAAACCAGAACTGAAAGGGGAAGTGACCCTGCCCTCTGTGGGCATCGAGACTGATGTGAAATTGCCAGGAGCTGAAATGAAGGCACCTAGTGTGGAGTTGGAGGTCGCTGAGAAGGGCAAAATCAAAATGCCTGATGTCAAAATGCCAAGCGTCAAGGTTCCCAAAATGAAGACTCCTCAAGTGGGAGTCTCGCTGCCAAAGGTTGAAGCAGACATCTCTGTTCCCAAAGCCAAAGTGGAAATTCCAGAGGCAGAGGTCTCTGTTAAGGTACCTGATGCAGAAGGCAGCATCGAGGGTGGAGGGATGAAAATACACATGCCAAAGTTCAAGATGCCCGGTATGAGTTTCTCCAAACCAGAAATCAAAGGTCCCAAAGTCGATGTGGAGGTCAGCGAACCCAAGGTTGACATTGCTCTTCCAGACGTCAGTATAACCAAGCCTGAGATCAAAGCAGGTGACATTTCAGCAGACATGAAGTTCACAGCACCTGACGTACAGTTTCCAAAGGGGGAGGCTTCCTTGGAACTGAAGGCTCCAGACCTAAAGCTTGAGGCACCATCGGCGGATGTCCATCTAGGTGGAGTTGAAGCGAAGCTGGATAGTACGGACAGTAAATTTAAGATGCCAAAATTCCAAATGCCAAAGTTTGGAATGTCACTTCCCAAGGGGAAAGCCGCTGTAGAGGGAGAAGTCACCTTACCTTCTGTGGAAGTGGATATCTCAAAACCAGAACTGAAAGGGGAAGTGACCCTGCCCTCTGTGGGCATCGAGACTTATGTGAAATTGCCCGAAGCTGAAATGAAGGTACCTAGTGTGGAGTTGGAGGTCGCTGAGAAGGGCAAGATTCAAATGCCTGATGTCAAAATGCCAAGCGTCAAAGTTCCCAAAATGAAGACTCCTCAAGTGGGAGTCTCGCTGCCAAAGGTTGAAGCAGACATCTCTGTTCCCAAAGCCAAAGTGGAAGTTCCAGAGGCAGAGGTCTCTGTTAAGGTGCCTGATGCAGAAAGCAGCATTGATGGTGGCGGAATGAAAATACACATGCCAAAGTTCATGATGCCCAGCATGGGTTTCTCCAAACCAGAAATAAAAGGTCCCAAAGTCGATGTGGACGTCAGCGTCCCCAAGGTTGACATTGCTCTTCCGGACGTCAGTGTAACCAAGCCTGAGATGAAGGCAGGGGACATTTCAGCAGACATCACCCTCTCGGCACCCGACATAAAGATTCCAAAGGGGGAAGCTTCCTTGGAACTGAAGGCTCCAGACCTCAAGCTTGAGGCACCATCGGCTGATACTGATGCAGGTGGCATTGAAGCTAAGCTGGAGGGCACGGACAGTAAATTTAAGATGCCAAAATTCCAAATGCCCAAGTTTGGAATGTCACTTCCCAAGGAGAAACTCACTGCAGAGGGAGAAATCACCTTACCTTCTGTGGACGTGGAAATCTCCAAACCAGAACTGAAAGGGGAAGTGACCCTGCCCTCTGTGGGCATCGAGACTGATGTGAAATTGCCAGGAGCTGAAATGAAAGCACCTAGTGTGGAGTTGGAGGTCGCTGAGAAGGGCAAAATCAAAATGCCTGATGTCAAAATGCCAAGCGTCAAGGTTCCCAAAATGAAGACTCCTCAAGTGGGAGTCTCGCTGCCGAAGGCTGCGGGAGATATCTCTGTTCCCAAAGCAAAAGTGGAAATTCCAGAGGCAGAGGTCTCTGTTAAGGTCCCTGATGCAGAAGGCAGCATCGAGGGTGGCGGAATGAAAATACACATGCCAAAGTTCAAGATGCCCGGTATGAGTTTCTCCAAACCAGAAATCAAAGGTCCCAAAGTCGATGTGAACATCAGCGCACCCAAGGTTGACATCGCTCTTCCAGACGTCAGTGTAACCAAGCCTGAGATCAAAGCAGGTGACATTTCAGCAGACATGAAGTTCACAGCACCTGACGTACAGTTTCCAAAGGGGGAGGCTTCCTTGGAACTGAAGGCTCCAGACGTAAAGCTTGAGGCACCATCGGCGGATGTCGCTCTAGGTGGAATTGAAGCGAAGCTGGATAGTACGGACAGTAAATTTAAGATGCCAAAACTCCAAATGCCCAAATTTGGAATGTCACTTCCCAAGGGGAAAGCCACTGCAGAGGGAGAAATCACCTTACCTTCTGTGGAAGTGGATATCTCCAAACCAGAACTGAAAGGGGAAGTGACCCTGCCCTCTGTGGGCATCGAGACTGATGTGATGTTGCCCGGAGCTGAAATGAAGGCACCTAGTGTGGAGTTGGATGTCGCTGAGAAGGGCAAAATCAAAATGCCTGATGTCAAAATGCCAAGCATCAAGATTCCCAAAATGAAGACTCCTCAAGTGGGGGTCTCACTGCCCAAGGTTGAAGCAGACATCTCTGTTCCCAAAACAAAAGTGGAAATTCCAGAGGTAGAGGTCTCTGTTAAAGTGCCTGAAGCAGAAGGCAGCATCGAGGGTGGCGGAATGAAAATACACATGCCAAAGTTCAAGATGCCCAACATGGGTTTCTCCAAACCAGAGATCAAAGGTCCCAAAGTCGATGTGGATGTCAGCGCACCCAAGGTTGACATCGCTCTTCCAGACGTCAGTGTAACCAAGCCTGAGATCAAAGCAGGTGACATTTCAGCAGACATGAAGTTCACAGCACCTGACGTACAGTTTCCAAGGGGGGAGGCTTCCTTGGAACTGAAGGCTCCAGACGTAAAGCTTGAGGCACCATCGGCGGATGTCACTCTAGGCGGAGTTGAAGCAAAGCTGGAGGTCACGGACAGTAAATTTAAGATGCCAAAACTCCAAATGCCCAGGTTTGGAATGTCACTTCCAAAAGGGAAGGCCACTGCAGAGGGAGAAATCACCTTACCTTCTGTGGAAGTGGATATCTCAAAACCAGAACTGAAAGGGGAAGCGACCCTGCCCTCCGTGGGCATCGAGACTGATGTGAAATTGCCTGGAGCTGAAATGAATGCTCCAAATGTGGAGTTGGAGGTGTCTGAGAAGGGCATAATCAAAATGCCTGACGTCAAAATGCCAAGCCTGAAGGTCCCTGAGCTGAAGACTCCTCAGGTGGGAGTATCGCTGCCCAAGGTTGAGGGAGACATCTCTGTTCCCAAAGCAAAAGTGGAAATTCCAGAGGCAGAGGTCTTTGTTAAGGTGCCTGATGCAGAAGGCAGCATCGAGGGTGGCGGAATGAAAATGCACATGCCAAAGTTCAAGATGCCCAGCATGGGTTTTTCCAAACCAGAAATCAAAGGTCCCAAAGTCGATGTGGACATCATCGCACCCAAAGTTGACATTGATCTTTCTGATGTCAGTGTAACGAAGCCTAAAATCAAAGCAGGTGACATTTCAGCAGACATGAAGTTCACAGCACCTGACATAAAGATTCCACAGGGGGAAGCTTCCTTGGAACTGAAGGCACCAGACCTAAACATTGAGGCACCATCGGCAGATGTCGCTCTAGGTGGAGTTGAAGCGAAGCTGGAGGGCACTGACACTAAATTTAAGATGCCAAAATTCCAAATGCCCAAGTTTGCAACGTCACTTCCCAAGGGGAAAGCCACTGCAGAGGGAGAAATCACCTTACCTTCTGTAGATGTGGATATCTCCAAACCAGAACTGAAAGGGGAAGTGACCCAGCCCTCTGTGGGCATCGAGACTGATGTGAAATTGCCCGGAGCTGAAATGAAGGCACCTAGTGTGGAGTTGGAGGTCGCTGAGAAGGGCAAAATCAAAATGCCTGATGTCAAAATGCCAAGCGTCAAGATTCCCAAAATGAAGACTCCTCAAGTGGGGGTCTCACTGCCAAAGGTTGAAGCAGACACCTCCCTTCCCAACGCAAAAGTGGAAGTTCCAGAGGCAGAGGTCTCTGTTAAGGTGCCTGAAGCAGAAGGCAGCATTGAGGGTGGCGGAATGAAAATACACATGCCAAAGTTCAAAATGCCCAGCATGGGATTCTCCAAATCAGAGATCAAAGGTCCCAAAGACAATGTGGACGTCAGCATCCCCAAGGTTGACATTGCTCTTCCAGACATCAGTGTAACCAAGCCTGAGATCAAAGCAGGTGACATTTCAGCAGACATGAAGTTCACAGGACCTGACGTACAGTTTCCAAGGGGGGAGGCTTCCTTGGAACTGAAGGCTCCAGACCTAAAGCTTGAGGCACCATCGCCGGATGTCACTCTAGGCGGAGTTGAAGCTAAGCTGGAGGGCACGGACAGTAAATTTAAGATGCCCAAATTCCATATGCCCAAGTTTGGAATGTCACTTCCCAAGGGGAAAGCTGTTGCAGAGGGAGAAATCACCTTACCTTCGGTAGATGGGGATGTTTCCAAATCAGAACTGAAAGGGGAAGTGACCCTGCCCTCTGTGGGCATCGAGACTGACGTGAAATTGCCCGGAGCTGAAATGAAGGTACCTAGTGTGGATTTGGAGGTTGCTGACAAGGGCAAAATCAAAATGCCTGATGTCAAAATGCCCAAAATGAAGACTCCTCAAGTGGGAGTCTCACTGCCCAAGGTTGAGGCAGACATCTCTGTTCCCAAAGCAAAAGTGGAAATTCCAAAAGCAGAGGTCTCTGTTAAAGTGCCTGATGCAGAAGGGAGAATCGAGAGTGGAGGGATGAAAATACACATGCCAAAGTTCAAGATGCCCAGCATGGGTTTCTCCAAACCAGAAATCAAAGGTCCCAAAGTCGATGTGGACGTCAGCGCACCCAAGGTTGACATCGCTCTTCCAGATGTCAGTGTAACCAAGCCTGAAATCAAAGCAGGTGACATTTTAGCAGACATTAAGTTCACAGCACCTGACATAAAGATTCCAAAGGGGGAAGCTTCCTTGGAACTGAAGGCTCCAGACCTCAATGTTGAGGCACCATTGGCCGATATTGATGTAGGTGGCATTGAAGCGAAGCTGGAGGGCACCGACAGTAAATTTAAGATGCCAAAACTCCAAATGCCCAAGTTTGGAATGTCACTTCCGAAGGGGAAAGCCACCGCAGAGGGAGAAATCACCTTACCTTCTGTGGAAGTGCATATCTCCAAACCAGAACTGAAAGGGGAAGTGACCCTGCCCTCTGTGGGCATCGAGACTGATGTGAAATTGCCCGGAACTGAAATGAAGGCTCCAAGTGTGGAGTTGGAGGTGTCTGAGAAGGGCAAAATCAAAATGCCTGACGTCAAAATGCCAAGCATGAAGGTCCCCGAGGTGAAGACTCCCCAGGTGGGAGTCTCGCTGCCGAAGGCTGAGGGAGACATCTCTGCTCCCAAAGCAAAAGTGGAAATTCCAGAGGCAGAGGTCTCTGTTAAGGTGCCTGATGCAGAAGGCAGGATCGAGGGTGGCGGGATGAAAATACACATGCCAAAGTTCAAGATGCCCAGCATAGGTTTCTCCAAACCAGAAATCAAAGGTCCCAAAGTCGATGTGGATGTCAGCGCCCCCAAATTTGACATTGCTCTTCCAGACGTCAGTGTAACCAAGCCTGAGATCAAAGCAGGTGACATTTCAGCAGACATCAGCCTTTCAGCACCTGACGTGAAGTTTCCAAAAGGAGAGGCTTCCTTGGAGCTGAAGGTTCCAGACCTAAACGTTGAGGCACCATCGGCAGATGTCACTCTAGGTGGAGTTGAAGCAAAGCTGCAGAGCACCGACACTAAATTTAAGATGCCAAAACTCCAAATGCCAAAGTTTGGAATGTCACTTCCCAAGGGGAAAGCCGCTTCAGAGGGAGAAATCACCTTACCTTCTGTGGAAGTGGATATCTCCAAACCAGAACTGAAAGGGGAAGTGACCCTGCCCTCTGTGGGCATCGAGACTGATGTGATGTTGCCTGGAGCTGAAATGAAGGCACCTAGTGTGGAGTTGGATGTCGCTGAGAAGGGCAAAATCAAAATGCCTGATGTCAAAATGCCAAGCGTCAAAGTTCCCAAGCTGAAGACTCCTCAAGTGGGAGTCTCGCTGCCAAAGGTTGAAGCAGACATCTCCCTTCCCAAAGCAAAAGTGGATGTTCCAGAGGCAGAGGTCTCTGTTAAGGTGCCTGAAGCAGAAGGCAGCATTGAGGGTGGCGGAATGAAAATGCACATGCCAAAGTTCAAGATGCCCAGCATGGGATTCTCTAAATCAGAGATCAAAGGTCCCAAAGTCGATATGGACGTCAGCACCCCCAAGGTTGACATTGCTCTTCCAGACGTCAGTGTAACCAAGCCTGAGATCAAAGCAGGTGACATTTCAGCAGACATGAAGTTCACAGGACCTGGCGTACAGTTTCCAAGGGGGGAGGCTTCCTTGGAACTGAAGGCTCCAGACCTAAAGGTTGAGGCACCATCAGCGGATTTCACTCTAGGTGGAGTTGAAGCAAAGCTGGAGGGTACGGACAGTAAATTTAAGATGCCCAAATTCCATATGCCCAAGTTCGGAATGTCACTTCCCAAGGGGAAAGCTGTTGCAGAGGGAGAAATCACCTTACCTTCTGTGGAAGTGGATGTTTCCAAACCAGAACTGAAAGGGGAAGTGACCCTGCCCTCTGTGGGCATTGAGACTGACGTGAAATTGCCTGGAACTGAAATGAAGGCACCTAGTGTGGAGTTGGAGGCTGCTGAGAAGGGCAAAATCAAAATGCCTGGTGTCAAAATGCCCAAAATGAAGACTCCTCAAGTGGGAGTCTCACTGCCCAATGTTGAGGCAGACATCTCTGCTCCCAAAGCAAAAGTGGAAATTCCAGAGGCAGAGGTCTCTGTTAAGGTGCCTGATGCAGAAGGCAGCATTGAGGGTGGCGGAATGAAAATACACATGCCAAAGTTCAAGATGCCCAGCATGGGATTCTCTAAATCAGAGATCAAAGGTCCCAAAGTCGATATGGACGTCAGCGCACCCAAGGTTGACATTGCTCTTCCAGACGTCAGTGTAACCAAGCCTGAAATCAAAGCAGGTGACATTTCAGCAGACATGAAGTTCACAGGACCTGACGTACAGTTTCCAAAGGGGGAGGCTTCCTTGGAACTGAAGGCTCCAGACGTAAAGGTTGAGGCACCACTAGTCGATGTTGATTTGGGAGGTGTTGAGACAAAGGTGGAAGGCATGGACAGTAAATTTAAAAGGCCTAAATTCCAAATGCCCAAGTTTGGAATTTCATTTCCCAAAGGTAAAGCCAGTGTAGATGGCATGGGCACCCTACCTTCTGCGGAAGTAGATGTCTCCATACCAGAACAGAAAGGCGAAATCATACTGCCCTCTATGAGGATCGCGACAGATTTGAAATTGCAAGGAGCTGAAATACGGGCACCTAGTGCGGAATTGGAGGTCTCTGAGAAAGGAAAAATCAAAGTGCCCGATGTCAAAATGCCAAGCGTCAAGGTCCCCAAAATGAGGACTCCTCAGGTGGGAGTCTCACTGCCAAAAGTCCAAGCAGACATCTCTCTTCCCACAGCAGCAATGGAGAATCCAGAGGCTACCGCATCAGTTAATGTGCCTCATGCAGAAAGTAGCATTAAGAGTGGCGGGATGAAAATGCACATGCCAAAGTTCAAGATGCCCAGCATGGGTTTTTCCAAACCAGAAATCAAAGGTCCCAAAGTCGATGTGGACATCAGCGAACCCAAAGTTGAAATTGATCTTTCTGATGTCAGTGTAACGAAGCCTAAAATCAAAGCAGGTGACATTTCAGCAGACATGAAGTTCACAGCACCTGACATAAAGATTCCACAGGGGGAAGCTTCCTTGGAACTGAAGGCACCAGACCTAAACATTGAGGCACCATCGGCAGATGTCGCTCTAGGTGGAGTTGAAGCGAAGCTGGAGGGCACTGACACTAAATTTAAGATGCCAAAATTCCAAATGCCGAAGTTTGGAATGTCACTTCCCAAGGGGAAAGGCACTGCAGAGGGAGAAATCACCTTACCTTCTGTGGAAGTGGATATCTCCAAACCAGAACTGAAAGGGGAAGTGACCCAGCCCTCTGTGGGCATCGAGACTGATGTGAAATTGCCCGGAGCTGAAATGAAGGCACCTAGTGTGGAGTTGGATGTTGCTGAGAAGGGCAAAATCAAAATGCCTGATGTCAAAATGCCAAGCGTCAAAGTTCCCAAGCTGAAGACTCCTCAAGTGGGAGTCTCGCTGCCGAAGGTTGAAGCAGACATCTCTGTTCCCAAAGCAAAAGTGGAAATTCCAGAGGCAGATGTCTCTGTTAAAGTGCCTGATGCAGAAGGCAGCATCGAGGGTGGCGGGATGAAAATGCACATGCCAAAGTTCAAGATGCCCAGCATAGGTTTCTCCAAACCAGAAATCAAATTTCCGAAAGTCGATGTGGACATCAGCGCACCCAAACTTGACATTGATCTTCCAGACGGCAGTGTAACCAAGCCTGAGATCAAAGCAGGTGACATTTCAGCAGACATCAGCCTTTCAGCACCTGACGTGAAGTTTCCAAAAGGAGAGGCTTCCTTGGAACTGAAGGCTCCAGACCTAAATGTTGAGGCACCATCGGCAGATGTCGCTCTAGGTGGAGTTGAAGTGAAGCTGGAGGGCACCGACACTAAATTTAAGATGCCAAAATTCCATATGCCCAAGTTCGGAATGTCACTTCCCAAGGGGAAAGCTGTTGCAGAGGGAGAAATCACCTTACCTTCTGTGGAAGTGGATATCTCCAAACCAGAACTGAAAGGGGAAGTGACCCTGCCCTCTGTGGGCATCGAGACTGACGTGAAATTGCCTGGAGCGGAAATGAAGGCACCTAGTGTGGAGTTGGAAGTCACTGAGAAGGGCAAGATCAAAATGCCTGATGTCAAAATGCCAAGCGTCAAGGTTCCCAAAATGAAGACTCCTCAAGTGGGAGTCTCACTGCCCAAGGTTGAGGCAGACATCTCTGTTCCCAAAGCAAAAGTGGAAATTCCAGAGGCAGAGGTCTCTGTTAAGGTACCTGATGCAGAAGGGAGAATCGAGAGTGGAGGGATGAAAATACACATGCCAAAGTTTAAGATGCCCAGCATGGGTTTCTCAAAACCAGAGATCAAAGGTCCGAAAGTCGATGTGAACATCAGCGCACCCAAGGTTGACATTGCTCTTCCAGACGTCAGTGTAACTAAGCCTGAGATCAAAGCAGGTGACATTTCAGCAGACACCAGCCTTTCAGCACCTGACATGAAGTTTCCAAAAGGAGAGGCTTCCTTCGAACTGAAGGCTCCAGACCTAAATGTCGAGGCACCATCGGCAGATGTCCATCTAGGTGGAGTTGAAGCGAAGCTGGATAGTACGGACAGTAAATTTAAGATGCCAAAATTCCAAATGCCCAAGTTTGGAATGTCACTTCCCAAGGGGAAAGCCGCTGTAGAGGGAGAAGTCACCTTACCTTCTGTGGAAGTGGATATCTCAAAACCTGAAGTGAAAGGGGAAGTGACCCTGCCCTCTGTGGGCATCGAGACTGATGTGAAATTGCCTGGAGCTGAAATGAAGGCACCTAGTGTGGAGTTGGAGGTCGCTGAGAAGGGCAAGATTCAAATGCCTGATGTCAAAATGCCAAGCGTCAAAGTTCCCAAGCTGAAGACTCCTCAAGTGGGAGTCTCGCTGCCAAAGGTTGAAGCAGACATCTCTGTTCCCAAAGCAAAAGTGGAAATTCCAGAGGCAGAGGTCTCTGTTAAAGTGCCTGATGCAGAAGGCAGGATCGAGGGTGGCGGAATGAAAATACACATGCCAAAGTTCAAGATGCCCAGCATGGGTTTCTCCAAACCAGAAATAAAAGGTCCCAAAGTCGATGTGGACGTCAGCGTCCCCAAGGTTGACATTGCTCTTCCGGACGTCAGTGTAACCAAGCCTGAGATGAAGGCAGGGGACATTTCAGCAGATATCAAGTTCTCTGCACCTGATGTGAATATTCCAAAGGGGGAGACTTCCTTGGAACCTAGAGCTTCAGACATACAAATAGAGGTACCTTCTGCTGAGATTACTCTGGATGGTGCTGAGGCAAAGATGGAGGGCCTAGACAGTAAATTTAAGATGCCAAAGCTCCAAGCGCCCAAATTTGGAATTTCGCTTCCTAAAGCGAAGGGTGCAGATGAGATCACTTTTCCATCTGTGGATATTTCTGCTCCAAAATCAGATGCTGACATCCAAGGACCAGATTCAGAAGGCAAAAATATTAAACGTGAAAGCTATGAAAAAGAAATTGTTGAAAAAGAAAGCAAATTTAAAATGCCAAAATTCAAGCTTCCATCATTTAGCTGGTCTCCAAAGAAAGAAGCAAGTGTTTCTACTGATATGTATGCAGATTTAGAAGATCCCTCAGTTCCAGTTCCAACAGGTGATATTGAATCTGAATTAACACTCACTGTAGAGGAAGGTGAAGTCCACATTGAAGAGCTAGGGGGACATATATCTTTTGATAAAGACAGCGAGAAAACCAAAATCAGAAGGCCTCATTTTAGCATGCCAAAGATATCCCTTCCAAAAATGAAAAGTCATAAAGCAGAAATATCTGTACCACAGTTGCATGCTGACATGACAGTATCTACGATAGAGGATGAAGGAAAGATGTCACTACAAATGCCGGATACAGATATCAGTGGTAGTGATTCTAGAAAAGGCATTAAAATGCCCGAAGTTAATCTTCCAAGCCTAGAACTTTCCAAACCAGAACTTAAAGGTCCAAAAATGGACATGGAAATCAGCTTACCTGAAAGTGATGTCAAACTTTCTATACCTGATGCCAGTCTTTCAGAAGCAGAATTAAAATCACTTGATGTTGGTGATAATGTTAGTAAAACAATGGCAGAAATTAAAGTCCCTGTGGTGAAAGGCCTAGAAGTAGGAGTTGAAGGACCGTCCACTGATATCTCTGTAGATGGAACAGAGATAAAAACTGAAGGAATGGATGGGAAGATGAAAAGGCCTAAATTCCAAAGGCCTAAATTTGGAATCTCATTTTCTAAAGGAAAAACTCCAGACACTGAGATTAGTTTGCCATCTGAAGATGCAAAAGTTCCTCAGTTGAAAACGACTGCAGATATTGCAGATATTGCAGTAGAGGCTCCAACACTTGAAGGAGAAGGTGACTTAGCTGGTTCAGGAAAAACCGGCCCCGAAGGGAAAATTAAAATGCCCCCAATCCCTAGAGCCGACATGAAGATTCCAGCAATAGACATAAAATTACCATCAGTGGGTCTTTCTGTGGCACAGCCAGAGACGGAGGCTCAAGATTTGGTTGCTGCAGCAAAAGATGCTAAATTTGAGGGAGATATAAAGACTGGAAGTATAGATGCAGAAGAAAAAGAAGGGCATTTCAAAATGCCAAAATTCAAATTGCCATCATTTAATTGGTCACCTAAAAAGGAAGCAAGTCTTAAAACTACTGCAAAGGAACCTCTGGAAGAACCTAAATTGACTATCTTATCAGATGATACTGATGCAGAACTAACAGCAGTTCTGTCAGAAGATCAAGAAGTCCACATGGAGCTAGATGCTGAAATAGCTACAAAAAAAGGTCAGATGAAAAGGCCTCATTTTAATATGCCCAAAATCTCCCTTCACAGGCCAAAGCTACCAAAATCGCAGGGTAGCCTGCCAAAAGTGGAGGCAGATATTACTGTGGAAAGAGAAGGGGCTTTGGTACACATACCTGATATAGAGAGCAGTTTTACCACACAGAAAGAAGAAGAAACCGAAATATGCATAAAAATGCCAAAGGGCACATCAAAAGTGGAAATCAAAGCTCCCCAAGTAGATACCGATATTAAAGTTGATATTAAGGAGCCCACCATAGATAGTTCAGTTGAACTGAAAAGTGCAGAAATAGGATCTGAAGGTGAAATCAATGTGGATAGTGGAAGTATGAAAACTGATGTTGCGGAGGGCACAATTAGAATGCTAAAACTCCAAATGCCAAAGTTTGGAATTTCGGTTCCAGAAGGAAAATTGCCAGAGACTGGGGTCACCTTACCCGAAATGGAAACTGAAGTTTCTCATCTACAAGCAACAAAAGATTTTGAGAGACTTTGCGGCGAAGCTCCAACCTTGGAAGTAAAAGCTGAATCCGCTGATGCAGAAATAAAGGTGTCAGCTGGAGAAATACAACTGCCCGGAGTTGACATCGAAGTATCTGACATATCTGTTCTCAGCCCTGCTGAGCAGGATGCAAAAGAACAAGGAGAACATGAAGCAAAGTCTGGAGAGAGTCAAACTGAGGAGTCTCCAGGTTGGTTTAAAATGCCAAAGTTTAGGATGCCTTCATTTGGCCGATCATCTTCAAAGGGGAAAAAAGGTGATGCTGAAGGAGATGGCAGTACAGGAAAAGCTCCTCTTGCTGAAGTAGAAATAAAAGCTCCTGAATTGGCAACCCAGTCTCCCCATGTGGTTAGTGAATTGTATTCTGGACAGGACATTTTAGAAGGCAAAGTCATGTTTCCTCAGGAGGACATTACAAAAGATGGAGTTTCAATACAGAAGGAAAAGGACTTCAGAACTGGCCCATTAATGGGGGAAGGCAGTTTTTCACAGGCCTCAGGAAAAGCTGACGATACAATAAGTCCCCTGGGGTCTAAAACTTATGCTGATGTAATTAAGCATGGTGCTGAAGGACAGATTATACAGATACATAAAACTTCATCCACTGCCCCCACATCAGAAATCAGTGTACCAAATGTGGATATTGACATGACAGTGGCTGAGACACATGCCACTAAAATTACTGTGGCTGGAACAGAGGAAAAAGTTGATGCTGTCATTACAGAGGCAAACGTCGCTGAGCAAAGCCCTGATGCAAAGACTGAAAAGGAGAGCCAAATAAAATCACCCAAAAAGGATATTCAAGGAAAAGAAAGCATATTCAAAATGCCAAAGTTCAGTGTGCCTTCTTTTGGATGGTCAACCACAAAAACCACCAAGAAAGTTGATGATGCTACATCTGACTTGCAAGAGCCTGATGTTAGACCACCAGAAGTTAGAATGGATGTTTCGGTCACTGATGAAGACTTTGAAATAATAGAGTACCCAATAGAAGGCTTTGAAAAAGATATGCCCGTGGAAGGAGAAGTGAAAGCAGAAGGGGCAGATGGCTCAAGTAAAACAAAATCATCAAAATTCAAGATGCCAAAGTTTGGCAGTTTGCGTACCAAATCACGAAGTGCAGAAGTTGATGCTGACCCACCAAAAACGGAGGCTGAGGTGTCACTAGATAAAACTGAAGGACAGATATTTGGAATCCAGGCTCAAAAAGCAGAAGAGTTTGTTGACATGAAAAGTAGAAAACTCGACCTGGTGGAGAAACCAGGAGACACCACGGGCAAACAAGATTTTGACGATTCAGAGATAAATTTCCATATTCACAAACTTAAAATACCCAAGTTCACATACAGCACATCTGTAGCTGAAGGACAAGTGTTGACTTCAGAAGACACAACACACATGAAATGTGCTGCTACTGATACAGATGGTGATGGTGCCCCTCAACAAGAATTCAGAACTACATTCCTCGATAAGAAGGTAGAAGACATTGGTTGTAATATCCAGAAATCAACAGTCAGAATTACAACATTGTCTGACATCCGAAGAACACAAGTGGAAACTAAACTGCCATCTACAGATCCTTCTTTTGAGGAGACCACAACACTCATACAGAGGCCAATGGAATTCAACATTAAATTTCCTACAGAAAAAATAGACACCATGAACGGTAAAATCCAAAAATCAGTAGCTAAAATTACAACACTGACAGAACCAGATATTCAGACAACACAGCTTGAGTGTAAACTCCCATCTACTGAGACATTTACTCAAAGTTCATCACTGCACATTGAAGGACCATACTTTGAAGGAAACGAAAAAAAGCTACAAGGTAAATCTGCGTTTGACTCCTCCGATTCTGAAAGTCAGGAATCCTTCTCAACTCAGATAGTGAGAGAATCAGAGATTCCTCCATCAGAAGTTCAAACTGCCACCTATGGGTTTTCTCTTTTAAAAGTGAAAATTCAGGAATCACTTGTGAACTTGGATATGCCAGTCAAACTGTCTTCCACAGAATATACGAGTGAAATGTTTGAGAGTAAAGATCACCAACCTTCAGGTGAAAAGGCAAGAGAAACAACACAAAAGACCAGCTTTGCTGAACTGAAAGTATCAGACAAAGGCCAAGAACATATTGAAGAAGCATCTTCTACTACTAAGCTGACAAAGCTGAAAGCATTTGCAGTTGAAGTACAGTCTTCTGATGAGTTTGCAGACAGTTCAATGATGTCTGAATCTGCTGTAGAAATTACCGAAGAAACTGAAGTTGCAAGTGCTGAAGAAGAGTCAACAACAGATCCAAAGGAAAAATCTGATAGTAAGAGATCTTCTGGCAGGTTTAAATTTTGGCTTCCAAGTCTTGGGTTTTCTTCCTCTGTTGATGACACAGGCACAGATTCCAAACCTGAAGTTCAAAAACCATTTCAAGAAGAGACACAAGTCGATGTCCCATCCACATCAGACAGTGACACTGCCAAACAAACTGAAAAAGCTGGGTGGTTTAGATTCCCCAAGTTAGGTTTTTCATCTCCAACAAAAAAGGGAAGGGAAACTGATAAAGTAGAAGAAACAGATCCAAAAGAAGAAAAACCTCAGGATGAGGAAAGTCCAACAGAAAAATCAGAAACATTTTTTGATGCACAAGAATCCTTGCCACCTAATGAAACAGTCACAGAGAGTGAAACCTCAGAGGCCACACCCATTGTTTCATCTTCCGCAAGAACTGAATTGATACTGCTAGAGAAAGGGAAAGCTCCACCCCAAAGCATTCCTGAAGAGGCATAAAAATAAGATGGTTTCTTTTCCTTCAAAATTCAAGCATACATAAAAATGTGATGCAACACTTTTCTAGGCAGGTGAGAATTAGAAAACTCATTGCCTTCTTTCCAGCAAAAGAAAATAAAACATTACATTAAAAGGAGTGAAGAAATGTTTTGTTTAAAATTACAGTACTGTTTTCAAGCTCATTGAAATATAGAAAAATAGTTCCTAACAAAAACACTTGTTGCATGGGACATAAGGAAACAAAAATAGACAAAGGAAGCTACTGACAAGAGACATGCGTAGTTCTAATGAAACCAACAAAGACCCTTTCTATTAATTTCCACAAGTGTTCCTTCTTCAGACCTACTTAGAGGAATAAAGACTGGACAAAAGTTTAAATATAATCATTTGAGAATCAAATGATTTTGTTCTAGATTATTTGCAGAGTATTAGGAAGCTAGTGCTGGGAGAATTAGGAGACATATTTTCTTTTTTAGATTTTATTTTTTTAACTGTATTTCTGCTGCTATCTTATGAAAAGTATATATAAATATATTTTCATTATCTTTGAGCAATAGGCATATTTCAGGATTGTTTTGAAACATAGACCAAATGGAAATAATACTGTAAATGTTACAATGCTTATTCTTCCTTTCCAGTCACGAAGCATCTTGCCAGTTTTCAAGACTATCAGTTAAACTGAAGTATTGGCCCCTAAAAGACATTGCATATCAGTCCTAAACATTTTGCAGAACAACATATGTAAATGTTACTTCTGAAATTTCTTTTTAATGACAAAGAATCTTAGCACCAGTGTCTTAAGATATATGTTAGCGTGCCTTTTGAAGTTTTATATATGTAAAATATCAGGACTAGCCAACATCTGGTCACCTGGGTGAAAAGTAGCTATAAGAAAAATATTGCTTGCCTTCATGCTTGTCCTGTGGCAAGTTGGGTAAATGCATTTGCCACTGTACAGAAGAAGCAGTTTTAGCTATGCCCCTGCAAATATTTTTTTCAAGCCTTTGCACTGGGGAGGCAAAAGTTGAACCCAGTACATGATGCACACAGCCAGTTTCCTACCGACTAGAGGCCAACACATACAAAATTCCTGTGGCTACCATGCCTGTAACTGATTGCCTGAGCAGATCACGTGTTTTATGGTGGATGCAGGATGAATACAAATGACTTACTATGTGAAAACTTGCCACGGTGCATATTTAATTGGTGTCTGTTTTGTCCTGCCAAGCGCCTGCCCGGCGGCGAGAGTTTGGCCCACACTTCCTCACATTTCTAATCAGGTAGAGAAATGCGGCAGAATTCCTCATGCAATTTTGCAAGACAAAACAAGCCTCTTCTGTTGTTCTTCCTTCATTATTGTGTGATGGGGGAGAGCCAGCTCAAGACATGCTACCTGAGGTGAAAGACAAGATGCCCCCCCTTCCCCTATTCCTCACACAGAAGCCAAGCAGACTGCCGACTGAACCTTACTGTAACACTACCAGCAGGTAGAACAGTCCATCTGAGGGCAGCGGGCTCACCTACAGGGGACACAGGGCAATATAGTGGCGCACACAGCTCTGTCCTTCAACAGCTTGCTGCCTGAGGCAATCGCTCCACTCTGCCTAATGGCAAAGTCAACCTTAGGGACCTTCCTGTACACATTTAGGCTGCCCGTGTGATTTACAGCATCGGATTCACCAGTGTTCTAAATTGTGCAAGGGATTCAGAAGGATCCCTGGCGCTGAAGTATTTTTCTAAACGTGGAGTACAATGGTGTCAGTTGCCAGGTCATGACAGACTGGGTGGGGTAAGGTCCATGGGGTCATCCCCACTTCAGCCATATGAGGCATGAAGGGGGCTACAGTTGACGTGAAAATGCCTACATCATAAGTTATGACTTGCCAACCATAATCTGTATTCATTTGTTGTCACTCATTCACCTCAGGGTGACTCATTCGCCCCAGTGTTGTTTTGTACCCTTCTGCTGAGCAGTAAAAACAAACCCCCACAGGCCAGGTACAGATATGTAACCACATGATCACCAGTAATCACTCTCAGTCCAAAGACATGTGTTGGGCAGACCAAAGCCGTCACATTCATTAATCCATCTAACCATTCAAAAGCGGCATTCGTTGACTCCAATCTTAAGACAAGGGTCATAAGATCCAACTGTCTTGATAAAGAGAACCTTCTGACCACAACAGTACCCCTACAGAATGGGGGCTGAAGTGGCTTAAGGTGTGTACTTCAGTGTGACTGGATTGTAAACTGGCGTTCAAGTGACTTCAGAAATAAAACTTAATAGTCAGGAGTTTAGTGCTTGGATAAGAGATGGAAGGGAGCATATGTAAGTGGCTTTAACTTTCCTAAGGATATAGGTTGTAAATAGTTATTGTTTGCCTTTTGGATTATATGAATGCTTGCTACACGTATGCAGCCAACAAGATGGTACACACATGCCTGTGAAACATTGTGCTTATGTACGGCAATAATGTTGATTGTATCCTGGCAATGCTCCTCCTGATACAGAAATAAAAGTAGTACCATTAGTATTGTGATCGTCATTCTGATTCTGAAGAAATACTATCCATGCTAACATGCCGATGTGGCTATCTAAAATGTCTGGGAAAGTTGGGGGTTGGGGAATCTCTGGTTATTTGGACTAGGATTTTGAGTTCATTTGCAAAAACAAACAAAACAAAACCCTAGAATGTCCCTGAGATGGAACTCCTTCCCTTCCATCTGCAGATTTGGGAATTATCTGCAAATCTGGAAATTATCTTCTCCTGCATTCAAGTTTAGCAGTCTGACAATGACTGTTAAGCCTGTACTGTAGATAAAGTCTGTAGGGGGAGATGGGACAATTTCCAGAGTAGTAGGTGAAACTACTACTGTGCCATGTGAATTGCAGATGTCAGAAAATACCAGAGAACAACAAAACCTGGGTTGGGTGGGTAATTTGTCAGTCCTCTATACTCTTGCCAGTTACAGCCCATTTACGTTGTGCCATAGATTTTAATGATAACTGCTTCAAGGTTATTTATTTGTTTATTACAATCAAGCCACATGTAAATCTTGTGACGTAAATAAGCGAATGATCGCTAGCCATCAGGGTCATTTTCCGGATTTAGAGAGTCCAGGGCAATATGCCAACTGGTCTTCCTCCCCACAAGGCAGTGTGGCACTGAGAAGCTAGAGGGAGTCAAATTGCCCTACCCACAGGGGTGGGCAAGTGACCGGGGTTGTTGTTGCTGCACCGTGGAATCTCAGGCCATTGGTGAACTCCCCCATGAAATTAGGGCCTTAGTAATGTCCAGCGGGTGGCACTGTGGGTTAAACCACAGAGGGCTTGCCAATCAGAAGGTCAGCGGTTCGAATCCCCACAACGGGGTGAGCTCCCATTGCTTGGTCCCTGCTCCTGCCTACCTAGCAGTTTGAAAGCACGTCAAAGTGCAAGTAGATAAATAGGTACCGCTCCGGCGAGAAGGTAAACGGCGTTTCCGTGCGCTGTTCTGGTTCGCCAGAAGTGGCTTAGTCATGCTGGCCACATGACCTGGAAGCTGTACGCCGGCTCCCTCGGCCAGTAAAGCAAGATAAACGCCGCAACCCCAGAGTTGTCTGCAACTGGACCTAATGGTCAGGGGTCTCTTTACCTAATTTCCTGCAGATGTCAACCCCTGATGCAGCAGCAACAACAATTTAACTACCGTATTTTTCGCTCTATAACACACACCCAACCATAACACGCACGTAGTTTTTAGAGGAGGAAAATCTGTAGGCATGCCACCCATAGGCATTCCCTCCATAACACGCACAGACATTTCCCTTTACTTTTTAGGAGGAAAAAAGTGAGTGTTGTGGTGCAAAAAATACGGTATATGCCAACCTTCTGACTGGGTTGCCCTGTGGCAGGGGTCGGCAAAAAAATTAGCCACAGGCCAGTCCACTGTCCCTCAGACCTTGTGGCAGGCTGGAGAAGCGGCACCGGGGAGGGGGAGCTGCAAGAATAGGCAGGGGGGGCAAGTAGTCCTCCTCCCCAGCCCCAGCTGCTGTGCTTACCTTCCCAGGGGCTGCCGCCACTGCTGTTTCTCGTGGGTGGGCAGAGGGAGTTTGTTCGCTCTGCTCTCTGGTCCACAGGAGCACCAGGGCAGTGGCGGTGGAGGGAAGAGGGGCTGCTTAAATGGTGCTCAGCCAGCTCAGCCCAGCCCCCTCCCTCCTCTAGGCAGGGCGGGGAGAAGCCAGGAAGAGGGAGGGAGGAGGCGCTGCCGCAGTGTGGGAGAGGGGGGAAAGGAATGGTGCGGGGGGAAATGGCACAGCCCGAACGAACAGAGTCCTCATGCCGATCCACGGAGAGTCCGCCAGACAGATCCGGAAGGCAGTTGGGCCTGATCCGGCCTCCGGGACTTCGTTTGCTGACCCCTGCCCTGTGGTGTTGATTAAAAAAGCTTTTTTTAAAAAAGCCTTTAAAACCACAAAAGTAGAGAGTGTAAAAGCAAGTCCATTTAAAATGATATAATGCCACACAAGGAGGTTACTCAAAGCAGTTTTGTTTTTTTTAGAAAAGGACTCAAGTGTTCGGCTTTTCAGCTACCCTGGCCTCTATTCATTTCCAGATATCATTCAAAGTGCTTGTAATTGCTGTACACTGACCTGATATTTCATGGGAGGGTAGTATATAAATACGTAGACCTTGGGCTTAAAAATATTCCTCCACCCCCCTTTATGTATCTATTTTATTTATAAGATACATAAAGGGGAGTGGAGGAATATTTCTAAGCCCAAGGACTGCATTCCTTCATGGACCACTTACTTCCTGAGGGAGCTGACAGGCCAGCAGTAGACAGCGCCTAAGGCAGTGCTGGATTTACATATAAGCTAAACAAACTATAGCTTAGGGTCCCACTCTCTTGGTGACCCCCCCCAAAAAAGGGGGGAAAACCTGGATGTACATTTCCAAAATATAAGATAAAAAAACAAATAAAATAAAACCTACATACAGCAACAGTGTTTTGTGTTGTGTAGGCGCCTATGATGTAAAGAATGACCCCCGGCTGCTAGCCTGCTCCCTAAAATATCACTGGTTTGCTCATTTGTATAGGGTGCCTACATTCTGCATGTGCAAATGGTTTTAGATACCTATTAGGTCCATAAATTACCATATATTCAACACAAAAAATGGCGACAATTTGTAGTTGACAAAGGACAGCTGGACATATAAAGGGCCCCGTTACCTTCAGTAGCTTAGGGCCTCATCAAACCTAAATCCTCCAAGCCCCAGAGCTGGGCATTGAAGCTGAGGATCACCTGGCAGGAATTCAGTTAGGCAACCATAAGTTGTGGTCCAAGGAACACTGGCTTTCACAGGAATTAACTTTGGGACAGGCTCCTCCACCCTATGTAGGTAAAGGGTAAAGGGACCCCTGACCGTTAAATCCAGTCGCGGACGACTCTGGGGTTGCAGCGCTCATCTCGCTTTATTGGCCGAGGGAGCCGGCGTTTGTCCACAGGCAGTTTTTCCGGGTCATGTGGCCACCATGACTAAGCCGCTTCTGGCGAACCAGAGCAGCGCACAGAAACACAGTTTACCTTCTTGCCAAAGCGATACCTATTTATCTACTTGCACCTCGACGTGCTTTCGAACTGCTAGGTTGGCTGGAGCAGGGAGCGAACAATGGGAGCTCACCCTGTCGCGGGAATTCGAACCTCCGGCTTTCTGATCGGCAAACCCTAGGCTCTGAGGTTTAGACCACAGTGCCACCCGCTTCCCTCCATTCCACCCTATGTAGACATACCATATTCCCCAGATATACAGTTTTTTTATTTGTTTATTTATTTAGAAAACGTAAGTTTCTAGCATCTGCAAAACCCGAGATACGATGTCCACGTATGCCCATGCCAAGGAAAGAACTACAGAGTAACCATTCAAACCAGGAAACAAGAAGAAGGATTCACTCTGACCATAGTTTATAGATCTGGAGCAATAGGAAGATGGGTCATGTGATCGAAAACACGTCTGTTTAGTTGAGGCTCATTCTGCATGGTGCCTCCCAAACACAAATCATCAAAGCAAAATATATATTCATATGGTTTCAACACAGAAAGCTGAGCACAGGTATATATGTGGAGAAAATAGGTGTAAAACGGCCTTATAAGTAGTTGGTGTCAATATAAATACGCACATCACCCACACCAAAATGTTTATTTATCTATATTTACATAATTATATCCCACAGTAATGTATACAGAAAACATAATAAAATTTCCATATTCAAGCCCATAACCAGCTTGGACACAAGATTAACTACGCAAGCCTGGATCAATTCACTTGACTTCCAATACAAGGCAGATATAACTATTAATGTTACTAGCCACCTTGAAATTCAAAGAACAGTAATACAGAAGGCCATAGAAATCTAATTTAATAAGCAACTCTTGCCGGCAACAGCAGACAAAGCTTTTTAAAATTGCTATTCTGCAGCTGCCTTTTTCAGGCAGAATTGAGGGTACAGTCTTCAAACCTTTCTGAAGCAGTGCTGATGAAGTCAGTTCTGAACTGAGAAACAGAATGTTAGTGGTTTATGAAGCACAGCTTTTAATGGGCGGGGGGGGGGGAGCAGAGTAAAGCAGGCCATAATTTTCTCAAACATTGCCACCTTGTGGAATTTTGCAAATGCAACAATTGCCCGGTTGCATAACTCTATTTTGATCTCTGGGCTGCAATTTGAAATTGTACAACCAATGAGTATTTGCACAATTTCAGCGCAGTACAACTAAAGAATTAGCTTTCCCTTCTTGGGGTTTATTTTTTTGAGTGTGTTGGCTTGAAATCGCTTTTTTAAGGGTGCAGACTAAAAGGCACACCACACCATAGAATAGCATTTATTGTCACGGTATTAATAAGGATAAGGATCAAGTGTTGACAAGTGATGGCCAATTCTCATGTACCCTCTTATAATACTTGCCTAGCCATTAAACAATACACAATATTGGATCAAAGCTGCAGATACGCATAGCCTGGAGAGGATAAGATTTAAGAGGAGTCATTATAGTGGTCTTCAAATATCTGAAGGACTGCTGTGCAGATGATGAAGCAGAGAGGTTCTCTGTTGCTTTATACAACATGACTACAGTGGTACCTCTGGTTATGAACACTTCAGCTTACAAAATCCGCTAACCCGGAAGTTGTGAACTTTGCCCCAGGATATGAATGGCAATCGCGCATCAGAGGCGCACGTGCAGCAGGAGGCCCCATTAGTGAAAGCGTGCCTCAGGATAAGAACGGTTTCAGCTTAAGAACGGACCTCCAGAACAAATTAAGTTCGTAACCAGAGGTACCACTGTATAACCAGTGAACAGAAATTGCAGGGAAGCATGTTTCAGCTAAACATTAGGCAAAACTTCCATGTCAAATAGCTCTTACTGTTAGGAACAGACTTTCTTGCGAGGCAATGGGCTATCATTCACTGAGTGCATTTAAGTAGATGCTTAATGGCCACCTTCCAGGGACACTGCGGTTGCATCCTGCATTGTAGATCCTGCACCGAGCAGTGTATTGGGTTAAATGACATCCAAGTTCCCTTCCAGCTATACGATTCTGTTAAGTTGTGGGTGAACATATCAGAAGACACAGCAATTCTTCAAACAGCTCTTGCTTATTCACAGGCCAGAGCAGAACTGAGCTGAAGGGTTCAGCCAGCCTGCTTATATAGAGCTCCACTACAACGCAACTGTAACCACTTTCTGTAACTATCCAATCACTGAATGTCACTTTCAATCCCCTATTTGCATATGTGGACCTGAGTGAAAACTATCTACAGTATCCCCCTGCTGGCCCAAGGTGAGAACTTCAGTACATAACAGATTCCATAAAAATGAAATTTGTGAACGGGACTACTCCGTGATCAAGGTTTGATACATCCTGAACTAAAACATTCATCATCTGGCAAATCCACAACGATCCTAAATTTCACATGCAGAAAGCTCATAACTGAATTCCCATTAGCTATAAAAAATAAAAATAATTTAGCTTTTAAAAGAACTTTTAAATCCATCTTCCCAAGCACAGTCTTTCTGCCCTGGCAGGTCTTCCATTTTTACCGAATATTTGGAATTCCAGTCTCGTTCAAAGAGAGCCCTCAGCTGCTCCTGTATTGTAGGGTTTCTCTTTGTGGCGTCTGTTGAAGACTGCTTGGCAACCAGTCCCACACCTGCCGTGATACTGAAGTATTCTTCTGACCAGTTAGAAGTTCCTAGAGATGTATAAAATGCAGTGTATATAAGGGTGCGATTTTAATTTATCTAGTCACCCACCTCCCAAAAAAGCTCAAATTTCCCCGTTATGGCAAACGTATAAGACTTCTGGTTTCAAACAATTGAAAGCACTATTGTTAGAATATTCACTTGAAGCAAAAGCTGCAGAGTTAAAGGAAGAGGGAGAGGAAAGAGATTGAAACAGGCAGGATCCAGTGTCAAGAAAAAACCCATAAGGATCCTAAAAACTAATCTGAATTACTAGGAGTGCTTTTTACCAGTTTATGGCTATTCTTGGACGTGGTGATTCATACCCTAGTAACCTCAAGACTTGATTCTTGCAATGTGCTTTAGGGTAGAATCTAAACATTTTGGAAAATATATTGAATTTGCCATAAGCTCACCATCGCCATCTAGTGCCACATTTGTACATGCTTTTTTACTGGGGGGACGCAGGAGGACGCATACCTCTAAACATTTTGTGAATCTACATTTGGCCTATTTGAGGGGCGGTATTTCAATATGAGTAGGAAAATGAAAGTACCCTAAACAATTTTTAGAAAAAAGCACTGCATTTGTATAATGCGCTTAAATTGTTATATTTGCAGCTGTATAGCTGACTTCTACACAGACCACAATCTCTACCAGGCCACAACACTTACCAATATAGACTGCCTTGTCAGTCACCATATATTTGCTGTGATTCAGCCTTGCAAAGGGGATGTTTGTGTGATTTCCAACTGGAACAGTGAAGATTTTCTGGTAAGATGTAAATATAAAAACATGTCTACAATGAGTGGGAATTAAACACAGATGACTTTATGAGTTTCCAACAATTGCCTGCCTTTCCCAAGTAATGGAAATAAAATAGGAATAGCTTTTGGCTAAGCTAGAGTAGACTTTCCACTTCCATTCGCCAGTAAAAGGAAAAGGAAAAACCCACTGCTAAAAATTATAAGAGAGCTTTGCATTTAATAGTGCCTTTTGGGTGCACATCATCTCAATTGGCACAGATGAGGAGGGCAACAAAGATGGTCATCTCTATGGGAAAGAAGACCTATGAGGAAAGCTTGGAAGACTTTGTTGTATTCAGCCTGAAGAAGCACTCTTCAAACATAAAAAGAGCTGTCTCATAAAAGAGGGCAAATACTTGTTCTCTGCTATCGCAGATGGCAGGACTTCATCTAATGGGCTTGAGCTACCGGAGGATAGATTTTGGTTGAACTTTAGGAGAATCCTGGTTTGGCAATGGAACCAATGGTTCCCTAGAGAGGACGTAGGCTCTTCATCACTGACAGTGCTTTTTCCCCAGGGCGTACTCAAAGGTACGCAGTACTAGCATCTCTTTTTGTTGTTGTTAAAAAGTGTGGCACTTAACTGTAATAACTTCATGGTGAGTACCTGCACCTCTTTTTCAAGGGAAAAAAAAGCACTGGTCACTGGATATCTTCAAGCAGAGACTAAATGGATGGCCAGCAAGACCTTCTGCCACTCTCTGATTCTGCCAGTGGCCTGTTAAGTTGTGGGCGAACATACAGTGGTGCCTCGCAAGACGAAATTAATTCGTTCCACGAGTTTTGTCGCCTTGCGATTTTTTTCGTCTTGCGAAGCACGGTGTCGGGAAAGTTTTGAAAAGCTTCAAAAATCACCGAAGTCTTTAAAAACCTCAAAAAAGGCTACCACACCGCGTTCTATGAGTTGCTCCTCGAAGTCAAGTCGCAACTGTATTAATGGTGTTAAGAAAAAGGAAACACACTTGCAAGACGTTTCCGTCTTGTGAAGCAAGCCCATAGGGAAAATCGTCTTGCGAAGCAGCTCAAAAAACAAAAAACCCTTTCGTCTAGCGAGTTTTTTGTCTTGCGAGGCATTCGTCTTGCGAGGTACCACTGTATCAGACGACACAGCGATTCTTCAAACAGCTCTTCTTTATTCTGAGGCCAGAACAGAACTGAACTGAAGGGCTCAGTCAGCCTGCTTATATAGAGCTCCAGAACAATGTAACTGTAGCAACTTTCTAAAACTATCCAATCACTGAATGTCACTTTCGATCCTTCATTTGCATACAACTATCCAATCACTGAACCTCACTTTCGATCCTTCATTTGCATAACTATCTACAGTATCCCCCTGCTGGCCCAGGGTGAGAACTTCAGTACATAACATGGCCAAACCAAGACAGTTGTCCTGTCAAATGGTAAAGAGGTCTTTTTACCACAGATCAGGTGGCCGTGACTGAATTGGTCATTTGTAGTGTCAAGCGGAGGTAGACAATGTGGGGCCCTCCACTGCAACTCCCATGGCGGCATGGCTAACGAAAGAGGATGTATTTATTTCATAAAATTGATATACCACTTGCTTGTAGGGAAAAAAAACTTTGATGTGGTTTACAAAAAAGGATGTTCAAAAAAGGATGTTAGGCTAAAATATATGTGCAGAGACACTGTCTGTAGTCACTATCTGTATCATCCTGTCAAAGAGCAAGAAAGATTTTACTGCACATCATGTGGTAAAATTGCCATTTATATCTACACGGTGAAAACCCATATCAACACAGCTTTTTAACCTGGATGTAAAGCACATGTACCAATGTGCTTTAAGCTCATTTATTTTTAAAACCATTTTGGCTCTGCTACATGAGGAGGAATGGGAAACGATCCGTATTACTAATTTTAACCAAAATTTATTTTTTCTTCTTAACTGTGAGAAGAATTTTTTGTTTATTAAATTGTGGTTTATTTCCTGCTTGGGGGGGGGGACACACTTTAGGTTTAGCGATCTATAAGTTTGCTTACATTTTAAAATTTATTAATTTATTAATAAATTAATTATTTATTAATTAATTTATAGATTGTTGACATTTGCCCAACATCATTGCTAATACCTAAGTTTACAGTTTTTACAGTAGGGGGAAATAACTTTTCAGCTCATTTCATCCTGAGATTTTTCCCCATCCAGCAATGTAACATTCCTCTTTCCTTCTTGTGGCATTAGCACACACAACACAAAAAGTGCATTTGAGCATCACTCTCACTATTCTTATGGGAAGAGATCCTACATGGATAGGAAACAGAAGGAAAGCATTTTAAAATAGCCAGTGTAGGTTTTTTAAAAGTTGGCATTATAGGTGCAGAAAAAGTCTGAGGGTTGTCATGTTCACATTTGACACTATGATATATGACCCAGAAAAGACCCTTAAAATTTGGTGTACAAGCTACATAAGTCACTGTCAATACCAGGAACATGACACATGTGCATCTGTAAGGAGCCTATGGCCCAAAAGCATGCTCGTTTTACCACTTCAATTGTGATGTTGGCATGTTGATCACTAAGGACACTCAGTGACTCCAAGAAACGAAACATGGAAGAATCAGTATGGACCCAGCAGTTGATTAAAAGCCGTATGTGTATATTTTGGTGTAACGCCACACTTCTCAGAGCATTGTCGATGGGTGGCCAGTATCTACAAAAACAACATTGTAATTAGTGAAGGTAGAACCATAAGGGCAAATGGGTACTGCCCCATTAACCTCAGTTTCAGCCCCCCACCTGCCTGCCTTCTTGCTTACAACCAAGCCAGAGGGTGGTACTAGCTGTCAACTTCCTCCTGCTTCATCTCAGTTGCCCTTGTAGAACTTGGGAGGAGGATGGGAAGGAAGCTATTGGCTCTGGCTCCACCTACTGTTGGCCTCCTGCCTTACACCTCACCAGTCCAAGTGAACAGCAGCCACAAGCGCTTGTAAAACAATCAATGGGGAGCTTTATAGACACAAGAACTTTTCAGTTTTGGGCTTCCTACTAAAGCAGAGAAGTAACAGCTTCTGGTGCTAGCTAGCTGTCTTTCACTACATTATTGTCTCATGAAGCCCAGGCTGACCTGCATTGCTTTTACAGTGTGACACCCCAAACCCTGTGTAATTTAGAGCTGGTGGTACAGGGAGCAGTCATACAACTAATTAGCATTTAGCTAAGAATATAAAAGGGTGCACATATATTCAGGTTTCACTTCATACCTTGGCGGGTGTCTGAAGCGGCTTGTAGGGAAGTAATCCATCATGGAGACATAGACAAATTTTTCTGCATCGGAGATAACATCGAGAACTGCCACGAGATCAAAGGTGCGACCCCCTGGACAAAAGGAAGCAGGAGAAGCCTAGAGCAAAGGAAAAGTTTAATTACTACATCATCTATTGATCCCCATGTTTTTTCAATGAGAATAAACATTTCCTACAGAAGGTTTCACTGTAATCCTATGCACATTTAGTAGAGAGTAAATCCCACTGAATTCAGTGGGGTTAATCTGATGAAAACATGCTTAGAAACTGTCTGCTTACAGAAAAATAAGCTTCAGTGCTGGTTCCATTTAGCTGCACTTCCAAAGGACTGTGGCTGTTGATATTGGTAGAATAATTGTTTGGCCATGGAGATGGGATGGTGGCGTTTGCTTCCCCAAGATCCCAGTAGGTTTTGAAGGTTTTCCAGAGATCCTTAGCTAAGCAGCTGCAGTTGCTGATCAAAACCCCCACTTCTTTCACCTGCAGAAAGAGAGAGACACTGGAAACCAATATGCCAAACCAAACCTGGAAGAGGAAGAAACAAAGTGAGGTTTGGCCAAAGGGATTGGCCTCTTTCCCTTGGCCTTTGCCCCATGCCCAGCCGGACGTCCTTTGTTCTCCCAGGCTGGGGGCGGGACGATAGCCACCCTGACCCAGGTGGGAGGCACCAGACCAGGTAAGCCTGCTTGGTTTCGCAAACCCCGTCCACCTGTTGGGAAGGGACAGCGGAAATTGTTGTTTTCATTCTTTCTTTGTACTGGTGTGGTAGTATATCTAGCAAGGGCATAAGTTTGAATGAAATCATAGAGCAAAATACAGAAAGCGGAAATGCCCTTTTACAAGTGCTTCAGAGCTCAGCAGTTCAACACCTCTGCAGCCGCATAGCACAACCTGGGTTCTGGGGATCATAACCTGGAGAGCTGCTGCCAGTCCAAGTAGGCAATACTGTGCTATACGGGCAACCAGCCTGACCACAAGGCAGCTTCCTATGATAATGTGTGTGAAATATTAGAACTCTTGAGTTCTTAGGAACTTGTCAGGGGTCACCCAAGTAGGGTAACCCCAGAAGCAGGAGAGCTCTCTTGCATGAGAAGCTAGGCCTGTTGAAATTCCCTCTTCTATAAAACTATTAAAGAACCCCTGAGCTCTCTCTCTCTCTTTACCTAATCACTCCATCTTCACGGAAAGAGCAGTAACAATGGACTAGCTTTCCTGATGGATAAACCTGCCCACTAGAACTGATCTTTCTCCATAACATGCAACCATAGAGGGATGTTAGGTGTCTCCAAACAGCGGCAGAATTGGGCTCTCAGATTTCATTAGTGCCCTGTTTGACACTATAATTCAGTGCCCACCCCCCACCCCACCTCTCGTACTCTGTTCTACAGGATTGTTTTAGCGCCCGTCTGCAGGGCAGCGCCTGGTGCGACTGCACCAGGTGCCTCTGCTGCAAAGGTGCAATCTGAGGTCCCAAGTGGGTGTGACATTGAAGATCTGGGTGGACCAGAGCATTTGGGAAAGGAGAGTTAACCATACGGTATGGGGAAATAGCAGCTGGGGTGGGGGGCTTTGGGGAAATAGTGCAGGGGAAGGGATTAGGCAGTTGTCCCTCAATGCTATACTCCTGATCCAAACTGCCCTGCAGCTAGAAGCGCTCTAAAAATTCAATTTGCAGATCTACCACATCATGTCAAGTTTGGCCCTTAGTTGGCACAGGATGACAGTGGCCCAAGAACCATAGCAATACCATGTGTGAATGGAGTGTGTACCCAGAATCCTGTTCAACACACAGCCAAGCTGGAGCAGTGCCTTGGCAGGCAACACGGAAAGAGTCCCCTCAAGGCAGAAAAATCTGAAAACCACCGATGTAGCATAACAACTTGAGTGGCTATGGTTAGAAACAGAAATGTAGGACAAGCTCGTTTGCATCTTTAGATAGATAGTATAAGACTAACGAAATGCTCCGACAGCTGGAAGGAAAGAAGACAACTGAGCTTGGCCAGGTAAGCAGATGGACTCTTTAAGTTTTTATGTTCTCCCCCAAATAAAATCACCCGTCTTAACAGAACTGGTTCTCAGGATGTTTCCGTGCAAATTTAGTCGTCTTGTTAAGTATTGTGAACTCAGTCTCCCCACTCCCACCCCTGTGCCGCTTCAGCTTAATAGCCTTAAATCTCTCACCTGAGTCAGGGCTCTCCAGTCTATGTTGGCACTACCAAGAAATACGTGTTTCATGTCTACAATCCAGAATTTGGTGTGCATGACACCTTGGGTGAGCTGTCCAAAATTAATCCTTTTTATGTGGGCTCCTATGGAAAAAATGTTGTTGTTTTTTAAGAGATCGAAGAACTGTTTCTTGAGACGCTCTCAAGCCGTAACACACATTTACTTCACTGGAAGTCCTTATGCAAATTCACTAAATACCCCCTACAGAGTTGCGGGACTGAGGCACGTAAGACTGTTGATCTCAGAAGGATCTGGAAACCAAGCCTTATGAGGAACGGTTGAGGGAGTTGGGTATGTTTAGCCTGGAGAAGAAGATACTGAGAGGAGCTATGGTGGTGATCTTCAAATATCTTAAGGGCAGCCACATGGAGGATGGAGCAAGCTTGTTTTCTCCTGCTCCAGATGTTAGGACTTGAACCAATGGATTCAAGAGAGATTCTGACTAAACATCATGAAGAACTATCTGATAGTAAGAGCGGTTGGACAGAGAAACAGACTCCCTTGCGGGATGTACTCTCCTTCCTTGGAGGTTTTTAAGCAGATGTTGGGTAGCCATCTGCCATGTATGATCTAGTTGAAATTCCTGTAGGGGGTTCAACTAGATGACCCTCGTGATCCCTTCCAACTCTACAATTATATGTTTCCACGATTGTATGAAATATAATAACAAAACAGCAACTAGCTTTCAGAGGCAGTACGTAATCATCATGACTAGTAGGTGTTATGTACTGAAGTTCTCACCCTGGGCCAGCAAGGGGATACTGTAGATAGTTATGCAAATAAGGGATCAAAAGTGACATTCAGTGATTGGATAGTTTTCGAAAGTTGCTACAGTTATGTTGTACTGGAGCTCTATATAAGCAGGCTGACTGAGCCCTTCAGTTCAGTTCTGTTCTGGCCTCTGAATAAACAAGAGCTGTTTGAAGAATCACTGTGTCGTCTGATATGTTCACCCACAACTTAACAGTAGGCTTCATTTAGTTCCCTCTTTGCTCACCTTTTGGTGTGCAACAAAGATATGGCAGTTTTAAGAGGCCCTGCAGTTTAATACTTGTGTATTAATTCTTGTGTAAGATTTTTAGTTGCTGGATTTTATGTTGTTTCAGTGGGATGGGGGGTTGTAAGCATCTTATGACTGTTTTCATGTTGTTCGCTGCTGGGAGGGGGGTGGGTGGGCTGCTCTGCCAAAAGGCAGAACAGAAGTATTTTAATAAACAGTTACCTCTTTTCTCCAGGACTTCAAGATCAGTTGAATGTTTAGCCTTAGATGGCACGCTTGTTGCAATAAACACAGAAACGTTCTTCAGAAGCAGGCTTTCGAATTTCTTGAGAACATCTTCACCCTACAGAAGGCAAATCACTTACTTGTATCGAACGAGGGGCAGCGCATGCCAAATTCTGCATGGGAAATATCCCCCCAGATCAGGGGATGCGAGACTGGTTGGTTTGTCGACAACATGGTGGTAAAGTCTTCCCATCCTTGAAAATGCTGCCTACACACAGCTGCTGATTTTATTATTATTACCGTATTTTTTGCCCTATAGGATGCACTTTTTCCCCTCCAAAAATGAAGGGGAAATGTGTGTGCGTCCTATGGGGCGAATGCAGGCTTTCGCTCTCCAGGCTTCAGGAAGCTATCCGCAAGCCTTGGGAGCCCGCGGGAGTTCCCGCCAGTCTCCCAAGGCTTGTGGAGAGCTGCCTGCATCCCAAAGCCCGGGGCACGCTGAGTAGCACACCCCGGGCTTCGGGCAGATATCTGCCAGCCTGGGGAGACCAGCGTGACCTCCTGCCGGCTCCCTAGGCTTGCGGATAGCAGCCTGTTCTGGGGTCGGGGGAAGCTCGGGCTTCCCCCACCCCAGCCCTGCGCCTGGGGGGGAAATAATTTTTTTTTCTTTATTTCCCCCCCAAAAAACTAGGTGCGCCCTATGGGGCGAAAAATACGGTATTATTAAAAAACAACCCTTTCCTATCTCACCTGCTTAGACGATGTGTCATTTACTCCAAGATCTTCTCCAGTCAAGCTCCAATAATAAGAAGCCACATGAATGCTTTCCTGGGTTATATTTAACAACTCCATCCATGCTTGGTATAAAGGCTTTGCGGCACTGCTGTTTGGTCCATAAGGCATGTCCCAAGGAAGGCTTTCCACTAGCTGGAAACTGCAAGAGGGAAGGGGTAGCCGAATACTTCGCAGTCAAAACAGTTGCCGCCAAGACAACCTGAGCTAAGTCCCCAGTTCACAGGGTAGACTTCAGGGTGAGAGAAAAGCTTGGTAACATTTTTTTCCTGAATTAGCCACATCTGTATCATAATGTCAGACCAACCAGCCTTCCGGATTGTTTTCAAAGTGGCTTGTGTAAAAGGCAAGATGTCGAGTCCCCTTGCCAGATTATATTTTACTTTTAGCTGCCTTAAAACAAAAAAAAAGCAGTAGTGGAAGTTAGAACCAGCCTTCTAGGACTTCCGGTTCGGCGCCAGCGCTAATGGCTGCTCCCTCTCCGAGCTCCGGAGAGAGGACGGCTCTGCGAGTTCGGGTCTGACCCGCTACGGCAAGCGGGGGACCCCTAAAATCACAGGAACGGAGCCTGTGAACAAGGAGATTCGGTGGGCACCTGAAGCGCCCCCCTTTACCGCAGAAAGAGCCTTTTTAAAGGCTCCGGAACGACAACGGGGAGCGCGGTGCTGAGAATCGCTACCCAGCCCGCAGGGTGAAGCCGCGTCGCCATTAGTGGAGAGCGCCGATTCCCTTCCTGAATAATCTGGACAAAAAAGACCCGTGAGTAAGATTGAACCTCTATTCGTGTCAAAACTGCTTGAAATTAGGCTGAAAACGGGAAAGGCGAAAATTAAGGAAGTCTGCCTTCCCCCGACTGCATGACAATTAAAGCAACGAAAGTTACTGAGCTGCATCCGTATGGGATAATGTTTTTAACTGCGTGAATCCAACATTTGGAATTTGACTATCCCCTCTAGCTTGCAGGGCAGAGGGGAGGAATAAGTGATTTTATAAGCTGCATGACCAACTTAAAGGAAAGGGAACTCTCTGCAGCCTTCAACCTGGCACAAACTGCTATTAGAACAAAGGAACACTGAACTGACTTTAGACTCTTGTGAAAGTAACAAAGTGGAAGTCTCATTGCTTATTTGATACAAAGTTTTGGGACTCTGTGGACACAATATATCAGGGAAGGCTGGGACTTTATCTATTGGGAAAGTGTTGCAATATACTTATAGAAGCCTCCCGATAAATTTGCTTTTTAAATACTCTTTGCCTTTGTTTGCGGACATTTTGATTTGCTCCCTCTAGAGGGTAAATTAAAAGTTGCTACGCTTTGGGACAGTGGAATTTTCCTTTAGGAGAAGGCTCTCGTGGGAAACGACCTTGGGATATGAGTGGCCCAGCAGACGAGATAAGCACGAGAGCCAAAACAAGGCAATATCAACAACAGCTACAGCAACACAAGAAAAGAGGCTCGATCTCAGGCATAACTCCTACAGTGACAACAGGACAAGAAAAAGGTACAGCAGTCTCCATGGGTGCAGTGTCGCAAGCCCTTCTTAAGATAAACCAGTCTCTGGAGAATCTAACAAAACAGACGGCAGAAAATACCAAGAAATTGACAGAGAATTCACAGAAATTGACAGATTTAACAACAAGACTTGACCTGAATACAGAATCTATAAACAGGCTTACGCAAGAAAATTCTGCCACACGCCAAATTGCGGAGGAAGCCAGAACTATTGCTGGAGAGACCCAGGAAAAATTAGAACCGATTGCCAGGAAGGTCTATGACCACGACGCAACTCTGGCATTGTGGGAACTACAAAGAAAAGAAAGGAATTTGAAATTACGATCAATTCCAGAGGACGAAGGAGACAATCTTACGGACTTTTTAACGAAAGAGTTTGCTGATTCCTGGGAAGATCTAGAGGAAGACGAATTTAAAATCACAACAGCATTTAGACTGGGCAGAAGACAGAACAGAAAGGCGCCGAGAGACTGTCTGATTACCTTGAGATCGAAGGAGGAAAGAGACAAAATTCTAAGACTGCACTTTGAAAAGGCCTTACAAATTGGGAACTCACCAATACAGATCTTTAAAGACATTCCTAAACATATTTTGGACTTGAGAGCTTCTTATAAGGATTTGGTCTACCTGTTGAAGAAGAACACCATTCTCTTCAGGTGGGAATTTCCACAGGGACTGTCTTTTGACTATAGGGGGAAGAAGGTGAAAATAAAGACGATACAGGATAAAGACAGGTTCCTGCAAAGAAATCAAGAAGATTTACAGAAAGGAACTGTAGACCCAATTGCTGAGCAAAAGAGTGTAATAGACATCCTGAACCTTTCGTTTGGACAGAACCTTCCACCACCAACAGAGGAGGAACAACAATTGGGAGCTGTTGGAGGAATACCAGAAAAATAACAAGATGGCCCTGCAATTCCTTAGCTGGAATTGTAATGGGATGAACAGTCCTTTGAAGAGACGACAAGTATTCCATATTTTGTACAGAGAACAACTGGACTTGATTTGCTTACAGGAAACTCATATAACTAGAGCACACAGGAGACTGCTTATGAATAAAAAATTGGGACAAGAATTTATTTCCTCGGACAAAGTGAAAAAAAGAGGAGTTGTGATTTATGTAAAAGAGAAGTGGGCTCCAAAAATGATGTTCAAAGATGAACAAGGAAGATATTTAGCGGTGGAGATTCAGGTACAAGGAGAAAAATTTTTGATAATTGGGATCTATGCGCCAAATGAAGGTAAAGCAGAATTCTTCAAAAAAACTCCATGAAACTTTGACGGATTATTTGGAATACAATATGATAATCATGGGAGATATGAATGGTGTAGTTTCTACAAACATGGACAAGACACAAAGACTGACACTTACTAAAGAAGGGAGACTCCCGAAGACTTTCTTTGAAATGACTGAAGATATGGACTTAATAGACATTTGGAGAACAAGGAACCCTCTTGAAAGAGAGGGAACCTTTTTCTCCCACGCAAAGATGACCTGGACCAGAATCGACCAAATATGGGTTACTAGTGGAATGGCTCCGAAGATTAAGAAGGTAGAAATCTGCCCAAAAACCTGTTCCGACCATAATGCCGTGAAGATGGAAATGAAATTTACAACAACTGGTCAGTTTAGATGGAGAATGAATGACACCCTATTTCGAGATAGAGAGATCCACATGAAGGCCCAAAAAACTCTAAAGGACTATTTTGAAATCAATCTAAAGGGCGATGTGGAAAAAAGAGTGATCTGGGACGCAAGTAAAGCTGTGATGCGAGGATTTTTGATTCAACAAAATTCAATAAAGAAGAGAAAACAGAATGAGAAAAAGGAAAAAATTTTGGAAAAGATAAAAGAAGGAGAGAAAAAATTAAGATCAAAACCAAAGTCCCAGGAGATTTTGAGGGAGATTAAGTTGTATCAAACACAATATATGGAATTGATGAACCAAGAGATAGAATGGAAAATAAAGCAAATGAAACAAAAGACATTTGAGTCGGCAGACAAATGTGGTAAACTTCTGGCATGGCAACTTAAGAAAAGACAGAAATTAAATACAGTCACAAGTCTAGAAGTGGATGGAAAAAATATATCTAAACCCAACGAGATAAGAAATTGTTTTGTGAGTTATTTTAAAAAACTTTATTCCCAAGGATTACAAAATGAAGAGGACATAGATAAATTCCTTAATAAATATGGATTACAAAAAATCTCTCATCATAGCAAGGTGGAGCTAAACCAGAGAATAACAGAACAAGAGATAGAGGGTGCCATTCAGGATATGCAATTGGGCAAATCTCCAGGGCCAGACGGACTGACTTCCAGATATTACAAATCTTTAAAGGAATGGCTGATACAACCGTTAAAGGAAGTTTGTAACGAGATTTTAGAGGGAAAAAAGGCACCCGAATCGTGGAAAGAAGCATATATCTCACTCATACCAAAGACAGAGACTGAAAAGACTCAACTGAAGAACTACCGCCCAATTTCGTTACTGAATGTGGATTACAAAATTTTTGCAGACATTCTAGCAAAAAGATTTAAAAGAGTACTGATGGAGAAGATTCATAGAGACCAAGCAGGCTTTCTCCCAAAAAGACACCTCTCAGACAATGTTAGGAACATAATAGACATTTTGGAAAAGTTAGAGGTGAACATAAATACTAAAGCAGTTTTGATATTTGTGGATGCGGAGAAAGCCTTTGACAATATTTCGTGGAGTTTTATGAAAAAGAATCTTCACGGGATGGGGGTAGGACAAGGATTTGAGAATGGTATGGGTGCAATATATTCCGAACAAAAAGCTAAGTTGATTGTAAACAATGTAATAACTGAGGAACTTAAGATAGAAAAAGGAACACGACAGGGGTGCCCAATTTCCCCATTGCTTTTTATTTCGGTCCTGGAGGTGTTGCTGAACATGATTAGAGATGACCAGCAAGTTAAAGGTGTAAAGGTCGGAACCAAACACTATAAGTTAAGAGCGTTCGCAGATGACCTTGTATTGACCTTGCAGGAGCCAAACACTAGTACAAAAAGAGTGTTGGAAATAATCCAACAATTTGGGCAGGTAGCTGGATTTAAATTGAATAAACAAAAAACTAAAGTCTTAGGGAAAAACCTAACAGATATGGAAAAGAATAAGTTTCAAGAAGAGACAGGTCTGACGGTGGTTAAGAAGGTGAAATATCTAGGGGTTAATTTAACATCTAAAAACTTGAATCTGTATAAGGATAATTATGAAAAATGTTGGTCAGAAGTTAAAAAAGATCTAGAAATATGGTCAAATTTGAGACTGTCAATGTTAGGCTGAATTGCAGTGATTAAGATGAATGTATTGCCTAGAATGTTATTTTTATTTCAAACTTTGCAGATTATTGACAAGATGGACTGTTTCAAGAGGTGGCAGAAAGACATTGCGAAATTTGTCTGGCAGGGCAAAAAGCCCAGAATAAAATATAAAATATTAACAGATGCAAAAGAAAGAGGGGGATTTGCCCTGCCGGACTTAAAATTGTATTATGAAGCAGCAGCATTCTGCTGGCTGAAAGAGTGGATGCTCCTCGAGAATACAGATATCTTGGACCTAGAAGGTTTCAATAATGCATTTGGCTGGCATGCATATCTATAGTATGACAAAATCAAAGTGCATAGTGCCTTTAAAAATCATATTGTAAGGAAAGCGTTGTTTAATGTTTGGATGAGATATAAAGATCTGTTGGAAAACAAAACCCCTAGATGGTTGTCACCCTTAGAGGCTAAGGCCCACAAGAAAGTTAATATGGAGGTCGGATGGCCAAAGTATTGTGAGATCTTAGAACAGGATGGAGAGAAACTGAAATTAAAGAGCCATGAAAAACTAAAACCCAAAGTACAAGATTGGCTCCACTATTATCAAATAATGGAGGTTTTCAAACAGGACAGGAAAATTGGCTTCCAGGTGGAAAAATCAAAACTTGAGACAGAATTGTTAGAACCCAATACTAAGAATTTGTCAAGAATGTATAACTTGCTGTTGAAATGGAATACACAAGACGAAACAGTTAAATCAGTTATGATTAAGTGGGCACAGGACATTGGTCATAATATTATGTCTGCTGACTGGGAAAGGTTGTGGAACACTGGTATTAAATTTACGGCATGTAGTGCTTTAAAGGAAAATGTGATGAAAATGGTCTATAGGTGGTACATGACCCCAGTTAAGCTAGCAAAAATTTACCATTTGCCTGATAACAAATGTTGGAAATGTAAGGAAACTGAAGGTACTTTTTATCATCTTTGGTGGACATGCCCGAAGATTAAGGTTTTCTGGGAGATGATATATAATGAAATGAAAAAGGTATTTAAATATACCTTCCTTAAGAAACCAGAGGCCTTTCTCTTGGGCATTGTCGGCCAATTGGTGCCAAAAAAGGATAGAACTTTTTTCATGTATGCAACAACAGCAGCAAGAATACTGATCGCAAAGTATTGGAAGACACAAGATTTACCCACCTTGGAAGAATGGCAGATGAAAGTGATTGACTATATGACATTGGCGGAAATGACAAGCAGAATTCGTGACCAGGGAAAGGAGACTGCGGAAGAAGACTGGAAGAAATTTAAGATTTATCTTAAGAACTATTATAAACTTGATGAAGCTTAGAATGTCGAGATTTTACAGAGAGAAAGGGTTGCAGTAATATAAGATCAGATTAAGAAAGGACTACGATGAATTAGGATGGGAAAAAATATTTATAAGTTGCTATAAAAATTGGGACATGAGGATGCAGAAAGGGGAGGTACGGGGAAGTCCGAGGAAAGAAGTTTATGAAAGGACATTTTGAAATTATATTTGTTTGTTTGTCTGTTTTTCTTTTATGTTTGTTTGTTATAAAAACTTTTGTAAAACCAATAAAAATTTTATAAAAAAAAAAAAGAACCAGCCTTCTAGCGTGTGCATGCTTGGTGTGCTAAATGTGTGCTAAAGAACCAGTTCAGGAGTTCAGTGATGCATTCCAGCCACTCAGGGAGGGAGCAAAACAATCCCTCTGCTGTGTGTGTGTGTGTGTGTGTGTGTGTGTGTGTGTGTGTGTGTTTCCAGGCTTTCTGCCTGTCTGGATGTGTGTGTGCCTGCCTGTCAATTTTCGTGTGTCATAAGCGTAGCAAGAGTTGGTGTACACGTCAATGGGTTGGCGGCGGCCATCTTTGGCACACAGCCATCAGAGGGGTGGCCAACCCTTAAAACATCCCTCAGGCTGAAAAGGTTTGGCCACCCTTGACTGAAGGAATTTGCATACCACCCTTCGTAAACATTTATTCCAGGGTAATTTACAAATGAACGGGATAATATAGAAAAGATGCCCTTTGGCTTAGTAACAGACATGCTGTCTGCTGCCTCAGATTGAAAGAAATGTGTTGTTCCGCTTGTGTCAGACAGTTTCTGGCTGCTCACACACAGGACAAGGGCTGAGGCCCAGTGGCAGAGGATCTGCTTGGTGCATAGAAGATTCCAGACTCAACCACTGGTACCTCCAGGTAGGGCTGGGAATGTTCTCATCTAAAACCCTGGAGAGCCACTTCCATTGTCAGTGTAGACTGAGCTAGATGAACCGATGATCTGACTCCGTATAGGGTAGCTTCCTATGTTCCAGGCTTTGCAATTATGCCAAAATTAACCTATCACATCCAAATTAGAGAAGGAAGGAGTATGTAAAACAAATTCATTCCAATATAGGTGACAGCTGTAATTTTGATCAGTTCCTTTATTCAATCACATACACTTTTCCCTATAATGAATGTGTGTGTATAGGACAGTATCTCTATTATAGATTGGTATTGATTTTGTATTGACTAGGAGAAAAGGGCCTTCTCTGTAGTGGCCCCCTTTCTGTGGAATTACTTCTGCCTTGAACTTGTACAGTCCCAACACTTTTGGATACTCCAGTGGCTTTTGAAGACATATCTCTGTTCCCAGGTCATTCTTGTGAGGTAGGACTGCCATACATCTTGATTTTCCCAGACATTACTGGGATTTCAAAGGCAGAGGGAATTTCCAAAAGGTGGCGCTTTGTCCTGAATCTCAGGCAAGTCAATAGAAAAATCATGGGATTTTGGGGGGTGTTTTTATTTTTAAAAAGCTCAACAACTTTCGGGGTGTCCTGGTTTTTACTTTTTGAAATGTGGCAACCCTATGTGGGGTGGAATTATGCTGCTTTTGCCCTGGATCACTGTTGTATCTTAGTTGTCAAAGATTTTAACACTGCTTTAATGTGTTTAACGAACGATTGCATGTTTTCTTTTGTGCACCGCCTTGGAATGCTCTGTGAAAGTCAATATGCAAATACCTAAATAAACACACCATTTTAAAAAATAAATAAAAATAAAGTAATCTTACATGCTGTATCAGGCACATTCACAACACTTACATTTTAAAAAGAGAAAGGTGGCAGCTACTAGCCACAGCAAGTGTGGGAGTGGCCACCGGGACCACATAACACCAGTCCTGAGAGATCTGCATTGGCTCCCAGTATGTTTCCGAGCACAATTCAAAGTGTTGGTGCCGACCTTTAAAGCCCTAAACAGCCTCGGTCCTGTATACCTGAAGGAGCGTCTCCACTCCCATCGTTCAGTCCAGACACTGAGATCCAGCGCTGAGGGCTTTCTGGCGGTTCCCTCATTGCGAGAAGTGAGGTTACAGGGAACCAGGCAGAGGGCCTTCTCGGTAGTGGCACCCGCCCTGTGGAACGCCCTCCCTTCAGATGTGAAGGAAATAAGCAGCTATCTTATCTTTAAAAGACATCTGAAGGCAGCCCTGTTTAGGGAAGTTTTTAATATTTAACGCTGTATTGTTTTTAGCACTCAATTGGAAGCCGCCCAGAGTGGCTGGGGAAACTCAGCCAGATGGGCGGGGTATAAATAAAAAATTATTATTATTATTATTATTATTATTATTATTATTATTATTATTATTATTATTTATTATTATTATTCCATGCTCGAAGGCAGTGTGGCTCTGAATGCCAGTAGGTGGGAACTGCAAATAGGAAGAGTGCTGTTCCTTTTTGCGAGCTTCCCACAGGCATCTAGACAAATAGGACATGAATTTGCTGAACCAATTTCTAAAAGGGATACAAAAATGGGAGACGTGAGGAAGTCAGGAAAATAAGTTAACTAAAGATGAGAAATTAAGAAAGAGAGAATTTTTGTTTTTGTTTTATATGTGTTTTTTCTTTTTCTTTCTTTGTGTTTAATGTCTGTATTTTTGTATTTTGTAATTTTGTATCTTTTTCATTTTTGTATTTTTCTAAACTTTTCTATTGATAAAACCTAATAAAATATTATAAAAAAACACAACAGAGTGGCTGTGGAAACTCAGCCAGATGGGCGGGGTATAAATAATATATTATTATTATTATTATTATTATTATTATTATTATTATTATTATTATCATTATTATTATTATTATTATTATTCCATGCTCGAAGGCAGTGTGGCTCTGAATGCCAGTAGGTGGGAACTGCAAATAGGAAGAGTGCTGTTCCTTTTTGCGAGCTTCCCACAGGCATCTAGTTGGCCACTGTGAGAACAGGATGCTGGACTAAATAGGCCACTGGCCTCATCCTGCAGGGGCACTTCTTAAGCTGGGACCAAAAAAGGCACTGGAAACACACACACACACCAGGGGAAAAAAACCCTTCTTTGCTTGTCTTACTTGCATGAATCATTGCATCTAGGGCTGCTGTCCTTCTCAATCACTCTGTCTCTTTCTGTGTTTCGGTCGTCGTTATTGTGGGTGTTGAGAACCCAGTCTTCCTCCCCCAGAGAAACTGCAGTGGAGGGTTTCATGACATGAATTCTTATCACAAACAGAAGCCCAGCCGCTGCAAGCAGTCCAAACACCTGGAACATGGAAAGAACGCGCATGAAATGTTGTCTGGCAGCACTCCTCCGAGCCTGTAGTGATGTATGGAAGTGAGAGCTGGACCATAAAGAAGGCTGATCGCTGAAGAATTGATGCTTTTGAATTATGGTGCTGGAGGAGACTCTTGAGAGTCCCATGGACTGCAAGAAGATCAAACGCATCCATTCTGAAGGAAATCAGCCCTGAGTGCTCACTGAAAGGACAGATCGTGAAGCTGAGGCTCCAATACTTTGGCCAGCTCATGAGAAGAGAAGACTCCCTGGAAAAGACCCTGAAGTTGGGAAAGATTGAGGGCACAAGGAGAAGGGGATGACAGAGGATGAGATGATTGGACAGTGTTCTCGAAGCTACCAGCATGAGTTTGACCAAACTGCAGGAGGCAGTGGAAGAAAGGAGTGCCTGTCGTGCTCTGGTCCATGGGGTCACAAAGAGTCGGGCACGACTAAACGACTAAACGACTAAATAACGACAACAAATGAAAGATGGAGGAGGGACAAAAGAGCCTTGCCTTGAACAGCCCAATAACATTCTGGTACTGCTGAGATTTGAATCAGGGATCTTGTAACTCCTGCTCTTAACCACACCACCTCCTGAGATTGAGTAGCCTTTTGGCAATGTCTATTAGCCCATAGGAAGGTTAGAGTGTGAATCTGTTCCTTCATAGGTTTTATATAGTTAAGTATATCAAATTCAGGATTTTGATTCTATTCCTTCGGTACACACACATAATCCATCCTTTTACTACATCTGCAATTTGGGGAGGGAGAGAATGGATTCTTTCTTTTCTTTTCTTTGAGACCCGGGAGCTGGAGACGCAGCGAGAAAGAGCCCGGGAGAAGGGGCAGAGCATTGTCAAAGCCATGGAAGGCCCCTTCTTACCAGTGTCAGAGTTGCACGGACTGAGTCACCCACCAGAAGAGCGTGTCAAACCATCTGAGCAGCTAACGCCAAACCGAGAGAATGGATTTAAGTCTCATTTCAGTTCTCAAGCTCAAAACCAGTTTCATTTATTAAACAAAGTGAAACTCTGCTAACCATCCGCCTGTGTCATATAGCAGGTGGATGAGACTTCCTCTTTATATTTTCATCACAGTGCGGTTATAATAAAGTACAGGGAAATGTCAGCGCAGCCCACCTGCAGGGCTGGAAGCAAAACATTTTGCTGCCTGAGGAGGACTTGCAAACGGTGCCCCCTCTCCCCGCAAACCAAAGTGTATGGTACTCAAGGTTAGGTGGGTTATTTTGGCACCTGAGGCAGAAAACTCCACAAACACCTCTCCCGGGAAGTAAAAAATAAATCAAATAACTAACAATTTGCTGGGCTTTCATTAAACAACCAGAATAGGCAACCTGAGGCAGCCAGGCCACTTCACAGCTACCAATGGCAGAGGCGGCCCTGGCACCCAGATCAGATGATTCTGCTTGGTATCTAAATTTGCTTGCACCTCCATTCCTTTCCCTTTTGTATTATGCTAGCTAGACTGGGAGCCTGTGGGCAGGGACTGTCTTTTAAAAAAGGTTAAATGCTTTATACATAGTAGTAGCACATAGGAAGCTGCCTTATACCACTGCTCAGTATTGTCTACACTGACTGGCAGCAGCTTTCAGACACAGACTCCAGCACTGGGGTATGGCCCTTCTCCACTGGCCTACAGTAGTAGCAGTAGTTGCAGTAGAAGTAATCTCTTTAGGGAAGGTAATCTACCATTACTGATCTCCCTGAGGCAACATTTAGAACCCAGGTTAAACATCCTTAATTTCTTCAACATTTCATCATGGGCCCTGTTTGGGCTAACATTTGCTGTACTATTCAGACATCAGTTCCTGACATCAGATAATATATAACCCCCTCCCCCTTTGTCATGTACTGGCTGGATGCAGAGGAATGGAGGGAGGCACTAGCTGGAGAACCCCCAAGAGAAGAAGACTCAGAGCCCAGGGGTTGGTGGTGGTGTCCAGAGGGAGAAGAACTGGAGGAAGAGGCATCAGAAGCTGAAGAGGTAACGGGGCGTAGTGGGCAGGGAGAGTCTGTGGCAGATTAAAGTCCAGAAGCAGAAGCAGGAGAGGAGGGAGGTCAATAGGCAGAGATGAGTCAGGCCAGTGATGAAGCCAAGGTGTTGTCCCCCTCCTGGTGTGACAAGCTTCCCTCCCCTTGGGTTTCCCAGAACCAGCTAAGGTATGAAGAGGGACGAACAGAGACAGACATGCTGGCGGAGTCTCAGATTGCTTGGGAAGGACCCGGGAGAGGAGGCGGCTTATGGAAAGGTGAGGACCTTTAGTCTCCATAACTGCTTCATAGGGGGAAGACTTATGAGGAAGAGTTGCTGTGCTCATTAGACCGGGCACTCCTGAGCAACCTTGTTTCTTCTAGTAAAGCGTTGACTTCACTTACTCAGTGTTTTATTGCTGACCCAATCTTTGACACCCTTCAGTGTGTAGCCTGAAGGTTGCTTCATCCTGTTCTATGGCAACTCAGTAACAGGATTGTCCTTCTGCACCTCCTGAAATGGTGCCTGCCTCTTTGTCCTTTGGTAGTCCCTCACCACCACCCCGTCACATGAATGATGGTCAAGATTCCAAGAGGAACCTGATACTGAAAGACTGGAGGGGATATTCACCAACCTATTCCCACCCCTCTCTGACCACCCTTCTCTGCTGGCTGATGACTGGAGTGAAGGAACCGATTTTGAAGTACAACCCTCCTAAAGACTTGACACAGAGAGTTCTATTCTTCTACCACAGGACTAAGATTCTGTCTTAGTCAAGCTAATTCAGGGAGAAATTTTATTCACCGCCCAGTAGGTGCAACTTGGTTTTATTCTGGTACTTACCACATTAATGCACCTTTGCTCGCTTGGGTGTGATTTCAAACAAAAGGGCCTGTTTGTCCTCAGTGGGTTCATTGGGGCGTGTTTCATGATCTATAACACAGAAACGCATGGCAAGGAACTGGAAGAAATAGAGTGAATGGCTTCAGTGCTCCCAGAAATTCTACTTCAGATGAGATTGCCTTATGCAGAGTCAAATCGTTGCTCCATTTAGCCCAGGGATAGGGGACCTGTGGTCTTCCAGGTGTTGTTGGACCCCAACACCCATCAGCCCACAGACAATATGACCAATGTTCAAGGACAATGGCAGCTGGAATCCAGCAACCTCTGCAAGGTTCAACACACCACAGGTTCTCCACCAGATCTACCTCAGCTGGCAACAATTCTCCAAGGTCTCATGTTGGGGGTCTTTCCCAGGACCTGCTATCTAAGACCCCCTTCATTAAGAGGAGTTACTAGGGACTGTTTTTCTGCACACAAAGACACGCCCTCTGTTACTGAGCACCCCAACCCAAACCATCTCTTACCTTCACTAATGCATTTAAGTAATCAGTGACCAATTGTCTCCGAGTCATTCAAAAATGCTCACCGTCTTAGGTCGTTCCAGCTAGAAGTCTTTCTACCTCCTTCAGAGGAGCAAGTAACACTCTGCTACTGTTTGAGCGGGGTTTCATCAACTGGCCACAAGCCATGCGTGTTGCTTTTCCTCCCCCACAATGCCACAAGTGGAACTTCCCCTTTCAAACCAGAATTTCACAGCTGCTAGATTTGAATAATAGAGACTATCTATCTGTGGCTATCTGTGCTACACACACTGCCTCAAGAAGTGAGTAGTTTCACATTAAATCTCTCCAAAAATGTCAGGACCATTGTAGATGGATCACTGCCCTTAAGTGTATATACTATTGTCATCTCTGGTCAAACAGGTTATAATAAAATATTATTATAATCTGTGTCCAGGGCAGCTGTTTACCAGCTCCATCTGGTACGCAGGCTGAGACCCTATCTGCCTGCGGACTGTCTCGCCAGAGTGGTGCATGCTCTGGTTATCTCTCGCTTGGACTACTGCAATGCACTCTACGTGGGGCTACCTTTGAAGGTGACCCGGAAACTACAACCAATCCAGAATGCGGCAGCTAGACTGGTGACTGGGAGCAGTCGCCGAGACCATATAACACCGGCCTTGAAAGACCTACATTGGCTCCCAGTACGTTTCCGAGCACAATTCAAAGTGTTGGTGCTGACCTTTAAAGCCCTAAACGGCCTCGACCCAGTATACCTGAAGGAGCGTCTCCACCCCCATCATTCTGCCCGGACGCTGAGGTCCAGCGCCGAGGGCCTTCTGGCGGTTCCCTCATTGCGAGAAGCAAAGCTACAGGGAACCAGGCAGAGGGCCTTCTCGGTAGTGGCGCCCGCCCTGTGGAACGTCCTTCCAGCAGATGTCAAAGCGATAAACAACTACCTGACATTCAGAAGACATCTTAAGGCAGCCCTGTTCAGGGAAGTTTTTAACGTGTGATATTTTACTGTATTTTTGGTTTTTATGGAAGCCGCCCAGAGTGGCTGGGGAGGCCCAGCCAGATGGGCGGGGTATAAATAATAAATTATTATTATTATTATTATTATTATTATTATTATTATTATTATTATTATTTTATTTATTTATACCCCGCCCATCTGCCTGGGATTCCCCAGCCACTCTGGGTGGCTTCCAACAAAATATTAAAATACAGTATATTATTTTCAGCAGGTTTCTGAAAGGCTGCAAAAACCTGCTTGCCAGAGTACTTTGTGGGATGACAATAAACACCACAAGCAAATCATAGCACTTTGCACAAACAGGGGCTGGTCGGGAGGACGTAATTTTCCTCTTGAGGCACCCCTTTGCAATGCCCACATTTGATGCCGTCTAGCAAAAGCTGGTTTTAAGCAAGATCCCAAATCAGTGCTCGATCTGGAAGAGAGCATAAAGCCAGTGTAGGAGTTTAAGGAGTGGGGAAGGAATCGGGCAGCAGGGTGATGAATAGAAATGACACGATAGAAGGCTAGAAAGGAGATTACAGTAGTCAGGGGGAAGAGTTCAACAAGTAGGACCTGCAACAAAATGTGGAATACTTCTTCTGTTCAGGGTCCCAGCCATCCATCCCCCTTTCAAGAATACTCCATTCCATTCTGCCTCACCCTCAGATTTCCTCCCCCCCCCCCGCCCCATCGACATGTGAAGACTGAAGATGCTCTGTTCTCTTCAAACTGATTTTTCGCTTCCCCACCCATCGCTTTTCATCCCCAACTTCATCATAATTCTGCAACCTTCCTCCTGGGAAGCCCTCAAGGTTGTGGAGCAGAGCCAGTCAGGAGTGTGGCAGCTTGGGGAGAGGGTGCAAAGCTTAGAGAAAGCCCTGGGGACCAGTTAGGGAGGCCTGGAGTACTGTGCTTGTTCCCTGCGCCTGAGGTTCTCCACTCTTGTATCAAAGGATAAGGCCACTAGCCATCATAGTCATCTAAGCCTTCCCCCAAATTTACATTTGATCCAGGTTGGCTGTGCTCCCAAAACTGAGGTGTATATATTTTTTTCCCTTTTTCATCCTTTCCCTGACGTTTACAGCGGTACCTCGGGTTACAAACGCTTCAGGTTACATACGTTTCAGGTTACAGACTCCGCTAACCCAGAAATATTACCTCGGGTTAAGAACTTTGCTTCAGGATGAGAACAGAAATCATGCAGCGGCGGTGCGGCGGCAGCGGGAGGCCCCATTAGCTTCAGGTTAAGAACAGTTTCAGGTTAAGAACGGACCTCTGGAACAAATTAAGTTCTTAACCCGAGGTACCACTGTATTTCAATTTATTAAAATTAAGTCTTAAAAGGACTTGAGAAAACATTTTTGGAGATGAAAGAAAACCTCTCGTGGAAAACAAAAAAGAATGATTTATTATAGCAAATTTATGATAAAATTATATAAAATAACAATTTATTTTGTTTTTAAAGACATCCACAACATCACCTTGGAACAAAAATATACAGATAAGTTGCCTATCAACCAAATGAAATAAATTACCATTTTTTAAAAAAAAAGAAAAGAAAAAATAAGGGAGGATGGGAAATGCCCCACTATGTACGAATTGACAGGGGTATTCCGGATTAAAATTATACAGAGTATTTCAAGAGAGGGTGTGGAAACAAAAGAAAAGACAAGTCACTGAAACAGTTTTGAATTATACAAAGTTGAATTTCTGCTATACAGCCCAGCTTGCATTTGTGTCGCATGCAGATGGAATGAATGACTCCATGAACAGTTTGTGTGTGTTTCTGAACAGCAGAAAATGATTTCAGCAGCATAACAACAGCATATAGTTAGGCACAATTCAGCAAGGGGCACATCAGAAAGTGAACAGGTAGTTAATGTACATTTTACAGCTGCAATGTATACATTTGCTGGATTCAAAATAAAAGAGAAAGACCTCGCATCAGTTTACCAATATCAGTAGCATCTATGCACTCATACACATTTATCTTTAAAGTAGGTAATCTGTAAACGTTTTCTTTAACTCATTGAAGGATGAGTCGGGGGCCATTCACACATTATGGGTTTTAGGTTTACACCTAAGACCTGTTAAGTGCATCCCAAAATAACGAAGTGTGTGTGAGAGGAAAAGAGGAGAATAGGTCTACCATGCTAATACAATCAGTGCACGCTCCCGTGACAAACCTTATTTTGCCTGTAATGTGTGAAGATTCCCTACGCCCCAGCTGATTTGCAGGTCAAGTTTTCTCAGGTTCATCAACACAAGCCAATTCCACTTCCACCCTCCCCCAAATGGACATGTTTGGTCACTGAACCTGTGAACAAAGCTCCAGAATGTATCCTGGGGGTGGAACCCTGCAGGGTGAGTGAATCTCAAACATCTTGGGCTCATCATCTAGGCACATGCCGAATTGTTGGAAGAGAGTGTTTCGAACTTTTGCAAAGACTTTGACCTGGTTAAAAATGGTCCTGCGAATTGCCACTTAATTCAGCTTTGTCGTCATCAACAGCATGAGAGTGAGAGGCTGCATATTATATGCTCAATGCAACCAGGTGTGCTCACTCTCTCGCTCTCAGATATATACATCCATTCCATCATTATGAACAACAAGAATGTAACATGTTAACATACCCAAAATAAAACTCACTCCCCGCCCCCCGCAACATATAGAACCAAGCTCAGTTTCCAGAAAGAATCCTGAGGCAAACTGATACCCACCTCACCACTTAATTTCAACGGGATATGGGCTTTTTATTTCTCTGAAAACTTACGAGCCAAAGATAGATGTTTAGCATAAACATTTGAAGAAGAAAAAAACAGAGCATGACAATACACGTGAAAACAGGAAGGGATCATTGAGCCAATGGATTAATCCCGAGACACTCTAGGAAAGAAAGAAACCACAAAAGTTGACACCCTAAAGTAAATAGGATCTGGACTACTCAAGAAGTATCAGGACAAAGACTTAACAAAGAGTATGCAGCATAAAACTGGGGATTTACGTATGTATATGTCAGAGGGACCCAAAGCTGGACAGAGTTTAGAGTCATAAGGTTTCCTCTTTGGCATAACTACACGTGACAATTTAATACAGCCCAGGCTGCAGGCCCTGTTTTGATTAACCTGTAATGCAATGTGCAGTAGGAAAACAGACTGGATCACCCTTTGCCACCCAGATGCTAGAGTCAAGAGAATATCCACATGTAAATGTAGTACCTGCCTAGCTTGTGTGCACAAAAAAATACCTCACATTTAGACCTGAATAACAGGACCACAGCCCAGATTTATTTATTTTTTAAAAAAAGTTAAACTACAGTGTAGTTTGGGTCTACATCTGTAGACCCTACGAAAGCATTACAACCTATGTGGGAATATCCAAGAAGTTGGCAGATACTATCCTCCTTCCCTAAGGGTGTTCTAAGCTTGTTCAAACTAAGCCTGTGTTAAAAAAAAAAATACAGCATTATATTAAGAGAGAATCACATTTAGACTTGGTGTTGGCAAACACAAGAGTTGTGTTGCATCTCTGTTTGATCATGGGGAAGAACTGGGGAAGTGAAACGATGGTGTGATCCAGCCACCTCCTCTGGGTTTGCTCATTACTTCAAAGTCCTGGAATATATTACTGAATAACTTTATCAAGGGGGAGGCAAAAAAATTTAATAATCTCTCAGCCTAAAAAGCCAAGTGGATACAAACAAGCATTGCCCAGGTTACAGCCTCTTCTCAGCCTCTTGTGGGACAACCCAGTCTGAAGTAGGTGTTTAGGTGAATTTGATGTGCTCCACCATTCCCATGTGGTTTATTGATTTCACAGACAGGAACAATTCGGCTAATCACATGCCGAGATCAACAGTTGGCATCTCCTCAACGTGGCTGGATGCACCCTAAACTGAGTTGGCAAATACCACCCCCCATGTGGAACTGAAGGTCCGATCCACACCATATATTCAAAGCACATGGCTTCTCCCAAAGAATCCTGGGAACTGCAGTTTGATGGGAACCGTACCTCTGGAAAGGCTAAAACTACAGTTCCCAAGAATCTTTGGTGGAAAGCCATGCCCTTTAAATGTATGGTGTGGATTTGACCTAAATAACTGAATGTGTAACTTGCTGGGTCCTTCTGTAAATAGAAAGAGCTTTGGAAACCTTTACTGCTGTGTCTCTACAGCAATGGCAGCATTCTAAGGTACACAACCAACTGATCTAAAAAAGACACGTGCCATAAAACTAAAACCAGTTAGACATCATGGATCTTCCACAAGCCGTTAGAGAAACACGGGGAGGCTGCATATGTTGTTCTCTTGCCAGACCACTTTGCCTCCTGCCATCTTATAGCATTGTTTTAAACAAATTCCATTTAATAGACTAGCCATCTTCTCTACTGAATACAGCCACAACTCTCTTTCCTAACCCCCATCTACAGCAACTGGGGATCATCAGACTAACAGCGCTCCTCCCCCAGAAAATCATTCAGTTTCATTCATTTTCAAAAAGATGGACACGAGATCTACCCCGGCAGCGTTAAGACATTTTGCGTACAATTTCACAGACTTAGGATGAATACATGAAACCTACTGCTTCATAAATAGCTACTGCAGGGCTGTATGTACAGTCCTCTGTATCACTCTGGCAAGTGATGAAGGGAATTTGACTCCACATTTGCACCTTGTCAGGAACCCAACCAGACCGGGGAGTAGTGAAATTCTCCTTGTCAACTGCCAGGGCCATGCAGATAACCTGTTTGTTAACCAAGCAACACAACAAAGTAACCTAGCAAACAGTCGTTAGGATAAAGAGCATTACCTCTTTGCAAATGCCCAAGATGTTCTAACTGCAATTGCTTAGATTTCCTGTCTTCTCTCCTTACCCACATAAGTCTCATAAGAGATGGGGGTTAAGTATACATAACTGGGGGAGAACCCGAGACTACAGAAGTCAGTTCTAAAAAGAATGATCTTTCTACCACCAGAAATCATAGATGGTGCTGGTTTGCATCATTAGGTCCACCTAGCTTAGCCTTCCCCAGCCTTCCAGATGTTTTAGCCTACAACCCTCATCAACCCCCAGGAGTTGTAACACAAAATGTCTGCAGAGCATTGGGTTGGGAAAGGCCAAGCTAGTTCAGTACTGTCTTTTTCACAAGAAAGACGCACGTTCCTTATTTTATTTTTTTAGCTACTTAGGCAAAAGAGGAATATTGTAATAGAAAAAAAATTCACTGGCATCTCAATAAGTGCAGCCCCCTCCCAGTCAGCAAGCACTAATTTGGCAAGTAGGAGTGGGAAATAATGATTTTTTTAAAAATTATTATTATTATTTTAAAAATTGTGTTTTTATTAGCATACACCTCAGAATTGCTGCAAAACTATCCTTGGCCTTATCCGAGATTGTATTGGTGGAAGTATTAAGATCATTTCAATAATACTGTATTTAAAAGCCAGCCACTTCACTCACTTAATTCTTACTAGCCAGAAGGGCTCACATATCTGGATTCAACAGTGACAGGCTGGCCACAGTGCTTGAAGTAAACTGAGGTTTCAGCTGTTTGTGCGTGTTGCAGGAGGAGAGCGAGAGCAATACATTCACCATTACAGTTTGTCCGGATTTGCCAGCTCAAATTCCCCATTCATCTTGGTAGGAATGCTTGACACAACATACAAAATGGGACCAAATAAGGTAACAGAGACAACACGAGGGTGAACTCTGAACCCACCTATAGAAACCCCAGGTGGGATGCTTCTAAGACAGACTCCCGAAATCCACATTCATGCAATCAACGTAAGGCAGTACAAAATTGGAATCTCACCACGATTTGCAGCAACTTTTATTATTGCCAGCCTGCATTTTGGGGTATTGCAGAAGGTGCCGTGCCTGCGATCAGTGATTGACAAGCTGCCAAATGATTGACAAGCTGGCCATTTCCTAGAGCACAAAAGAGTAGCCCAGGGTCTTGCTGGCTCAACAGAGCTGCATGAGACAATCCTCAATTTGCACCCCTCAAGCTCTATGAAGGAGGCCTCCATTTAGCATGCCTCGCAGGGTAAGGAACGAGGAGGCTCAAGACAGGATTCCTGTGAGTGCAAAAAGCAGCTCAACTCTTACACTCTTCAACTTCCTGTGCACGTCAATGAGGTTTAGAAGCACAGGATGGTGAGTTATGATCAAAATCTTAATTGCTCACACATGGAATACTCAATTCTTTAGCGCCTTCAGAATTCTATGCCGTAAACAGGAGACTTTGTGGACTGCATTAAAAACACATTTTGACCACCCGAAAACTTAGTTATGAAACAACTGCCATGAAACAGTACAAATTTGGCAACTTCACTATACAAAATCCTGACCTTGTGACTAATTTGCCGCCTCCTCTGCCCCTGAATTTCTCCCCCCCACCCTCTCTTTTACTGATTACAATAAGGGAATCAAAAATGTGAACTTAATCACTGCCTCTCCATCATCTGTACTCTTTATTACACATTCCCAGAGGAATCGTAAAAGCTGTGTGATTGGAAGCGGAATGATTCAATGTCATCTTGGTTTCCTTTTTGGAGATGTTTGCAAGTTAACTGCTCTTGGATCTCTGAAAGGAAAGAAAAAAAAGACTTCCACAGTGCATTGCTCAGCTGACAAGCGTGGGGGGGGGGAATCAGTTTTGGCTGAACCATTTAACGATTTGTATTTAAAATTAAATATACAGCAACAGCCAGCCAGTGCCCCCAAAAGGTACATTTTCAAAACGGAGCCTCTATACAACTAAAACAGACAGCTATAAACAGGCTAAATACAGTAACATATCAGAGCTTCGGCAGTACAGAGTGAAGAATACGCAAAGCCTGTTTGCTATGGCACATTGGAGAAATTATGCATCACTTGCTTTCTGTTAAAAAAAACAAAAAACCAGAGTCTGCCTCTGTGCTGAGTATGTGCTGTTCCACAGTGCTAGTCCATTTTTTCCCCTTCCAAAAGGCCTATACATAGGCCCGTCACTCATGCTCACACAGCAGTGATTGTACCTTTTCTTTTCCTTTTCTTTTGTGCAATGTGTTAGCAATCTAAACAACTGCTCCACACGGACTTCCCCACAACCACTCGTACACAATACTAACACCACGGCAAATTACATACAAGAGGAAAAGCGACAGAAAACTTTCTTGCTAGATCACGTATTTCTCCCCATCCGGAACAAACGTAGCATCCTGCAGGCTAGCAGAGCCAAAGTTTGATTTCTGCACATAACTTCTCTTCTTGACAGGAGACAACGCCTCCAACATGGACCCGGAAATGTTGTTAGCAGTCCTGATTTTAGCCGCCACAGACTGTGTTGTAGCAGAAGACATTTTGTTATTGGCGAGCACATCCAAGTTTCCACTTGGGTCAATGATGGCATTTATAACTGCAGAAAAGAGGGGGAGAAAGCCAAGTCAGACTTAAGATGGATTTATAGGGCTACACATTCTCATTCCTTTTCTCTCTCTCTCTCTCTCTCTCTCTCTCTCTCTCTCACCACTCAACGCTAACACCCAGTTACTTCACACTTGACGGCTGGCAGTCAAGCAGATCAAAGTCTTCTATTTTATTTTATTTGTTAAGTATTATCTGTTTTATCACATTATTATTATTATTATTATTATTATTATTATTATTATTATTATTCTGTTGGGAGCCACCCAGAGTGGCTGGGGAGGCCCAACCAGATGGGCGGGGTATAAATATCATCATCATCATCATCATCTCCAAAACAATGCCAGGTGATATAAAACCTGGAATGCAGGGAGCTGGGCAGCAGGTGGTGCTATAATAATATAATAATAATTTATTATTTATACCCCGCCTATCTGGCTGGGTTTCCCCAGCCCCTCTGGGCGGCTCCCAACAAAATATTAATGATAATAATAAATAAAAAACATTAAAACATCAGTCATTAAAAACTTCCCTAAGCAGGGCTGCCTTCAGGTGTCTTCTAAAAGTCAGATAGTTGTTTATTTCCTTGACATCTGATGGGAGAGCGTTCCACAGAGTGGACGCCACTTCCGAGAAGGCCCTCTGCCTGGTTCCCTGTAACTTTGCTTCTCGCAGTGAGGGAACCACTAGAAGGCCCTCGGAGCTGGACCTCAGTGTCCCAGTTAAACAATGGGGTGGAGACAGTCCTTCAAGTATACTGGACCGAGGCCATTTAGGCCTTTAAAGGTCAGTACCAACACTTTGAATTATGCTCGGAAACATACATATGTTCTTCTTTCCCTTTTATCTGTGGTTGGATCTACACTCATGGTTTATAATGTTAAGAAAGAGTTAAGGGATGATTTTCAAAAGGTAAGGGTCACATTACGTTTTGCTAAGAAGGTTAATAAAGCTGCAGAACAACCAGGAACCGAGCAGTAAGGGGAACGGCTGTTACAGAGGAATAACAATAAGGTAATAAATGTAATTTTTGCAGTATGCCCTGTAACGTTTCAGAACAGCATAGGCAATATTGCTCTAATGACGTTTAAAAAGGTCAGTGTAGATCCAGCCCAGCTCTTAGTACAATAAACTGCATTTAACGCAAATCAAAGAGAAACAGGGAAGTCAAAATAAGGCAAACCTTCTAGTTGTTTCTGGACTCTGCGGAGCTCCTTCAAAATAGAGCTGATTTCCTAGTAATAAAGAACGATATGTTTAGTAATTCAAACGCTGAAGGGACTGAGAACGCGTTTATTCTATCAGTGAAAGCAATTTCTGTTTAGCTCCAGATCTGTTCAACTTCCCATATTAAAACATAAACTGGGACAAAGTTTCTAAATTTGCCTCTATTTTTTTCTATTTAAAGGTTTTTAAAGTTACGTTTGGTTTTTGAAAGCTTCACCCCACCCGCCCTCTAGTAGTAGTAAAACTCAATATTTTGACCTTACAAATTGTGCAGATATTGCTGCTGACATTTAAGAGCAGCCATGTACCGATACCCTTTCGGAAAAAAAGAAGTGTGAGAAAAGGAGACAAAATTAAGAACCAAAATCTGTAATGAGCCAAGTTTCGAGATTTCCGCTTCAGATGCACATTTCAATGAACATAACAGAAGAAGAGGCTGCCTAGTCCAACATCATATTCTCAGTGGCTGAAAAGATGCTTAGGGGAAGATCTTGAAAGCGACAGCACTTTCTCCAATTGTGATTTCCAGTAACTGATAATCAGAGGCATAATCCTCTTACGAAGTCACTCAAGTTGGTGGTTATTACTACATCTAGTGGAAGCACTTTCCATAATTTAACGATGTGCTCCATTAAGAAATTGCTTTCTTCTGTCTGTCCTGAACTATCCACCATTCAGCTTCGTTTTGCTGGTTGTCCCTGAATTCTCGCATAATTTTATACACCTCTATCATGCCCCCCCCTTGCACTCATTCTAGTTCCCTGCATTCATCTCAACTGTGCCATCAATAAATAAAAGAAGGAAGGTAGGTTTGCGCATGTAAGTCTAAGGGTTGCAGATCGACAAAGACTTCTTGTAAAACCAAGCACACAGTTCAGGGCAGATATTCCCCACCTTGTTTGAGGTCTTTAGAATTGGCACTTCATTTTCAGAGTTAATCTTGGCCTCCATCTCCTCCCATGTCCGCTCAGTATTCTGGAACAGAATTCTGACACACAACATAAGACAATATTTTGTCAAAAAAAGGAACACGCTCAGGAATAATTGTCTCCAATACAGTAATAAACTAGGGTGGAGAACCTGTGGCCCTTTTGGTCTCCACTCTCTCTCTCTTTTATTATGTATTTTATCTTCTTCTTTTGTATTTGTATGTTGTGAATCGCCCTGAGATCTTTGGGTGAAGGATGGTCTACATATTTAATAAATTAAAAATTAAATTCCAAGCTGATGATGGGGGTGATGGGAGTTGTAGTCCAACAACAACTGGACAACCACAGATTCCCCCACCCCTGGCTTATAGATTTCTACCTCCTACAACTGCCTGTCGATGCATTAAGATCATCCTTAGTTACGAGAAAGGAGATTTCAATGAAACATCAGGAAGAGCTTTCTGGTGGTTAAGAGCTGTTCGCCAGTGGAATGGTCTCCCTCGGGAGGTTGTGGACTCTCCTCTTCCTTGGAAGTTTTTATCAGAGGTTGGATGGCCACCTGTCACGTGTGATCTATTGAGATTCCTGCATTGCAGGGGGTTGGACTAGATGACTCTTGGGGTCTCTTCCAATTCTATAATTCTATGATTCTATCAAAGACCGTTCTCTGAGCTCCCCTGCATTCTGAAGTCAGGGGCAATGGGAGGGAGGCAGCAGTTCCAATTTAGGCTTCTAAATGAGCCCACAGAAACTGTATTATAAAGAGAGGGAGGGATTGATATGTATAACGACATGCTACAGTGCACATTCAGAAGGCCTCGAGGAGAATGTGCACATAATATTTCAAGAAGAAGAAGAGGAAGAGGAAGAGGAAGAAGAGGCGGCGGCGGCGGAGGAGTTTGGATTTGATATCCCACTTTATCACTGCCCTAAGGAGTCTCAAAGTGGCTAACAATCTCCTTTCCCTTCCTCCTGCACAACAAACACTCTGTGAGGTGAGTGGGGCTGAGAGACTTCAGAGAAGTGTGACTGGCCCAAGGTCACCCAGCAGCTGCATGTGGAGGATCGGGGAGGCGAACCTGGTTCACCAGATTACGAGTCCACCGCTCTTAACCACCACACCACACTGGCTCTCGAATTGTCCACATTTCTCTGGCAATATACAGTACATTATCTCTAACAGGCCTTGGGAAATGTGCAGATCTTGGCAGGCAAAAACCTTGCTATTTGAATCAGTCATCTCCTCGAGACCAGGAGCCTGAGGTAGCGTGCAACAGGGTTTCTCCACAGCTTCACCACTGTGAAGTTTAGAATGAGGGCATCCACTCACTTCATTTTCTCCGCCAGGTTCTCTGTGTGTTCCCGGATGGTGTGGGATAACTGGGACACTGGATTCAGCATCAAGTTGTCAAAGATTACCTGAAACGCAACACCACAAACAGCAACATTTCGTTCAGCAGAAGCTGGTGTTTATCAGAAGTGATTCTACAACAGGATTAGACCCCTGCGTTTGGAGGATATATTCATGGTGTTTTCCCAAAGGAAACAATGTTTTGTGTTACTGACAACAGAGAAGGGATCAGGTCTTCTTGTAGAACAGCGGTTCTCAACCTGTGAGTCCCCAGATGTTGTTGGACTACAACTCCCATCATCCCTGAGCTCTGGCCTTGCTAGCTAGGGGTGATGGGAGTTGTAGTTCAACAACATCTGGGGACCCACAGGTTGAGAGAGGCTGTTGTAGAACTTCACTGGCAGATTATAACCTGATATGATAAGTGCCAATAGGCTGAATACAAATGGTTGCATGGGAAGCTTGGTGTATACATTTAGAACTTCATAGGATCCTAGCCAATGTACTTTTCCCACACAAGCTGGTTTTAATCTGCTGAAGCAGATGTAAAATCCATGATTTTAAAACAATTAAAAATAATAATCACAAAAGGCTACTGCTCGATCAGCTAAACTGAAACAGGGATAGGAAACCTGTGGCCTTCTAGATTACGCTAGATTGCAACCACCGTGATCCCTGACCACTGGATCATGTTGGCTGGGCTTGATGGTATACCTAAAGGAGCATCTCCACTCCCATCGTTCAGCCCGGACACTGAGGTCCAGCTCTGAGGGCCTTCTGGAGGTTCCCTCACTGTGAGAAGTGAGGTTATAGGGAACCAGGCAGAGGGTCTTCTCGGTAGTGGCACCCGCCCTGTGGAACGCCCTCCCTTCAGATGTCAAGGAAATAAGCAGCTATCTGACATTTAGAAGACATCTGAAGGCAGCCCTGTTTAGGGAAGTTTTTAATGACTGATGTTTTAATGTATTTTTAATCTTTTGTTGGAAGTCGCCCAGAGCGGCTGGGGAAACCCAGCCAGATGGGCGGAGTATAAACAATAAATTATTATTGTTATTATTGTTATTATTGTTGTTGTTATTATTGTTATTATTATTATAGTACAGAATCTAGAAAGTCACAGATTCCCCATTCATGAATTAAAACAAGCTCCTGATAAATAAGGCACAATTCATTTATTTTTGAAGATTTGCTCCCAGATGACTGTCTAATACTAATGTGCTGTTCCCAAATGACTGTCTACAACAGTGGTTGGAAACCTCCAGGTCCATGGGCCTGATTAGAACGCGAGACCTTCCCATTTGCCTGAGCCACGCCCACCTTCCTTACATGCCCTGGGGATCAGCTTGCCTAGAGCTGTGCTCTATGCGACGTCAGGTGACTGACAGGTGGGTGGCCCTGTAACTGCCAGCTTTGACAACCTGGTTTTAAACTATCTGTTGCGTGGCTTGTGAGCACACTTGACAAGAACTTACCTCTTCCCTGTTTCTCATCCTTGTTTTCCTTGTGAGATCCTCTTCTCGGCTGTCATTCATATTTTGGTCATAATCGTGGAATCCCATTGAGCCAGGAGGCACCTTCTGGTAGTTCAGGCTTGCTTCTGGTATGTGCTGCACCAGCTTTGAAATACATAACGAACGATGAGAGAATTTATTGTATATCGCCGTTCGGGACAGAGGAATAAAAGTGTAGGGTAAAGCACATAGATCAGTGATGTCCAAACTTTTTTCAAAGAGGGCCAGATTTGATGAAGTGAAGGGCCATGAGGGCCGACCAAAGTTGACAACCTTTTTTATAGGATAGAAATTGTTCACCTTTTTTATAATTTTACCCCAAAATTATAAAATTATGAGAGTATTTTTGGGATTTTACCCCTGAAAATAAACTGCCACAGGGGATGGATTAAACCATCTGGTGGGCAGGATTAAGCCCCCGAAACAGACTCTGGGCATGCCTGACATAGGTGAACACCCTTCTTCATCTAGGCCGAACTACATGTTACATGTGTCCCAGGGAAATGCCTGGAAATGGCAGCCCCACCTCTACTTCTTTCCCTCTTTAATGCGTACGAACACCCTCCATGTGACCCAATGACATTGCACAGCCCGTTTTCCTGCCCCAGTTTGACAACACCAGCTACAACCACAAGAAAAACTCATAATGTGATGGTGTCCCATCACAGGTTGAGTAGGGAAGAACAGATTATCGATGCAGCGACACTTTCAACAGCATTCCTATGTCATGCGTCTTTTCAGCCTTAGCCATTCCAAAATTTTGAGGCCTTTTCCCAACGCCACCATTAGGTTTAGTCAAAATTTCACTATCAAAATAGCACAAGGCATTCTGCACACCTTTTTCTATTCAGCTCACTGCTCAGTTAACCCGTTTCCCAGGCAGTTCTTACATTTGTTTGCATCTCTCCAGGGATGGAAGGAAAAAATGTGTTCAGTTCGCAATTTAACATGGAGCTACCCAACTCGCCCTTTCCACGCAAATACCCAAAATGTGACAACCAGTCGTTCACCGAATTTTGTGGTGCAACTCTCCCACCAGCAAAAAATGCTTTCTTAAAGAAGTGTACATTGGGGAAAGTGAGGTGACAAAACGGTTCTATCAGTGCATAAGAAAGCATCAAATTGGGGGGGGGAGTGCTTGCAAACAAGAAAGGTGTATATTAGGCAAAACTGCATAGGAAAAATGTGTACATGAGGTGAAAGGGACACAAAAAAGCCTACAAATTTTATTGTGGTTTTTTAAAAAATGCAAACTGATGTGAAAATGGGGATAAATGAATTGACAAACGAGAAACAGAGGGAAACTAAAACAAACAGATATGCACATCCCTACATCGCAGCTGAACTGGGCGAAGCCAGACATGTGGCAGGCAAGCATGCTCCCACTCTGCACATGCTTGCTGTCACGTATTAATGGTACATATCTGCTTAGGTTACTGTGCGCATAAACCCAAGGAACATACAATCCTTACCATTTTTCAAAAAATGCCCTTTGCACTTTCACTGCATTGCAGGGGGTTGGACTGAACGGCCTTTGGGGCCCCTCCCAACTATACAATTTTGTGATGCAGAACATGCAGTTGAGGGAAGGGGGCTGGACCCAGGGACCACGGGCTCTGCCTCCAAATCTCTGCGTGTTGGGTGGGAGGTCTGAACGAGAGGCCTACGTGGGTGCAGTGCCAGGTTCCTCAAAGCAGTTTGGGATCCGTATTGTGCAGGGTTGCCAGCCGTATAGCAGAAACAGATGCACATACAAACAACCGGCTCTACCATTAGGTAGAGCTGCCTCAAGTGGCAGATGCTGGGACCGGTGTGTGTGTGTGAAAGACACAGCTCTGTGACCACACAGTCTGCCCTAATCTTGCCTGTAGAGCAGTGTTTCCCAACCGGTGTTCCGCGGCATAGTGGTGTGCCGCGAGACATTGCCTGGTGTGCCGTGGGAGGGAGGCGGGCGAGTCGGGCGGCGAGAGGCGGGGCGGCGGCAGCGAGGAGAGGCCGCCCAGCGCGGGGCTTTCGCCGTCTGCCTGCCTGGCTACCTGCGTGGCGCTGACGTCACGGGGCTGTAACGTGCCCCACATAGGCACACGCGGGGCGGCGAGCGAGCTCCCTCCCACATCCCATCGCCGGCTCTGCACCAGGCGGTAGAGCTCGGCGAAGTCGCCGCGCTGGAAGGCCAGCAGCGCGCGCGCCTTGGCCAGGCTCTCGCCCGCCTGCGCCTCCAGGCACGGCGCCTCGATCGGGCGGCAGCGAGCCCAGGAAGCGGCCCAGCCAGCCGGGGTCGCCCGCCTGCAGCAGCGCCTCGCACACGCACGAGACCTGCTCCGCCGAGAAGCGCGGCGAGCGCGGAGGATCGGGCGCGGCGGAGGCCAGCCCCGCGCTTGGAGAGGACGCAGCAGCCGTCGCCAAACCCGATCCACCTCCTCGTGCTCCGCCGCCGTCCTCTGGCTCTCGGCCGGGAGGAGCCTGCGGCGACAGGGCGGGCGCCGAAGTTGGCAGACGTTGGCGCGCCTCCTCGGCAGCGCCTTCGTCCTCCTCCTGCTGCCTCTGCTCTCCTCCGGCGGCGGGGGCGCGTCGCCCTCCACGGCCGGGGGGCTCGGCGGGGCCCGCGGGGAAGGAGGCCATGTTCGCGGCGCGCGGGATCGCGGCCCCCTCGCCCGCCTCCGGCCCGCTCCCCTCCCCCTGCGCGCTGCCCTAGCCATGCGGGTCTCCTCCCCCTGCGCCGCCGTCCCCTTTCCACATCCTAGGAGCTGCGGTCCGCCTTCCGCCCCCGGGCCGCGGCGCAGCTCCCAGCCCGGGCTGGCCTCCGCCTCCTGGGACGCGCGCCCACCCCCGCGGCCCCCCAAACTTCGGAGCAACTCTCCAGACGCTTCTCCCCCACCTCGGTCTTCCTCCTTTCCACTTCTCTTCCCCCCTTCCTTCCCTCTTTCTTTCTCTTTCTCTCCCACCCGCCTTTCCTTCTATTAACTTTCCTTCCCATGTAAAACAGTCCCTGCAAATAAAAACCTAGCATATTTGGAAGAGGGATGCTAGCCTAACCATTACCTTCTATGCTGTTACTATTTTTTTTTTTTTACATAAGTAAAAAGTGACCTTTCACCATCTGGCATGGTGGTGTGCCTCGAGATTTTTTTCATGAAGCAAGTGTGCCTTTGCCCAAAAAAGGTTGGGAAACACTGCTGTAGAGCTTAGGTGCAGCAATGGACACTGTCTGGTCCCCAGCGCTGAAGTACCGTATTGGCCTGAATATAAGCCGCACTTTTTCCCCCAAATTCCAATCGTGAACAGTTGAAGTGCGGCTTATATTTGCCCGCCTACCACTCCCAAGCCTCCCCCAAGCCGCCAAATTGTAAAGGTGTGGCTTATTTGCAAGTGCAGCTTATATTCGGGCCAATATGGTAATACAATTCAGCTGTCAGTCCAGGCAGCTTCTCTATATGAAAATTGTCCTTTGTTTCATGCAGTGAAATGGCTTGAAGTAGCCCGGGATATACAGTTATATGCATGCAGGTTTTCAGTTCAGAACTTCCACCAAACAAGCAGAAATTGGGGCAGGGGGTGGCACGTTTTCTTTCAGAATGGGGCTATCAAGTTCACTCCACCTTCCACAAACCAGTGTTCTGAAAAGCCCAATAATGAAAGGGAAAAGATATCACAGGCCTGGCATAGGTGAACAGAACTCTAAGTGCATACATGCCATGTAGATGTTGTGTCAAACATACTCGGGTCACGGGTGGGGAAAGTTGGGGCAGGAGCGAGGAGGAATAATCGGCTCCCGATTGCATCTTTTCCTAATTGAACTTCATCTTTAATAAATGTATAACATAACCAGATCAAAGAAATGCAATTAATGCAATGCTAGAAAATGCAGGGAAGGAAAACAAAGGCAGAGAACGGTGATGCCATAAAGATTAGCCAAATAATAATAATTTTTTCAATTAAAAATAACCCTACATCCCATATTAATTTAAATGAGGTTTTTTGTTGTTGTTTTTTAAAAAAGCAACTTTAAGAGCGCTTTGAAAAGTAGAAATAAGTGGGATGGAAAATGCACCTGAGATGGAATTGCTGCCCGCAAAGATGAATGAGCAATCTGCATTTAAAAAAAAGAAAAGAAAAAGAAGAGATAGAAAGAGAGAGATCAATGTTGATCATAAGAGCAACAGAATCTGCACACACATATACAGAGAGGGTGAGCCAAAAGGCAAAAGTACAGAATAATGTAACTGAGAAAGCAAATGGCAAATCAAAGAAGCGGCAATGTTATCATAGAAAGTTCAAACATAACATTCAAGCATGCAAAACGGCCTCCTATTGAGTTAGGATCCATGTTGTCCAGAATTGTCTGTTCTGATTGGCAGAACTGATGGCGGCTCCTTCCCAGCCCTGGTACCCAAGATCCTTTTAACAGGAAATGACACTATGGTGAGTCAAGACTTACTAACCAAGGTATTCTCCGGGGGGGGGGGGGACCATCATGAATGTGTGTAGATTAAGGTACCCTTCTGAAAAATTATGGAAAATATAAAATTGTGCAAGATATGGCTTTAAGATGGCAGAGACTCTTGGTTGCTTTTTAAAGAGCTGTGTTTAGACACCAAAACTGGACTGGAGCACAGAGAGAGGCACTCAGCAGGTGTCCCAAAGCAACAGAGAAAAGCCCTTGAAGTGCTGCTAAAATCTTAAACTGAGCATCTTTTAAGGACACTGTAGGGTGATCTTTGGACTTGGGGTGGGAGTCAAGCCTGCAGGCTGCTGGACAGCAACTAGTGTTAAGGGAGGGAGGGACAAAACTCCCCAAGTAGACTGACAGCATCAGCCACGACCTCCTGTCTCCGGGTTGGTGATGGGAAGGAGGCAGCCTTTATTCTGGGCGGGGGGTGTCCCCCTTTCAGGTCCCAGGGTGAAATCCAAACCCACTTTGTGCCAGGCTGGGGAGGCTGGATTGCACAGAGGCACTCCACTGGCATAAAGTTCCCCATTATGCCCACCAAATGTGCAGGAGGAGGGGGCATTGCTGTTGGCAGGTTCCCTGCTGCTGGGGGCAGCCAGCCAAAAGCCCCAACATGGGGGTGCAGAGTGGCTGAGCTGGCCCCACCCACCATCACAGGATGGCATTGGGTTCAATCCAGACCCAATTGCTGCACCATCTCCATTAGTTGGGGTTAGGATTGCACCTATAGCTCAAACAAACAAACAAACAAAACGTTCAGGTAGGGGTTATCATATTTTAACGGTGTTTTCCTTTGAACTTTAACATCTTAGTTCTCCAGCCTTTCCAGCAGGTATCCTTATTTATAGAAACAAGATCAAGTCCCATAGTTTACAGACCACCACATGCATCTAGGCCAAGCTTGCTTGTATGAGAGTGGCAGCTACAGGGTTTCTGTTCCACCTATAAATCACTGCTATTTCAACCAGATTTTAAAGGTGGGAAAGTACAGCAGGTCTACAAAACACCACACACACACACAAAGACTTCTCTATACTAATCTATTTCTATTAATATTTTACTTACAGGCAATAAAAAGTCCATATGGAACTGAGAGATAAGAGGGAGAATGGTTATTTGGCAGCTTCAAACGACAAGATCTGCAAGTAAGTAATTTAATAACCCAACGTTACCCATTCTCTGTTGGGAAAGTATCAGCCTCCCAACTGAGTGCCCCGGGCTCTGCCTTGGTAAATCATAATATACAACCACCAGATGAACATAACGACAGAACTAAGGCCTTTCCAAGTGGTTTACAGTAGGGGTTCTAAGTCCAGTGTGAGGAGACCAAGACACTACATATACATGGATGATTATATTTCTACCCTAAGGTCATTGAGCGGGCTTCATGGCTGAGTGGAGATTCGAACTCTCGTCTCCTGGGTCCTAGCCCAACCCTCTAACCACTGCACTGTGCCAGCTGTATTATTAATTAGCTAAACTTTTCCTGTCTTTGCTTTCAGAGGTGCTGAGTTGGATTTGTTGGCAGTACCCTTGAATAGCTATTGTTGCTAAAAGAGGAATTGCTCTTCTCAAAACTGCCTTGGCAGAACAGGCTCCTCCTGCTCAGGAACTGAAGGGGGCAACCATCGGACGGAGGTCTCAAACTAGAGAGATGCAGGGCCATGCAAATGAAAGAGATTTCAGTTGCAAAGCAATCACGTTTAATACCTCCCGGTTAACCATGTCCTCTGGGCAGTCCAGAAATTGCATTTCATTGAATTTAAATACCATCACGAAAACAATCAATATAAAAGCAGCACCTACATAAAATGAGCAAAAACCAGCGAACAAGGCAGCATAAGATCAATGCAACAACACTAACAACCGACCAGGGGAAAAACAAAGTAGTTGTAAGAACTAAAAAAATGAAAAGGTCTCCCCACTATCACTGAAAATTCCCAATGCAAACTCCAGGGCCAACCTCTCTGGGGAGAGCATTCCAGGAACAAGGCACCACCACTGAGAAGGCCCTATCCCTAGTATCCATCCAGCTCACTTCACTAGGTGGGGGAACCTGGAAAAAGAGTCTCCAGTGAGGATCTTATAGTCCGGGCAGGTATGTACAGGGGAGGCGATCCTTCTGGTATCCTGACCTCAAGCCATTTAGGGCTTTAGACATTAATCCTTGTACTCTGAATTGGCTAGAAGCCATTGAAGGTGATGAAACATTGATGTAATGTCCTGATCTTGCCCCAGTCCCCATTAACCACAGTTGCATGCTCCAAGAGTTTTAGTACTTTTGTTTTCAAGAACAAGAGTCTGTTACCCCTTCCCTCCCTGTCTCCTCTCTCACTTCCTCCTGTGTTGAATTTCTGGTCATAAGCTCCTGGAGGAAGGGACCAATTCGCTCGAACTCAGTAAAGAGCCATGCACAATAATGGCGCTATGACAGAGAGTCCAGCTGGGAAGAAGTAGCTCTTACTCTCTCCTTAACTGAAAAGATACACGTTGCAGCTTTACATATGGATGTGCATGCAAAATGAATGATCGTGGAGTATAAAACTTGGATGTAATGTAGAAAAGCTAGCCAGTTACTGAATCTTAGTGAGAAAGGGTGTGTGTTTGTGAGGAGTGCACCATGTCATATAAAAATCCCAAAACGAAGGCTTGACTTTCAGTGGGGAGAGCTGACAGCAGAGTTCCAATATCCACCACGAGAATGGAGATTTCCAATATCCAGCACCAGAATTCTTTGTGAAAGGGAAACTGATTGCAAAACATAGGGAGGAACAAGACGTAACATCACGGCATTGTGCATGTTCCGACCCCAATCTAACAGCAACCAATAACCAGCCACAAGGAGTGGGAGCAGAGAAACACAGGGTGTGATGAAGACAGGTCACACATTTCAGGAACCAAGCGTCACTTGGAGAAGAGGCGGAACTGGGCACGGGACTGCCGTTACCACCACCCCATGCCTGGCATCCCATCATGGTCCCTGTTCCTGGTCCCCATTATTGGAAGCTGCTGAGTGGGTTGCGGAAATACGGCCGGAATCTCTGTAACGAAACATTTTGGGGAGAACTGGTTTTGTGTCCCAACAGCTTTTGACCTCATTTTGCTGCAAAAGAAAGAACTAGCAAAAAGAGCATAGGTGGGGTGAGCTAAAGTTAATTTTACTAAATTGAGAGGGCTTGAGAGTGTGGCGTGTGTTTTTCTTCCCCTGCTCCCAAGAAGGAGAGGAAATCAAGGGGAAGGTAGATGGGCCTTAGCAAGTACAGATTTTCTGAAACAGGGATAGAGTCAACTGGGAGCCTCTGCCTCAGCTTTTCCCAAACTTGGGTCTCCAGCTGTTGTGGGACTACAACTCCCATCATCCCTAGCTAGCAGGACCAGTGGTCAGGGATGATGGGAATTGTAGTCCAAAACCAGCTGGAGACCCATGTTTGGGAAACCCTGCTCTGACCTAATGAAGCTTCCTCTAACCTCTGTATTTTGCTTGCATTCACTACCGCATAGGTCTTAAGCCGCCGTCTTACCTCTTCCCTTGCTGATATGGTAGAGGCAGGGGTATTAGGCACAGAACTGTGGGAGGTGCTTGGCCCCGTTCCCGATGAGCTCTGGGAATCTCCATCTCCAGCAACGTCATGAATCTCTCGAGCAAGAATCGCTACGTCCTTCACCAAGGTCTGGCTCAATCTGGAGGAACAGCATGGAGAACTTAAGGACTGAGAAACGTTCAGCTACAAAGCCATCATGCTCAGCCCTTGTCTTCATCTTATCTAGACAGGGGATATACAGTGGTACCTCGGATTACATACGCTTCAGGTTACAGACTCCGCTAACCCAGAAATAATGCTTCAGGTTAAGAACTTTGCTTCAGGATGAGAACAGAAACCATGCTCTGGCGGTGCAGCAGCAGCAGGCCCCATTAGCTAAAGTTGTACTTCAGGTTAAGAACAGTTTCAGGTTAAGAACGGACCTCCGGAACGAATTAAGTACTTAACCCGAGGTACCACTGTACTCAAGAAAAAAATGAAACTACAATTCTCTCTCTCTCACTCTCTCTCTCTCACACACACAAAGGGAAAGATCCTTGCCCTTGAAAAATGCAATTTAGCTTTACAGTTACACTTATTAAATTATCAAATTGCAGAACGTCTTTTTTGCTACCTCAGGACAACACATTAAAATCTGGTTCTTGCATCATCTCTTCTGTTGTCTTTTTTTTGGGGGGGTTTAATTGATCATCGTTTGTTTCTAACCAAAGGATTTATTAATCAATGACATGTAAATAAATTGGAATTTCCCAACACCTTTCTGCAATACTAAATGAAGTATGAGTTAAGTAACAATTTGATCAAAACTGTCACTTGTCATTACATGGAAATGTCAACTGTTAACATTTTCTTTTTAAAATGCCTGACTGGTGTGCAACAAAGCAGAATAAAGATAATCTCAGAAACTAGGCAAGTGTGCTCTGAATGTTCAGTTTCACTGATGAAAACTTGTCTCCTGAAAATTTATCAGCTAAAACTTTAGTTGATTAATTTACCAGCTAAAGGGATTGAATGTTGCAGTCCTGTTTTCTATGCAGTGAATAAGATTCTGCAGAAACATGCAAGGTTATAGAAATATGGTACCTTTCAGCTGTTTCCTTGGAAACAAAAAGGCACAAGTGAGCTAAAATGGAGTAATATTCAGAACTGCATGACTAATTGAGCGGCTAGGTTTGTCTGGGGCCGAAGCAGTTTCTTCTGATGCCTCAATTACGTGATTAAGCCCAGTGTAAACAAGGGGGACTAATTTCCCTTTGAACCCTCACTTGCTATTCCAGACTGTGCCTCCCTGTTGATTCAGAAGCCGCGGCAGAGGCGGGAGGCAAAGACTGCAATTATGGGGCGGCCTTCTTGCAAAATCCGGCAGAGCACTTTCTGCCCCTGACGCCAGACGGATCACAGGCAAGCATGCAGCCTTAGCTTCTGCAATCTGTGAGAGCTGGTTTCTTAAGCAGAAAGTATTTATAGAACACAGAGAGCTGTGTAATGCTTAAGTTCCTGAAGGGCTGCCATCCCTTAAACACCCAGCTGTGCCATTATCAAGAAGACAACGTACCGCACCAGAATGAGCCGACCGCCAGATTTATTCAGCAACTACAACGGCAAGATTGTGTAACGCAACCTTCCCACAAGGCTTCCCCGTTAACAGCTGTGCAACCTGAACTTTTCCTACGCGTTTTTTGACGCATATGATTTTTTAAAAGGAGAATGCTAATAATATAATACTTAACCTTATTATAGTGTTGAGGGGGATTATCATTATCTCAGTAAGCCTTGCAGCAACCTTTCATATTGGTAAAGAAAGTTGCCTTACACTGAGTCAGCCTAGATTGATGCTTACGCTACAATAAATCTGCTTGTTCTTAAGGTGCCAAATGAATAGTTTGGACAGTAATAGTTTGGAGAACAGGCCCTTTTGCTCAAGCACACAAAACCCTTCATTCCTCTGTTTGCATCATGAGCAACCAGGCTTCTAATTAACCATGGTTTCCCAGAACCATGGTTGCTGTCATATCCACCGTGGGTTGAGTCAAAACCAAAACCTATTGTCCTCCCAGACCTACAATTCCCAGAGTGGTTATCAATCACAGAATCCTAAAATTGTAGACTTGGAAGGGACCCAGAGGGTCATCTAGTCCAATCCCCTGCAATCTCAGCTAAAGCATCCATGACAGATGGCCATCCAGCCTCTGCTTAAAAGCCTCCAAGGAAGGAGAGTCCACAACTTCCCAAGGGAGGTTCCTCTCTCCAGGCAACACTGGGAATTGTGGCTCTGTGAGAGGAACAGGGGTCCCCTAACGACTCTCAGCACCCTTAACAAACTACAGCTCCCATAATTCTTGGGGGGGGGAGCCACGACTGTTAGAAGTGGGGTGGGCTTTAAATGTATTGTTATAGATTTGGGGGGCAGGGCTGAAGCCAAGAAATTAATAAATGGTAGGATTTTGATGATTTGGGATGTGAAGGGCGAAATACAAACTACAGAGGAATTCCTGGGCTAGAATATGCAAAATGACCTGGCCATGCTAGGGCCACTAAGAAGCGATACAGGGCCATTGAGAGCCATTGGCAATGCAAGAGAACTGTCCTGCCCCGCTGCCCTTAGTTGTGAACAGAGACTGGAGGTTTCCCAGTGTGTCCATCTTGGGCAGGCTGTCTGGAGCCGGAACTGGTCTGTGACCGTAATAACAAAATAAAATATGTGTAGTGTGCATAGGAATTCGTTCATTTTTTATTTTATTTTTTTCAAAATATAGTTTGGCCCCCCACCAAGGTCTGAGGGACAGTGGACCGGCCCCCTGCTGAAAATGTTTGCCGACCCCTGAGCCCAGCTCTTTCTACCTTGCATAACACTACACAATATTTCCTACCTACTCTTCTCACCTGACCCACAGTGTGCCACCAATGGTTCCAATGGCTCAACACGCTGCCGCAACCCGTCCCTCACCTGGCAATTTCGGCAATCTCCGCCGTCTGCGCGATGAAGTTGTAGGGGTCGTGATCGTCATAGTCTTCGTCTTCCGTCTCCCTGCTGTTGCTGTGCTTCTGCTTACTGAGCCCGGAGCCCCGGGTCCTGGGCGTCTGGGTGGCTGTTGAAGTATGGGAGCGTTTGTGTTTAGGGGAGCTGTGGTTTGAGCCATACTCCTCCTCGGAAGTGGAAGTGTAATCTGAGCCCTGCGGCCGCCGCCTTGAAGCTTATAAGAAATGAATTGGTTTCGGGCGGTGGTGGTGGGGAAGAAGAATAGGAAGGAGAGAAGGCAAAGAAAAAGACTTTTGAGACGGGCTTCAAAAGGTTAAGAAACAAACAAAAAACCGTGAATGCAAAAACAGCCCAAGGAGCAGGAGGAGCAGGAAGGTGAATTAGGAAACTCCTGTGCATCCCACCAAATGGAGAGAACTTTGGAGGAATAAAAAGATGGAATTGTTTGCATTTTTACTGTGGGCGAATACAGATGCCACCTTTTAAACAAAACCAAAAAAAACCATATAACATAATCGCACTTCCGCATCTGATCTTTAATTGACTGGCATTCTAACTGACGTTGGAATTTTATAGATTTAACAGGTTTTCCTGTCTTTCGCATTGCCCCTTTGTAAACCGATTAGGGGACTACTGCAGTTAAGCGGCATATAAATTGCTTAAACAGATAAATAATAAAATATGTGGCTCCCTTGACAGGAGCTCATTTGTAGCATAGGGGCAACCTGAGGGCCTAACCTGGCCGTCTCAGGCTTCCCCCACAAACCTGTCAGACTTGGTCCCATTGGCCAGATCCTGCCCCCCACTTCCGCCTTAAAAGCATTAGCGGGAAGACGAGTGAGAATATGGTACCACATGCCCATTTGGATCACGTCAAGGAACCTATGTGAGGACAGCTGGCTCCACCTTCAGATTTCTGCCAGACAGGCGGACGTTTGGAGGGGTGAAGCCAAGCGGGCAGATGATACTGAGGGCTGTGTCATCACCCTCTTATTCAGACATTAAAGTTTTGTTTCTCTGGCACATGAATAAGGCAAGGAAGATAAAGGCAGTTACACAACATTTGGGGAAAGAGAGAGCTTACCCTGTGGTCGCAGCAACAGTGGAGGGCTATTTCCACCAGCCAGTCAAATAGTAAGGAGAATTTTTTTACCACAGATCAGGTGCAGACGTGTGATGATTTTTTTGGCCAAATGGCCATTTGTACCTGCCCTCCGCTTCCACAAATTAACCAGTCGCAACAGAGAAGGCTGCTGCAATTCTATGGTGGCAAAATGTATACGCTCATGTTACAAATTTCCTGTGTGGAAGGCACCTTGCGTGAATCCCTGTACGGAAGCGCCTTCCACTGGAGGAATTTTCCAGTGTGGGGTGTGGTCCTGAATCGCCACATGCACAGGAGGCCCCAGGAGGAACGGTCAGGCAGGTTAGACTTCCAGGTGTCCCCCCTCGGCAAACCACCAGTTCAGGTGACTTCATTTCCACACAGGTTAAGGACTTCCAAGATGGAGAGCAGAAACAGCTGGCTTGTTTACACACTCAGGAAACCCCTGGTCTGTTTACAGAGATCCAGTGTTGTCATCCTTAATCCAGTGGTTCTCAAATTTAGTGATGGGCACAAATGGTATGAAAGGTGGGGAGTAGAGGGGTTGAGGTGCTTGCATCAGGTACATCCAAATACACTTTCCTCCCAATAAACGGATGAAGATGTGTACGAATGAGTACATTTGGTCCATCTATCTCACGGTTGTCTTCACTGACTGGCAGGGTTTCTGGCAGGGAGTTTCTTCTAGCTCTAACTGAAGAGGCCAGAAATTGAACCTAGGAAATTGAACCTGCAATGCAGATGTTCTACACCACTGGGCTATTTCCCTTCTCGGCAGGTTCCCCACCCTGATTTAGGCCAGGGTCCCTAAAGCTGGAGCGCCATCATACCACTCATGGCCTGCTTACTGAAGGAGTGTCTCCACCCCCCATCGTTCAGCCCGGACCCTGAGGTCCAGCTCCGAGGGCCTTCTGGCAGTTCCCTCACTGTGAGAAGCCAAGTTACAGGGAACCAGGCATAGGGCCTTCTCAGTGTGGCACCCACTACCCTGTGGAATGCCCTCCCACCAGATGTCAAAGAGAAGAACTACCACCAGACTTTTAGAAGACATCTGAAGGCAGCCCTCTTTAGGGAAGCTTTTAATGTTTAACTGACTGCTGTATTTCAATACTTTGTTGGAAGCCACCCAGAGTGGCTGGGGAATCCCAGCCAGATGGGCAGGGTATAAAATAAATAATAAATAAGTATTATTATTACTTACATTCCAAAAAAGCCTTCCTGAACCTGGTACCCTTCAGATGTTTTGGACAACAACTCCCATCAGCCCCGAAGGCATCATAAAATCATAGAATTGTAGAGTTGGAAATGACCACAAGGGTCATCTGGTCCAACCTCCTGCAGGAATCTCAACTAAAGCATCCATAACAGGCATCCAACCTCTGCTTAGAAACCTCCAAGGAAGGAGAGTCTACAACCTCCCAAGGGTGGTTGGATGGCCATGTGTCATGGATGCTTTAGCCGAGATTCCTGCATTGCAAAGGTTGGACTCGATAACCCTTGGGGTCCCTTCCAACTCTACCACTCTATAATTCTATGAGTCTGTTCCATAAAAGATCTCCTGATTGAAATTTGCACAGTGCTGGCCGGGGTAGCCCAAGATATGTGGAAGGCACCACGTTGGAGAAGGTTCTTTCCAAATATCATAAGCTGCCTTCCAGCAAGCCAGGTCACTTCCTGACAGTAAGAGCTGTTTGACAGTGGAATTTGCTGCCAAGGAGTGTGGTGGAGTCTCCTACTTTGGAGGTCTTTAAGCAGAGGCTTGACAACCATATGTCAGGAGTGCTCTGATGGTGTTTCCTGCTTGGCAGGGGGTTGGACTCGATGGCCCTTGTGGTCTCTTCCAACTCTATGATTCTATGATTCTAGTCTATGATTCTATGATCTATTATTGTCAACTCTGACTGGCAACTGCTCTCCCAGGGCTTCAGGAGACAGGGATCTTTCCTAGCCCTCTTGCTGCGGATAGAACCTGGGACATTCTGCATGCCAAGCAGGTTCTCTACCACTGAGCTAGGGGCCTTCCCCCTGAACTCCCGCCGCATCTCTTGACACCCAACGCAACAGCCATGCTAAGTCACTATATGTGGTTATTTGCCTTGAGATAGAACAGTGTCAAATTCAGAGGCCTGGTGGTTTCAGAGGAATCTTCCCTTACTTTTGACTTGCTTCATGCACACCATTTAACAACTCCATGAGTATTAATTGCCTCGGGATTATCGACTGTGTAAACAAGCTCAGCCAAGTGAAAGAGGAAACTTCAACCAGAAGGGCAGCCCCATTTGGAGATTGCTCACATCATGTTCATGGTCATAATTATTTCCATGAGATCCCTGGGTTTGCCCTGCAGCATTTATACGCCGCATTTGGCTGCAGTTTACAGGCAACACCCTTATACACCCAAAACAGATGTTCCTGGTCAAGGGGAGAGAAACCACTCATTTTGTTTCCCTGGAAATTCTGTTACTGGGCTACGGAAAGATCCTTTTTTCAGCTTCAGAGTTATTGTGCTTTATCAGAGTGCACCAATTCTGATAAGTGATTATCAGCTGCTTTGCGGTGTTTACATTTCTCCATGTTGACTTTTTTCTCTTATCCATTTGCTCACGAGAAAAAAGACACATAACTGGGAAGCTGGAACACTGTCGTCTGGTTTGCACAACACACCACACCAAACCTTGGCTTAGTGCTCTTGCACAGGCTCTGGTAGAGGAGACTGCGACCGCTTTGCTCACCCCTGGTCATTCTGCTGCTGTGCAGAGCCCACAGGAACATATGAAACTGCCTTAAACTGAATCAGACTATTTGAGTCAATCTAGCTCATTATTGTCTACACTGACCGAGTCTCCAAGAACTGAGGCAGGGTTCTCTCCTGGCGACGCTGGGATTGAACCAAGGATCTCCTGTGTACAAAGCAGATGTTCTACCCCTGAGAGCGCCTGGAGAGAGCTAATCCACAAGCCTGGCTTTGGAAGGCATGCTAAGGCAAAGCGTGGCATAGCTCAGCACAACAGTGGGACAAGCAGCGAGGAGCAAAGCGGCCACAATCTCCTCTCCAGACTCTGAGTGCGTGTGTAAACAGTGGGGAACCTCCAGCCCATGAGCCAAATTGGGCCCACCAGCCCTCCCCATTTGGCCCAAAAGGCTGTTTCAGCCGAACCACAACCAACATGCTCCACCTCTGATATTTTATATGACATCAGGCATGGGAAAGGTAAGGACGAGGCTTGGCCAAAAGGGGCTTTGCAAGCATGGATCACTTTGCAAGCCCCATGCTCAGTGCTCCCCAAGTGACAAGCGCAGGGCTTGCAAAGCGCTTTTGCACTGCCCCAAAACAAGCCAATTGTCAGTACTTGGGATGTGCTACCCAAAGGGTTTTGCAGGCACAGCCTTTCCGCCAGGGCCTGCCCTTATGTGTCCCACACCTGGCACCATATATGACATGAGAACCAAGCATAACACCTGCACAAGGTCCATAACCCCTGTGGAATTAGTAGGTTAGTCGTGTTAGTCGTATACTGATGCGTAGTAACTCCCAAGGTTAATTTGGCACTAAAACCCGGTTAGCCGTTGGGGCAAAGGAAATGGAAGACAAAACCAATTCATTTGGAACAAGATTAGGCACGGTTAGGATGGGCCGTCGTCTCTCAGCAAACGCGACTCGGCAGTGTTCCTCGAGGGAAGTCATGGCGATTAAACCACTTCAGCTCTGCAGTACCAACAATGCACACCGCGATCCCCGCTTTATTATGCACACAGCACCATTAAATCACAGTGTCATCTGCAAAGTTTAAATCATTGTAGCGGTGAACGGCTTAAGCATTATCCAGCAACAAGCGGCAGCTACTCATAAATTAAAAGGAACTGCATCACCCAAGGCTCAGCCACTAGGAGTACATCAGGTCAAAGGAACTTCCTGCAATCTCAGTTTGTGCTTGTGCTGAATGAAAAGTAATAGGAATTAACTCCTGGGAAGAGGGGGAGGTCAGTTTGCAGGATGCTGTCGGGAGTCCCATTCCTATCAGCCTCAGTCAGCATGGCCAATGGCCAGGGTTGTTTGAAGCTGTGTCCCCAGAACACCTGGAGGGCCAGACATTCCCCAGCTGTGCTCTACATCAGATGGACTATTTTCCCCGTGTTCAATGCAGATGGGTGGGGAATTAATGCTGGGCGACTCTTGCAGCTAGCAAACGTCTGACAAGACATATGATTACTAGGGTTATAAACCTTTTTTTACAACCTCGTGTTCCTGTAGATTAGTTAGATGAACTTTCCCCTAAAAACAAAGGAATGAACTGTCATTTCCAAATCTTTTGAAAAGAAAGGTGACCCCGAAATCAATAAATCATTTTTTGTATATGTAACTGTACAATGTATTATGTTATATACATAGCATGTACACAGGAAAAATAGGGCTTGCAAACTTTCTAATACTTGTACAATGTACATTATTGCTTAGACTCAATCAAGGTTACAGTTTGCCTTTGTTTCCGTTGCAAGTGCCATAAAGTTCCCGCATCACTTTGACTGCACATTCTACACACTGATTATTTCTTGGTATCTGGAGCATGGATGGCTCCTGCTTCCAGTGATTCTCCAACACAGTTTCAGGAAGGCGCTGTAAAAGTTCTACACAGTTCCATACACTTATTAAAAGTGCTAATACTAATATGAGTAGTAACGGTTACATATATGGTGAGCCCAACTTTTCATTTTGGGGTGACCCCCCTTTTTTACCACTGAGAAAAATTAGTCCCTTTTTCAGTGTTTCTAAGCAAAAGTTCATCCCTTTATGATACAGGAAATTGGGGGTTGGGGTTGGGGGGGGGAGTCGAAAAGTTATAATCCTGATTACATGTATTGTGTTCCACCCACCCAAAATAGACACACAAAACATTTTCCTCTGAAGATCTGACTTTATGTAGAGTGAAAAAAATAACCTACTGAAGATAGCCTTGAGAAAAGAAAGTTCTGCAAAAATTGCTGGTCCACAAGTATTTTACTAGCCTAAGAAATGTTTGTGACTGATTAGCACATTGCCGGCTGAAAAGTTTCAAACTCTAACCTTCCTGCAATTCCACAAGTTCCCCTGTCTGGTTGCCAGGAGAAGATCTGTACTCACCGCAAGCGACGAGGCAAGCCTGACGTAAGAACAAGCAGCTAGTGAGTATTCAGAGGTCACAGAGCAAATCAAAGCAAGGGCACTGAGAGTATATAATAATTACCTTATTGCAACAAGCCAAGAGTCCACCCCAGTTCAGCTTTTTCTGTCTATACCACCAGATGATTCAGGAAGCTATCAAGCTGGGTTATGCTAGAGAATTACCAGATGTTGGGCTATCAGAGCTTCTGCATTGCAATGGCAGCCAAATTTCGCCACAGATACAAACCAAGGGAGAAGGCAACTCTCTTTGGGTTATAAAATCCCAGCGCTTAATATTTAAAAAGTACAGGGCTCTGTATCTGTTGCAAAGGGCTGCAGATTTATTTCCAAATTGTTTTCTTCTGGCTTGGAATTTTTTTAATGGAAAACACATGTGGAAACATAGGAAGTTGCCTTATAGCATAGTCCAGGGTTTCCCAAACTTGGGTCTCCAGCTGTTTTTGGACTACCAGTTCCCACAATCCCTGGGAGTTGTGGTCCAGAATCATCTGGAAATCCAAGTTTGGGAACCCCTGCGCAGTCGGACTCTTGGGTGCATGTAGTTCAGTAGGGTCTACACTGACTGGCAGCAGCCCTCCACCATTTCAGACAGGTGACTTTTCCCCAGCCCTACCTGGAGATGCTGGGGATCAAACCTGGGGACCTTCTGCGCACAAAAGAGATGCTCTACCTCCAAGCAATGGCAGAATCAAGCACTCCACACACACACACAGTTACTCACTAGAAGAAGAAGAGTATTTGACACTGCTGGAGCGTGTCCTGCTGAAAGGCTGCTTCGAAGCAGCAACTGCTGCCGCCGTTTTCCTAGCAGCGTTCCTGGCTTCCGACACGGGGGGCTTCCGGGTAGAATAATACGACTCTGCGCTGCGCCCGGAGAACGTCGGCCTGGTTGGCGCGCTCTCCGAGTCGCTCGGCACGGTGAAAGACCCCGCCCGTTTCCTCGGCATGGCCAGGATGTCGAGCCTCGACAGCTTCTTGGCCTCCGCCGGCTGCTTGGAAGGCGCCGCCGTTCCTTCGTGGTGAGGCGTCGCTTTCTCGGTATCGGCGCTCTCATTGTCCGAGGTGTCCCCCAACCGGGCCCGGCGAAGTTTGGAGGCTCTGGTGGGCCTTGGGGTAGACAAACTATTGGACCTGGTGAGAACCTGCTGGATCTTTTGCACGGTGGGCGTCACTTTGCTGTGCTCCTCTTTGGTGGACTGCGAGAAGGGCTTCTTCCTGGAGACAGGCCTCGAGGCGGATTGCTCATGGTCAGATGAGGCGATTTCATTCGCCGGCAGATATGGGAGGCTGCTACTTCGTTCATCATCTGTATAGTCCAGGGAGCCCCCGGTCCCTGGGCTACGCTTCACTTGGAAGCGCCTCGCGTTTTCGCCTTTGCTCCCTGCCTCAAGCGGAAGAGTTTTCCGCTTCTCTGAAAGCCTCTCCCTTGCGCTGGGTTGAAGACTCGGATCTTGGGCAGAAGGCGTGGGAGAAGTCTTCTCTTTTTGCGAGGTTGTCACGGGTTTGCCCTTCGGCGAGTGGCTGGGTAAGTTTTTGCCGCTCACCAAGCTGACGGTGCTAGCCGTGTCCACGTCAGATTCTCCGGACAGGGAGTCTTCCAACTGCCCCGGCGAATTCTCCAGAGTGTCGATCTGGTTGGTTTGGCAGAGTATTTTGGCTTCCAGGGCGGCCAGAGCAGTTTCGGTATCTTTAAGGAGGAGGTGGGTGTCTGGGTTATAGTCCATGCGATTTGCTCGGGTGACATCGAGATCTTTGAGCAGAGGGTGGCTCGAGATATGCGGCAGCCGGTTTTGAGGAACGTTGCTGCTCGATTTCTCTTTGGTAAAGCTTTCCTGCCGGACAAAGGACGACGCTTCTTTCGCAGCCGTGACTTCTGGCTCTGGAAGCGGAAGCCCCTGGTGCAACGAAATCACCATTTTCCCATTGGAGCTGACGTAGGTATTGCTGACACCTTTGGCCGCCGGCTTCCCACACTTGAAAAGAGCCTCTTCTTTTTCCGCCTGAGTAGGAGAAATGCTGGAAGGAAGTTTCGAAGGAACCCCGACTTCCTCTTCATCGTCGCCGATATAGAAAGATGTCGACAGCGGGTCGCTGGAAGCTCTCAGACCTGAAAGTTTCGGCACCGTGTGCTGGTGGTTTTTGGCTTTCACGTTTTCCGCCTTGCCCTGGTTCTGCTCCAATGTTTTGGTGCTGTTGTGGCTCTTCCTGCGTTTTTCCAAGCCAAATCCGTCGTCAGATTTGCTGGCGTCACTAAGGCTATCGGGATCCAAATCTTCCCGAACCACCAGTCGGCTGGCAGGATCCACAAACATTTCTGCTACGTGGCTGCTAGCAGCGTTCCTTGGTGAAACGTCGGAATATGCCTCTGGACAAATCAAAATGGTTGGCGTTGGGCTTTCTGGCTTGTCACCAGGAGGGAGCTGAGGAAGAAGACGCCTCGTCCGTAACGCCAGAGAGCTCTCAGACTCGGCCACTCTGGGACCGCAGTCCTTTTCTAAGGGGAATGAAAATGCATTTACTAAGACAATGCAGAACTAGATAAATTAACAGGAAGGGTTCAAAACCTGCGGGATCAGAGATTCTTAGAAGACTGGAGTAAATATACGAACTATTTGAAAAGTAATTGTAATGAACAGATTACGCTAGTAGGACTGCAAGAAATTTTGTAAGGAGGATTATCTGAAATATTGCAAGAAAGACTATGAGGAGAATTATAATTAAGAGTAATAGAGAATTATAATTAAGAGTAATAGAAAGACTATGAGGAGAATAATAATTAAGAGTAATAGAGAAATTAAGAAATGCAGAATAAGTGATAAAGAACAAAAAATCATCAGAGGTGTTGACGGAAGTCTAAAACATTGTATAAGATAAGAAGTTATGTTATATGATTGTTGGAAATATGTTTAAAAAACCCCCAATAAAAATATATACAAAAAAAAAAAGAAAATACATTTACTGAAGACACCAAAAAGGCAGTTTAGTGATGATGATGATGATGATGATGATGATATAAAACCTTTCATCAAAAGATCTCAGGACAGTTTACAACATAAAATTACAATATAAAAAACATGAAATGCAGTCATACCTTGGAAGCCGAACGCCTTGGCTCCCGAACGATCGAAACTCAGAAGTGAGTGTTCTGGTTTTCAAACAATTTTCAGAAGCCAAACGTTCGGCGCAGCTTCTGATTGGCTGCAGGACACTCCTGCACCCAATTGGAAGCCACACTTTGGTTTTCAATCGATTCCGGGAGTCAAACGGACTCCTGGAACGAATTCTGTTCAAAAACCAAGGTACCACTGTACACAATAAAAACAAGAACAAAAACAAACCAATAATCCCCTCGCCCACAACCCATTTAAAAGGGCATTGGATGTCAATCGACCAAAGGTCTGGTTGAAGAAGAATGTTTTCGCCTGGCACCTAAAGGTGTATAATGAAGGCAACAGCTGAACCTCCCTGGGGAGAGCATTCCACAAACAGGGGGCCACTGCAGAAAAGGCCCTGTTCTCGTGTTGCCCCCTCCAGACCTCTCAGAATAGAACATTGGGCCTAAGCATCAAGCAGCAGAAAGAGGAAACACGAACCAGGGGCACTTTTCACCTGTCCCTTTTTAGGTAAAGTCCTTTGGCAATGTGCAAATGACGCCAGGTGCTGTACTTACCTATGCCAGCCTGAGAGAGGGGCCCCTGCAGGTGAGCATCCCCAACTCTAGGAGCAGATCCGGAGTCTGTATAGCTATCTGCAAGGCTTGCCCATCTCGATACCCATTTCTGACCACCTTGAGATGCCAGAGGTAACTGCAAATAGAGAGAGGAGGGGAAATCCCACACCTTTCATACAAACTCTCATCATAATGCACAGTATTTGGCCATTTTGTTTTTGGCAACATTTGCTATGGCTCAATTCCCAGCAGGAAATGCTATGCTATGCCAATATATAATCCTTGAAAAGAACTGATACCTGGATCCACGAGCCTTCTGTAACCAGAGGGGCGCTATTTGTCTGTTTGGTTTATGTTGAAAAACTCAAAATCACCCTTCATTAAAAAAGATCCCAGGGCAGTGTACAATTGGATACAACCCATCATTGCCTGAGGATATCCACAGAAAACAAGCATACATTATGGGGCAAGACTCAAGTTATTATTTGCGCTAGCATGAGCTGGCAGAAGTTCTGCTATCACAATGGGGCTTTCCTCCTCCCCGATCTCCCCCTTGGAACTGGCTTGGGGTGGGTGGGAGAAAGTGCAGAACAGCACACAGAGGGAGGGGAGGGGAGATCTGGAACGCAGAAATTCTTGAGCCGATGGAATGATGCTAATGTGCAATGCTGAATTCAACCCTACGTGCCTACTCAGATGTAAGCCAAATTTGGATCCAACCGGATTATATTTATTTCATTTATTGGAAAAGATCTATACACTGATTAACTCGACAGAAGGCTCTTAGTGGTTTAGGTAAAGCAGGGTTTCCCAAACTTAGATCTGCATCTGTTTTTTGGGGGGGACTACAATTCCCATCATCCCTGACCATTGTGGTCCTGCTAGCTAGGGAAGATGGGAGTTGTAGTCTAAAAACAGCTGGGGAACAAAGTTTGGGAAACCCGGATACACTGCAATATAAAATATTTGTTGAAAATGCTGATAAAATCAGATTGACATGAAATCATATCAAAATATAAGCAAAATCAATAGCTTTAGAACATAGATACAGATATATAATCAAATTGCATGCCTGGGCAGGCTTGCAGAACAAAGAAGTTTTTAGCAGGTGCCGAAAGCCAGCTAATTAACTGTTGTTTGGTAATTTTAAATTATTAAGGTTTCAACATGCAGGAAGGGCTTGTGTGTGCCCTCTTTTCCACCTAGGCTCAGGAAAGCGCTAAACTCTGCTACCCGTATAAATGATGCAAATATATCTGATTATCACACATAATTTATTCTGTTCCTGCAAAGCATGGAGAAGAGTAACAAGCTATGAAGGGCACTGAAGTCTTGTTCCCTGATCTCTTCTGCAAAGCCTGCACCGTCGCCAAACTGCCTTGGGCGATTTAGCAAGATTTACAGTTCCATTAGGTTGCAAGCCTGCAGGCAGGGCTTCCGCATTATTCACCACGCAATACTTGGGAACAAATAGTGATGGTTACTAGCAAAGTCTCTCTCACTTACTTTCACCTCTAATAAAACCGCTAGTCTTTTTTTCATGTAACTTGTTTTTAAAAGTTTGCTTCTATAGGTATTTTTAACAAGTTTTTTCTAAATCGCTTACGGGTCTTTCATTTGAGGACCAGTCAATGAGGTCTACAATTTTGTTCAGTAAATAACAAAACGAAACCTTCGCAGGCCACGAGGGCCAGAAATAGGCATGCGAGTTGCCCTCAAGCGCAAGGAAAGTCAAAGTGAGAGCTGGGCCCTTCACACATTCACTGTACCTGCATCTCCGCGTGATGCTCACTGGCAACTTTGGAAGCGATGACCTGCATCATGGTAACTTTGGGGCTTGAGCCATTTTCGCCCATCAAGTGAGCCAGCTCCTCCTTCTCACCTTTTATGACAGGCCTGAAGGCAGGGGAAATTCTGGAAAATACCGGAGACTCCAAAACGCCAAACACCTGATAAACCCAAGAGATGGAGAGAAGGCAGCTTAGAACAAAACAGTGAATTTCCTATCCATGAGGTCAACAAGCATTACATTTGTGATGCATGATCCATGCAACGGTCACCTCCAGGCTTGACTACTGTAATTCGCTCTACGCGGGGCTGCCCTTGAAGCTGTCCCAGAAACTCTAGCGGGTGCAGAATGCTGCAGTGAGGCTCCTCACGGGGTCCCTGCCATGGGAGCATATTCACCCAGTGCTTTTCCAGCTGCACTGGCTCCCGGTGGAGTACAGGGTCAGGTTCAAGGTGCTGCTTTTGACCTTTAAAGCCCTTCACGGCCTAGGACCCTCGTACCTACAGGACCGCCTCTCCCGGTATGCCCCACAGAGACCCTCAAGGTCCATAAATAGCAACACCCTAGTGGTCCCAGGCCCTAAGGAAGTTAGATTAGCCTCAACCAGAGACAGGGCCTTTTCAACACTGGCTCCGGCCTGGTGGAACGCTCTGCCTCATGAGACCAGGGCCCTGCGGGATCTGACTTCTTTCATTACATTTGCCCTGGGCCTTGCTCTGTTTACACCAATTGCTGCAACTATCAAGGGGCCTTCTCGGTAGTGGCGCCCGCCCTGTGGAACGCCCTCCCTTCAGATGTGAAGGAAATAAGCAGCTATCCTATATTTACAAGACAACTGAATGCAGCCCTGTTTAGGGAAGTTTTTAATATTTAATGCTGTGTTGTTTTTAACACTTGATTGGAAGCCGCCCAGAGTGGCTGGGGAAACTCAGCCAGATGGGCGGGGTATAAATAATAAATTATTATTATTATAATATAAGGGGGCCAAACTACACAAAGTTCACCTGATCGATCATTTTCCGAGCCTCTTCGACTTCTTTATCTTGCGACTCCGTCTCAATGGTATACGTGCCCGTTTCACTCAAGCTGTCGTCTTCCTCTTGCTTCCTCGCTTTGACCAACTTAGGATCGGCTGCCACTGGCTCAGGGACTATTTCGGGCGCTGGTGGCGGCAGTGGCGGCACTACAACCCGCGGGGTGAGCTGCGCCGGTGTCGGGGCTGGTTTCTCAACGCTAGCCTTCCCAGCTTGAGAGCTCTCCCTTAAACACTCGGCAGCAAACTCCTGAGTGATCTTCGACTTTCTCCCCACACTGCCATGGTTCTTCCCAGAGGTCCTCGACGACGACGATGAGCTGATCCGCTCCTCCGTCTTCTCCCGCTTAAAGGACCCAGCTCTAGGGGCTGTGAAAGAGTTGCTTGGCCCCTTGGTTCCCGCCGCAGGCAGATGGGATGAGAGCACAGAGCCCCCCGGTTTCTCCGCGGGCACGGTAATCTTGCGCTTCTCAATCTTGGTCTTCAAGGCGGGGTCCACGTCGTTCTGGTTGGACTGGCCGCTGTGCGTGAAGGACTGTGACCTCTTCTTCCGAGGCGTGTCATCGTCGAAGAACTCGATGACAAAGGCCTGCTGGTTGTGGAGCATCTCCTGGGGGTCGCGGCGGATCTGGCGCTGGAGCCGGGCTTGCTCAGCTAGATGTTCTTTACTAGGTGTCTCATCTTCTTTGGGGGCTACTGGGTCTTCAGAGTCGCTCTGAGTTCCATCTTCATGCCTGTTCCCTGCGAAGTGGATATGCAATTAGAGTTGTCCTGGGACAGAGAGTACTTACTGCTGTGCCACTGCCCCAAACATCAACAGAGGAGCCCATCTAATCCTGCATCCTACTCTCTCAGTGACCAGCCAGATGCCCATGGCAAGCCAGCAAGCAGGACCTGGGTGGCCAAAGCACGTTCTTTCCATTTGCGATTCCCAGCAACTGGGATTTGCAGGAATACTGCCTGCAACAGGAGACGCAGAACATAGTCATTGCAGCTATTATCCAATGACAGCTTTATCTTCCATGAATTTGTCCCCTCCTCTTTTTAAGCCATCCAAGTCGGTGGCCATACCTACATCTTGAGAATGTGAATTCCATGGTTTAACCATGCACATTGTTTATTTCCCTTAGGAAACAACTTGTTTTTTCTGAGCTTACTCAGTGAACTGTCCCCCATAAGGGCTTCTAATCTTTTCTGGGTGGAGGTACAAGGAAAGCAACCCTTCCCCTTCCTTGCCAGTGTCCCCACTTCCAAGCAGACCTATGCTTCCAAAGGACAGGCAAACTCCTGGCAGAGAGGATTCACTGAGACCACAAATGGTCTTGCAGACTTCTGTTTAAAGGTAGACAACATCTGCTGCTGGGGTTCGCGGCTTTCTGTGCCTCCCAGTTCATGTTTGTGAGGAGTCACAGGACCATAGCTGTCGACAGATTTGAAAATAAGGGACTAGCAGCCTCGAAAATAAGGGATCAGCAGCCAAAACAAGGGATTTTCCAAGCACAGGTATGTTCAACTTCTGAGCCAAAGGCAGAAAGCCCAGCCAGAAGCCAAACGAAGCCTCAAGCAGTGGTTCCCACAGTGCAGCAACCCGACAAAGGGGATGCAGCAAGGAAAACCACCATCACCTCTCCGCTGGGAAGCACTGAGCAAAGGCGAGTCCCCAGGCAATGCAGCCGATTTGATCGGCACAAGGCATGCAAGCTCCACTCCCCAGTCGTTCTTAGACTCCTTATTGGGTGAGCAACGCAGCCAAGCAACACAGTTGGAGCCTCCCTCCTTCCTGGCCGGCAGGGAGGGAAGGAGAGGAGCTGCTTCCTTTGAAACCCGGGAAATTTAAGGGACATCATCAATAAGGGACAGCAGCGGGACACGGCGCTGGGATAAGGGAGTTTCCCGCCAAATAAGGTTGACAGCTATGCACAGGACACTACAAATCCCATGAACCCTGGCGGGATGATGCTCCCAAGCATGCTCACTAGCATAAGCAGACCTGCAAGATTTCTTGTGCACCCAAAAGCAAGACCACCCAGCTCCAAGAAACTCCTCCCTCGCTTTGGGAAGAGTAAGTATACTTGGAAGGATGGGAGAAATGGAACAGAAAGATGGCTGGTAGAAGGACAAACCCCATGACGAACAAGGGCCTAATGAAGAGAATGAAACTCAAGTTCACAATGTAGCAGGGATTTCCAAACTGTGCAAGTTCACATTCCAAATGTCTGCAATTTCAAATGTGCCCCACCCCTTCAAAGAAGAATAAGGAAGGCATCTATAGCCAACGAATGCCCTGGACCACAGCTAGCAACTCTAGCAACACTGGCATTTACCTTTCAGAGTCCTGACGTGAACTGGGAGGTCGCTTTTCGTACTGTACACATCCTCTCCCGGGGACGGCCTCCTCATGAGACTCGGGTCGTTCTGCACCAGCCAGTCGGCCACTTTGCTTTCTGCCGAGATCATTTCTGCGTGGCCCCCTTCTTTGCCGAGGTTCCTTCTCTGCCTGAGCGAAAATTTGGTGACGTGATCTTTTATCTTTATTTTACCCGGGGTGCAGTCGTCAAACTCTATGGTGAAAGAGGCGTGGCTCTGCACGACGGGCAGCGCCACCGCGTCAACGTCTTTGGTGGGGATTTCGTGGACTTGGGCCTCTGGAGTTTTCACCGGCTGTTGGAATTCTTTCGTCGGGATTTCAAAGTAACTAGGCTCCCTTCGGAAGGCATAGACAGAGTCGCCTTGAGGATCGCTGTAGCCGGTGATGTTCCCATTGATTTCCTCTCCGTGCTGACCTATGTCTTTTGTTCTCTCTGCGGGGTAAAGGGGGAAGTATTATTTATTCTTCTAATTTGAAATCAAAGCTTTTTATTTTTATTTTATTTAATACTTGCCTTCCACTTTTCCAACAACAAACGCAGAGCAGAAAGCAGCTCACAACAATCACAACAGAAGCATAAAAAAACCCAACAGCAAACATCACAATATCAAAATCAAAGTCTACGTAGAAGTTTTGAAAGTTTCTACGAGTTTGAATCCGTTTTAGTCTATTCTATTGCAGTTTTAACTTTCTGTAGATTTTAAAATATGGTTGCAAATCTTTTAGTGATCATTTTATTTCTTTATCTTTTTCGTAAACTGCCTTGAAGTGTCGTCGTCCCCCACAATCAAACGGTATATAAATTGTTTGAAATAAATAAAATGAACCAAACACAGTAGCATACAGCACCATACAACACCAGCAAATTACTCAAAATGAATTAATGCAATTCAATAAAATCACAGTTATATAAAGTTCCTATTCACACTATTCACCCTTAACTGTTGAAAAGAGAAGCAGCAGGTATATTTACCTGGATACGGCTCTTCTTGCCTTCTGTCATCTGCTGACTCCAACTTATTGTTTTCATCATCTTCCCCCCACCATGATGGCTGGCCATAAAGGGGTGTGCGGTAAGTAGTTGTCGTCTCTGGAGGTAGACAACACACACACACACAAAAGGCAGCATTAGTTTGCTGGCAGCTATTGCTATCAAGTTCAAGATGGTGGCAAAGGGACACCTACTCCAAAAGACACCTTTTAGAAAACTAAGGGCAACAATATTTAATGAAAAGTGTTCCATAAACCAACTGCTCACCGCTTAGGCTTATGAAGTAGTCAAACTGGCTTTTAAATGGTGCTACTTGACGAAATGCAAACCTTGGTTATTTGGAATACCTGGCAAGCTAAATCATGGTTCACTTGAAGACACGTATGTAACTTGATTTTTATTTTTTATTAAAAAAAAAACATTGCAAGGCATATACTGAAAACACAGCATAGCACACAGTCAGAAATCTAAAACGTGGACTATTATTTACCGTATTTTTCGCTCTATAGGACGCACTTTTTCCCCTCCAAAAATGAAGGGGAAATCTGGGTGCGTCCTATGGGGCGAATGCAGGCTTTCGCTGAAGCCTGGGGAGCGAGAGGGGTCGGTGCGCACCGACCCCTCTCCCTCTCCAGGCTTCAGGAAGCTCTCCGCAAGCCTTGCTAGCCCGGCAGGATGTCCCGCGGGCTCGCAAGGCTTGCGGGCAGCAGCCTGCACCCAAAAGCTGGGGACAGCGGGGAGGCGCAGCGCCGCCACCCCACTATTCCCCGACCTGAACTGGAGGCTGGGGGTGGGAGAAGCAAGCCTGCTTCCCCCCCCCCGCCAGCCCCACAAGCTCAGGGGATAGGGGGATGGCGAAGCGCTGCCATCCCGCTATTCCCCGACCTGATCGGGAGGCTGGGGGGGGAGAAGCAAGCCTGCTTCCCCCCCCCGCCAGCCCCACAAGCTCGGGGGATAGGGGGATGGCGAAGCGCCGCCATCCCGCTATTCCCCGACCTGATCTGGAGGCTGGGGGGGGGGGAGAAGCAAGCCTGCTTCCCCCCCCGCCAGCCCCACAAGCTCGGGGGATAGGGGGATGGTGAAGCGCTGCCATCCCGCTATTCCCCGACCTGATCTGGAGGCTGGCGGGGGGAGAAGCAAGCCTGCTTCTCCCCCCGCCAGCCCCACAAGCTTGGGGGATAGGGGGATGGTGAAGCGCCGCCATCCCGCTATTCCCCGAACTGATCTGGAGGCTGGCGGGGGGAGAAGCAAGCCTGCTTCTCCCCCCCCCAGCCCCAGAAGCTCGGGGGATAGGGGGATGGCGAAGCGCTGCCATCCCGCTATTCCCCGACCTGATCTGGAGGCTGGCGGGGGGAGAAGCACGCCTGCTTCTCCCCCCGCCAGCCCCACAAGCTTGCGGGATAGCGTGCCAAGCTGTCCCTGAAGGAAGAGGGAGACGGAGCACTCCGTCTCCCTCTTCTAGCTTGGGATGGTTGCGCAAAGCCTCTGCAGGGCAGCGCACAGAGGCTTGGGAGGCTGTCCCTGAAGGCAGAAGAGGGAGACGAAGTGCTCCGTCTCCCTCTTCTAGCTTGGGGATGGCTGCGCAAACCTGGGGGGAAATCAAATTTTTTCCCTTGATTTCCCCCCCAAAAAAATAGGTGCGTCCTATGGGCCGGTGCGTCCTATAGGGCGAAAAATACGGTAACCTAGACCAACCAAAAAAGTCTCGATTGCCTGCAGAAGTTCTTTATTATTATTATTCGTTAAAACAGTAGCGGTGAGTTTTAAATGAGTCTCTGCGTCTCTGTACTTCAGCTAGTTGTATTTTGTTTGGTCAATTTCTCTGTCAGTGTCAATTGCCAAACTTTGTTAAGCCAGTTCAATAATGACGCCCCTTCCGAGTCTTTCTAAAACTGGGCTGTTGACAAGTCCTGATGCTAACAATGTATTACCAATAAGAAATTTGAACGAGACAGATATATACAGTGGTATCTTGGGTTAAGAACTTAATTCGTTCCGGAGGTCCGTTCTTAACCTGAAACTGATCTTAACCTGAGGTACCACTTTAGCTAATGGGGCCTCCCGCTGCCACCGCACGATTTCTGTTCTCATCCTGAAGTAAAGTTCTTAACCCAAGGTACTATTTCTGTGTTAACGGAGTCTGTAACCTGAAGTGTCTGTAACCTGAGGTACCACTGTAGTTTTAAACCCGCAGGAGGCTTACAAGTATTATTTTACCCATCCACAGACTTCTTACAGCACAGACAGAGCAATCCTAAGTGGGGTCAGGAGAGGAATGGCATGGTAGATCTAGCATCACATCCAAAATCCTGCCAGTTCACACCAGCCAGGGAGATAGTGGCTTAAACTCAGTACCATGCATGCAAATGGGCACATGGGCACTTAAATAAACAGCTTCAGCTACTTGAGAGCCATTTCCCATGCAGAAATAAGCAAGGGGAACAGGAAATACAGGTTCCTTGGGCTTCCAGTCATCATAACACACCCCACTAAAAATACACACAAGCACTTATTGTCATATTGGGAGAGCCGTGCAGAATCACCTCCGCATCCCAACAAGCAAAAAGGTACTCTTGCAACTGCTTCCTTTGTGTAGCAAATTCAGGCTGCACAAAGACATTCGCTCTGGGTGACTGGCCTCCCTAGTAACCCACCAATACCTGAACTTTATCTTCAGAAGACCGAGGTTGGTTTGTGGGGACCAGCACAAGTGGTTTAAAAGGGGGGTGAAATCTTCAGCACAGGGGTTCTGCTTCAGCCTGACGTGCTCAGTGACTGATTTACGTATAAGCTAAGCAAGCTATAGCTTAGAGCCCCACTCTCTTGGGGGCCGCCCAAAAAAATTAAAGGGGGGAAAAACTGCATGTACATTTCCAAAATATAAGATAAAAAAACAAATAAAATAAAACCTACATACAGTTAGAGCTTAATAATTATTTCACTATTAATATACTTCTTAATTGTATTTCACTATTAATACACTTCTAAATTGTATTTCAGTTCAACAATTACTTTGATAAAATACCTATTTTGTTATGTGCAAATGTCTTTAGATACCTATTAGGTCCATAAATTACCATACAGCATATATTCAACACTAAAAACATTGACAATTTCTTGTTGACAAAAGACAGCTGGACATATAAAGGGCCCCGTTACCTCCAGTAGCTTAAGGTCTCATCAAACCTAAATCCAGCCCTGGACATGCTGTGTACCCTTTTACAATTATAATTCACACCCCAAGAGTCGAGGATAAAGCAAGCAAGAACTTGAAACGCATAATTACTGCTCTCTTTCTGGATGCCTCCCCTGAAATCTCTTTCCATGATGTGTACCGACTTGCCCATCCTTCTTCCATCATTATTAATAAAAGAAACGCTTTTTGTCGCACTTTTATCTCACAGAAGACTGCTGCACTCTGCTGTTTTGCCATAAATCAGGGATGGGGAAGCTCTGGCCCCCCAGATGTGATCAAGGACGATGGGACTTGCAGTCCGACCACATCTGCTGGGCTCCAGGGCTCCCCATCCTGGTCTTAAACCACTGCTTTGAGGTAGGTCATCATTATACCCATTTCACAGATAGGGAGAGGGCCATTATGCTCATATTCTGCTGGTGGGCTTCCCAGAAGCAGGTGGTTGGCCACCATGAGAAACCCATACTGAACTAGATAAATCTTTTGGTCCAATCCAACAGGGCTCTTCTTATGGAGACCAGGGGGCAGGGGCCGGAAGGGTCAGGTTAGAAATTACTCTACACTGGGGACAGGCAATATGGTGCCTCCAGATCAGGGGTAGGCCGGATGCGACCCAATCGCCTTCTCAATCCTGCCCACGGCGAGTCCGGGAATCAGCGTGTTTCTACACGAGTAGAATGTATCCTTTTATTTAAAATGAATCTCTGGGTTATTTGCGGGGCCTGCCTGGTGTTTTGACATGAGTAGAATGTGTGCTTTTATTTAAAATGCATCTCTGGGTTATTTGTGGGGCATAGGAATTCGTTCATATCCTTTTTCAAAATATAGTCCGCCCCCCCCCCACATGGTCTGAGGGACAGTGTACCGGCCCACGGCGGAAAAGGGTTGCTGACCCCTGCTCCAGATGTTTGTGCGGAGGAGGAGGAGGAGTTTGGATTTGATATCTTGCTTTATCACTACCCTAAGGAGTCTCAAAGTGGCTAACAACCTCCTTTCCCTTCCTCCCTCACAACAAACACTCTGTGAGGTGAGTGAGGCTGAGAGACTTCAGAGAAGTGTGACTGGCCCAAGGTCACCCAGCCGCTGCATGTGGAGGAGCAGGGAATCGAACCCGGTTCACCAGATTACGAGTCCACTGCTCTTAACCACTACACCACACTGGCTCTCACTTGTGGACTCCCAACTCCCATCATCCCTGACTACTGACCATGTTAGCTGGAGCTGTTTTTATATTGTGATCCTCGGGTGAACGGTGTTATAGAAATTTTAATAATAACAACAGTTTGTGCTTTTATGTTGTAAACCACCCTGTGATCCTCAAATGAAGGGTGGTATACAAACTGAATGACTGAATGGGCCCACGGGCTAGAGGTTCTCCACTGCTGTGATAAGACCATCAAGTCCAGATTCTAAAACAACCGAACTGCACCACTGCAATAGGGTTTCCGGGAAGTTTCCTATCCCAAGCACTGATCTCACCTGGACCTGCGGAGGCTGAAGCCATGCCCTGGAGCCAAAGGTTACAGCCTAAACCCCCTAACCCACAGCACAGAAGAAGCCTACGTAAAGAGTCAACCGGCAGTGCCTGAAGCTTCAGTGAAAAGTAACTAAACAGCTCTGTCGTCCTAATTGTATTAGAGCCAGTGTCTCCAAGCCTGGCTCATTAAGCACCCATCCACCGCCCCAACCCTCTGCCACAACTTTTTATGCCAGCCTGTTCAGATGGCTCCAATTCATTCAGGCACTTTTCTTGGCTCATCAATCCAGCCAGACAGCCCAGGGAGAGCGAAGTGGGGAACAGCATCCCTTTAAATGACAGGATCGAGGTCACTAGTCTAGATAAATATTGAACTGTTGGGTGGTGGCAGCGATACTACAAACACTACCGACATTTGGGGGCGGGGAGGGAGTGAGAGTGGGATTAACAAGATAAAAATGGGCAAGGAAAAAAGAAGAAAAGAAAAGACCAACAGAGCACCGCCAATCAAAATTATCAAGTTCCAGTAGATTGTATTTAACCCAGCAAAGCATTATGGGAGTTCCAGAATAAGGTGTCATCCATCATGTATATACTAATAACGAACTTAATTCTCCAGGAGCCAATTATTAGGTAGCCAAAGAAGGGACAAGAGGATGATGGGGGAGAATCTCAACATTTGCAGAAATACAACAAGAAAAGTTGGGTGGTAGAATCAAGGCTTGAGAGGGGAGAATCCACAAGACTGTGTATGTGTTCAGTGGAAAACTCATGGCAGAGGGAGAGATGGAATATACTGGGGGGGAGGCATGACTAGCTCACACCCTGAATAGGAGCACTCCATGCTGCAAAATTTGGCTGCGGGTCCCATTTGCCATCACTCACAGCTCAAGACACTCAAGGACTTCCTCTCCCCATAAGAACCAACCTGGACCCTGCGATCCTCCTCCATGGCCCTTCTTTGCATGTTTCTCCCACGAGAGGTCTGGAGGGCAGCAATATGAGAACGGGCCTTTTCTGCGGTGGCTCCTTGTTTCTGGAAAACTCTCCCCGGGGAGGCTTGCCTGGCACCTTCACTACATATCTTTAGGAGCCAGGCAACAAGGTTGCTCTACAACCAGGCCTTTGGCAGAGCAAACAATTGGTTTTGTATTGTTGTTCTTATTAGAACAGGAAGTTTTGTATGGGGAAGTTATTGTATCGGGAAGTTTTTAATGTTTGACGTTTTATTATGTTTTTATATGTGCTGGAAGCAGCCCCAAGTGGCTGGGGAAACCTAGCCAGATGGGCAGGGAATTAACAACAACAACAACAGCATACCACTGAGCCATCCCGATTTAAACAGGGCATCCCAGAAATTCAGAAACCATCCTGGCTTCTGAGTGGATCATAGAATGTCCCATTTTTTGGGGTCCAGCGCTATGGCGCAAGTCAGCTTGCTCCTGTGAGAGCTTGGGACCAACCCCCCCCCCGAGTGCCCCAATTTGGATCACCTGGATGTTGGAGGGTACCTTATATATGCATTCTGTGTTTTCACTTTTTAAATTTATTCTGTAAACCACCCTGTGAATTTCAAATGAAGGATGGTGTATACATTTAATAAATAATAACAATAATCACTGAAGTTAAAGCAGCTTTCTCCCACGAATGAACAGTGCTGCCTCACCTGAGCCACGGACGGTTTCTTCCTGGCACTGCCAGCACTGACTGGCAGCATCTCTTGAACCCACCTCCCTCGAGTCACAAGGGGTTGGGGGGCAAAGTCCTTCCCAATCCTGGTACTCCTGAATTTCCGGGATGCCCTGTTCGGTTTTTTGGATTGAACTCTTTTGTTCAAGCTCATGGGAGAAAGAATTTGAGGGCCAGTGGGAGTACTGGGGAAAACAGTGCTAACAAATCCATGGTACGAGCTGATTGCAGGAGGGTGACAGCAGGGTTACTGCACAAAGGCAGCAAACTGTGGTTTTGGGGATCTGAGTGGGTGATGGCAACCAGAGGGCGCATCACACACTTGAAAGGGCACGACGTGTTGGATGCGCTTTACATCTATGGCATGCAAGTTCTGCGGAGTTTGGAATTCCCCAGCAGATGTGGCAGAAAGTGGTAAAGAAAGAGAGAGGTGGGGAGGGGGAGCCATTAGCCATAACTGGAACGGGAGGCCAGGAGCCATGTTAGATCAACCCAGCAGTGCGTTAGGAGAAGCAGCGCGGCACCCAACCCCCTCTCTGTCCCACTAAAAAGTCAATAAAAATAAAATGAGCGATTGCAAAGAGGGCACTGCACCAGCTCTCTCCAGACAATGAACTTGAGTGCTGATCTAAAAATACCGTCTGGGCAGATCAGAGGAAGGAGAGCCAGGCATTGGAATAAGGGCAGTTGTCCCAAGAGACGGCTTTTAATTGATGGTTCCTGCAGCTTTGATCATGGCAGCGGCTCACTCTATTTTCTTTGAAACCAAAATATTTCTGCACGTTTCCCCCCCCCCCACAAAAGTAGCACACAAACACACATACATACGAGTGCCTGGACTGCCAATGGAAGTTTTTAAGTGACCCCTCTCCCCCCCCCCCCGCACACACCCCAAAGAAAGGAAAAGCATCCTTCAGAGAGACAAAGAAAAAGTGGTGGATTGTAACAAAGGCATCTCTCTCAAAATGAAAATCTATACCACTGCAGTCTAGCCTTTTCCCCATTCATTATTAACAGCTTCCATCTCCAGCAGACACAGATAACGAATGGACTGGCAGTGAGGGAAAAAAATAGCAGAAAAGCAGGGTGGGGAATCTGATTCAATCTTTGATGGTTGACACAGGTCTTCAACGAGGGGGTCGGGAGCTAAAGGTGGGTCATGGGGTCACAACATCAAGCGGATGTTGTCATGTTGGACTCCACTGAAGGCCAACTGGACCAAAGGAGCATTACACATGGTGTCCTGGCCAGGGCACGTTCCTCTGATGAGACACTCATTCAGTTTCCATGTGTACTGCAAGTGCTTGTGAAACATGGACCACTTATAAACACCATCTCCAACTCCTCAAAAGATTCCATCAACAGTGTCTCCAAAAATTTTTGCACATCACTTGGAAAGACAGACAAACTAATGTCAGTGTACTGGAAGAAGCAAAGATCACCAGTGTCGAAGCAATGATTCAACATCAACTTCGTTGGGCTGGTCATGTTGTGCAGATGCCTGATTCTCGTCTTCCAAAGAAACTACTCTATTCCGAACTTCAAAATGGAAAGCGTAATGCCAGTGGTCAACAAAAGAGCTTTAAAGACTCTCTCAAGGCAAATCTAAAAAAAATGTAGTATAAACACCGACAACTGGGAAACACTGGCCTGTGAGTGCTCCAGTTGGAGAACAGCCTTTACCAAAGCTGTCATGGACTTTGAAGACGCTTGAACTCAGGACAAAAGGGAGAAACATGCTAAGAGGAAGGCACACTTGGCAAACCCTCACCATGATCAACACCACCCAGAAACCTATGTCCTCACTGTGGAAGGACGTGTGGATCCAGAATTAGCCCCCACAGTCACTTATGGACTTACTGTGGAAACCATGTTCATGGAAGACAATCTTATTTGGCTACGAGTCATCAACAAAGAAGAAGTATCATAGAATCGTAGAGTTGGAAGAGGCCCTTGTGTTCGTCCAATCCAGGCATAGGCAAACTCGGCCCTCCAGATGTGTTGGGACTACAACTCTCATCATCCCTGACCACTGGTCCTGTTAGCTAGGGATGATGGGAGCTGTAGTCCCAAAACATCTGGAGGGCTGAGTTTGCCTATGCCTGATCTATTCCAACCCCTTTGCAATGCAGGAATATACAGCTGTCCCTTACGGGGATCAAACTTGCAACCGTGACATGATCAGCACCACGCTCTAACCAACTGAGCTATCCAGCTTAAAGAGCAGGGCTTTTCAGCAGGTATGTATTTCTGGCCAACCACTGCCCCCATTTTCCTATCACTATGCCTAGAGTGAGAAAGCTCTGAATGGAGAAGGGATCACTTTCTGGCCTATTTCTATGGCTTTCTAGACTTCTCCTGGAGTGAGCAGAAGCTGTGGTGGGGAAGTCCGGTTGCCTGGCAGTTTCCATCATGGCAGTTGCTGCGGAGTTCAGAACATGGTGAGGGGGGAAAGTAGGTGCTCAAGCCTTCCCCCTCTCCACCTGTCCCTCAAGAATTAGAGGGGCAGTTAATCTTTTACAGCTCAGGGGACGTCCAGTCACCTCCTCCAAGAGCCCAGTCACACACAGAGATATGCTCATTCACATATTTTTAGACACACATCACTCTCGCTGGTAGGAGAGGAACTGCAACTTGAATTTCAGGGATTAAACCAGAGATCTGTCCTACTGCCACAATGTACCTGCCACACATCCTTTGCGTTCAGGCGAAACAGGTTTTGCAGGGTTTTTTAAACAATACCAAAGCCTTCTTAGCAGAAGGAAGAACAGGAGATAGATAGATAGATAGATAGATAGATAGATAGATAGATGATAGATGATAGATAGAGATAGATGATAGATAGATAGAGATAGATAAATGATAGATACAGAGAGAGAGAGAGAGAGAGAGAGAGAGAGAGAGAGAGAGAGAGATGATAGATAGATAGATAGATAGATAGATGATAGATAGATAGAGATAGATGATAGATTGATGATAGATAGATAGATAGATAGACAGACAGACAGACAGACAGATAGATGATAGATATAGATGATAGATAGAGATAGATAAATGATAGATGATAGATAGATAGATAGATAGATAGATAGATGATAGATAGATAGATAGATAGATAGATGATAGATAGATAGAGATAGAGATGATATAGATGATAGATAGATGATAGATAGATGATAGATAGATGATAGATAGAGATAACACAATAAGAGCACATCTCTTTGAAAACCACATTCATTTCTCAAAAAAAAGTAGGGGGGAGATAATTGTTAATGCTAAGCAAATTTAGCACCTAAGTGAGTGAGCCCCATGGAACAGAGTGAGGCTATTTCACAGTAGATATACTTAGGGCCGCACCGCGGTTTAAAACAGTATTTCAGGGCTGACCAAGAGAACTAAATCACTTCATACCTGCAAAGTATCCACAACACTGACTGCCAAAGTCCTGTGCTATTCCACAAATCACTTCCAAAAGACGCAAATTTGCAGCCAGCTGCCATGCATAAAGGAAAACAAATGGTAAAACCTACCTGGGGCTCAGGAGAGAAGGAAGATGACTTCAGAGCTGCAGGATGAGCTCAGGGGCAAATGATGTGCTATACTCCTTCCTAATCTAATCAGGGGGATCAGCTAATTCCTAAATCGCAAGAGGACAGAGCTCTCTTTTCCAATCTGTTTTTATGAAATGAAAACAAAATATTGCAAAGCACAGGCAACTGGCGATTGGCAATTGAAAGAGACTTGGGTCTCAATAAAAGTTCTCAGGGCTGTGGAATGACGCTTGCTGAAGCTGGCTTCTGCAATGTATTGAGAAAAGGTAGCAAAAGAATCATCATCTCATACAAACTTTCACTGTGTTGCTTTTTTCAACATTTTACAAAAACGTATTGCAGGCAATGAGAGGGAATGAAAGAGGCTTTACTTGTTTGGATTCCTAGCGTGGTTCTCCTGGGCTCTCAACTTCCAACAGAAGGAAAACAAACAAATGAAATTTGCTCACCTCGGAGCTTGCTTCAATTTGCTAGAAGCAAATTACTAAATACCTATAGGCTTAACCCAGCAGTTTTCCCTCCAAAGCTTCTTTTCCACCATGACTGAGTAAGCCCACTTTTCTGCTAAAGGTATTATGTTCTTTATTCCATTAATGATTTAAACCCACTTCCAATCCTCAAACTCAGGGAGGGGGACAACTAAAAGGGTCTACGAGAGCCAGATTGGTGGTGTAATGCAAAACCACACACCTGTTGCACGAGACTTTCATTAACGGATCAATGCGTTGAGAAGAGTGCAATACAGCCCTCGTGGGATCGTTGTACTCCTTCAGAATAATGAAGAAGGGATAACGTAGAAGCATAGAATCAGAGTTGGAAGGGATCACGAGGATCGTTTAGACCAACCCCCTGAAATGCAGGAATCTTTTGCCCAACATGAGATTCAAACCCACAACCCTGAGATTAAGAGTCTCACAATAACACAATGGAATTCATAGCAGTGGCAATTAACTGAACATTTATTCAAAACCCCATTAAAACTAATCGGTTTAATAATCAACCCAACAAAAATGATCAACTATTTATTGTTTAAATTTGTATGTTTCATCCAAATACCTTAGGGTGGTTCACAGCTTGGAACATAATCAAATGCATCCCCCACATAAAGCCCTGTACAGTTCAGGACCACAGCAACTGAAGAAACCCCTTTGCAGGAGGTCTTTCTCCAGGTGAGCATCAGAAGTGAGGCAGGTGCCTTCTCAGTGGTGGCCCCACAATTATGGAATGCTCTCTCTAGGGGAGGCTCACCTTGGGACTACTCTGTTAGCTTTTCTGGCACTGAAGACCTTTTTCATATTTCCCCAGACTACTAAATCTGTATATTATTATTATTCCTTCCTTCCTTCCTTCCTTCCCCTCACCTTTCCTCAAAAAGAGATTCCCTGCCTGTGGAAAGCAAGCAATTTTAGACTAGCGGATTCCAGAACATAGAATGTGCCTGAGCCTGATATCTAAATTTGTGAGTGACCTGGGACAAGTAAGTGCTCAAGCCCTGGAGCCCTGTTCCGCCTCAGAAGTGAATGGGGGGTGTAACATCAGATGTTGTAATTGGCAGATATTATGAAGCCTCTGCATTGGTGAGGCATGGCAGAAATAACAGGGGTCTCACCTTTACCTTTGCCCTAAGAATCCAGGGAACTGCAGTTTGTTAAAGGCGCTGAGAATTGACAGGCAACCCCTATTCCCCACACAGAGCTACAATTCCCAGAGTCGTTTAACAATCAAGGAACTCTGGGAATTGTAGCTCTGTGACGCAAATAGGCAACTCTCTGCACTCTTTGCAGAGCTCCAGTGATGCTTTGAGGGGAGCCATGAGTGTTAAATTGACGCAATAGTGCTCTGCAGCAGGGGCAATCAGTATCAGGTATGGTTGGACTACAACTCCCATCAGCCTCAGCCAGCAGTTGATGATGGGCGTTGTAGTCTAACAACATCTGGAAGCCCCACATTGGTTACCCCTGCTCTGCAGCCTTAACAAACTGCGGTTCCCCAAGGTACTTCACATCACTTTTACAACACACACTTCCAGATCTGGATTTTGATACAGCTACGGCCTCAGGCCAGTATATCTGAAGGAGTGTCTCCACCCCCACCATTCTACCCGGACACTGAGGTCCAGCGCCAAGGGCCTTCTGGTGGTTCCCTCACTGCAAGAAACGAAGTTACAGGGAACCAGGCAGAGGGCCTTCTCGGTAGTGGCGCCCGCCCTGTGGAACGCCCTCCCGTCAGATGTCAAAGAGATAAACAACCACAGTACCAGACTTTTAGAAGACATCTGAAGGCAGCCTTGTTTAGGGAAGCTTTTAATGTCTGATGCATTACTGTACAGTGGTGCCCCGCAAGACGAATGCCTCGCAAGACGGAAAACCCGCTAGACGAAAGGGCTTTCCATTTTTCAATGCGCTTCGCAGGACGAATTTCCCTATGGGCTTGCTTCGCAAGATGAAAATGTCTTGCGAGTCTTGAGATTTTTTTTCGCTCCCCGCCCCTTTTTCTAAGCCGCTAAGCCTTTAATAGCCTTTTAGCAGCTAAGCCGCTAAGCCTTTAATAGCCACTAAACCGCTAATAGCGCTAATCGGGTTGCTTCGCAAGACGAAAAAACCGCTAGACAAAGATACTCGCAGAACGGATTAATTTCATCTTGCGAGGCACCACTGTATTTTAATATTTTTTGGAAGCCGCCCAGAGTGGCTGGGGAGGCCCAGTCAGATGGGCGGGGTATAAATAATTATTATTATTATTATTATTATTATTATTATTATTATTACTACTACTACTACTACTACTACTACTTGCCCAGGCAGGTGGTATGGACAGACATCTGCCCATACACCAAAAATGCATGGCAGGCAAGGCAGGACCACGTCTATTGGCCATGGCTCCAAACACCTAGCACCCAACTGGCCACACCCCAGGCACCCACAGCTGTACACACTTAGATCCTCTTCGTAGTAATGTTAAACATAGAACCATAGAATTGTAGGGCTGGAAGGGACTCATCTCGTCCAACCCCCTGCAATGCAGGGATCTCAACACACAGCCCCCCATCCAATCTGAAACCATACCGGACCCTGTTTAGCTTTGCAAATGTGCAGGCAACAGACGGGCACTGCCAACAAGCTCAAAAGCAGCAGGATGGCCTGCAGACCTGTAAAGTTGGGTTCCAACAGAACTCTGAGCATGCCTAAACATCCCACCAATTTTCAACAGAACTACTGCAAATGTTAGTTTGCAAGGTGCATAGTCAACATGGCAGCCTTCCAGATGGTACTGGTCTGAAACTCCCATCACCCCCAGCTACAACAGCCAATGGTCAGGGATGATGGCAGCTGCAGTCCAGAATCTGGATGATGGCACATTGGCTGCCCCAGATGTAGGCGAACTTGTGTAATCTCCAGCAGCCGACAAGATAAGACGGGCAAGGGATGCGAATTAATTACTCTGGGGATTGACACGGGAGGGTGGTTGTGCTTTACAACGGCACAGCAAGGATCTGGCTCGCATGACAGCTGTTGCCACCGGAAAGTTTCCTTCGGGGCTGAGAAGACAGTCGCTTCCTTTCACCTTTGTCTGCTGTCGCAGCTCATCACGGGAAGCGGCTCCTGCTGAACGCAAACTCCTGGCTCGCTCCGAGCAATGCAAAACGGAGCTTGTCATGTCTGCCGGAGACGTCACAGGTAAAACTGACAGCCACCAGCCACACAGGGGTTGCTCACCCTTATATTTTGCCCCTCTCTTTCCACGATTTAAAGCTCAATGTCCAAGCATTTATATTTATATTTGTATTTGCCCCGAACTTTCCCCACAGAAACCAGATCTTTTAAGCTGAATCCAAGCAAACATCAGTTCGGGTTTTCCTCGGACTGACGATCGAGCTTTAAAAAGAGCTGGGGGGGGGGTTGGCAGGGAAAACTCAAGGCAAAAAAGGGCTCTTGGACCTGGAGCTTCAAATCATAGACTGTGCCTGGAACGAACGGAGGAAAGGTAAATGGAGACAAGCCCCGAAAGGGAGGAGGTGTGCCTTTTGAACACAACACATGAATGAAAAAGAGGTAGTTGCATGCCTGCAAACTCTCAGCTCAAAGAGAACCAACAGAGAAAGCATGGCTTTAATACCTGATCCCAGCTTAGAGAGGATTTTTGCAAGGACAAATACGCCTGCATGGAAGATTAAGGTCACGAGAAACTGCCGTCACTGAGACTAGCCTCCATAAGTCCAGCAAAGGATCCCTTTCCCTTCCCTTTGCAACTGAGAGGGGCTTTAAGGGCGAACTGAAAGGAGACTCCTGGGACCAGGGAGAAGAGTTGGTGAAAGAAGACTGGAAGAAATTTAAAGACTATTTACAGAAATATTGTAAAATTAATGAATGTTAGAAGGATGTTGGAAAGAAACTAAGGGGTTTCCAGCTGTAATGCTTTAGGAGATACGAAAAAAAAGGTTTACAAATGGGTAAAAGCTTAATGGTAAGGATTTGCTGAACTAACAAATTGAAGTGGAATACAAAGAAGGGAGGTATGAGGAGGTCTGGGGAAATAAGCGTAAGGAAGATATGTTATGGAAAACTATTTGTTTTTTAATTGTTTTTATGTTGTATTTTGTATTTTGTTTTTTTTTAATTTTTCATTTTCATTGTTATATTTTAAAAACCTTAATAAATTTTTTTGGGGGGAAATAGAACTGAAAGGAGACTCCTGTCAGTCTTAATCATAACAACAATTGCATTATTTGCACCCCGCACATCTGACTGGGTTGCCGCAACCACTTTGGAGCAGCTTCCAACAAATATAAAGCAGAATAAAGCATCAAAACTTCCCTGTGCAAGGCTGCCTTCCTTCCTTCTAACGCACAAGGGGTTGCCAGGGCAACAACTGGCCTTCAAGACAACGCTAATAATAGGTGGTTGAGGGGAGAGGAAGGGGTCGGTCGGTCTCTTCAGCTTTCCCCACCCCGTCCCATACCTTTTGGAATATCGCTTAAGCTTTACTGAGGCGTGTGCATTCTTAAAATATAATTACTGTATGTTCTGGCGTATAAGATGACTTTTGAACCCCAGAAAATATTCTCCAAAGTTGGGGGTCGTCTTATACGCCCAGCCGTCTTATACGGCAGAAAACACGGTAATTCAATTAAAGAGCAACTACACTGAGCTATACTCCTCAGCCTAGTTCTCCTCAGACCCTTTCCAGACATTTATTCTATTTATTCTGTTCTCCACACCAGCCTTGCCTCAAACTGCGGCCCTCCAATAAGAACTTGAGAAGGGTCTGGCTGCTAGATCAGGCCTAAGGCCAGGCAGATGGCCAGGAAACATGGTGCGAGCCTGGAACTTCCACAATCTCTTACCATTGGCCATACTGAGCAGGACTAATAGGAGCTGGAGTCCAGCAAAAACCGATGCCAAGAGAAGCCTTTCTTCCCACCCAGTGGCGTAGCGTGGGGGTGCAGGGGGGCTGGCTGCACCGGGCGCAACATCTGGGGGTTAGGGGGCGCAAATCCACGGGTTAGGGGGCGCAAATTACTTGCCTTGCCCCGGGTGCTGACAACCTACGCTACGCCACTGTTCCCACCTCAGTGCATGATGAAACTGGGTGAAAGATTTGGCTTACGGGCTAATCCCCAGGGGAGGAAACGCCTGGAATCAAGAGGATTCGCGTTTATTTGAAAGTGAGATTTTGCTTAACCCTGAAATAGAGAAACATGAGGAAAACAGGGGGAAAGGGAAGGAAGAACCTTCCTTGTATTTGATGCAGTTCTGATTGAGCCCCATTTATCCGAGATTTAGGGTTGTAGTCAGTGCTAGTCACACTGAAAAGGAACAGATATGACTAACCTAAGTCCATTAATGGGTCGACTCAGTATGACAAGCACCAAATGCAACTTTATTATTTATTCCTTTTATTATTTCTTTATACTGCACCTTTCAGTAATGCTCCCTATATAGGTGGGTTTGATAAAAGCGCCGACGTAAGAAGCAAAACGGCGAGACAACGCAGAACAGCTAAAAAGCTGCCTTAAACATCATGCCTGTATATCCAGATAAAAAGTAATCAAAGAAGACCCTCTTAGGAATAGTAACATGAAGAGAGAGGGCTGCTGGATCAAGCCAGTGGCCGATTGGATGTCTGTGGGAAAGCTGAAAGCAGGATTTTATCACAAGAGCAATCACCTCCCCGGCTTCCAGGAACTGCTATTCACTAGCATTATTATTATTATTATTATTATTATTATTATTATTATTATACTGCCCTTCATCCACCCATCACAAGGAGGTTTACAATATAAAAACACAAAAATACATACCATAATAATGAACGAAAACAATTTTTAAAAACCCACAGTTTAAGTTTTGCTACCTCTGTCCATGGAGGCAGAACAAAGCCATTCTGGCTGATAGCCACTCATAACTTTTTCCTCCGCAAATCTGCCAAAGTTCTCTTTTAATGCCACCCAAGCCCATCACTGCCTCCTGTGGGAGCGAGTTCAAATCTCACGTAGATCTCATTTTGGCATGGGTAAGGAGAGGCAATCTGGGACGCGGGTGGCGCTGTGGGTTAAACCACAGAGACTAGGGCTTGCCGATCAGAAGGTCAGCGGTTCAAATCCCCGCAACGGGCTGAGCTCCCATTGCTCGGTCCCTGCTCCTGCCAACCTAGCAGTACGAAAGCACATCAAAGTGCAAGTAGATAAATAGGTACCGCTCCGGCGGGAAGGTAAACGGCATTTCCGTGTGCTGTTCTGGTTCACCAGAAGCGGCTTAGTCATGCCAGCTCCCTCAGCCAATAAAGCGAGATGAGCGCTGCAACCCCATAATCGTTCGTGACTGGACCTAATGGTCAGGGGTCCCTTTACCTTTTAAGAAGAGGCAAGGTTACATTGCACCAGATCCACGATGGCAACCCCACACTCCTGCTGAACAGCTAACTCCTAATCACTGGCAAAATCAAGACTTGCAACAGAGAGAGAGAGAGAGAGAGAGACTCGTTTCGGTGCCCGGCCAACTGGTTTTTCCATACAGGTACCTGTAATTACTTTCTTCTCGCCTTTCTCCAGCTTCGCTTGGGGCGACTCGGTCTCTCCGCCGTGCTCCAAAGGCTGCTCTACCCTTTTCATGACTGCACTTTTGAAGCTCATCTGCAGCTGGCTGGTGTATTTCTCATGCTGAAGGGCAAAAGAGAGACACACAAACGTCTATAGCGCAAAGGTGGGGTGGGGGGAAACCCTTTCCCAGCCCAAGGGCAACTCTCCCATTCTGAGCAAGCCTTCGGGGGCCGCGAGACAATTTTTGGGTAGAGCAAAATAAGTGTTAAGTTTATTCACGGGCAAGCTTATTCGCACACTCTCTAGCCACTATCCAGGCAAGCAAGAAGTATTGTCGGAGTTCAAGGACAGGGCCGGATTTAATGAAAATTTAATTTGATGAAGCCCTAAACTACTGAAGGTAATGGGGGCCTTTATATGTGATATTTCAGGGAGCAGGCTAGCAGGTGGGGCCCATTACTAACATCACAGGAGCCTCAGGAACACAAAACACTGTTGCTGTATGTAGGTTTTATTTTTATTTTTTTATCTTATATTTTGGAAATGTACATTCAGGGTTTTTTCCTTTGATTTTTTTGGGGGGAGGGGTGGCCCAAGAGAAGAAGAAGAAGAAGAGTTTGGATTTGATATCCCACTTTATCACTACCCAAAGGAGTCTCCAAGCGGCTAACATTCTCCTTTCCCTTCCTCCCCCACAACAAACACTCTGTGGGGTGAGTGGGGCTGAGAGACTTCAGAGAAGTGTGACTAGCCCAAAGTCACCCAGCAGCTGCATGTGGAGGAGCGGGGAAGCAAACCCGGTTCACCAGATTACGAGTCCACCGCTCTGAACCACTACACCATGCTGGCTCTTGCGAGCGGGGGCCTAAGCTATAGCTTGTTTAGCTTATACGTAAATCCGGCACTGTTCAAGGACACATTCCAGCCAGGCAAAAACAAGTCAGGGATGGTGAGAGGTGTGACTTGGAAGTATGTGTGGGCACAGAGGAACAGCTGGTGTGAACACCTGCAAACAGGTTGATGTGAACACTCAGGGCATGGGTCTGAATGCATATGAAGCTGCCACTGGGACAAAGCAAAGCATCTCTGGGCCTAGTCGGTGCTTGGATGGAACTGTCTGGCCCATTGGGGGGGACACACCCAGAATCAAATAAGTTTAGAATTGACAAACTTTGCCTGAGCCATGGACTTTCACAAGAACCTTGTCATTGGCTGGCTTTAAAAGAATAAGTAAGTGAAATTGCTAATGCTCATGACTATGGGCCAAAACCTTGACAAGGGGAAGAAGGCAGCGTATCCTATGGAACAGGTGGAGATATATAATAATCAGCGAAGTACCAGTCTTGGCAAAACACGGAACTGCCAGGTGGGGATTAACTCTGATCTAAGATTGTTTCAGCATACTGCACTGGGTGTTTCTCGTGGGAAAGCTCTGAAATAAATGGGAGTGGTGGTGCAAAGGTGCATCTGTGCTTTTTGCACAACACCTGTTCTCATCAACAAGGCTGAATGAGAAGCTCAGAATGAATTGTGCACACCACACTCACTCTCCTCCACTGGGGGTTTCTAAGCAGAGGTTAGATGACCATCAGTCCTGTATGATCTAACTGAGATTCCTGCATTGCAGGGGGTCGGACTAGATGACCCTTGGGGGCCCCTCCCAACCCTATATGAACATCTGGAAGGCCAAATGTTCCCCACACCTAAGCTTAAGCCAATACTATCTACCCAGATGCAGGGGGAGAGTCCGTTTGCATTTCTTAGCGCAGAAAGTATTGATCTGATGTGTACAGATCTTTCCTATTCTAAATGATTCAAGAGGGTTCTGGAAACTTCTCTGTGTGAAAGAAACAAGCAGAAGGTTCGTGGTGTTTGGGTTATGCCTTCCGAGAAGCTGAGTGCAGCTGGTTCAGTTATCCTTTTCAGTCAAGGTCATGCTGACTATAAAAGTAAGGCCAGAAGGAGCCTAGGCTTCACTTTCTCTTTCTTCCTTCTGGTGTGGTATTCTGTACATAGTACAGTGGTGCCCCGCAAGACGAATGCCTCACAAGACGAAAAACTCGCTAGACGAAAGGGTTTTTCGGTTTTGCGTTGCTTCACTAGACGAATTTCCCTATGGGCTTGCTTCGCAAGACGAAAACGTCTTGCGCTTTTTTTAAAAGCTGCTTGAAGAGGCGCAGTTGCGACGGACCGTGCTTTGCAAGACGAAAAACATTGCAAGACGAAAAGACCCGCGGAACGAATTCTTTTCGTCTTGCGAGGCACCACTGTACAGTGGACGCTCAGGTTGAAAACGTGATCCGTGCGGGATGCACGTTCGCAACCCGCGTCTGCGGGTTGCAATTTGGTGCTTCTGCACATGCACAAAGCGTGATTTAGCGCTTCTGCGTATGCGCAACTGCTGAAACCCAGAAGTAACCCGTTCCGGTACCTCCGGGTTTCGGAAGTACCGGAAAGGGTTACGTCTGGGTTTTGCCAGTCTGCAACCCAAAAAGACACAACCTGAAGTGGCTGTAACCCGAGGTATGACTGTACGCTTAGTGTTAAGGTTTCGTGTTATTATAAGTTATTGTAAATTTAAGTTAAGTCTGCTGCAACTGGATTTCTTATGGACAGTGCCAATCCTGATTGTATTGGATTTGTGACCATTATGCTCATTTGCCTTCAGTAGCAGTAAAGCTCTGCTAGATGAAATATTAATTGCCTCTGGTCTATTTTGGGGGGATCCTGCAACGTGTTTAAGTTTTTACTCTGCTAACTATACGTTGGAATATGCTCTGGATCAATATTGAGTAGAATTCCCTGACACTCTCTACAGGCACAGAAATGACCTTCGCAATATCAGCTGATCTCATTATCCACGGAAACATGCAGAGCATGCATCCCACCAGTGAGCCACGCAGCCCCTCATTTCTACTGCTAGGAGAGCTATCAGAGGCACCAGATCCCACGCCTCCTATGAATGTGGGAAATCCCATTTCCCCGACGCCAGTTTTGGGGGATTTTGCAAGCTAAGCAGCAGAAAGAAAATGGTGTCGAGCCACTCATGCAATCTCCCTGAGCTGTAGGAATAGTTCACTAGCGCAAGAAGTGTGTCATAAATAGCCCCCCTTATTCTCATCCCCCCCCAAACAAACACAAAAAGGAATGCAAATTCTCACCTTTAGTGCTTCTTCTGGAACCTTGTGTTGGATGTGTTCGAGCACATACATGTTGGCATGTAGAGAACACGTTAAGGAAAGAGGCAGAGGGGTTTTTTTGCAAGACTCATCTACTGTAACATTATTAGAAGCCAACGGCAACTCCTCTCCCAACACGGTCATGTCAGATGATTTCAAAGGAGCCATAAATAAACATTCATCGTACAGCGGCTGGAAAGGGAAAGTGTGTAAGGGGATGCAGATTCACCATCTGTGACAAGACTGGTTTGCGATGCGGTGCATATGTCAAAACTGAACATTGCTGTTATAACTGAGGTGCAATCCAAATATTCCCACTCCCACCAGTGGGGAGCTATCAAAACATCTGCAGGCCTGCTGTTCCTGACAGCTGGGGTGGAAGTTGCAGAGCAGGATGATCAGCCCCAGATCAGGCCCAATGAAGTGATGCAACAGCTTGGGATCCAGCAGATCCCTGGCCGTCTCAGCACAGGCCCAACAGAGCTTTAAAATCTTCCAAGGAGATCCTGTTAGTCATCCCATGACCAGCAGATTATCACTTATCGATGAGGAAGCCGGAAATCTGGGTTGTAGCACCCATCTTTAGAATACTGTCCCCCTGGTTGTTTGAGAGGAAGACAAACGCTAGCTTTAGATGCCTCTTTAAGAAGTTTACACAATATTTCAAGGTCTTCAATTCCCAACTTTCAATCGTACACTGCCCAGTTTTACTTATAATACAGTTTTATTCTGTTTCTGCTTAGTTTTTAGAAGGTGTCATTTGTTACTGTTGTATATGTACATCGGATATAGATCCCCCATCCAATTATATCTGCCGATCATGATTTGCATAAAGAGAGAGAGAGAGAGAGAGAGAGAGAGAGAGAGAGAGAGAGAACATTATATAAATTCTACAAATTAATGAAGAAAAGGAAGTCACTGCATCTTCAAAAGGAAAAATAATACACAGCACACCAGCTAGGATCACATCGCAGCCAAAACTTACATCATTTCTACAAGGAAGTAAAACGAAAACCTCAGGTGGTCAAGAGAGGAAAAACAGGTGATTCAGAATCACAGGAGGAGAAAGTTTATGTGATGACATCATTCCTTTCTCCCTGCCTGCCTCTCCCCCCCACACACCCTTTCTGCCAAGTCCTCTTACACCTATCCATCCAGCTGCAATTAAATTAAGCTATACTTCAATTGGCAAGGAGGACACTTGAGAGTCCCTGAAAGGCTGCACCAATCTAGGGCATGCCCTTGCAGCAAACAGAGTGCATTCCATTCATTTCAAATGAGTTAGTTCTCCTATGAAGGGTTGCTCACACTAAAAGATTTTTTTTGAAGAAGAAGAAGAACCACCTAGGAAAATCCCTGCTGCATCAGACCAAGCATTCGGTTCTCACAGTGTAAGGCCATCCAAGTCAATGGTCATCACTACTGCACAGAGTTCGAAAAACCAATGCTGTCGCGCAGGCCTCTTCACAGACATAAATGTGGCACCTTAAACCCAGGTTATGGGTGCAACAACGGAATGTCTAGGCGTGCCTTTTAAATAACAAGAATACAAAACTGAAAATGAATGAACTGCAGCTAAAACTTTACGTTTGTTTAGTCCTTCCCCCGCCCACCCCCCGTAATATTCTTGTATTCTTCTCCAGTCTGAGCAGTGACCAGTGTGGTGTAGTGGTCAAGAGCGGTAGTCACGTAATCTGGGAAACCGGGTTCGCGTCTCCGCTCCTCCACATGCAGCTGCTGGGTGACCTTGGGCCAGTCACACTTCTGTGAAGTCTCTCAGCCCCACTCACCTCACAGAGTGTTTGTTGTGGGGGAGGAAGGGAAAGGAGAATGTTAGCCGCTTTGAGACTCCTGAAGGGGAGTGAAAGGCGGGATATCAAATCCAAACTCTTCTTCTTCTTCTTCTTCAGTCTTCGGAGAGTAGCTGGAAGTGGGGAGGCAGAAAAAGGTCCTCCTTTCCTTCCACTCTGCAATTTTTATCTTGAAATATTAGGCGCAGTGCTGCGCCCAGAGCTCAGAAAATGCCCACACTACTGAAACTCCCTATCGCAAAATGTGCCTAGAACAGGCATCCCCGAACTCGGCCCTCCAGCTGTTTTGGGACTACAATTCCCATCATCCCTGACCACTGGTCTTGTTAGCTAGACATGATGGGAGTTGTATTCCCAAAACTGCTGGAGGGCCGAGTTTGGGGATGCCTGGCCTAGAACAATGGGAGTTTCGAACACTGCTGCACAGACCATATGTCCCTGCTTGGTCACTGCTCAGCAGAGGCAGCTAGAAAGTGCGCATCCGCCCCCTTGACCGCCATGTTGCCAGACACTGTGGCACACGGGCACTGAGCTGTCCAGCTTCCAGAATCACATGGGTAGGGCAGAGTCACTGCCAGAGGAATCCTTGGCTGGGCCTGTTCCACTCCGTGCAGGTGAAAGGCAGCACCCTTAAGAGCAAAGAGGAGGAGAGGGGGGTGTTTGAGAAACCCAGCTACAGGTGGTCCAGGTTTGCTCAGGTGACAAAAAGGCTTTCCAACCATGTCCTGGGCCCCTCAATCTCTCTCATCGCCAACAAAAGCTAATAAAGTAATAGATAAAGAACCTACCCACGTGATGCTGACACCAAAACCTCGCACACACACCATGTAAAAATACCAAAGTTTGCTATACGCCCCCTTTCTCTCTCCTCCTCCTTCTCCAGCCTCATACTGTCTGTAATATTACAGTGGTATCTTGGTTCTCAAACTTAATCTGTTCCAGAAGTCCATTCCAAAACCAAAGCGTTCCAAAACCAAGGCGCATCTTCCCATAGAAAGTAATGCAAAATGGATTAATCCATTCCAGACTTTTATAAACAACTCTTAAAACAGCAATTTAACATGGATTTTACTATCTAACAAGTCCATTGAACCATAAAATGAAAGCAATAATCAATGTACTATAAAATAGGTAAGACGGTATTGTGGATGATTAAAAAAAAAATAATATCTTACCTGCACTGATGATAGCCATTGTTTGGATGGGAGGCTTTTATCCATTTCCGCAGTCACACAATCAGTAGCTGAACTGAGTTCCACACAGCCACAAAAACAAATTAACCGGAAAAGCCTCAAAAATGAAAAATAAATAGCAAAAACAAAAACAAAAGCACCAAACTTAATCCGTTCCAGAAGTCTGTTTGACTTCCGAAATGTTTGAAAACCAAGGCGCAGCTTCTGATTGGTGCAGGCGCCCCAAAAACAATAGCCGACAGCCGCATTGGACTTTCGGCTTCCAAAAAATGTTCGGAAACCGGAACACTTACTTCTGGGTTTTTGGCGTTTGAGAACCAAGGCATTTGCGTACCAAGGTGTTTGAGAACTGAGGTACTACTGTAGTCCCATTGAATGTAACTGATCTGTAGAAAGGGCTCTATGAACTGAAAGCGGAGATGCTATAAGCATCTGTATTTATTTATTTATTTATCTATCTATCTATCTATCTATCTATTTGGAAGAAAGGAAAGGTTTCCCTGTTTGTCACAATCAAGAGCAGGCTAAAATGAAAATGAAAGTTCAGAGCTCCACCGTGAATTGGTGCCCATTGCCCAGACAGGCTCCAGCTTAAAATGGAGCATAGGACTGTATCCTGGGAGCTTTGTGTGCAGGCAGACGATGGAAAAACTGGGATGGAGAGAAATGGGAAGGCAAGGCAGGGACACAAATAAAGCAGCACTGTGCAAAAATGCATCTGCCACACCCAGACACCAGGCTCTGCCTCCGGAGCAATAAGTATAGACGCAGCACAAAAGATTGCCCCGTCAACAGCACAATGAACCGTTTTAAACGGGCAACGTTGACACAGCTCACATTACAACTGCACAGAAGAGCTGGCTTGCACTTCACCGACAGAGAAGGGTGGGAGGTTGTTTGGGAATGTTTGGAACCGCAAGAAAGGATTGTGCATGTTGCTTTTAGAGAGAGGAGAACAGACCAAGGACAAGGGCACAGTTGGGGAAAGCGGCCAGTTTTTGTCGCGGCCGGCAGATGCGTCGCCTTCTGCTTGAGAACACTGCTGACTCAGGCAATGCGAAAGATGGTGCGAGCTATAAAGAGCTGAACGAGAAGGGGACAGGCTGAATGCTTTTTTGGAAAATGCCCATCGGATGGTAGGGAGGGGACGGAGTAAATTGCACCAGGTTGCAGGAATTAGGCATGCAATTTCATCTGCAAAAGATTCCATTTCAGCAAAAGGTTCTCCCCAGCCCTGCAACCACCGCTGCCCTTTCTCTGTCTCTCTCCCTCCGACACAAACACACCACAAGGATCCGAACAAACGCCAAGGCCTGCAGAGAGACCCGTGTCTGCTGCCAAGATGCACTGAAATGCCAGCCCCGCCACACTCTATTTGGGAGAGAGAACCTTGCTTGTCCACAAAGCACATCAAAGCGGAATAATGCCCATTTTTGCACTCGTCAGAAAACACAGTGTTGAAATGTAGACAAATTTAAGAAAAAATTAAAAAGCCAGAAGTGAGTATGGATCATGGGGTAATTCAGGAACCTTCTTAAAAATCAATGCCTTGCTAATCAGGATTTTTTTGCCCATTGACCTGATTTTAGCATCAAGGCTGTTTAATGAAAGGAGGTCGATATAAATTAGGGGTGGGTGGGAATAGGCTGGAGGCACAAGTCACACCAGAGAGCTGTTCTGCAACACCACCGTTCATCATACATATAGCAGGATAAGCAAAGTTTAGCATCCTCCCCTCCCCATTTACTCTCGGTAACAGCATATTATTATTATTATTATTATTATTGTTATTAGTATTATTCTTTTACTATTTTATTAAATTTATAATAATATAAATTCATATATTTATATTTCATTTATTTATATCAATACGGGCCAGGTGATTTTTCCCCTGTGGTCGTACATCCCTCAAACCCACAACCTGGCGAACAAATAAAAAAAGGAAAAGGGTATGGACCAAAAGAATCTCAGGTGTCATGGAAAAAAGGGGATCACAGCTGCAAAAGTTTAAGTAAAAGAAAAGAACAAGGGAAAATTAGATAAACTTAAGGGAGGAGGATTTGCTGAAATAAATTTGGAAATTGGGATGCAGATAGGGGAGGTATGGGGAAGTCCGTGAAGTAAGGTTTAAGAAAAAAGGATTTGAAATTATACATGTTTGTTTATGTGTTTGTTTGTGTGTATTGTGTATTGTTTGTGTTGTGTTTATATAAATTGTGAAAAACAAATAAAAAATTTTATTAAAAAAAAAGAATCTCAGGTGTCATGAACTCGCGTACACCAAATCATCTTCGTGGCCTAATCCCTTATTTTTCTCCCCACCCACCCCACAGTTACAATTCCACCAGAAGGAGGATGGGTTGTTGAAGGATTCTGGGAATTGCAGTACTGCACAGGGAATAGGGTTCTCCTAGCAACTCTCAGCACCCTTAGCAAACTACAGCTCCCAGGGTTCTGTGCGGGAAAACTACGGATGTTTGAAGTGGTATAGGAGCACTTTAAATGCATGAAGCAGACGTGGCCTTAAACTAGGTCAGACTATTTGCTTGTCTAGACCAGTGCTATCCATTCCAGCCTTGCATTTAAGCCTGGTAGCCATAAAGCACTTAGTATCGTTGGACTGGTCATGTTGTGTGCATGCCTGATTATCGTCTTCCAAAGCAACTACAGTGGTACCTCGGTTTAAGAACAGCCCTGTTTACGAACTATTCGGTTTACGAACTCCACAAAACCGGAAGTAGTGTCCCAGTTTGCAAACTTTACCTCACTCTAAGAATGGAATCCAAACGGTGGAAGGGCCCCGGCAGCAGGAGGCCACATTAGGGAAAGCACGTCTCAGTTTAAGAACAGCTTTGGTTTAAGAACAGACTTCCGGAATGGATTAAGTTTGTAACCCGAGGTACCACTGTACTCTACTGCCAACTTTAAAATAGTAAGCGTAATGCTGGTGGTCAACAAAAGAGGTTCAAAGACTCTCGAAAGGCAAATCTATAAAAAAAGTAGTATAAACACCGACAACTGGGAAACACTGGCCTGCGAGTGCTCCAGCTGGAGAACAGCCTTTACCAAATGGACTTTGAAGATGCTCAAACTCAGGACGAAAGGGAGAAACGTGCTAAGAGGAAGTCATGCTTGGCAAAACTTCACCGTGATCAACTCCCTGCCGGAAACCTATGTCCCCACTGTGGAAGGACGTGTGGATCCAGAATTGGCCTCCACAGTCACTTATGGACTCACTGTTAAGACCAGGTTCATGGAAGACAATCTTACTCAGCCACGAGTGATCACTAAAGAAGAAGAAGAGTATCGCAAGCAGGCAATGAAGAGCTGGAAGCAGAAAAATGAGGGGGACCGTGCCAAGCACGGAAACCTAGCATGTGTCAGAGGCGAAAGGTCCTCTCAGCCATGCCCTTCCTAGCTCTCTCCATCCCTTTCTATCAACTTGCTCCAGTCTCAGCTAGAGTTAAAAACTCAAATACAGTACCTAATCACCAAATGGCACCTTAAACCTGAATTGCGGTTGCAGCAATGGAATGTCCAGGTGTTGTTTATTTCCAATGGGAATGATGATGATTCCTTTCATTTCTATAGCACTTTATATTTTAAAGAACAAATCTCAAAGCGGGTCATTATACATTAAAACATCAAACTATCCAGAATTCAAGGAAATTATTTCAGATCCTTCTCCAAGTGAAGATTTGCTTTTCCCAGTCGCCAACCAGAGATCTCCATGGTCGCAATTGGGCCCATGCCAGTCGCAAAACACACCCGGCTACTTTCTAACACAGGTCCCAGCACACTAGCAGTCATTGCTGCAGGCTAGTAACCTCTGGGGGCTTATTTACAAGGCTGGTCTAGTCCAGCTGACAGCAGCTGCCTGGATGTCAGGCAAGAGATCTCTCCTGGCACCTGCTAACCTCAGGTGTGCAGGATTTAACCTGGAACCTTCTTCAGGCAAATCATGGGTTCTGTCACAGAGGAAATGGTCCGTCCACCTGCCAACTGTTATTAAAAATCCTGGCCTGGGGGGACCTAGAGCGCACACAGAAAGCGATCGCAACACTGGTAACTGGCTGAAGATACCAGACAACTGGGAGACGATGCTCCGATGAAGAGGTTAAAAGCCCAGCCTCAAAAGCTTCTGCAGCTCCATCTCACAGATGTTTCCAAAAGAGTTAAGCAATTGCTTTCTTTCCCTCTGGAGCTGATGCCAAGTGAATTTTTTTTCAACCGATCCCGATTTGGGAGGCAGGGATGGAAAGCAAGAGTGCTGTTGTTGCCAATTTAGGGGGGATCCAGAGGGAATTCCCCACTGAAGCCAACAAAATCCACTGTTTGGCTTTGCTCAAGGCCAGGATGCAAACATTTTTTCATGTGCCAAATGTCCAAAAACCTCCAAGAGATGGAGGGTGAAATGTAAAGCATGCTCTTCCACCAGAGTCTCAGGGAAAGAACTTTGCTTTCATATCCCGCATTTCATATCCTCAGACTGACCTACATTAACTCACTGTCCAAATACAAACCGCCACAGGCATTGGCGATGGGACAGGATAACTCCCTCAAGTCACACACACACACACACACCCCACCAAGAGGATTCAAACTGCCTTAGTGTCCCCTCGTCCCTCCCATTTCCTTTTCCTTGTGTGTTGTGTCCTTTTAGATCAGCGCTTCTCAACCTGTGGGTCCCCAGATGTTGTTCGACTACAACTCCCATCATTCCTGAGCTCTGACCATGCTAGCTAGGGATGATGGGAGTTGTAGTCCAACATCATCTGGGGACCCACAGGTTGAGAAACGATGTTTTAGATCGTGAGGCTGAGGGCAGGGACCGTCTTAGGACAGACGTTTGCAAACTACTACTTACTGGCTACAAATGCTGCAAATTAATAAATGAACCGAGTTATAAATTCTGCAAATAAATATGCAGGTTATAAATGCCGCAAATAAATGAACGAGCAAGTTGCTCACAGCAACCCTGTGAAGTACCATACTTTTCCGTGTATAAGACTACGTTTTTTTCTTTTAAAATTATGCTAAGAAGTTTGGGTCATCTTATACATGGATATTGCATAGGGTGGACGTTTGATCGGTTGCTGCCACGGATGTCAACGGTTATTGGGAGTGGTATCGGTTGCTGAGTCAATGGGGGGTGTTGATTGGCTGATGCTGCGGTAATTGAGCGGGTGATTGGCAGCTTCTGTCGGCGAGGGGACAGATGAGAGGCGGGGGGGGGAGCTCAACAACTGTGTGCCATCTGCCCCATTTTCTAAAGTTTGGCTCCCCAAAAATAGGATGCGTCTTATACACGGAAAAGTACGGTAGGTTAGACTGAGTGCTAGCAATAGGCCTCAAGGTCACCCCGTGAGTTTCACAGATGAATGGAAGCCTGAACCTGGGTCTTCTCAGTCCTAGTCCAACATTTTAACCACTATACCACACTGCCTCTCCAAAATGAGGCTGCAAGAGAGTGCAATAACCGTAAATTTCATTGAGGAGTGCATTAATTTCATTGTACACAGGTTGTACATTGACAATAAAGGTATTATTATTATTATTATTATTATTATTATTCAGGGAAGGAAGGACGTTGCTAAGTGTCCCACAAAATCCTGCCCAAAAAGGATATCATAGCCGAAACGGATCACGTCGTTCAGTCTTAGCGTGATGTACTTCTGGTCTGGAATCCGCACATCATTCACAAAAGTCTGTGGAGAAGAAGGGCAAAACATCATTTAAAAGACTATTGTTGCTATTGTTGTTGTTGTTGTTAAAATTTGTATGCCACCCTTCATCACAGGGCGGTTCACAACAGAAAAATAAATACAAAATACATAAAACAAAACCAGTAACAAACCAATAACCTCCCTCCCACAAACATACCATTTGTGGGCCTGAATATAAGCCTCACTCCCCCCCCCAAAAAAAAAATTCCAACTGTGAAAAGTTAAAGTGCAGCTTAAATTCGTGACCTTACAAAAATTGGCTTTTACGATATCGCTGCTGAAACAGACCTACGGTAAAACGAAATGCTTGTCAGTGCCTGCGGAATTTTAAGGGAACGTCTTATATTCAGGTGCGGCTTATATCCGGGCCAATACGGTATTTAAAAATCCATAGAATGCTAATGAGTTGAATGTGTGGGGGCAGACAAACGTTTTCACCTAGCATCTAAATATATGCAATGAAGGTGCCAGGCAAGCCTCTTTGGGGAGATCATTCCACAAACGGGGGGGGGGGGGGCACTGCAGAAAAAGCCCTTTCTCATGTTGCCATCCTCCAGACCTCTCATAGAGAGGCGGCACATGAAGAAAGGCCTCAGATGATGATTGCAGGGTTTGGGTCAGTTCAATTGCGGAGAGGTGATCCTTGGGGTATTGCCATTCTGTGCCATTTAAGACTTTATAGGTCAACAGCAACCCTTTGGATTGGGCCTGGAAATTAATTGGCAGCCAATGAGGCATCCTTCGGATGTTATGGACTACAAATCCCATCATCCCTGACCACTGGCTGTGCTGGCTGGAACTGAACAATACCTGGCTAACCGAACACCACACTGACTAACCCTGCCCAGGCAATGCAATAGACACCCTTTACTGCGATTCCTACAGTGACACACACACACATACTTTATCCGCCTTGAGAGAGATTCAGAGAGATGCAATTGGTTTTTGCCGTATTTATTGAACAATCCATGTGAGGAGAGGCTTTCAGACTATTCACCCAAGCAGAGTACGAATTCTACACATCTGCAGGCAGCCCACGGAATCTCAAAGTGGTTTGGCATCACAGCAAGGAAGAGACTCTGAAATTTGATAAGCTGGCGATGCTAGAGAGCAGCCGCCGTCTAGTAAATGTGTTTGCTCTGAACTTTAGAGCAGAGTGTTCCCAGACGTCGGCCTGGTGAGCTTTCATAAGTCAAGACCTTGGGCTTTTGAAATAAAACCTATTTGAGGCCCCACGAAGATAACCACGACAAAGCAGCTAACACAGACAGTTCAGCTGGGAAGAGGTATGTTTGTTCTAAGCCCAACAGTGGGCAGCACAGGAAAATGGGGAAAGGCCATAAGATCTGTAATAATAATAAATAATAATAATAATAATTTATTATTTTTACCCCGCCCATCTGGCTGAGTTTCCCCAGCCACTCTGGGCGGCTCCCAATCAAATGTTAAAAACAATACAGCATTAAATATTAAAAACTTCCCTAAACAGGGCTGCCTTCAGATGTCTTTTAAAGATAGGATAGCTGCTTATTTCCTTCACATCTGATGAGAGGGCATTCCACAGGGTGGGCGCCACTACTGAGAAGGCCCTCTGCCTGGTTCCCTGTAACCTCACTTCTCACAATGAGGGAACCGCCAGAAGGCCCTCGGCGCTGGACCTCAGTGTCCGGGCTGAACAATGGGAGTGGAGACGCTCCTTCAGGTATATAGGACCAAGGCCGTTTAGGGTTTTAAAGGTCCTGTATACCTGTAATAGAGCATAGCTCAGTTGGTAGAACATGAGACTCTTTAATCTCAGGGTCAGGGGTTCAAGCCTCACGGTCAGGGGTTCAAGGCTGCATTGCATGGGGTTCACTAGATGACCCTACAATTCTATGATTCTATCTGCACTGCATACAGATCGCTTTAGGTTCAATCCCAGCCATCTCCAGGTAGCGACTGGAGTCTCACACTGAGCTAGGTGTATAAGGCAGGTTGCCATGTTCCTAAAATGACAAGAGTACAACAATACAGGCAGCACTGCAAGCATCTTGAGATCTAGGAGCCAAGGATGCCAGGATGGGCAATGACTTCCCTGCCATTAAAAGAGGAGGGTCCCCTTGCAACTGTAGCCCCATTGAATGAGATGCCCTCAAGCCATCTGCTAGGGGAGTTTAGGGAAGGGAAGGTCAACCTGCAGGGAGGGAAGCTGTCCCTTGGTGGAACAGGCTGCATCCCACTGCAGGGTATTCAAGGTGGAAAGCTCACTGTGCAGATTTAGCCATCGGTACTGGTCTAACCGTGGTCCCTGCTGTGTGGACTCGAATGAAATCACACAGACTGCATTCTGGGGACCAGACACGCATTCTGGGGACCTCGACATAGCCCCTTCCAATTAGGCCAGCCAAATGGATCTGCCGCTAGCCAAGGCCAGCTAATTGGAGCAAGCCTGGCAAACCGCCTGGAGTGCCAAATTCCCAGGGGTACCTAAGCTCCGTTGTGCAAATGTCTTGTAGAAAGAAAGTTATGGCCTGCACTTTTGAAGGACAACACAGAGGAAGTTGGGTAGTTCCTTGGGCTGGATAAGATCCTCCTCTTCCTCTTCCTCTTCCTCTTCCTCTTCCTCCTCCTCATCTGCTTTGCATAGCTTGTAAAAACTTGCGGAATTCAGATTTCTTTCCCTTGCCATTTTCACACAGTGGCAGCTTGTGGCTGCTGGATTAGTTGGGGGTGCAAAGAGGGCACAGAGACAGGTCTGAGTTGCTCTGGTTTTGTCTCCCATCCCAAGGGCCAGAAAGAGAAGCCTAGGGAGCCACATTTGACCCCTGAGATTTTTCACCCAAGGCACTACTGGAGGTCTGCTGCAAAGACAGCTTCCGAGCCCCTGCCCTGAGCCTAAACTACAAAGCCACTCTGCTCATTCAAGGGTGTGCACGTGCAAAGAAACAAATGCCTTCTCTCCACCCTTAAAATGCAAATACGTCGCAAACATGTGCTGGCATGCTGAAAAAGCCAAGCCACATACAGCTGCACTTGGATTTGGAAATCCAGAGCACAAGCAATCTTTTGCAGATGGGACTCGCACAGCAAACAGAGACAGGAAATTATGTGCCGCCGTATGTTGCCACAGCGACAGCACAGATGTAAAACAGTGGGGCTCGCACAAGGTGAAGAAGGGGGTTAGGGGAGCCAAAAGAGAGAGCTCTGTGCACCAGGACATATCTGAAATCATTTAAAATCATTTCACTATGCGCCTTGTGCAAGGTACATCTTTTATGCAAGCTAAGGCCTGTTGCAGACATCAATAACTCTGCTGGGTGGATCCCTTACCTACAGAGAGGAGATTTCATGGGCTCAAAGACTCTGTCCTGCTTCCTTCCTCTCTTTCTTCTTTCTACCCCATCCCCTTTCATTCTTGAAGCTAAACATGGTGCAGCGTGGTTTTGCTCTAACCACGGTTGTGCTCCCAATCTCAATTTGAAACAATGCTTCAGAAGTGGAATTCTGCTTTAGAAGAGTTAGGCCAGGGTTTCCCAAACTTGGGGCTCCAGCTGTTATTGGACTACAACTCCCATCATTCCTGACCGCAGGTCCTGCCAGCTAGGGATGATGGGAGTTGTAGTCCAAAAAAAAAGCTGGAGACCCAAGTTAAAGAGCTGCCATATTCATCTAGCCCCAGCAACAAGGTCTACCCCAGGGATGGGGAACTTCTAGCCTTCCAGATGTTGTTGGACCCCAACCGATTATGGGAGATGGCGTTGATGTCCAGATCTGTACATGCGGTAGAATACAGGGGCAGAGTAGCTCGGAGATTGTCAACCTGGGAGATAGTCATGCATGAGTCAGTGGTTCTGCATGTATCTCTCTATATGAAATACTTGTATTTCCAGTACACAGTCACATTGACTGAGTTCCTCTTCCTTACAGGATCTGTAAAGTCACATTCCTTCTCAGCAAGAAGCTCAGCCCTCAGTTCTTTCATTTCATGCCATTGAAAAATTTTCAAAGCTCATTTCTCCGAAAAGCTTTTTTTTTTTAAAGTGTTTATTTAGTTTTCAAAAGTTTATATACTTTACCACCAACAATACCTCTGATTTATCCATGGTTTCTCTGAAAAGTTGTCTTCTTTTATTTCAGAGGTCAGGTCTTATTTCTTTAGCGATAAAAACTTCCAAATGTTTTCTGATGGAATTACTCCCTTTCTAACAGCCCATTTTTTTAAAAAAAATGCTGCTGTTTATTTTATTGCAGGCAAACTCCGGCCCTCCAGATGTTTGGGACTACAATTCCCATCATCCCTGACCACTGGTCCTGTTAGCTAGGGATGATGGGAATTGTAGTCCCAAACATCTGGAGGGCCGGAGTTTGCCTATGCCTGTTTTATTGCTTACCAGCAGGCGCAGATGCTCCATAGAAAACTATGAACACAGAGAGGAATAAGCAGTATTCAACAAACCTATTTTGCTACTATTAGGGCTTCTGAAATGGCATCTGCTCCAGAGGGTTGTGAGTAAACCTAGGACATATTTAGGCTGCATACAAGGGGAACAGAGGGAGGGAACCGCATCGCATAAGGAGAAATCCTTGTGCCAGCAGAACATTCACCTTAGCAGCACATTGAATGCAACCCAAAACTTTCTACTAAAATTACAAATGAAGCTGCCGGTAAGGCCAAATACCTTAATACAAGGCGAGTCGTAATACAGATAGATAGAATTTAATTTGGACAACAGAAATATCTGAAATACATCAATTGGGAACATAAGAAGAAGAGCTCTGCTGGATCAGTTGAAGGGCAGTATCCTGTTTTCACTGAAGTCAACCAGATGCCTATAAGAAGCCTGAATGCAGATGGTCCTCTGACCTGATCCAGCAACCTCTTCTTAAGTTCTACAGCAGAAGATGCAACTCGGAAGTCTTGTTTCAAAGCAGAACAACCCTTGCCAGCATTGCTACCAGTCAAAATGTCTTTCAGGCCTTTGCAGACCTTCCATAACAGGAGTAGGAAGAGAAGAAAACTGAACGTCTGGCAGATCTAGCCAAAGACTATGAAGCATCTATGGAGGTACAGCTGGGGCTGGCCTATCCATTATACCCAGGGGTTCCACCAAAATAGGCTCACTATCCTTCCATGATTAGCACCAACCCTACAGACTTTGCGCTGAGATGCTTCAATAGCCTTCAGCACATAGGTCTCTGAAGCGCTCCCAGCAAAGCAAAATGGAAACGCACAGCCAAACACCAGCAGGAATGAAGCCATGCCATCCAGCAGCCGACTTCCTTACTTACCCCATTTAAGCTTCCCAAATCCTTCACCCAGTGCTCATCTTTCTCCTTGTCGTAGTTGATGACAGCATGTTGCTTATCCACACTGCGAGACTGGGGGAAGGAAGGCAGAGTTTTGTTTTAATAATAGTTAATTTTATTTTTTTACCAACAACCAAAACACAAACAGTGAAACACCCCCGAGGTGTCTGATACACTGGGTATACATAATCAATAATAACGTATTCAAATCAACCATATGTACAATTCTATATACCTTTAACACTCCTCCCTCTACAAGGTTTATTTTAACTTTTAACATTTTAATTGCCCCAAATTGTTCAAACCTACCGAAATAATTCAATATCTTCTCAAACCTCCTCCTCCTTCTCACTGACCTTAAACCCTTTCATTTTATGTATCTTCACAGTTAGATATTCTAAGATTATAATATTTTTCAATTTTTTCCTCCATTGGTTCACCCCTAGCGGAAGGGGGTACATCATCAATTGCATATCATTTTCAGACTGGAAAACAACAGCAGCAAATGCCAATTGTATTCGCTGAATCCATTCTGGACAAAGGGCAAATAAGAGAGCACAGGTAATTTCTGCTCCCATTGACAACATCCCTAGTCCAGAGTTTTAACACCTCATCTGCATCTGTCTAAGAACAAGGCTACATCAAAACAAAACAAATGTCAAAAAGCAGAGCCATGTTACTTAATTGTGTGTTTTAGGGGGACTCCACACTTCACAGCACATAGCAGCCCCCGGTGCACACAAAGGACTTTGTATAAATTCCTAACATGAGAACTTGCAGCTTCTAATTTGCACAGGGTAAACATTGACACAATCTGCACCCTGCCGACCCTCTCTAAATAAATGGACAGAAACAGGAAGTTAGTCAAAGCCGCTATGCATGTTTTCTTCTAATAGGGCACTCCTTGAATGTGCAATTAAAGCTTCGCAGATGATGAGCAAGTGTTTCTACTGTATTTTTCGCTCTATAGGACGCACCAGACCACAAGACGCACCTAGTTTTTGGAGGAGGAAAACAAGAAAAAAAATTCTGAATCTCAGAAGCCAGAACAGCAAGAGGGATCGCTGTGCAGTGAAAGCAGCAATCCCTCTTGCTGTTCTGGCTTCTGGGATAGCTGCGCAGCCTGCATTCGCTCCATAAGACACACACACATTTCCCCTTAATTTTTAGGAGAGAAAAAGTGAGTCTTATAGAGCAAAAAATACGGTATTTCTCTGCCGCAACCCAGAAGCAGGACCAAGGCCCCAGCACCATCACCACTCAGCAAACTGACAGGATGGGGGGAAATGGATGCAAGGAAGGTTTTTTAGGAATGCAAAAGCCCTGAATACAGGAACATAAGAGCCTGCTGGATCAGGCCAATGGCCCATCTGGCCTGCCAGGATCCTGTTCTCTCAACAGCCAAGCAGGTGCCTGTGAAAAGCCTGCAAGGTAGACATTAACACAACCGCACTCTCCCCACTTGCGATTCCCAGAAACTGGTATTCGGAGCCACAATGCCTCCGACAGTGGAGAGAGCCAAAGGAACAGAAGCTGTTAAGTGATGGAGAGCTCCTTTCCATAAACATTATGGGACACTGTCTGCCCTCTAGCCTAGCTATCTGTCTCATCCAGCATGCTGCTACAGTGGCATGGGAAGCACAGGTTTAGCTGCCAACTGTGTCCCTCCAGGCCCCTATTTGGCCAGCGTTAGAAATTAGCTAGGTGCCAGGCGCGTTTTTGCGGCAGGCACAGGTCCAATTGCGACCAAGTGGAGATCTCTGGATGCTAGGCTGGCAACTGGGGGAAGCAAAATGTCACGTAGAGGAGGATCTGAATTATTTTCCTTGAAGTTTGAATTTGTTTTATTCTGGGCTGTTCTATTTGATGTTTTAATGTGTTGTCAACCACACTGACAGTGGTTTTCAAGCAGTGTGCCGTGCCACCCTGGGGTGCCTTGAATGATGGTCAGGGGCACTGCAGGCAACACTAGCCTCTGTCCCTCTTTCCTTCCCTCCCTCCTCTGATGCCCTCTCGCATCTCTGCCGCCCAAAGGCTTGCACAGCTGTTTGTTGCAGCAGCCCTGGCTACAAGTTCCCCAGGCGAATGGTGCCTGTGGGGCTGGCTGGGGGGTGCTTCTCAGGCCCCTGTGGGGCAGTAAGTGGAGGCACCTCTCTTTGGGGGAAGGAGGGTGCAGCTCAGAGACCAGGGGCAACAGCCGCTGCTGCTGCCCAGAGGACCCCCAAGGGAGGGTGTTCGAAAAGAGGTGAAGGGCTACCAGCCCTGCAGGCAAGGGGTAACCTATTTTGTTCAAGTTGGTGTCTATGGTGGTAGCAAACTCCACAGTTTAACTATGCGCTGTGTGAAGAAGCCGTTCCTCACCTGTCCTGAACCTCCCGCCACAACAAACAAGACAAGCAACACAAAGACCAGTATACTAGATACCACTGCAATTCTTATTGCATGATATACATGATTTAGTACAACAAAAACACAATGTGTAAACTTGTAAATATCCTCATGACCACTGCTCCATGTGCATTTTTCTAATCTATGGGTTGTGCTGAAGAAGATTCCAGCGAAACAGTCAGATTATCCGGGATCACTGTCCTGCGTTGTTATTCACTTACTACTTCAGCACCATGAACGCCTAAAAAAAGTTTTACCGTTTAGCCCACAGGATAGCATCTATTATTTTGTTTCAACCATAGACTTATTATACTTCTACGGACTTTCAAAGATTGACAGACGTGTGTTCATTTATTTCAAATATATTAGAGAATTTACAAGTGTACACATTGTGTTCTTGTTGTACTAAATCATGTATATCATGCAAAAAGAATTGCAGTGCTATCTAGTACAGTGGTACCTCGCAAGACGAATGCCTCGCAAGACGAAAGAGTTTTTCGTTTTTTGAGTTGCTTCGCAAGATGAATTTCCCTATGGGCTTGCTTCGCAAGATGAAAACATCTTGCAAGTTTGTTTCCTTTTTCTTAAAACCCAGGGTGCATTGCTTGAAGAGGTGCAGTTGCGACTTGACTGTGCTTCGCAAGACGAAAAATTCGCAAGACGAAAAAACTCGCAGAACGAATTAATTTCGTCTTGCGAGGCACCACTGTATACTGGTCTTCGGGTTAATTGTATTGCTTGTTGCGTCAAGTTTGCAACACAGGGGTTTGTTGTTCTGAGCCTCCTGCCATTCAGTTTCACTGGACGGCTGCGAGCTGTAGAATTACGAGAGAGGGAGAGGAACGCCCCTCTGTCCTCTTTCTCTACACACATTTTACACCCTTCTGTAATTGTCGTGAGTTATCTTCACCATCAAAAGAATAATAATAATAATAATAATAATAATAATAATAATAATAATTTATTATTTGTACCCCGCCCATCTGGCTGGGTTTCCCCAGCCACTCTGGGCGGCTTCCACAGAAACCAAAAAACACTAAAATATCATACATTAAAAGCTTCCCTGAATAGGGCCGCCTTAAGATGTCTTCTGAATGTCAGGTAGTTGTCCATCACCTTGACATCCAATGGGAGGGCATTCCACAGGGCGGGTGCCACCACCGAAAAGGCCCTCTGCCTGGTTCCCTGTAGCTTCGCTTCTTGTAATGAGGGAACCGCCAGAAGGCCCTCGGCGCTGGACCTCAGTGTCCGGGCAGAACGATGGGGGTGGAGACGCTCCTTCAGGTATACTGGGCCGAAGCCGTTTAGGGCTTTAAAGGTCAACACCAGCACTTTGAATTGTGCTCGGAAACGTACTGGGAGCCAATGTAGGTCTTTCAAGACCGGTGTTATGTGGTCTCGGCGGCCGCCCCCAGTCACCAGTCTAGCTGCCGCATTCTGGATTAGCTGTAGTTTCCGAGTCACCTTCAAAGGTAGCCCCACGTAGAGCGCATTGCAGTAGTCCAAGCGGGAGATAACTAGAGCATGCACCACTCTGGCCAGACAGTCCGCGGGCAGGTAGGGTCTCAGCCTGCGTACCAGGTGGAGTTGGTAGACAGCTGCCCTGGATACAGAATTGACCTGCGCCTCCATGGACAGCTGTGAGTCCAAAATGACTCCCAGGCTACGCACCTGGTCCTTCAGGGGCACAGTTACCCTATTCAGGACCAGGGAGTCCTCCACACCAGCCCGCCTCCTGTCCCCCAAAAACAGTACTTCTGTCTTGTCAGGATTCAACTTCAATCCATTAGCCGCCATCCATCCTCCAACCGCCTCCAGGCACTCACACAGGACCTTCACCGCCTTCACTACTATCAGCTGAAAAAACTACACCCTAAAGGCAGAAAGTGTGCATTATGGGCAGTGGGTGTCAAAACCCTACGATGTTTCCCAGAGAAGCTGAGGGGAATGTGCCGACATGAATGAATATGATTTTACACTGACTCGTAGCCTTGGTTTCTTGTGCAATTCATAGAAACGGAAGGAGTTGCCTTACTCCAGGAAATACTATTTGCCCCTCCAGGCCAGGATCCCTCAGTATTGCGTCCTGGTTCTCAAAGGTCACAGGGAGATGTCTTTCACATGCTCCATGGTCCTTCAACGGGGGACTTACTTCTGAGTAGGCCTGGTTAGGACTGTGCTGTAAGAGCACTAACACTTGACAAAATACAAAGCTATCATTTCAAGCCAGCTGGTGCTTCTCAAAAAGGCGCTGCAGTCATTTAGGAATGGATGTGGCATTTGATGAATTGCATCCCCTCCAAATCTACTGCTTAAAGGGTAGGTTATCTATATTTCATTGGGCAATTAATTGCATGGTATGTGCTATTCCAAGCATAAACAAGGAGGCAAAGCAAGGAGGTGGATGTAGCGTCTCCAACTGCTGCAACCTGCCTTGAGACTTTAGAGCGAGAATGATAGGTAATAATTTGAAATAAATGTTTTTTTTACGTACAATGGCACAGATCGTTTTTCTGGATGAAAAGTGGGGGGGGGCACACAGTTCCCTTGTGCTCAAAAAAATATGCATATATGCAGACATATTTCTCTATCAGTCAACAGGTTGCCCACTGAAAAAAGTCCAACTTATATCGCTCCTTTTCCCCCTTTGTGCCGTCAATCATGGCTCACGGACAGGATAAGGGCTTTGGGGGCAATTTTATTAATTTATTCATTTCATGCCATGTCATGTCATTTCTATCCCACCTTTTACTCCAAGGAGTTCAATGTGGTTCGCGTGGTTCCCCTTCCACTTCCTCATTTAATCCTCCACAACAACCCTGAGAGGTTGAAATAACTGTAACCTGACAGGTTACAGGTTACAGGTTATCTGTAACCTGACAGCTTGGTTAGGCTGAGAGGCAGTGACTGCCCCGAGGTCACTCAGCAAGCACCATGGCGAAGTGGGGGATTTGAACTCTGGTCTTCCAATCTGATGCCCTAACCAATGATCCTGGGATGCTCCCATACCTGTCAGCTGCAGCACAGGTGGCATCAAAGCATCCTAGTGCATTTGGGTAATTTTAATCTTTGGAATCTTTTAATCTTTAATCTCTGGGAGAAGAGCTCCTGCTTAGCATTCTATGCAAAAGGTGCCAGGTTAAATTTCGCCAGGTAGGGATGGGAAATATTCATTGCCTGAAACTCTGGAGAGCCGCTGCCAGTCAGTGCAGACAACACTAAGCTATATGGACAAAGTATGAGGACACAGTATAAAGTCCTTACCCAAATACTTAACTTCTGCATCAGAATATTCCTATCCTGCCTTTGGAACAACAACACCAATTTCAAAACCCAAATAGCCATTAAAACAAATTTGCAAAACGAAAACACAAACACAGAAGCAGGACATAAAACAACCCATTTGTTAAGCGGCTTCTAACATGCACCTAACCTTCAATTCCTCTTGCAGCATACAAACTTTCCACACACACGCTCTTTGGGCATCATTATACTCTTGTTCACTGGATCCCTAATAAATGCAAGACATGCAGCTTCAGTCCTGTGCAGTTCCATTGGTTTCAATGAGGCTTACTCCCTAGTAAGCCTGTTTAGGGTAAGCCTACGGCACCTACAGACACTTTGAGGGAGACCTGCCTATCCCCTCCACAGAACTTCTGACACCCATGACTTGATCTTTTGGCGCAAGCACACAAGCCCGGAACACTGGGTGGACATGTGCGATCTCTGCAAGTCTGGGAGCATTTCCAAATCTAAATACAACACTCAAAGCAGACACCCCACTGCATTTCTGGCACACAAAGAGTGGCAGAATTCAGCCTGCAACAGGCACTAAGCACCTACCCTCCCCCAGGAAAAGAGCAAATGCATGCTCAGTTCTCCCCTAAATATTCTAATCACAACCTGAAATTCAGCAATACATGCTTCTTAATCCTCACAAATATTTTAAGTATTTCCAAGCCGTAAAGTAGGCCCAGAAGGTTTCCTGAAAGATTAAACTTTTTTTCCCAACAGCAAAATTTATTTAAATACCCAAGCTTCGAGACTACCACCTTCTCCAGGCTCCATATTTCCCCCAGCGACCTATCTAAATTCATGGATGAAATCAAAGCAAACATAGGTTAAGTACAGAATGTGTGCAGAAGAACGATGCTGAGCACCCACTTACAAATGCTTTTTTTTTTTTTTAAAGCTACACATGCAAGTTGGGATGCTTGCTTGGATGAATGGAACAGTTATAAAGATGAATGAAGAAGTGCTGAATCAACTGAATGGTGTTAATCCATTCATTCTTATACTGTCCCGTCTTCCAAAGGAGCTCATCAAAGGCCCTTCTTCAACACACACAGAGAATTTATCCTAACAAACCTATGGGGTATATTAGGCTGAATGACAGCAAGCAGCCCAACATCACATAATAAGCTGAGCATCTGAGAGGGGATTTGAACTTGGCTGCCCCCATTCGAAGTGCAACACTCAAACCACCACACCACGCCAGAAATCACAATTTCTGTACTCTTTCACTGCTGATTCACACAAGGTTTCCCTCAAGGTTTTCTTTCTAGCAGTTTTGATCACTGGGAAAATACATTAGTTGGTGATATATCGTGAAGCTGAAAACCAGCTATCGCCCAGCCCCAGTCCTGCTGCACAAAAATCCATGTCTGGCTACACTCTCTGCCTTCCACGCACCTTCCTTTATTTTGAGCTTCCTATATAGGCACCTGGCTGGCCACGCGAGAATTGGACGATATGCCATCGGCCTGATCTAGTTGGTTCTTCCTGGTGCTCAGCATAATTTATCCTAATTTATTATTTATTGTATTTATGAATCTCACCCTTCCTCCAACAGAGCCCAGGGGCAGGGTATGAAAAAAGATAAAGAACCAGTGATTTAAACAAATACAGAACTGAAATATTCATAAGAAGAACCTTCGCTTGCGGGGGGGGGCGTGTATTTTGCTACCACTGTAGAACCATCCAGTCACAAATCCTTGTCGATCTACTTCCGGTTGCCCAGAGATCTACCTATAAATCCTAATCTACCTTTCACTAATCTAACTCATGAGTTTTACTAAGGCGCCTCAGGCAGATTCCTAGTCAATCAGTCTTACTATTTATCCCCTGCTGAAATATGGGGATAATGTTTAATTATTTATATTGTAAGAAAATTTATAAACCTCCCTCTCTCTCTCTCTCACTCACTCTCTCTCTCTCACACACACACACATGTATATGTATGTATGTATATATGTATATATTGTGGTGCTATACAAAACAACCATCAAAATAAAAAAGTTAAATAAAATTTAAAAAAATACAGAGCAAACAACCACTCCTGGATCAATTCTGTAAAAACTCTCAAAGAAATGAAAAGAAAGAAAAAAACATTTTCAGCAGGTGATAAAATACCAGGATTGCAGGTGCCAAGCTAATTCCAACAGGAGCAAATCACTGGTGTCACCATGCTAAAAGTCTTTGTCCGTATAGAAATAGAGCAACTACAAATACCACCAAATTTTGAGCACTCAGATACGCTCTGTACATAGACCATAGCATTTTCAGTTTGGGGGCACATGCTAAGTTCTACTATTGCATTTGGAGTCTCAAGAAAAATCCGTATTTGAAGCACTCACACTACTTCAACAGTAAAGTCAGGACCCTTAGCAAACTAAAGTTCCCGAGGTCTCCAGAACTGTTAAAAAGTGTGTACTACAAGTGTTCTAAATGTATGAGGGGGGGTTGTGTGTCCTTGCTCTTTTTCAGAGATAAAACCCAAGTTGTGCTAATTATGAGAACGAAGGCATAATCACTTACCTGGAGCATCAGCTCACAGTCTTCTCTGCCAACAAATATCATCTCCCGAGGGAGCCGGTGGCGAATGCCTGCACTGCTCACCAGAAACCATGACGTCACACTCATTTTGGTGTTTGGCACTTCAACTTTTCACCATCCTAGAAGAGAGAGACAAAAAAGTTCCAGGAAAAAAATGTGGACCAACAAAGGCAAACAAACCATGTCAAGTGTTAGGAGCACAAAAAGCATGACCACTAATCCCTTTACCACAGCATATGAGAACAGATTTCAAGATCTACTTTGCTTTTTACTAATACGCAAATATCTATCAACTGGAGCATGCATTTAGGATTGAAGCATCCTGAGCCCAGGAATTTGTTGTGGGTACCAAAACTGAACCGAGATCACAGTCACAAAAACCCGCTCCTGGTTAGATATTTTAAATAACTGGGAGTCAGAAATCCCTGCAGATCTACTTCAAAATCACCCAGAGATGCACCAACAGTACAGATCTTAATGCACCCTTTGCCCACCTCTGGTCCTCCAGGTGCAGGTGTGCAGAAATTTGGAGCTGCAGTTCGGCAACATTTGAGATCCAGATATTCCCCAGCCCCATTCTTTGCTGACCAAGACCAGTTCTCCAAGGTTTCAGACCAGGGAGTTTCCCAACCTGGAAATGCTCGAGAAGGAACCTGGGACTTTCTGCGGGCAAAGCAAATGTTCTACCACTGAGCCAGGGAGCCTCCCAACTCTGGTAGTTCACAGAGTTATTATAAAAGGGAAATGTAGAAAATATCCACCCAAAGCCAACCAGGAAGACAAACAAGGGTTCGCTGAATTTATAAACCACTTCCCACAACAAAAAGTCCTGAAAAGCAAGACTTTTTACAGCAAGAATAAAAAGCCTATTAAAAACACAGAACAAAAAGATCCACTCACTGGTGATGTCCGATTGCCGAGGAAAACAAAAACAGACTTTGCCTGGCACTGAAACATGGCAAAGTTGGCACCAGGAGGGCCTCTCCAAGGAGAGTATCAGTGGTGGGCAGAAATGGCCCCTTCTTTCATCACCATCCTCGGAGGTGACACATGAAAAAGGGCTTCCGATGACAATCTCAAAGCCCAGGAAGTTCAGTATGAGCCAAAGCCCACCAGACATCAAGCCTGGAATCATGCTTAAAAGCCCTTGAGCTTGGGTCTTGAACACCTTATAGCAGTTGTTTTCAACCAGTGTGCCTTGAATGATGGTCAGCAGTGCCACGGGCAACACGGGCCTCTGTCCCTCTTTCCTTCCCTCCCTCCTCTGATGCCCCCTTGCATCTCTGCCTCCCAAAGGCTTGCACAGCTGTTTGTTGCATCAGCCCTGGCTACAAGCTCCGCAGGCGAATGGTGCCTTCCCAGGCCCCTGTGGGGAAATTTGAGGAGGCACCTCTCTTTGGGGCAGCGGGAGCAGCTCAGAGACCAGGGGCGGCAGCTGCGGCTGCCCAGAGGACTCCCAAGGAGAAGAGAGGAGGCCGAGGGATCACTCCCCAAGGCAGGGTGTTCGAAAAGCGGCCAAGGGCTGCTGACTCCCCAGGCAAGGAACGACATAACTGGGCTCCTGAGCCCCGCAGGGGTACCACAGAAAAAATGTAGTTAGTCAAGGGAGCCATGGACTCAAAAAGGTTGAAAACCTCTGCCTTATAGACTTTTTTAAAAGCAGCCTTTCTCTTGGCCACGCTGAACTTTCAGTGCTAGGAGGGTTTACATGCACAAAGCATCCAAGAAGCTGAACACAAAAGGAGAACGGAGGCAAGGAAAACCCAGAATGCGCACAGAATTCCGTGCACAACATCCACACACAGAAACAGGCAGAGCAGGTCATACGGAACAAGCCAGTCTATGTCTCTGGGATAGATTAGAGTTGAGTGCCTTCCTTCCTGGTTACCACCTGCGCCTCACCTGGAAGGCCCACTTGATGCTCTAGGGAAAACCAAAGTACGGAGAGGCATTTCAAGTTTTGACCCATAACCTGATCCTACACCTTTAACCGCAGACTAACACACAGGAATTCAGCACTCTTCCCACTCCTTATCTCCACACCTGTGGTTAGAGCAAGGATGGAGCACCTGTGATCTCCAGGTGCTGTTGTTGGGCTGCAAGTCCTACCAGCCCCAGCCAGCACAGCCAACAGGTAGGGGTAATGGGAGCTGTTGTCTGATCTCTGGAGGGCCAACCCATCTCATTCTCGGTGAAGACTGTTGGACTGACTGGAGGGAGCTGGGCTCAAACCCCCACTCAGTCATGGAGCTCATTAGGTGACCTGGAGTTGTCACTAGCTCTTAGCCTAGTGCCGTGGCTCAGTGGCTGAGCATCTGCTTTGCATCCAGAAGGTTGAAGGTTCAATCCCTGGCATCTCCAGGTAGGAATGGTCTCAGTCTGAAACCCCAGAGAGCTGGTGACGGTGTGGGACCAGTGTGGACCAGTGTTCTGACTCACTATAAATCAGCTTCCGATGTTCTGGCTTATAAATGATAGCTCAGCTGGCAGAGCATGAGACTCCTCTTAATCTCCATGTTGGGCAAAAGATTCCTGCGTTGCAGAGGGTTGGACTAGATGATTCTCATGGTCCCTTCAGATTCTATGACTGGGGGAAGAGAGACCCTGTGTGCTGTCCTGAGCAACTTGGGGTGCAGAGTTCAAGGCTTAAAATAAACCCCATTTGTTTATTTCAAAGCACTTATAAACTGCGGAATATTCAAAACCTCTAAGTACGCACAAAAATCCAAACATACGAAAGCAATTTCTAAAGTGTCATAAAAACAGAGATGAAAGACAGACATCTGGTCCAGTCTTATGGGTCAGGGAAAAGCAAATATATATTTTACGTGCAAGATGTCCAAAGCAATTGACGGGTGATGCTTATTTTAAAAGGTAATAAATAGATGTTTCTGTGTGTTAGGCTGCTGTGAAAGTGGGGGGGGGGCAGGGAAATAAGTGCCAAGCCTATTATGTTCCAACTTCCTAGTTTTTATAAATCCCCCCTGTAAGAGTTGGGGCAGGAAATTTAACATATCAAGGGAAAAGGCTGCCTCACCAGTGAGCTGATAGAGGAAGGAAGGTTCTCCTGCATGGAAGATTTCACTTGTAAATTTGCTCCCTTTGCGCCTCACTTAATTCAAAGCAGCTCCCCTCCCATGCCTCCATCTGCATACCATGCAATGTTCAATGACTGAAGTAAGTACATTTTTGAATAAGTATTCTTGTTCGTAGGCTATCCAGCTATTGCTGTCTTAAGGTGCTGGATCTATCTGCTAACGTCCCTTCCTGTTAGGTGGATTCACAAGACACTACGAAGCAAGGGCTGAAGTGAACTAAATTATTGCACCTGCAGAACAGGACTTTCACACCCCACAGTGTTGCAAAATCATGGGGAACCACCAGAGCAAATTTATGGGACACACAGGGGGGGGGAGAGAGAGAGAGAAGGGGGCCATCCTGTTGCACAAGGACAAATGCTTGCACTGATGCAAGGTTAGCCTTAGCACTACATTTTCATAGAAATGTAGAGTTGGAAGGGACACCTAGCCCAACCCCCTGCAATGCTGGATTTTTCATGCAAGTGCTTTGAACATTCACGAAGCACTATGCGAAAGCTAAGTATGAACTTAAGAAGCTGCCTTATGCCACGGGTCCATCTAACTCACTGCCTAAAATTGACTGGCAGGGTCTCTCCTAGCCTCACCTGAAGATGCGAGGGATGGGTCCTGGGTCCTTCTACATGCCAGTCAGATGCACTGCCCCTGAGCTATATAGCCCTTTCCTGGGAAACTGCTGAAACCCAGGCCTCACACACTGCATTTTCCCACTCCCTCTTCCAGTGCATGCTAGGAGCTGCAGGGGCATGTTGGCATCTGTTGCTAGGAGGAAGGGAATAAACACTCTGGGCAAGAGCCCCCATTGGCCCACAAAAGCAGACACAAGTCAGAGCAGCGACTGAAGCCTGCAACTCTATTCTCTCTCTCTCTCCCCCCCCCCCACGTTTTTCATTTTTCTTTTGCTCTGCGGCTGTAGCTTTAATCAGCTCGCCCTAACCCTTAGCAGCAGATTCTGCCACAGCTAATGCTTATTATGGACATTTTGCCAGCAGGAGGGGAAGATTTAAAGGAAAACACACAAGCCAGGCCCACAGATCGAGACCACCATAAGCCACCTGATTCTTTTTTTTTCGTTTTCTTTTTGTTGCAGGCTTTAAAAAAAGAAGATGAGAAATGAGGAGGAGGAAGGGGTGAGAAGAGGAAAGGGGTTAGTAAATGATTGGGGGGAAAGCATTACAAGAGGAGAAGATAGAGAGAAGACAGCACACATAACAAGCAAGAGGGAGAAAAACCAGCTCCGAAAGATGGTTAGCATTTGGGTTGCCTGGTGCTACCAGATGCCAGTTCAACTGGCTGAGCCAGGCGATTCCTCCCAGATCTTGCCACCATTACAAAGCGACTGCCAGCAGCTATCCACACCCAAGGAAAGGATTGGGGGGGGGGGAATCCGAAGCTTCGCCACCAGCCCTACCCAAGGTGCAACAATAAAGCCGCCAGCCAGCCAGCCGGATAAATCTGTCTCTCTTTCGAGGGGTGGGGGAGCATTCAAACCTCCAGGGGGTTGTGGATAGATAAGTCGACTGGAGGGCCCCCTTCGTCTCTTTGTTTAGGAAGAAGTCTGGGGCTGCAGCAGGAATCCAAGCTGGCTAGCGGTGTGAATCCCTGGGAAGGGGGGTGGTATTATTTTGGTAGGAAGCTAGCAGGGAGCAGCAGAATCCGGGAGGAGGAAGAGGAAACCTCCAGCTCTATTGATCCCTCGCCGCCAGTCCCTACCCAAAGTGGCCTTCTGCTCTTTTATATACCTCTCTCGTCATTGAGAGATAAAGGGAACCTCCTACCTGCCACGCTAGTTGCACTGACATTCCCCCCCCCATTATCCAACAGCTGAGACCCCCTCCAAGGCTCCGGGGACCCCATTTGGGAGAGGACTTGGCCACAATCCACGCACAAGCCCCTCGCTTGGCCTCCCCTTGCCTTACCTGGGCTGGGCTCTGTACTTGCTGCACCAGCGGCCATCTCTCAATGACACCTCCCCCATCTGAGATGCTCCCCCTCCTCTGTCCCCATAGATGCACCCGCTCCCATTCAAAATCTGGCCTCAGTAGCAGCTGCAAGCCCACCTCCTTTTGTGTCTGAGAAAGATGGGGAGGGGGGGCCTGACCAAGCTCCACCAATTCTATACACCCCCTCAAAATAAGAATAAGAATAATAACAATCACCTTCCAAGAGGTCTGCTCTCCATCCCCACCTCCTCTCCCCAGCCCCGATCCTGCAGCAGAGGGAAGCGCGCCTTTCCCTCCTCCTCCCCGCATGCCCGGCTCTCCAACCCCGCAGACAGGCAGGCCCTTGACCCGGCCGGGCTGGCAAGGCGCATCGCAACGCGGCCAGGTGCTCCCTGCGCCTCCGGAGGCCGCAGGCCAAAGCCCAGCAGGCGCGATCAGCTGTTTCCTGTCTGCGGGGCGGACCTGTGCGCCGGCCTGCCCGCCCGCCTTCCCCGAGGGTGGGCTCCGCCTGCCCCGACCACCACCACCGCCACCCCTGACTCGGCGCAGCCTTACCCGGCGTGGCGGCCCCCGGCTCTCCGCCCTCCAACGCTGCGCCAGGTGCGGGGCGCCCGATCCAAGCCCCAGGGCGCGCCGTCAGCCTCCCCTAGCCTCTCCGGAGCCGGCGCTGCTGGGCTTCTGCCATGGCCGCGCACCGAGGGATCGTCCTTTCTCTCGCCCCGGGGAGGAGGACACAAGGAGCGCCACCGCCGCCGCCCGCGCTCACTTGCACAGCAGGTTCCAGACGTCAGGAGGCGGCTCTTCGCTTCCCTCGCCCTCCTCCTCCTCCTCCTCTCTCTCTCCCTTCCCTCCACCCCTCCCGGTACTCCCAGCCCAGCCCTGCCCTTCCCTCTCGGGCTGCCTCCTCCGACAGCCAAGCCGCCAGGTTAGATCAGGTGACGCCGTCGAGGCTTCTCCGTGGCACAAGCGTCGTGCGCGCCCGTGCGCCCTCGGCGGCTTGGCGCGGGTGGCGGCGGCGGCGGCGGCTTCCCCGTCTCTCCCTCTCCCTCCCTCGGCTGGTGAGGAGTTTGGTTGCGACGGCAGGGCGGGCGGAGCGGAGCCGAGCGCCCCGGGGGCGGGCTCGGCGAGGAGGAGCAGCACGCGGCCGCGTTGCTTTTGCTTCTTTGAGCCCTAAGCGGCGAGACTGGAAGCTGGAGGGGGGGGGGAGAGGAGAGGTGCCGTTTCTTGCTTTCCAGGACCGCCAACTTGAATAAAATACTATTCTGCCCCCCCCTCCCGCGCATAAGCAACCACATGTCACCGCACTCCCACACTATTTGAATGGCAATAGGCCTGGCCATTAACTTTGGGGGAGCCCAGCCCCCTCAAATATTTTATTGGGTGGGGTGAGCGCGAAGGGACCTCAGCCCCTAGTCGTTGGCTCCTATCTATCTATCCATCTATCTATCATCTATCACAGGTGCAGAGGCTCTGGGTACCCACAAAATTCCCCATGAAGGGGCTGGGTACCCACGATTGTGGGGTCAAGTTGGCACTCTATCTATTATGAAAACCAGGATGCGGCCCCCTTTGCTAGTCGCCAGAAAACTGGAGGATAATCCAGGTCAGTGAAAGGGTGTGCGGGAATAATCCAGCAGTTCATCTTAAGTTTTTTCTGTTCCCCATACTTGCATCGGTTGTGGTGGGTCACCATCATAAATAGGGCTGGTGTCATTCTCACCTTTGAACACTGCTAAGCATTTTCTCTTGTCTTGGCTGGGTAAGCAAACCTTTCTAACTATTAATAATTCTACACACCACTTTGTGTTGCACTTGGTAAAGTAAAGGTAAAAGACCTCTGGACGGTTAAGTCCTGTCAAAGGCGACTTGAGGCGCTCATCTTGCTTTTCAGGCCAAGGGAGCCGGTGTTTGTCCACAGACAGCTTTCCGGGTCATGTGGCCAGCAGGACTAAACCACTTCTGGCACAACAGAACACCATGACAGAAGCCAGAGCGCATGTTAATGCTGTTTACTTTCCCACCACAGCGGTACCTATTTATCTACTTGCACTGGTGTGCTTTCGAACTGCTAGATTGGCAGAAGCTGGGACAGAGCAACAGGAGCTCACCCCGTCGCAGGGATTCGAACTGCCGACCTTCTGATCAGCAAACCCAAGAGGCTTGGTGGTTTAGACCACAGCGCCACCTGCTCTGTACCGTTGCAGTTGGTATTGTGACCTAGAAAAAGTTGGCGCCAAAAGATCTATGGATCAGCTGGGGTGGTTAATCATTCCTTAAAATGCATGCTTGGCATCCATCCACGTGGAATCACAGAGTTGGAAGGGACCCTGAGGGTCATCTAGTCCAGCCCCCTGCAATGCAGGTATCACAGCTAAAGCATCCATGGCAGGTGGCCATCCCACCTCTGCTTAGAAACCTCCAATGAAGGAGAGTCCACCACCTCCTGAGGGAGACCAAAGGAGCTCAAGGTGGCGTAGACGGCTTTCCTCTTCCTCATTGGAACTCTGCAACAACTGTGTGAGGAAGTTGAGGCTGAGAGGTAGTGAACAGCCCAAGGTTACCCAGTGAGCTTTTTAGGGTCTCTGAAGAAATCGAAGAAAAGTGGTTTCAAGCATTTCCATGCGCCTAACGCCCTGGCAGGGGGCGCGGGTAGGGCTGTGGGTAAAATCTCAGTGCCTAGGACTTGCCGATCGCATGGTCGGCGGTTCGAATCCCCACGACGGGGTGCGCTCCCGTCGTTCGGTCCCAGCGCCTGCCAACCTAGCAGTTCGAAAGCACCTCCGGGTGCAAGTAGATAAATAGGGACCGCTTACCAGCGGAAGGTAAACGGCGTTTCCGTGTTACGCTGGCCACATGACCCGGAAGTGTCTGCGGACAGCACTGGCTCCCGGCCTCTAGAGTGAGATGAGCGCACAACCCTAGAGTCTGGCAAGACTGGCCCGTACGGGCAGGGGCACCTTTACCTTTAACACCCTGGCATCTTCAGTTCCAGCTTCATATGAGCCACAGCCAAATCAGATAGCTTAGATAATTGACTTTTCTGTTGGGGCTTGTGCACTTTGCTTTCACATCACCTTTCCATTCAGAGGGGCTTTCCTGACTATCGCAGCGCCTTGATCTCCTTTAGTGCCATAGTGCTACCAGGTAGGCAGCCTTGATGTTGCTGCCATCCAGCTAATTAGGAGAATATTTTTGGGCCCAGTGATCTGGTGCAGGGATTAGCTGAGCAGGTTGGAATTCCTCTCAAATCAAGTTACTTAGCCGAGCCCTGTGACAGAATCACTTGGAATGATACCCCTTGACGGAATGTATTTAACAGCGATCAAGGAGGGATTGGGCTAATCTTTGGGGTTTGCAAATCTATGCAAACAACTTTGTTAACAAAAGATGCCATGTTTATAACAAAGGGAATAGTTGTAAGTAACTCATATAGAATCATAGAATCATAGAATAGAATCATAGAGTTGGAAGAGACCACAAGGGCCATCGAGTCCAACCCCCTGCCAAGCAGGAAACACCATCAGAGCACTCCTGACATATGGTTGTCAAGCCTCTGCTTAAAGACCTCCAAAGTAGGAGACTCCACCACACTCCTTGGCAGCAAATTCCACTGTCGAACAGCTCTTACTGTCAGGAAGTTCTTCCTAATGTTTAGGTGGAATCTTCTTTCTTGTAGTTTGGATCCATTGCTCCATGTCCACTTCTCTGGAGCAGCAGAAAACAACCTTTCTCCCTCCTCTATGTGACATCCTTTTATATATTTGAACATGGCTATCATATCACCCCTTAACCTCCTCTTCTCCAGGCTAAACATGCCCAGCTCCCTTAGCCGTTCCTCATAAGGCATCGTTTCCAGGCCTTTGACCATTTTGGTTGCCCAGAAATGGACACAGTACTCCAGGTGAGGTCTGTTTGTGTGTATTATTATTATTTTTAGTCTCTGATGGCGTTTGTTGAAAATTTGTTGATTGCAATTATATCCCACTGTTTTCTCCAAGGAGCTCAAAGTGGCACACATGGTTGTTGTCCTCCTCCTCATTTGATCCCCACAACTACCCTGTGAGGTAGTCTAGGTTGAGGGGCAGGGACTCTGCCAAGGTCACTCAGTAAGCCCTAAAATGAACTGCAGTGTTGGCAAATGTCCTCCTTTGGTGGTTCTCCTTGAGGTGGCTGTTTATATCCTGCTTCCTAGTGGTAAAGATGAAGCCAACACAGTCAAGAGTTCTTTACAACAGTGACTCTCTGCAGACTTTCCTGGGAGTAAACCTCATTAAAACACAGTGGGACTCATTTCCTCATAAACACGCATTGGCTTGCACTGTGCATTGTCCTTCTCCCTTAGGGAGTTTCTAGACAGGGGCTTAGTTTGCCAAGGGGTCACTGAGATATCACAAGTGGGTTCTTAGCAACCGTTGTTAGGATATACACACACACACACACACACACATATATATATATATATATATATATATATATATATGCTTTCGTAGATTTTCACGGGTACAGGAATGCAGGTTTTGGTGTCTTCGGGTGTCTTCCCGTGTAAGAGTCGGGGTGTCTGTGCGACGTTTCGACGAGGTCTCACTCGTCATCTTCAGGCTGGTGCTTTCGGCTTCTTGTTACTGGAACAGAGCAGAGTCTGGTGTTTGAGTTCCTATAAATACTGTTGAGGGGTGTGGTGTATAGCCTCCAACGTTCTGGGCAGAGAGGAAGTTCCTAGATTAGTGTGCCTTTTCTTCTTTTGTTCCTTAATTACTTGAGGGATATCTTGGGTGATTTCATGAGTGATATTCTGAATACCACTGGGTGGGTCATTAAGTGTAGATTAGTTGCTAAAGCTTTCGTGTCAAGAGGTCAAGACACGAAAGCTTTAGCAACTAATCTACACTTAATGACCCACCCAGTGGTATTCAGAATATCACTCATGAAATCACCCAAGATATCCCTCAAGTAATTAAGGAACAAAAGAAGAAAAGGCACACTAATCTAGGAACTTCCTCTCTGCCCAGAACGTTGGAGGCTATACACCACACCCCTCAACAGTATTTATAGGAACTCAAACACCAGACTCTGCTCTGTTCCAGTAACAAGAAGCCGAAAGCACCAGCCTGAAGATGACGAGTGAGACCTCGTCGAAACGTCGCACAGACACCCCGACTCTTACACGGGAAGACACCCGAAGACACCAAAACCTGCATATATATATATATATATATATATATATATATATATATATATATGAATATGATTCCTGCCCCCAGGGTAAATCTGGATTAAATGGGAGGAAAATATGTGCTGCCATTTTGAAGACAACACGGTCATATAAATGCTGCAAACCATGCAGTCATGATGAGCACTGATCCCATAGGTAAAAGGTGAAAGTAAAGGACCTCTGGACAGTTAAGTTCAGTCAAAGGCAACTAGGGGTGCAACACTCATCTTGCTTTCAGGCCAAGGGAGCCAGCGTTTGTCCACAAACAGTTTTCTGGATCATGTGGTCAGCATGACTAAACCACTTCTGGCGCAACGGAACACCATGATGGAAGCAAGAGTGTATGGAAGCACCGTTTTAAATTCCTGCCTCAGTGGTACCTATTTATCTACTTGCACTGGTGTGCTTTCAAACTGCTAGGTTGGCAGGAGGTGGGACAGAGCAAGACCCCGTCGCATGGACTTTAACTGCCGACCTTCCGATTGGCAAGCACAAGAGGCTTGGTGGTTTAGATCACAGCGCCACCCGCATCCTAATAATCCCATAATAAATACCTGTCTGGAAGCACCCTTCATACTAGAGAATGTCTCTCAGGGTCTAGGTTTAGCACCCCTGCTTTAAGAATGAACAGGCAGTCACTAGAGCAGTCTTCTGCAGTTTTCTGGTTTGCCAAACCCCATTGAACATCAAGGCGTATCATCAAATTATTGCTTCCTTAATGCTGTTTAAGTGGCTAGTCAATAAATCCTTTGTTGAGGAGATTGCATGTTGTGGAGATTGTGTTGGCTGATGGGAGGTGGAGGATAGAGAAGATGGTCATTTGATACCAGAAGATCTCAGGTCTGTGGATGGTAAAATTGACCTACCAAATCTCTCATTGTCACGTAGTGCAGTTTGTCAGGGAAGTTCAGATAAGTGCTAAAGGCGACTGAAATCTGGTCTCCCCCCCCCCAAAAAAAGGACCACCTCTTCTATTCATTCCCTATGATATGCATGACAGCATCACTGGCGTTCATTAACACCACTACATAAACAAGAGTTGTAATTTTCTGCCCTTGGGGTGGCATACATTTGAAAAGAAATTCTGCTTCATTGTCATGGACTGGCTGGATACAGAGGGGGGAAAGGCTCAGAACCCAGGAAGGAGGTGTTGAAAGCTGAAGAGGTAACAGGGTTTAGTGAGCCAGAAGAGTCTATGGCGGAGCCGGGGGGGGGGGTAGGAAGGTCAGGTGGTACCCGGTGTGGAAAATTTCTTGTCACCCCCCCCCACACACACACACACATTGTGGGGGGTTTTTTGTGGGGGGTTTTGGCCTGCAAAAATGGTTTTACGTCACTTCATATTTTCTTACAAAGGGATGTGGATTCTGGGCCCCTGATAACAAGTAGGCGACTGTGGACAGATACTTAAATCTACAGGATGGATTGTATTTTGGCTCCACTGAAGTTCACCAACACAGGAGCCAGATATATGGAGAAACGTGACTCAAAGAAGTAGGAGGCCCAGGGTTCACTCTGATTGTTTAGAAATACACAATCGCTTTGAGGTCCTCTCCCCTAGCATGGAAGACGAAGAGCAGACTCCATTTGAGGATCTCTCCCTCATTACAGTCGATCAGGTATATGAAGACGAGCAGCAAAGTCAGTCCTCAGGGAATGTGCAGGCGACCTTGGAACGGACAGCTCACGGAAGAACCCCGACCAAACCCAAGAGGAGGCGTGTAGTGGTGATAGGGGATTCCCTACTGAGGGGAACAGAAGCAGTGATCTGTGGGCCTGACAAGATGTCTCGGGAAGTGTGCTGTCTCCCCGGGGCTAAGATCCAAGATGTAACTGAACGACTGCAAGGAATCATAAAACCCACTGACGAATACCCCTTCCTCTTGGTTCATGTGGGAACCAATGACACTGCAAGCAATAGCCTCCAGAAGATCAAAAGAGACTACGAGGCTCTCGGCAGGAAATTGAAGCAACTAAATGCGCAAATTGTCATCTCGTCTGTCCTCCCAGTTGAACGACGTGGCCCAGGGAGAGAGGGGAAAATAGTGGAAGTGAACAGCTGGCTTCGCAAATGGTGTAAACAGGAACGGTTTGGATTCTTAGATCACGGACTGCAGTTTCTTGAAGATGGACTTCTGGCAAGTGATGGGCTGCACCTCACAACGGTTGGGAGAAATGTTTTTGCCAAAAATCTCAGAAACCTCATCAGGAGGGCTTTAAACTGACTAATGTGGGGGAGGGAGACAGTGCTCCTGAAGGTAGGAGTCTATCAATTAATGAAGATGATCATCCAAATGTCATAGACCAAATGGAGCAAACAGCACGCGGACCTAGTGGAGGGAGGAAAAAATCCTTAAATAAGAGACACGGGGGAATGATTAATGGACTTCAATGTCTGTACACTAATGCGCAAAGCATGGGAAATAAACAAGGTGAACTTGAGCTCTTGGTACAGCAAACTAAATATGACATAATAGGCATCACTGAAACCTGGTGGGATAAGTCCCACGATTGGAATGTAATAATGGAGGGATACAATCTATTTCAGAGAAACAGACCAGACAAGAAAGGAGGAGGAGTGGCGTTATATGTCAGGGGTGTGTATACCTGTGAAGAGATCCAAGATTTAGAACCTCAAAGCCAAAGTGAGAGCATTTGGGTCAAAATTAAGGGAGAGAAGAATAACAGAGACCTCATTGTGGGAGTTTACTATAGATCCCCAAGCCAAACGGAGGACATAGATGATGCCTTCCTGGAACAGATGGCCAAGCATGCAAAAGGAAGGGAGATAGTAGTAATGGGGGACTTCAATTACCCGGATATTTGTTGGACGTCAAACTCAGCCAAGAGCATAAGGTCAAACAGATTCCTCACTGGCCTTGCAGACAACTTCATTGTCCAGAAAGTGGGAGAAGCAACAAGAGGAACAGCCATTTTAGACCTGGTCCTAACCAATGTTGATGACCTGGTTAGTGGGGTAGATGTGGAAGGATCATTAGGCGCGAGTGATCATGCTCTTCTGAAGTTTACTATACAGCGGACAGTAGCAGCCAAGCATACTAGGACTCAATTTCTTGACTTTAAGAAAGCCGACTTCATAAAACTTAGAGAAGTGCTGGGTGAGATCCCATGGACAGCAATACTAAAAGGAAAGGGAGTTCATGATGGCTGGGAGTTTGTTAAGACGGAGATAGTAAAAGCACAACGTCAGGCAATACCAATGAGACGAAAACATGGAAGGTGCCTAAAGAAACCAGGGTGGCTATCTAAAGAACTTTTAACTGAATTAAGATTAAAAAAGGATGTGTACAAAAAATGGAAAAGGGGGGAAACCACCAAAGAGGAATTCAAACAAATAGCCAGCACGTGTAGACACAAAGTCAGAAAAGCTAAAGCACAGAATGAACTCAGGCTTGCTAGAGAGGTTAAAAGCAACAAAAAAGGCTTTTATGGGTATGTTCGTAGCAAAAGGAAGAACAAAGAAACAGTGGGGTCACTCAGAGGAGAAGATGGTGAAATGCAAACAGGGGACACAGAAAGGGCTGAACTCCTCAATGCCTTCTTTGCCTCAGTCTTCTCCGATAAAGAAGACAATGCCCGACCTGAAGAATTTGAAGCAAATGATTCAGCAAAGGAAACACAGCCCAGAATAACTAAGGAGATAGTACAAGAATATTTGGCTAGATTAGATGTATTCAAGTCTCCAGGGCCAGATGAACTGCATCCAAGAGTATTAAAAGAACTGGCAGATGTGATCTCAGAACCACTGGCAGTCATCTTTGAGAATTCCTGGAGAACAGGCGAAGTCCCGGCAGACTGGAGGAGGGCAAATGTTGTTCCTATTTTCAAAAAGGGGAAAAGAGAGGACCCAAATAATTACCGCCCAGTCAGTCTGACATCAATAGCAGGGAAGATTCTGGAGCAGATCATTAAGCAAACAGTCTGTGAGCACCTAGAAAGGAATGCTGTGATCACCAATAGTCAGCATGGATTCCTGAAAAATAAGTCATGTCAGACTAACCTGATCTCGTTTTTTGACAGAATTACAAGCCTGGTAGATGAAGGGAACGCAGTGGATGTAGCCTACCTTGATTTCAGCAAAGCATTTGACAAGGTGCCCCATGATATTCTTGTAAAGAAGTTGGTAAAATGCGGTCTTGACTATGCTACCACTCAGTGGATTTGTAACTGGCTGACTGACCGAACCCAAAGGGTGCTCATCAATGGTTCCTCTTCATCCTGGAGAAGAGTGACTAGTGGGGTGCCACAGGGTTCTGTCTTGGGCCCGGTCTTATTCAACATCTTTATCAACGACTTGGATGATGGACTCAAGGGCATCCTGATCAAATTTGCAGATGACACCAAACTGGGAGGGGTGGCTAACACCCCAGAGGACAGGATCACACTTCAAAACGACCTTGACAGATTAGAGAACTGGGCAAAAACAAACAAGATGAATTTTAACAGGGAGAAATGTAAAGTATTGCACTTGGGCAAAAAAAATGAGAGGCACAAATACAAGATGGGTGACACCTGGCTTGAGAGCAGTACATGTGAAAAGGATCTAGGAGTCTTGGTTGACCACAAACTTGACATGAGCCAACAGTGTGACGCGGCAGCTAAAAAAGCCAATGCAATTCTGGGCTGCATCAATAGGAGTATAGCATCTAGATCAAGGGAAGTAATAGTGCCACTGTATTCTGCTCTGGTCAGACCACACCTGGAGTACTGTGTCCAGTTCTGGGCACCACAATTCAAGAAGGACACTGACAAACTGGAACGTGTCCAGAAGAGGGCAACCAAAATGGTCAAAGGCCTGGAAACGATGCCTTATGAGGAACGGCTAAGGGAGCTGGGCATGTTTAGCCTGGAGAAGAGGAGGTTAAGGGGTGATATGATAGCCATGTTCAAATATATAAAAGGATGTCACATAGAGGAGGGAGAAAGGTTGTTTTCTACTGCTCCAGAGAAGCGGACACGGAGCAATGGATCCAAACTACAAGAAAGAAGATTCCACCTAAACATTAGGAAGAACTTCCTGACAGTAAGAGCTGTTCGACAGTGGAATTTGCTGCCAAGGAGTGTGGTGGAGTCTCCTACTTTGGAGGTCTTTAAGCAGAGGCTTGACAACCATATGTCAGGAGTGCTCTGATGGTGTTTCCTGCTTGGCAGGGGGTTGGACTCGATGGCCCTTGTGGTCTCTTCCAATTCTATGATTCTATGATTCTATGAAATTTCAGCCTTCGTGACATATGGAAACAGCCAAGTAAACCGTTATTTTCGTGGAGGAGGGTCAAGATATTAACTGATATGCATGAGATTTCAGATATAGCTATATAATCCCTAGTGTAGTAAGATAAGACCTTTGGAGCAGGTATTTTAAAAAAAAACCACACACGTTTTTTATGAACCGCCCTAGCAGGGCAGTAATTGTTCCTTGATAATTTGTCACAAAAAAAACAACCATGATGGTACCAGGGCTGAATGCCCCCCGCCCCCCCTTCCTACGCCCCTGTGGCAGAGAGAAGTCAAGAATCAGAGGCAGAAGCTGAAGGAGGGAAGCCAAAAGGCAGAGATGAGTCAGGCTGGTGAAGAAGGATGGGTGTCTCCCCCTCCTGCTGCGACCAGCTACGCTCACGCCTGGTCTCCCAGGACCAGGAGATGTGTGAAGTGGGAGGAGCAAAGGCAGGTGTGCCGGCGTAGTCTCAGATTACTTGGGAAGGACCGGGGGGGGGAGCAGATTTAGGCACCTGTGTGAAGGTGGGGACCTTCAGCCTCCACAACTGCCAACAGAGAAGAGTTGCTCATTAGGCACTCCTGAACAGACCTTGTTTCTTCTAATAAAGAATGTACTTTTCGTACTCTGTGTGATTTATTGCTGGCTTGCTCCTAACATTCATGAACCAAGGTGGTTGTTTTCCCCCAGCCTAAAAAATTCCTCTACATTCAGAAAGGAGATACCTGGCTGACAAGCTAAGGCAGTGCGCACACTATACTTTTACAGCACATTCAAAACACCTTCCTCTTCCCCTCAAAGAATTCTGGGCATTGCAGTTTGCTTGCAGTTATAGTTCCCCACAAACCTTAACGCACTACAGTGCCTGGAATTCTTTGAGAGGAGAAATGTGCTTTGAATGTGAAGGACAAAAATGTTTTCACCTGGCGTTGAAGGATTGCAGTGTGGGAGCCAGTCAAGTCTCTTTAGGGAGAGAAGGCTAAGTTTGTAGACTCAGCAACGCTGTCCCTGCCAGGGGCACAAGACCTGTGGCACCAACTTCACTCAGCCTGATAGAGCCTGCCCTGCTTTTTGCTGCTCCCGCCTCCCAGACATCTTTCATTTGTTTCCTCCAGATCTCCCAAGATACCGCTGGCTACCACCTCTGTCCTGAGTCACCGACCTGCCTGTCACACTCTCCATTTCTCAGACCTTTCATTAACCACCCAGTTCCCTGTGAGCCGTGATGATGATGTTGTAGTAACTCGCTATTACATTAGCACACCACGAACTGCATCGTTTTCTATGGACGTTCATTGCAGTTTCCTTTTATCCAACGTTGGAGCCACTTCGCTTGAAACTTAACTAGATTTAAACAGGCTTTGCCACCCAGCTGAACTTAATTTAGTCTTCTCACTCAGCAACGGGCGGTTTCAAATTGGAATTGATGGATAGAATAGAAACTGGAAAAGCACCAGGGGGGTTGTTTATTTTGATCTATTTATTGTTTTCGTTTCTTCATACCCGCCCCCCCCCAGTAAAATAAATTTTCCAAGAATGTTGTTGTTTAGTCGTTTGGTCGTGTCCAACTCTTCGTGACCCCATGGACCAGAGCACGCCAGGCACTCCTGTCCTCCACTGCCTCCCGCACTTTGGTCAAACTCATGCTAATAGCTTTGAGAACACTGTCCAACCATCTCGTCCTTTGTTGTCCCCTTCTCCTTGTGCCCTCCATCTTTCCCAACATCAGGGTCTTTTCCAGAGAGTCTTCTCTTCTCATGAGGTGGCCAAAGTATTGGAGTGTCAGCTTCAGGATCTGTCCTTCCAGTGAGCACTCAGGGCTGATTTCCTTCAGAATGGATAGGTTTGATCTTCTTGCAGTCCATGGGACTCTCAAGAGTCTCCTCCAGTACCATCATTCAAAAGCATCAATTCTTTGGCAATCAGCCTTCTTCATGCTCCAGCTCTCACTTCCATACATCACTACTGGGAAAACCATGGCTTTAACTATACGGACCTTTGTTGGCAAGGTGATGTCTCTGCTTTTTAAGATGCTCTCTAGGTTTGTCATTTCCAAAAATAAATTTGCATTATTACAATAAGTGCAATAATACAACTCTGGCCAGTGTAGAAGTTTCAGCACCAATAAATATTTTTAGCATAAAGCGTGTATCTGCTTCAGGTGCAACCTGAACAATGAGGGCTATTTTGTGGTATTCCTCTGAAGCAAAGGAGGTGAAGATGCTGCCAGAATAATAGAATTGTAGAGTTGGAAGGGACCACAAGGGTCATCTAGCCCTGCCCCCTGCAGTATAGGATTCCTCTGCCAAATGTGGGATTCGAACCCAACACCCTGAGATTAAGAGTCTCATGCTCTACCAACTGAGCTATTCCTGACGTTAAGTCGCCTGGTCCTGGGCCTTTGGACCAGCTTCAGTGGACATGGAATGTCAGCAAGGAAAAGGAAATTAAAAAGCAGGGGATGGGATGGAGAGACAGCAATTCTGATTGGGGAACACTCCACACTGCAGCATTTTGTTGCAGATCCCACTTGCCGTGTAAAAACCCAGCTGGAAGGATAGTCATTTTGTGGGCGGTAATCCTAGAATCTGCTGCAGAGTGACGCCTGGCTTTTGTTTAAAACAGGTTTGACATAGTCCTCCTCCTGTTATGGTTGCCTGTAGGGAACGAGATCATTAATCATGCATGTACATCCGAAGGTCATAATCACTCAGGACAAGGCAGTCTGTGCAAACCAGGATGAGGCTACTGAGTAATATTCATTATTTATTGTCTAGCCCTTCAGTACAGGTATCTCCTCCCTTCCCTAGGGTAATTCCACACACACACACCCAAAAAAACCGGCTCCACCCCAACACACACATACTTGTTTATTTATTTACTTACTTTTCTTGAGGATAATGAGTGGGATTTACAATATCAAAAGTTCATGCATGGGAGAGCCTGATTTTAAAAATGCATTCTGCTTTGCATGCATCATTTTGGACGCAGCTGGAGGATGCTGAGGGTTTATCATAGTTGATTTTTCTTTTCTTTTCAAGGAGCAGCGGACCGGTGTTTGACAGTCATCTGGTGTTCTTGAGCACACTCCCTTGGGTCGTCCTGGCCTCTTGTGGCCTGCTTGTAAAACTGCATTATTTATTTATTTCATGCATTGATTAATAATAATAATAATAATAATAATAATAATAATAATTTATACCCCATCCATCTGGCTGGGTCCCCCCAGCCACTCTGGGCGGCTTCCAACAAAACACTAAAATACAATAACCTATTAAACATTAAAAGCTTCCCTAAACAGAGCTGCCTTTAGATGTCTTCTAAAAGTTTGGTAATTATTTTCTCTTTGACAACTGGTGGGAGGGCGTTCCACAGGGCAGGTGCCACTACCAAGAAGGCCCTCTGCCTGGTTCCCTGTAACTTGGCTTCTCGCAGTGAGGGAACCGCCAGAAGGCCCTCAGTGTCCAGGCAGAACGATGGAGGTGGAGACGCTCCTTCAGGTATATTGGACCAAGGCTGTTTAGGGCTTTAAAAGTCAGCATCAACACTTTGAATTGTGCTCAGAAACGTACTGGGAGCCAGTGTAGGTTTTTCAAGACCGGTGTTATATGATCTCAGCGGCCACTCCCAGTCACCAGTCTAGCTGCCGCATTCTGGATTGGTTGTAGTTTCTGGGTCACCTTTAAAGGTAGTCCCACATAGAGCTCATTGCAGTAGTCCAAGCGAGAGATAACTAGAGCATGCACCACTCTGGCGAGACAGTCTGTGGGCAGGTAGGATCTCAGCCTGTGCACCAGATGGAACTGATAAACAGCTGCCCTGGACACAGAATTGACCTGTGCCTCCATAGACAGCTGTGAGTCCAAAATGATTCCCAGGCTTCGCACCTGGTCCTTCAGGGGCACAGTTACCCCATTCAGGACCAGGGAGTCTTCCACACCTGCCTGCCTCCTGTCCCCCCAAAACAGTACTTCTGTCTTGTGAGGATTCAACCTCAATATGTATATTATATATATATATAATTCCAACAATAAAGCACATAAAAGCTGTTCCAAGTGGAAGAGAAGGGCATGAATTTAGCAAAAGAGGTGGCATATCATTTTTGTAACCTGCTTTGACCCCCCCCCATCAAGTGGTAAGGTAAAGGTAAAGGGACCCCTGACCATTAGGTCCAGTCGTGACCGACTCTGGGGGTGCGGCACTCATCTCACTTTATTGGCCGAGGGAGCCGGCGTACAGCTTCCGGGTCATGTGGCCAGCATGACGAAGCCGCTTCTGGCGAACCAGAGCAGCGCACGGAAACGCCGTTTACCTTCCCGCTGGAGCGGTACCTATTTATCTACTTGCACTTTGACATGCTTTTGAACTGCTAGGTCGGCAGGAGCAGGGACCGAGCAACGGGAGCTCACCCCGTACGGGGATTCAAACCGCCGACCTTCTGATTGGCAAGTCCTAGGCTCTGTGGTTTAACCCATATTTCAAAAAGTAAAAACTGGGACACCCAGAAAGTTGTTGAGCTTTTCTTTTGCTTTTTTTACAAATACACCCCAAAAAATCCACCTTTGAAATCATGGTAATGTCCAGGAAAATCTGTACGTTTGGCAGCCCTATGTACTGAAGCTAGCTTCTATTTCCTATCTTTGAAGGAAAATAATGGACACCAAAGGGGGATGTCTATGGAGATACATTTATTGAGAAATATAAGCTGCCTTGCTTAACCAGCACAGCTGTCTTAATTGCTTTCTCGGGTGGTCTTCAGAAAACCTCACCTTCTGCCCAGTGGTTTCACCCACTAACTTCTGCCAGCCAACTTCCACAGGGTTTCATACTGTTGCTGTATTGCCAAAATAAACTTGAAACGAGCCTTGAAGCACGCCTAAAACATCCGCTTAGCCATGAGAATTCTCCCCAGCCACAGCTGTCTTTATCAGGGCATATCTGGAGGAGATACCGTGAATTGTGAGGCAGTCAGGGTTGGTCAGTGTGTGCCATAATAAGCCTGTGAGTCTGTCTCTCTCTGGCCAGATGGCTGAAGGGAGCAGAGATCTGTACATAGTTCTGCAGGCCACTACTGTTATGCAACTTGTAATGTAAATAATAAAGACTTTAGAGAAAAAATTGGATGAGTGAGGTGGTTATTCCTGTCACGGGAATCCACCAAGAGAGGGGTGGACTGCTACTGCTGTTGCTGCTGTGAAGATGTAGGAAGACTTTCTGAGTAACTCTTCTGAGAGGAAGAAAAGAACCCCAAGAGCTCACACATACAACTGATATTATTCATATAACCCTCTTAAAAGCCATTTGGGCATGTGAGTGGTACATAAATTAATTAAAGATGGTGATCTATTCAGGAATATCAACCAATTTCACTTCGCGTATCCCTTCCACGCTCAGGCACACACATTTTGCCTCTGCCACATTCAAAACCTCCATTCATTCACATTTATTCCCAGGCTTCTACCCACAAATTTCTACCGACTTCTGAAGGTGAATTTCAGCCACCTTCCATCCCCAGACACCAGCCCCTTCAGACAGATTGGTTGCATGGTCCTAGTTCTTCTTTCTTTTATGGCAATCACTCATAGCCGAGTAAACTTGTCTTCCGTGAAAACGGTTTTAACAGTGAGTCCGTAAGTGACTGTGGAGGCCAGTTCTGGATCCACACGTCCTTCCACAGTGGGGACATTGGTTTCCGGGCAGGAGCTGATCACGGTGAGGGTTTGCCAAACGTGCCTTTCTCTTAGCTCGCTTCTCCTTTTTGCCCTGAGTTCGTACTTCTTCAAAGACCCCAACACCTTTGGCAAAGGCTATTCTCCAACTGGAGCACTCGCAGACCAGTGTTTCCCAGTTATCACTGCTTATACTACATTTTATAAGATTAAGCCTCTTTTGTTGTCCACCAGTATTTCTCTTTCCATTCTTAAGTTGAGAATAGAGTAGTTGCGGTAGTGGCGCCTGCCCTGTGGAACACCCTCCCATCAGATGCCAGAGAAATAAACAACTATCGGACTTTTAGAAGACATTTGAAGGCAGCCCTGTTTAGTGAAGCTTTTAATACTGGATGAATCATTGTATTTTAATATTCTGCTGGAAGAGTGGCTGGGGAAATCCAGCCAGATGGGCAGGGTATAAATAATAAAATATTATTATTATTATTATTATTATTATTATTATCATCATTATTATTATTATTATTATTACCACCACTACTACTACTACTACTACTTTGGAAGACGATAATCAGCCATCCGAACAACATGACCAGTCCATCGATGTTAAAGAATCATTGCTTCAACACTGGTGATCTTTGCTTCTTCCAGTACACTGGTATTAGTTCGCCTATCTTCCCAAGTGATGTGTAAAAAATTTCAGTGCTAGTACCAAGTAGCTCACTGTACAAAAGGTAAAATGTAATCCCACTTTGGCCCTGTCCACCACTGGTATGTGGCCCTCAGAAGCTGCCCAGAAGAAAATGCGGCCCTCAATCTGAAAAAGATTCCCCACCCCTAACTTCATGAAGATCAAAAAGAGCACCTTGAACTTTGGCTGGGAACAAGTAACAGTGTCCTCAGCTGGAAGATGACTCATTCTTTGTGAGAAGCTGGGAGGAGATTAAAGACCAGGCCTCTGTAAGTACAACAGCTTCATTTACATAACAGAAGCAAGCAGGCTGGTTTGTGTCATGGAAAAACACAGCTGGGAGAATCATGCAGTCCTGGTCCACCCACTGGGCTGCAGGGCACCAGGTAGCCAAGCCCAGAAAGAAAATCGGCTGATATTTCTTCCCTGTGGCTCAGAAGTTCCCCCAAGGCTTTAACCACAACTTTGGCACTTTAGCACGAAAAGGGTTCCCCCAAATGAAGTCATGTTGGGGCATAGGAGAACCCCACAACGTGGTGGCCGTCATCCAAAGATCTCAGAAGCCCATTAAACACTTATCCAGCAGCACCAATAATGGTGTTTGTTTTATCCATTGTCTCTAGACATACACTTACACAGTCAACATTCAACCATATTACTTAATGTAACCACTCCACTGAGAATACTGAGCGGTTGGAATAGTGAGGTCTTGGTTTTGGCCATTAACATAGTTAAAGAAAGGGGTCCACGTTTCTCAGAAAGGTGTCTGTATTCATTATGCCTTTAATTGCTCTCCTGTGTCTGGTGAGATGCTCAGACATTGCTGTATCCCAAATATCATTTTCCCATATGTATGTTCAGGGGCATTTCAGTCTGGTTCTTCCATTGCTGAGAGATCACTAGTGGCGCCACGGTCAGTAAGGAACCTACTAGTTTTCTGTGGCACAGAGTTGCTTTTAAGTTTTTTATTCTTTTACATGAGATTGCCTTAAAATAGAGAGAGAGAGAGAGAGAGAGAGAGAGAGAGAGAGAGAGAGATAGAGATTGCCTTATCCTACTCAGATATCTAGAATGATGGCATTTGAGGTTTCTTACAATCAAGCAATACGGTATATAGTTTTATGAAATGAATGAATAAATCAATTGCCTTGAGATAGCAGTTAAGAATTGTAGAGCTGGAAGGGACCACGAGGGTCATCTAGTCCAACCCCCTGCAATGTAGGAACCTTTTGCCCAACGTGGGTCTCGAACCCACAACCCTGAGATTAAGAGTCTCATACAGACTTTTCTAGGGTGACACCATAAAGAGCTAAGCACTTTTGCCAGAGTAGCAGGCAGGCAGGCAGGCAAGGCTTTCCTCTGTAAATCCTGCTCCGTGAATCTTTTTCTCTCTCCCTTCTTCTGCTACTCTTTCTGACAGTGTTTCATTTTGCATACGCTCTGCCCTCGAGTGAGAGCTTGAGCTCCTAGCTGCTAAAGGTCCGTGTCACTCTCTGTTCCATCAGTCGCTCATCGTACCATAGATACCCAGCGCAGGCGTCTTTGGAAAATGGGTCATGCTCGACATACGCTCTTCCGCTATCTGTCAGGACCCATCCGCCTCTCCCAAGCTGCCTTGCAAAGACGTCGAGCATTCGGGGCAACCTTGGTCGTAAGTCCAAGCCTGTTTCAAATCCAGGGCGCATCTTGCCCAACCTGTAGGTGACGATGGCTGGTCTCTTTGGAGCTAAAGGTAAAGGTAAAGGGACCCCTGATCATTAGGTCCAGTCGTGGCCGACTCTGGGGTTGCGGCGCTCATCTCGCTTTACTGGCCGAGGGAGCTGGCATTTGTCCACAGACAGCTTCCAGGTCATGTGGCCAGCATGACTAAGCCACTTCTGGCGAACCAGAGCAGCGCATGGAAACACCATTTACCTTCCCGCCGGAGCGGTACCTATTTACCTACTTGCACTTTGATGTGCTTTCGAACTGCTAGGTTGGCTGGAGCTGGGACCGAGCAACAGGAGCTCACCCTGTCGCGGGGATTTGAACCGCCAACCTTCTGATCGGCAAGTCCTAGGCTCTGCGGTTTAACCCACAGCGCCATCCGCGTCCCTCTTTGGAGCTAGTGGGACAAAAATCAAGGAGGCCAACAGTAGGTGGCGCCAGAGCCAAAGACATGTGGAACCCCCAGACGAGCTTTAAACTTTCCTATAGGGAAAGGTTGCAGTGTTTGGGACTTTAGAGAGAAGGCAGGTAAAAGGTGACATGCTAGAAGTATATATAATTATGCGTGGCATGCAGAAAGTGTATAGAGAGACATTTTTCTCCCTATCTCATTACACTAGAACTCATGGACATCCAACAACGAGGAATGTCGGAAGATTCAGAGCAGCTAAAGTACTTCTACACAGAGCCCTGGGGCTGGGCAATATACTGATATAACATCCAAAACCGGTTTGCAGTCCATATAGTGATATTGGTTTCATAATTTTTGACCTGGCGATATATCACGAATCATGGTGGGTGTCAGGAGTGCATGCAGGAGCCAGGCCCTGTGACCAATAGGACTTTGCAGGACTGGGGCCTTCCTAAGTTTGTTCTGAAGAGGCAAGGCTTCATAGGTGAGGCCGATTGGTAACTCACAGCACCTGGTGGCAAGAGCCATGAAGGGATATAAGGTCAGCATTTCCCTTCGGCTCTTTGCCACAGCAACACGCTTTCTACCTTGCTGCATTTGGCTTCTTGCTTCCTGATCCTTGAACCTCGGCTTCTTGACTCCTTGCTTCTTGATCCTCGGACCCTTGACCTCATGACTCCTTGCTTCCTGACCCTCGGACCCTTGGCTTCTTGACTCCTGGCTCTCTGACCCTCGGACTCTTGGCTTCCGGACCCCTGATCCTGCTCCCACCCCGCCATCTTGCCCCCGGTCCTGATGTCCCCTGCTGGGACTTCAATCGCCTGTGAACTGGACCGTGACAGTGGGTGGGTGTGCTATGCAAAAAGCACAATGTAGGGGAAACTGTGAAGCCAGCCAGTGCTCCTCTCGATTCCTGCAGCTCCCTGTTAACTCTGCCAGCTCAGCTCTCCCCTACCTCCCGCGGGAGGCAGTGAATCACAAGAGCAGGCGCCAGCAAAAATCACGATGCAGGAAAAACCATGAAGCCAGCCAATGCCTCTACCGAGCTCCATCCTTATTTCAGACATGGTGATATACTGTATTGGTATATTGTGATGTTTAACTGGTGATACAGTATATTGCTATGTTGTAAATCAGAAATCGCTCAGACCTACACAGCACATAGTTAAACTATGGAACTCACTCCCACTGGAAGGAGTGATGACTACCAATGTAAATGGCTTTTTAAAAGGTCCCTATTCCTCTCCTGCCAACCTAGCAGTTCGAAAGCATGTCAAAGTGCAAGTAGATAAATAGGTACCGCTCCGGCAGGAAGGTAAACGGCATTTCCGTGTGCTGCTCTGGTTCGCCAGAAGCAGCTTAGTCATGCTGACCACATGACCCGGAAGCTGCACGCCAGTTCCCTTGGCCAATAAAGCGAGATGAGCGCCACAATCCCAGAGTCGGTCACAACTGGACCTAATAGTCAGGGGTCCCTTTACCTTTATTCCCCTCACAGAACCACAATTCCCAGAGTTCCCTGGGAAGAGAGATGGATTGTTAAGCTGCTCAGGAAATTCTGACTCTGAGTAAGGAATAGGAGCCTCTGGCCACCTCTTGGCATCCTTAACAAACTACAGCTCCCAGAATTCTTTGGGGGAAACCTTGACTGCTTAGAGTATATCATAGTGTTTTGAATGTATGATTTGAATGTGCCCTGCCACACCCATCACCTTTGGCCATGCTGGCTGCTGGGGGTCTTGGGGTCTTGGGAGCTGGCCCTGGAAGGCTGCAGATTCCCCAACAGTTTGCTTGGGGAGGGGGCAACTTGCCTGACCTTGTATAAGACAAGTTACTTATGCAGCCATGCAGACAGCTCAGGAAGCCAAGCACTTTTGATTGCTGCTGAAGCCAGCAAAAGCAGAATCCATTCCGCTGAAAAAGCCATCGGTATGCAATTAAGTTGCTTATTTAGTGCCTAGAACGAAAAGATAGCTTGGAAAGATGGATGCAAATACAGCCTGAAGTCACTGCTTATAATTTACCATTTGCATTGTGATGGGGGAAAGGCAGTCTCTGGGAGGACGAGGAGTGCGTACTCGGCATGTAAAAGATCCTAGGTTTGATTCTTGGCATCCTCCAGTTTAAACATGGGTGTCAAGCAGCCAGAGAGGTAGAGTAGACACAGGATGAATAGGCCAGTAGCCAGGAACAGCCCAAGACATTTTGCTGCCTGAAGCAGAGCAGCAAGCAACATTTCTCCTGCCCCCCGCCCAAGTCAAAGCACCGTTAAATTATTAGAATAATGCTATGTGTGCATGTGGACTAAACCCCGCCTACAAAGCAATCTCAGTTTCATGCAAAGAAATTGCTCTGAAAACTATTCAGAAATGGCATCTTATGCCTGCAGCATATTAAGCCAATGCCCCACTGTGTTGCAGCGGGAGCAAAATTAAGGGATCTTTCCTCCACATGTGGTGGCAGTGCGACAAAGTCTCCTGGGGATTTCATCTTTGTAGAGATTTGTGAAATCAAAGCCCAACACCTACAGAAAACCAATGAACTAGCACTGTTGAATTTATTTCAAGGTGAAAACCTGCATGTTCACTTTAAACCATTAATTGGATATTTGCTGGTTGTGGCCAGGTTGGTGGTTGGCAGTTTTTGGAAGGGGCAACTCTCACAACATGGTGACAGCAAATGACGTGGCAGATTTCTTTAAATGGACATTTTACAAATAAGCTAAAAATGGCAAGGGAGGGGAAAGAAAAAAATCACAGACAAGTTTATGGCAGAATGAGTAATTGAATCATAGAATTGTAGAGTTGGAAGGGACCCCAAGGGCCATCTAGTCCAACCCCCTGCAATGCAGGAATCTCAGCTAAAGCATCCATAGCGGATGGCCATCCAACCTCTGCTTAAAAACTGGTACTGTTTTAATATAAATATGAAGACAGACAACAGGGGTCCTCCTGGCATTTAAAACCTTCTGGCTGGTTTGAGAGCTGGTGGCAGCAAAGAGAACCTACTGCAGGGGTCAGCAAACTTTTTCAGTTCACTGTCCCTCAGACCTTGTGGGGGGCCTGACTATATTTTGGGGTGGGAAATGAACGCATTCCTATGCCCCACAAATAACCCAGAGATGCATTTTAAATAAAAGGACACATTCTACTCATGTAAAAACACGCTGATTCCCAGACTGTCCGCGGGCCAGATTTTGAAGGTGATTGGGCCAGATCTGACCCCCGGGCCTTAGTTTGCCTACCCATGACCTAGAACAACAAACCCACTTTTTTGAATAAAACCACCACGGGATTTTGAGGTTTGGAAAGTGATGAGGAATTGCATTGTAAAGCGTGAGATGAACAAATTGTTCCTGGGAAAACATGGAACGCCCCAGAAACAATTCAGAGTGAATGTTTGTTGTCATATAACCGCTCCGCAAACTAAACGAAACCGCAATATAATCTAGCCTCCACTGTGCAAGCAAATCAGGACGAGTGCTGAATAATCCTGACATCTGGAGGAGCCTTAGGTTAAACACTGGGAGGCCTGAGGTCAAAGGAAAGTTCTGCCCAGGATGAACCATTCACAAAGACACAAGTCATCGTTCAATACCGTGAAATCCTCAGCTGATAAATACATATGGTGGGAACCATTCTTCAATTGTGAAATGGAGAGGGGCTTCCCTGGATGCAGTGGCCAAGAGACAGATCATAGGATCACAGAGTTGGAAGGAACCCTGGGGATCATCTAGTCCAAACCTCTGCAATGCAGAAACCTGCAGCCGCAACCTTGGCATTATCGACACCAAGCTCTAACCAACTGAGCTATCCATGCTGTAATGTTTAGATGCAGCCTTTTAATGCAAGACTAGAAGTCATGAACATCCAGTGAAGCTGAATATTGGAAGATTCGGGAGAGATGAAATAACGTCCTTCTTCATGTAAAAAGGTAAAGGGTAAAGGGACCCCTGACCATTAGGTCCAGTCGTGGCCGACTCTGGGGTAGCGCGCTCATCTTGCTTTATTGGCCGAGGGAGCCGGCGTACAGCTTCCGGGTCATGTGGCCAGCATGACTAAGCCACTTCTGGCGAACCAGAGCAGCGCACGGAAACGCCGTTTACCTTCCCGCCGGAGCGGTACCTATTTATCTACTTGCACTTTGAGGTGCTTTCAAACTGCTAGGTTGGCAGGAGCAGGGACCGAGCAACAGAAGCTCACCCCGTCGCGGGGATTCGAACCGCTGACCTTCTGATCGGCAAGTCCTAGGCTCTGTGGTTTAACCCACAGCGCCACCCGCGATGGAACTCACTTCCACAGGACACAGTGATGGCCACCAACTTGGATGGTTTTTAAAGACGATTAGAGAAATTCATGGGGGACAAGACTATCCATGTGTATACTGTACTATGTATACAGAAGGACACCAGTTTGGTTTCTGCTGGCACCTCCAGTCAACAGGATCAGGTAAAAGCAAGAGCCCTGCTCTGCCTGAGACCCTAGAGAGATTGCAGCTATCCAGGAATAACCAAGTTACCTCCAGATGTTGCTGCTCCAACAACATCTGGAGATAACCATGTTGTTTACCCCTGCCCCAGACCAAACCAGACGGAATGGTCTGATTTCCTAAACGTTTTCTCTGACATATCAGGAGTTTTTGAGCATACGTGCAAAATGTGATCAGTTGTGGCAAGGTTGAGGATCTTTTTTAATGGCAACAAAAAGACACAAGAGGGTGCTCTTGAGTCGCCATTAAGCCACAAAGTTCCTGTTCAGGCTGCTCAAATTGCACGTGCCTTTAACAAGCTTCCAAGAGAGAGATTAATAGAATCAAATGCACTTACAGTCAAGCAAATGCATAATGTGAAAATAATGAAGGGTTCCGACCAGCACATCCTTGCAGCTTAAACGCTATTAGTTTGATGTTTGCCAACAAAAACCAGCTACGTTTTTGCAGTCTTCCCCTATCCTGGTGGCTTCCAGATGTTTTGAATTCTAACCCCCATAAACCCCAGCCTGTGCCGGCTGGGACTGACGGGATTGGGAATCCGAAACATCTGGGGGTCACCAGGTTAACTCAGGGAAGCTGCTTTGGAGTCTGCCTTTAAAATGTTAACACTGCAAGGTCTGGACGATGTAGCCAGAGACAGCTTGGGTTGCAAGTTACCTGCACACGGGATCAAACTTCATATCAAATCTGATGTAAATATGAGATGAGGGAAGCTTTGGTGGGCAGGAGGAGGGACCGAGCAATGGGAGCTCACCCCGTCACAGGGATTTGAACCACCGACATTCAGACTGGCAAGCCCTAGGCTCTGTGGCTCAATGACTTAGGTCCGAGAAATACCATCTTCTTGCCTGCAAGCCTTTTCAGTTGTTAAGATTGGCAGAGAGGACCCTCTTGGTGGTCTATTGCCCTCAGAGTTTTGGGGCAATGGCAGTCTGGAAGTGAGCTGTAGAATTCCCGCCCCACACGGGTGCCTCTGACAACTTCATTATGTACATCCCCTCTTGGGCTGAAGAGGCTCTGCTTTATCTCTTCGGCCTTTGGCTCCGAGAACGTTTTCAGAACCCGCCGTCTTCTCTTGACTGTGCAATTTGTTGCCCCATTCCTTCACATAAGAGAATGGTCTGTCCACATCATGATAAATGGTAGTTGTAATTGTAAAAAGCTGCAGTCCAGGTCTTGTAGTCCAGCATTGGTGACCACATGTTTGAGGTGCCCAGGGGAAAAAGTTTGAGAACCACTGGATTAAGGCAAAAGAAAATACAAAAAACCTACCTTGCAGTAAATACAAATGCCAGAGCAGAATAAATAAATGCAATAAAAATATAAAATAACAAAAACCCAGGCATGCCATGTAGGAAGATCTACATGGCTCCATCATTGCTAAGTCTTCAAAAGGACCTTAAAGACATTTCTAGTCCAGAGTTTTGCTTATATTGTGGAATCTCTCCCTCCCAAGAGAAGTTAGACGGGCTCCTTTTTGTTATTCTTCTGCCAGCAGGTCCAAAGCTTCCTGTTCAGACAGGCCTTTGAAAATGAAGGAGCAGACAGTGGTGACCACTAGCTTCCTGTCAAAGCAAACTGTATTTTAATGGCCGGTTCTAAATGTGTTCTGATGCATTTTAATTATTGTTTTTCACTAGTTTGTTTTTATTACTTTGCATTTTATCATTTTTTTAAAATGTTGCAAGCCACCTTAAATTCCAGCTTGGGAGAAAAGAAGGCTATGAACATATTTAATATAGCGATGGTGGTAATTAACTTCCATGGGCCACGCTTGTAAATGTCGATTGCTGCTGCTTATACAGTGGTACCTCAGGTTAAGTACTTAATTGGTTCTGGAGGTCCGTTCTTAATCTGAAACTGCTCTTAACCTGAAGCACCACTTTAGCTAATGGGGCCTCCAGCTGCTGCCATGCTGCAAGAGCACAATTTCTGTTCTCATCCTGAAGCAAAGTTCTTAACCCAAGTACTATTTCTGGGTTAGCAGAGTCTGTAACCTGAAGTGTCTGTAACCTGAAGTGTCTGTAACCCGAGGTACCACTGTACATTAGAAGAGGCAGGGCTGTCTTAAGCATATCCGGCGCTGTGGTGCAAAGATCCCCTGCCCCCCCCCCCGTTTCCCATAGTTGTCAACCTTTATTTCGGGGTGGAACCACTGGACTTACTCCCAAGTAAGCAGCTGTAAGATTTCAGCCTCGCGTGCTGCTTCTCCTGCATTCTCCCCGTTCCTTCTCTTCACTTTCCTCAAAATGTGAAATCCTTGCGTCTAATGGGGGGGGGATCTACTGACAGCGTTAGGGAGCTCACCCCGTCATGGGGATTTGAACCGCTGACCTTCCAATCGGCAAACCCAAAGAGGCTCAGTGGTTTAGACCACAGTGCCACCCGTGTCCCAGCGGGTGTTCCGGATCCTGTGTCACAGTCGAATTAAACAATCAAGTTCTTAGAAATGGAGAACGGGTATTATGTGGCACACGTAGGAGTGCCGGTTCTGCCGATCGCTGCGGTTGTGTGGGTGCATATAGGATTGTTATCTCATGGGTAAACTGGCCCTAAGTTTTTAATAGCTTTGTATACTAATAGTGACACCGTGAACCTGGCCCCAGTAGCAAATTGGCAAACAGAGCAGATCTCTGAGCACGGGTGATATACACTAACCTCTGCGGGGATCACTCACCTCCCGCAGAGGCTTGGGAGGCAAGCTCTATGTCCGCCAGCCATATGGTTGGCGGGGCGCAGCTGGCGGGCCTGCAAGAAAAGCGGAGGCCGCTGGGAAAGCCGCACAGCACCCTCACTTGCTGTTGCGCCCGAGAGGCCGGCGCCCTGGCGCAACGCACCACTAAGCCCTATGGGAAAGACGGCTCTGAGAAGAGGTCTTGGAGTATTTTGCTATTGTTCTTTGTGCAGGGAGGAACTTACTGAAGGAATGTCCAACAAGCTCATTCATCATAATAATAATAATAATCATAGAATCATAGAGTTGAAAGAGACCACAAGGGCCATCGAATCCAACCCCCTGCCAAGCAGGAAACACCATCAGAGCACTCCTGACATATGGTTGTCAAGCCTCTGCTTAAAGACCTCCAAAGCAGGAGACTCCACCACACTCCTTGGCAGCAAATTCCACTGTCGAACAGCTCTTACTGTCAGGAAGTTCTTCCTAATGTTTAGGCGGAATCTTCTTTTTTTGTAGTTTGGATCCATTGCTCCGTGTCCGCTTCTCTGGAGCAGCAGAAAACAACCTTTCTCCCTCCTCTATGTGACATCCTTTTATATATTTGAACATGGCTATCATATCACCCCTTAACCTCCTCTTCTCCATAATAATACCCCTCCCATCTGACTGGGTTGCCCCAACCACTCCGGAAGGCTTGCAGCATAAACAAAAACATAATAAAACATTAAACATTCAAAAAAACTTCCCTATAGGGCTGTCTTCATATGTCTTCTTAAGGTTGTATAGTTGCTTATCTCCTTGACATCTGATGGGAAGGCCCTCTGCCTGGTTCCCTGTAACCTCACCTCTTACAGTCACGGAACTGTTTATTCTGCCAAGATATGAGTGTCTGAACTTTCCAGGTGTGAGATGCTCAAGTCCCCAGTTTGACATGGTGAATATTCAACTTGATCCAATCACGTGCACAGAAAATAGTATATCTAGCTGAAAGGCAACACACAGAGATCTGCACTGATCGTTGCATCCCTAATTATTATTGCATAATTATAAAATTCTTAGAAGGTACATTCTTAGTACATTCTTAGAAGGTTGTATAATCAACCGGCTTCTGCACTACTACCAATGCTGAAATTTTGAAGAAAGAAAGAAAGAAAGAAAGAAAGAAAGAAAGAAAGAAAGAAGACTGTGTAAGCTTGACTCTTACTGAGTTTTGCAGTCCTCGGACAAATGGTCTCTCAAATCATCTCCGTGACTCACTTCCTGTCGATATTTACAGAGTTCCTTTCAATGCATTACGGAAGCTGTTTGTCGGCATCACGTACCGGCAGCCAAACTTTCCACTCAGTTCATTCTGCTCAGTGATTTAATTTGAGTCATGAGCATGATTTGGCATTTGGCACTCCAATACGTTATAATGCGCAGCAGCCAGGAGAGTGACTCAGCTTTTTTAAAAAAAAAAAGCAAAAAAGAAAGAAAAACCAGTTCCTAATGCTATGCAAATAAAAAGAGTTAACAGGACTTGCCCACATGGAGTTCATAAACAAGCCAACCCCTCCCTGGGATTTAGTATTCTCCATTACAGGAGAAACCAAGGGCTACATCCCATTTTGGGTAGGGTTGAAAAATCTCAAACAAATGAAGCAATTTCCACCTGGACACTGTTTCTGATGGGTGAATGGAACTTGCTTCTCAATAGACACAGTTAGGACTGCTGTGTGTATGAAGGTGAAGGTGTGTGTGTGTGTGTGTGTGTGTGTGTGTGAGAGAGAGAGAGAGAGAGAGAGAGAGAGAGAGAGAGAGAGAGAGAAAGAGAGAGGGAGAGCGCCTCTTGGGCTTGTTGAGCATAAGGTTGGTGGTTCGAATCCCCATGATGGAGTGAGCTCCCGTTTCTCTGTCCCAGCTCCTGCCAACCTAGCAGTTCAAAAGCATACCAGTGTGAGTAGATAAATAGGTACCGCTGCTGCGGGAAGGTAAACGGCGTTTCCGTGCACTCTGGTTTCCGTCACGGTGTTCCGCTGTGCCAGAAGCTGTTTAGTCATGCTGGCCACATGACCCAGAAAGCTGTCTGCAGTGCCGGATTTATGTATAAGCTAAACTAGCTATAGCTTAGGGCCCCATTCTCTTGGGGGCCTCCAAAAAAAATTAAAGGAAAAAAACCTGGATGTTCATTTCCAAAATATAAGAGAGAAAACAAATAAAATAAAACAGTATTTTGTGTTGTGTAGGCTCCTATTTGTTATGTGCAAATGGCTTTAGATACCTATTAGGTCCACAAATTACCATATAGCATATATTCAACACAAAAAACAGCGACAATTTGTTGTTGACAAAGGACAGCCGGACATATAAAGGGCCCCATTACCTTCAGTAGCTTAGGGCCTCTTCAAACCTAAATCCAGCCCTGGCTGTCTGTGGACAAACGCCGGCCCCCTCAGTCTGAAAGCGAGATGAGCGCCACAACCCCATCGTTGCCTTTGACTGGACTCAACTGTCTAGGGCGATCCTTAACCTTTTCCCTTACCTTACCATTTCACCTTTCCGAGACGCACAGTCCTTTTGCCTGCTCTTCGTTGGATTCCCTTTCCTGCTGCTGGAAGTGAGGAGACCAAAAAAGAAAAGAAAAATCTCGCCAGAAAATCAGAACAGAGGAAGGGGAGAGTGTGGGAATGCGGTGGTGTAGATGAGGACATCATACGGGCGGTGGAGAATTGATGGAGACACAGGAAACATACAATCCACATTAAATGACAGTGCGGATGAAGCCATTGCATGTACGCAGCTTCGCAAACCAGGAAGACACTGGAAACAGAACAAACAGGAGCAATCAGGGCTTTTTCCCCCAGCGAGAACTTTTGGGAACTCAGTTCTAGCACCACTTGGGTCGGCACCATTGCCATTCTAAGAGACTAAGGGAGGTGTTCATGATGAACTCAGACACCTCTTTTTCTAGAAAAATAGCACAGGGAGTTTGTAGCTGGCCTCAAGCTCAGTAAGTTACGTTTTCTGCCTGATTCAAGCAGAATTTACATCCCTTAGGAGAACAATGACAGCAGAGAGAGCGGGGGGGGCACTCCGTGTCCACCTGTCTCCACTTGTGCACTAACCTCTCTTCAAAGAAAGAGGGAATCAATTATTCATTAAGTGAAAATGCAGACTTTTATTATGCCAGATGTTTCTCAGGATGCTTGACACTGCCCATTAACTCACCCTTTGCTTCTTTTAATTGCTTTAACTAATGGTTATACTCAAGGTTAAATGACTTCAGATCTTGTCTTATGTCAGCCAGCCAGGATAAAGACACCAAGCGATGGAGGGCCCCCAGCAGACGGGTGGGTGGTTTGGGTTTTTTGCAGGTGAAATTTGCAGCATGACATGGATGCAGTCATAGCGCATTGTTGTTGTTGTTTAGTCGTTTAGTCATGTCCAACTCTTTGTGACCCCATGGACCAGAGCACGCCAGGCACTCCTGTCTTCCACTGCCTCCCGCAATTTGGTTAAACTCATGTTCGTAGCTTCGAGAACACTATCCAACCACCTCGTCCTCTGTCGTCCCCTTCTCCTTGTGCCCTCCATCTTTCCCAACATCGGGGTCTTTTCCAGGGAGTCTTCTCTTCTCATGAGCTGGCCAAAGTATTGGAGCCTCAGCTTCACTATTTGTCCTTCTAGTGAGCACTCAGGGCTGATTTCCTTAAGAATGGATAGGTTTGATCTTCTTGCAGTCCACGGGACTCTCAAGGGTCTCCTCCAGCACCATAATTCCAAAGCCTCAATTCTTCGGAGATCAGCCTTCTTTATGGTCCAGCTCTCACTTCCATACATCACTACTGGGTCAACCATGGCTTTAACTATACGGACCTTTGTTGGCAAGGTAGATTATACTGGACCATCCACACATCGTCCTGCTTTAGTTTGTTATGAGATGCTTCCCAAATATTGCTGCCTTATTGCCATCTGGAGGGGCACTCTGTAGGTACAGTGCAATAAAGGCGAGCCACGGACACGCATACCCCTTCCCGGAACCTGTGTGGTTTGAAATGTTACAGGCTTCCAGCAGGAAGTTATGGGACAAGCACTGGCTGAAAGCAAAGCAGTATGGTATGTTTGCCCCAAACCTTTCACAGATGCAAACAGTGGGATTTGTATAACCGCCCTGATGCCATAGTGCAGTGTTTCCCAACCTTTTTTGGGCAAAGGCACACTTGTTTCATGAAAAAAATCTTGAGGCACACCACCATTACAGCCCCGTGACGTCAGCGCGCAGCATCACGCCGGGAGGGACATGAATTGCTAGCAAATTACATAATCACCTCCTTGAGGGCTGGCTCATCTTCTCCGAAGGCAGAACCCCATTAATTAACAGCACAGACTCACACCATAGCCAAGACGAGGGGGGAAAACCTCAGTCATGCACAGTCATGCACATGTGGGGGCTAAATGATGATGAAGACCGGGCAGAGAGCAGGGTTCAAATCACCCCACCTGGCCAGGACAATCCCTGGGTGCTCCCTTGGGCCACTCGCCTGACCCACCTCGCAGGGCTGTTGTTGCGAGGATAACACGGGGAGAACCACGCGCGCCCCCGGGAGCTCCTTGGAGGAGAAAGCGGGTGATGAATGCAATGCACGAAATATATGAAAGGCGACCAGGTTTTGCAGGTGAGGGGCCCCCGCCAGCCTCCGCTTCCAACACCCGGCGCAACGACGCCGAAGTTTCCCCCCGGGCTCGGCTCGGGGAGCAGCGCTACTCCCCCCCCGGCTCCCCTTCGCCCTCCCGGCTCTCTCTGCCGCCCACTGGGGACCCCCCTCACCTGCCAAGTCCGGAGCGCTGGTGGAAGTTGCATGCATGCATGCAGGGCGCCGCGTTGCCATTGCATTGCACTGCACTCCATGCGACGCCTGCACGCATGCATTGCCTTGCACGCCCGCCAAGGGGTCTCCCCGCGGTCCGATGCGTCCCCTCCGGCGCGGATGCAGCATTGCAAAAATTAAAACCCCCCGACGCAGCCCTACCTGGGGGGCAGCCTCCGCCGCTCCGCCTCCGCGGGGATCCCCGGGCTCCATCCTGCCACCCGATCTCCGCGGGGGCGCAGGCAGGCTGCGCGGGGTCTGCATGGAAGAGCCCCTGCCCGCCCGGCCGCCGCCGCTGCGCTCATTCCATGGCCGGGAGAAGAGCGCTTCAAACAAAACGCCCGGCCCGCCAGGCCACGCTGGGAAACGTAGTTTGCGCACCCCGCGCGGGCGCGGAGCCCAAGGGCGAGGGGACTACGGATCCCGGCAGCCCCCGCGCCGGGGACGGAGGGGGAGAGGCCGGGTGCAGGGATGGAGGGACGGGTGGGCGAGCGAGTGAGTGAGTGGCAGCTGCCAAGCCTTGGCCGAGAGCCAGGAAGGGCCTCCCCGGAGGAGGAGGAGGAGGGAGGCGCAGAGCGGGAGGGAGGGAGGGAACCCCAGGGGTCACCTACCGACGGCGCCCCAATCGAAAATTTGACTTTTTAAAAAAAAAATCTTTCAATTTTTTTAATTTTTCCCGCAGCACACCAGGCAACATCTCGCGGCACACTAGTGTGCCGCGGAGCAGTGGTTGGGAAACACTGCCATAGTGAGCACAAAGCATCACCAACGCACATTAACAAAGAAGCTTGGAGGGGCTCTTTGTAATACATTTCCTGTTCTTCCTCTAAGTTGCTCAAACTTGTGGTGCTTATGAACTTATCTCCTTTTATCTTTCCCAACCACCCCATGGGATAAGGGTCAGGAGTTGGAGTCAGCTATAAATCATCCAGTGTCAGTGAAGTTAACTCTTTATTCAAGGAAATCAAAGCATAGGGGTCACCGTGATTCTTCCCAGGTCTTGTGCCAACGAGGCTGTTGCAAGCACCTTCCCACCTCTCTCTAAGGCTCCTTGCCCACATCTTTCCCCAGTAAACTGAGGCTCCTTCGCCTTGTCTCTCTTTGCTCTGCCTTCTTCATTCCTCTTTTTGTTCTGGGAGACCGGGGGAAGGGGTGCTGGATGCAACTCCCTGGGTTCTTCTACAGCCTGCTACTTCTCTGACTCCTGGCTCCCCTCCTCTCCTGCCTCTGATTCTGGACTGCCCTCTGCCACAGCCTCTTCCAGCTCACTAAACCCTGTTGCCTCTTCAGCTTCTGATACCTCCTCCTTCCAGGCTGCTCCCTCTTCTCTCTCCAACGACTCATCCTTGTCCCACCACCAATCCCCTGGTTCAGAGACTTTCCCCCCTGGTGGTGCCTCCCCCCACTTCCAATCCATGGCATCTGGCTATGCTGAGAGTTGACAGACTTCATGGCTAAGGAATGATTTGAACCCATGTTTTCTGGGTCCTAATGCAGCACACTCTCGATACTGTGCTCCCATACCGTCATGAGCACAAATCATCAATAAAAAGAACATCGGGGGGCAGGAGCAGATGTGGACACGAGAACCAAAGCAAATCATGTCATCAGACACCCATGTCTGGATTCCCCCTTTCCATAAGAGCAACAGCTATGGGAAGGCAGTTTGGATTGGGATCACACAATCTGGATTGGGAAGGGGGCTTGTTATCGTTACCCCTTTCTTAAAAAAACAACACCCAATTATTCAGTTTTCCAGTTTACATTTGTATTCAAATTATAATCATGCACATATAGGATTCTCTGAATCCTTAAACTTCCCTCCACCCATCCACGGGTTCAGCTGTTAATCTGTTTTTCAACTGCATCTTATAATATTCTCTATTCTTTCTTAAAATTCCCATTTTTTACCATAGTTCTTGTTACATTACAAGTGTTTTTACATTCCTGCCAAAGTTTTTAGTTGTTTACAGTGTTCTCCAAGGTAACTTACAAAAAATTTCCCAATTAAAGTTTCTGTCTTCTTGGTTTCTAATCTTCCCGGTCACTTTCATCATTTTGGCATAGTCCATCATCTTTATCAACCGCTCTTCTGCTACCTACTACCTATGATGCCTGTGTGTTGTGTCCACTTTCACAGGCAGTATAGCTCATCAGTTTCGGCATTCATGAAGACAAGGCTATTGCGCTCAGGTGAGCTGGCCAGCAACATCTGGTTGACCTGTGTAAGAACAGGGCAGTGAACTAGATAGGTCTTCAGTCTGATCTGGCAGGCTCTTCATATGTTCTTAATGTTAAAAAAGCTAGTTGTGGTTTTTTAAAAGAACCCAAAACAAAACACCTGCTTTTATTTTGCTTGGCCAAACAGGAGGAAAGCATTCCTTTGCGTGGTTTGATGCCAAGCGCTGGATACGAACTTGTTCTCTCCTAGATTATGCTGTGCTTCTGGGCACTGAAAGTTTCTTAAGAGGAGAGGGAAAGGGGTTTGTGCAGAGATGGATCTTTCGTTACATTCGCTGAATTCTGATCTTATTTTCCAGTTGAATGATTTACTGAAGAATGATGTTATGGTTTCAGTGTTATAGGTTTTGCATCACTTCTGTATACAGAATTCGGTTCTTGAATGTCTCCGTTGACAAACGTTTCGGAATCCAAATGCTGAAAACCCGGAAGTAAATGCTTCTGTTTTCGAATGCGCCTCAGAAGTCAAACGGCTTCCGCTGCATGTTTTTTTATTTTCACCATCAAAATTGAGATTCTCCCTTTGCGCCTCAGTTGTCGAATGTTTCGGAAGTCGAACGGTCTTCCAGAACAGATTATGTTCGGCAACCGAGGTTCCACTGTATAAAGAATGCGACTAATACAAAGGATGGATAAAATAAATGGATGGATGGATGACAGATAGCTAGATATGGGCCTATTCAAAGCCATCATTGTGTTTTTTCTTTATTATTCAAAGTATTTAAGCCCCACTCATCAGCTGCAAAAGCTCCCCAAGTGGCTTACAAATCAATTAAAATGACAGCCCCTCAGGCTTACAATCCAAGAAGACACAACACAAAAGGAAAAGGGAATGGGGAGAAAGAGGAAAACTGTGCTGCCCAAGCAGGCCCTTTCAATCTTCCAATTAGGCTTCTCTGCAGTTGTTAGAACTGAGCTGGAGTCGAAGAAGTCCCCTTTGTTTTCGACATCACATGCACGTTGCAAAACTCACACACTGCATTTGTTAACCCAGGAAAGTATAAAAAAGACATGCTATCTCACGATACTTTCTCTGGTGTTTGAACCCATTAAACTGCCATGATAGTAACTCCAGCCGCTGGGCGGGGAAACAAAAATTAAGAGCCCAGCTGGAACATAAAGGGATGGCTGTGCAAAGGAAATCAATGGCAGGATGCCATTCCCAGGCATGGCTTTGTTTAAGGACAAACAAGTGTTACAGGTGACTCCTTAATCCTCCACCTGCATAAATACAAGGCAGATCAGAATCTGTGATGACAAAAGGGATTCCAGAGCCTAAGGAAATGTAAAAGCTGCACTTTTTCATATATATATATAAAAAGAGGAGATGCAGTAACCAAACTTGGAGATCATTGGCACTAAACATTTAAATCTGCATCATACTACTTTAAGAATCCTGGGAGCTGCTGTTGGTTAATGGTATAGAGTGTTGTTATTAGGGAACCTCTATTCCCCACGGAATAATATTCCCCAGCGCGGGTGGCGCTGTGGGCTAAAGCCTCAACGCCTAGGGCTTGCCGATCGAAAGGTCGGCGGTTCGAATCCCCGCGGCGGGGTGCGCTCCCGCTGCTCGGTCCCAGCGCCTGCCCACCTAGCAGTTCAAAAGCACCCCCGGGGGCAAGTAGATAAATAGGTACCGCTTACCAGCGGGAAGGTAAACGGCGTTCCGTGTGCGGCTCTGGCTCGCCAGAGCAGCGTTGTCACGCTGGCCACGTGACCCGGAAGTGTCCCCGGACAGCGCTGGCCCCCGGCCAATAGATGTGAGATGGGCGCACAAACCCCAGAGTCTGTCAAGACTGGCCCGTTCGGGCAGGGGTACCTTTACCTTTACCTTTATTCCCCACACTAAGCTAGAATTCATAGTGTGATTTGACAACCTCTACACTAAAATCAAAACTGGAGAATATTCAGCCCTTTCCTCATTTAAAGGAAAATAACAGAATCAACAAACTGGCTTGTCCGATACTGTCCAAAGGATCTGGGCACCACACAGACTGTTTGGATTAGGATGTTGGTGTCGTATATGTCATCCTTAGCTTTTAAAAGTTAAGGCCTGCCTATTCAAAGCAGACCCAAGTACCCGGCTAACCCTTTCTTGAATATCCGATTTCTGGGTACAGATCTAAGCATTTGACTCTTTGTTCCTGAGCCTCATTCTTTCCATCACAGGGTCCAAAGGAATGCAATCTGTCCAGATGCCAGCACTTCTTAGGGAACTGGAATAGAGCAGCTCTGTGGTTTAAAGGGCTTATTCATAAAGGAGAACCAGGGAAGGCCAAGGAAACACACAGTACATCCTTACGGCCAGTTTAGTAGTCAACAGAGAGAGAAATGGGAAGCTGCCCTCCACCAGGCCGGTTTGTGAGCGTATGTAGCTCAACATTGGCTTCTCTGATTTGTAGCATCATCAGACAGACCAAGAGCTCAAAGAATCATAGTATTGTGGATTTGGAAGGGTCTGCCATCACCTGCTCCCCAAACCATTTAATTATAAGCACCAGGTATTAACGCATTGTTAATTGCTGATTTTTTATTTACTTTTTTACATTTCATTTATATACATGGATTGTGCATTGTTATTGCATCTTGCTTTTGATTTTTCTGCAAACCACCTTGAGCACAGATTTACTTGTGGAACATGCGGTTTATAAACAAAATGGCAATCAAGCCAGCAGACGTCTTCAGGAGAAGCATGGACTCTTAAGAACAGCAGTCCTTTGCCTCAAGGCTACTGCCTACCCCAGGGACGGGGAACTCACTCCCGCCAGAGGGACAAAGAACCTAGGGTTCTTTTTTTGCTGTTGTTGGGACTCCCAGCTCCCACCTGGCCAATGGCAGGACTCTTGGGGACGATGGTGGTAGTTCAACAAAAGGGAGAGGGCTTCAGGTTCTGCTTTCTGTGGAAGTTTTAAAGGGAAGGTGGTCAAGGGATAGGAAGACACCTGAGGCAGCTCTCCTTTGTTTCCCACAAACATATTAGGCTAGATTGGTGGGTTCATTGGACAGGGCTTAAGCTCTGAAACTTCCTTTCTTCCCTGAAAGGGGGGCGGGTGCAGGAGCAGATTTTGGTCTTTCAAATTTCAGAGGCCAAAATTCATCACCTGCCCCCAACCTCTTGCCTTTCGTTCTGCTCAACTTGCTACCTCATAGTTGGGCTCCCCTGTAGCGCCCCCACCCCAGGCTCAGTGCCCAGTGTGGCAGAACAGGTCACCTTGCCCGAAATCCACCTTGGAGGAGGGGGTATTTTCAACCTTCAGAAAACTTGTAAAGACCACTTTGTTTTACTGGATTTTTCACGTTTCGTGATTGCTCTTCCGATCGGATTATTTTCAGGGAATGGGGTAGCAGTGCCTGTTTTCTCTTACTGCTTTGGTGGTCGGGCGAGCATGGAAAAAGCAGGGAATCGATAAATATATGCTCTAGAACTGGGGCTCTAGGCAACCTAAGGCTCGGGGGCCAGATCCGGCCCAATCGCCTTCTAAGTCTGGGAATCAGCGTGTTTTTTCATGAGTAGAATGTGTCCTTTTATTTAAAATGTATCTCTGGGTTATTTGTGGGGCCTGCCTGGTGTTTTCACATGAGTAGAATGTGTGCTTTTAAAGTGGTACCACGGGTTAAGAACTTAATTCGTTCTGGAGGTCTGTTCATAACCTGAAACTGTTCTTAACCTGAGGTACCACTTTAGCTAATGGGGCCTCCCGCTGCCGCCGCACCGCTGCCACACGATTTCTGTTCTCATCCTGAAGCAAAGTTCTTAACCCGAGTTACTATTTCTGGGTTAGCGGAGTCTGTAACCTGAAGCGTCTGTAATCTGATGTACCACTGTATTTCAAATGCATCTCTGGGTTATTTGTGGGGCATAGGAATTTGTTCATTCTCTAAAGTTAAAAATCTGTCCAATATGTATAATTTATTGTTGGAATGGCATACAAAAGATCAGCAAGTTAAATCAGTGATGATCGATTGGGCAAGAGATGTGGGACACAATATAATGTTTGAAGACTGGGAAAGATTGTGGAGGAAAGGGGTCAAGTTCACTGCATGTACAGTGTTAAAGGAAAATATTATGAAAATGATGTATAGATGGTACTTAACCCCTGTAAAATTAGCAAAGATTTATCATAACAGTGATAATCTATGCTGGAAATGTAAAGAAAAGGCGGGTACCTTTTATCAAATGTGGTGGACCTGCCCCAAGGTGAAAGACTTCTGGGAGAAGATTTATAATGAAATGAAAAAAATGTTGAAATACACATTTATTAAGAAACCAGAGGCCTTTCTTCTTGGAATAACAGGTTTGGAATTGCCCTAGAAACTGTTTTTGTATGCCACAACTGCAGCAAGAATTTTGTTAGAGAAGAATTGGAAAACACAAGAAGTCCCTACAGTGGAGGAATGGCAGATGAAGATGATGGATTTTTCAGAGCTAGCCGACCTGACTGGAAGAGTCCGCAGCCAGGAGGAGGAGGAATACAAGGAGCCATGGATGAAATTCAAGGACTATTTAGTTAAATATGTTAAGATAATTTAATTGGAAAAACTTGCAAATTCCAGAAAGGGTTAGTATTTAAATATGTAATGTTAGAGATTAATATGTTTAAAGTCAAAATAGAAAGAAAGAAAGATGTTAAGTGATTAAGTTAATTTTATGAGAAAAATGGTTTTGGAAAACTGTTATAATGATATACACTGAAATTCAACTAGGGGGATTCGAGGAAGCCACTTAACAATGTTACTAAGATGGGTTTAAATGCAGTTGAGATTTTTGTTTGTTTGTTTGTTTGTTTGTTTGTTTGTTTGTTTTTGTAAAAATAATTTTAAAAAGTGGAAGGAAAAAAAGAGAAAGCGACTTGGCATCCGCGGCGAGCCATTTCTTATGTCTCCCAAGGCATCCCGATACATATGGCTTGCACGAAGTTTGTTTAAATTTCATTAACGTGCTAACAACCCAAGTGCAAAGAAAAGTGGAAAGTCTGGAATGGAAAGGAGGAAGAAATAAGGGGAGGAACGCTGCTCAAACTTTGCTTCACAAACCGGAGACCGCGGAGGAACGAGAACAATCGAGCAGTGGAAGAAGAAAAAAGTAGCCACACAGCGCAGGGCAAGAGGAGAAGAGGCCCACTGTGAATTCAAGCAGGTGGCTGAATGTTAACTTTGTCGCAAGTGACCCCCTTACCCTTTGCAAGTGTTGTCAGCTCTGGCGAGCAGAAATTGTTTTTGGCTGGAATCTGGCCCGGCCTCAGATTTTCCTCCTCCTCCTCTGGACTGTGCCAGCCTCCTCTTATGGAGATATTGCAGAAGCTGTCACATGCAAGCACACAAAAGGCCCGGAGAATATTAATGGGTTTCTTTGTTGTTGTTTTGTTCAAACCAGGTTGGCAAGTCTTAATTTTCTAGGGCAAATCACTCTGAAAGGACACAAGCGCCAGCTGTGTGTGCAGAAGTGTGCAGCTGTGCTACAGGAGGGTTGGGAGAGCCAAACAGGGAGGGGAAAAGATTACAATAAGCAAATTGTTTTGCCCGCCTCAATTAAAACCGGGTTAGCAAATATTTTTAATGTGGGATGAAAGCAGCCAGTCAGTCGCTTGAGGAGACCTTTGTCTGGCTGCAGGGCGGTGAGCGGTGGAGTGCTCAGGATTTGGGGGGCAGTGCCGAACCACCCCGATATTCTGAGATAATAAAAGGTGGCTTTTAGGCCTCCGGGGCTTCGACAGATCCAGGCAAAGCCGCTCTGGGGTTTAGCTCTGAGCCCATTTGTAAAGGCAGGGGTAGGTTCTGGAAGACGCAGTGAAAGCAGGGGACAGGGGTGCTCTGAACATGCGCAGAGTGCTGCTTTCTCACTACTGAATCACAGCTTCCTCCTGGTTTCTCAGACTCAACCAACAGACCACATAAGTGGCGCTTGCCTCACAGTGGTGGCAAGAAGCCGTTTGCACATTGCCCAGTTCCCTTTCATGTATCTTCTTTAGAGGTCTATGTGCCCCATCTGCCTTCACTACTGCAAGGAAAAGACACAGTTCTTAACTTCATGTTTAAGCCGAGGGAAAGAGGGATGAACAGGTGGAGGAAGTTACTAGCTACCTTTCCCCATCTCCCTATAAATGGACCCCAGTCAAACCATATTTAATTATTCGTAATGCCTCTGACAGGGATGAGGAGACGTCAGGATCGTGGGGTCTGCTTTAGTTTTCGGTTTAATTTAATAAAACCCCACAATCCACCAGCTAGAGAAAGACTTGTTATATGCTTAAAGCACTTTGAATTGTGCTTCCTCCGAAGAAACTGTAGTTTAAGGGTGCTGAGAGATGTTAGGAGATTCCCCTCACAGAGCTAGTTTTCAGAGTGGTTGAACAATTAATTTCCTTCCCAGCAAACTGTGGGAATTGTGGCTCTCTGTGGGAAACAGTTGGGTGTCTTAACAACTCTCAGGGGCAGGGGGACACATTTTGCTATTTTCCTTGATAAAAAAAGGAAGAAATGGAAGTTGGAAATCCTTGCAGACCAACTCCAGATTGTCAGTCGATCTTGATCTGCCCATCCCTGGGCATAAGTCTGTGACAAGGTGGCTCAGAAAGGAAGATGCTCAAAATTGCGGGAAAGATCAACGGGGGGGAGGGAAGGAGGGAAATTGTGGTGACAGTTGAGGGGAAGCCAAAAATGCTGAGGGGAAAGACAATGTGCAGGAAAGGCCTGTGGGAGAAGAAAAAGAAGGAACTGGGTGAACGAAGGCATCGTTTATTTTAGACATTTATCCCTGCCCCTCAGAGTGGCTTCCCCAGGGGCGGCTTACAAGAACAGAAGCAGTGGAGATTAGGGGGGTGCATTAGAAACAAATGAATCTCAGAGAGGTTTGGGACTTGTCCGAGCCAAACTGGCCTCCCTCTGAATCACCCCAAACGGAGCCTGGGGCCTCTCAAAACATTGTGAGCTGTTTGGAATGGCGGGGGGTGCGGTGAGGACCAAAACAAATCAATCATTGCAGAGTTCGGCTGCAAAATATTGAAACATTTCCCCCCAAGGTTGTGAGGAAAATACCAAGGTTGGAGGAGAGGGGAGGGTAGCTGGGTTTTGTGTGCATATTTCGTTTTGTAACCAATAGTGCTCTATTTTCTTTTCTTTTGCAGAAGAAACAAGAGCACCAGGGCTCTCCAATCACAGTGTTTTGGAGGAGGGACACTGAAGTAATTTATCCCCTTGTTCTTGTCTGATTTTGTGCTAGTTCAAGTTAGTGAGGCTTGCTTAGAAAATGCAGGACATCCACTTCCTTCTGTCTCCGTACCACGCGCCCAAACATCTACTCTTTTGTCAAGTCAGCTTTGCACTCAGGTTTCTGTGACTTTTGGCACCAATTCAGCAGGACGTAAGCCTGAAGCAGCCCCCACCCCATTCATTGTAACTCCGTAGCCCTTGCAACTATACTCCTGAAATTCTGCAAGTTACTTCGCTAGAAGAAACTCTACAACGTACATATACTTTTAATTTTACTGAAATTATTGCCCACAAAATTACAGGGAGAGAAGCCAATCCTTTTCAGACTCACCCCCTGCAATAAACTTTCAAAATGTGCAGCAAACATACACCTTGCATCTTCTGAAATTTGGCAACTTTCTTATCAGGGGTCACCGTATGTTATTTTCATACACGTTGCACACAAAACATGGCAGATAAAATGAATACTTTTTTAATCACCCCCAAATGGAAAAGGGGGTCCTTGCAGGAGAACCACTGTAGCTGCCCTTTTGAGCTTTGGCGGTATTCTTCCTCTTCATAGTGATACCATGCCTGCAAATTTCATCCAATCCTGCCAAGAAGAAACATTATAGAGACGTTATATGCACACTGAAGAAGTGTGCATGCACACGAGAGCTCATACCAATAACAAACTTCGTTAGTCTCTAAGGTGCTACTGGAAGGATTTTATTTTGTTTCAACTACGGCAGACCAACACGGCGACCTACCTTAACTCCCTACTGCAGAAAGTGTTGCCAGAGGGGCCTTAGAAGATTATCTCAAGTGCATGAACAGGCTCAACCAGAGAAAGGTAGACCGCTTCCATGTTGGGTAGGGCTTTATAGGTCACTGCCAAATTAGGAGCCTCGCCCTTGTGTTTTATGTTAATGGTAGGTTCTAACAAACTGTATCCAAAGGCCACTCAATGTGCAGCAGTACAAACAATATGGAACTTATTATAGCAGGGCATAACTCCAGCAGTTACACATCTTTGCAGCATAACCAGCTGTGGGTTTGGCATCGGGTCACTCCTGTTTGTGTGTGCATGGCATGGGGTATTACATGCCGGGACACGGGTGGCGCTGGGATCTAAACCACTGAGCCTCTTGGGATTGCCGATCGGAAGGCCAGTGGTTCGAATCCCCGCAATGGGGTGAGCTCCCGTTGCTCTGTACCAGCTCCTGCCAACCTCGCAGTTCGAAAGCACACCAGTGCAAGTAAATAAACTGGCACCGCTCCAGTGGGAAGGTAAATGATTTCCGTCACGGTGTCCTGTTGCGTCAGTAGCGGCTTAGTCATGCTGGCCGCATGACCTGGAAAACTGTTTGTGGACAAACGCCGGCTCCCTTGGCCTGAAAGCAAGATGAGCGCCACAACCCCAGTCACCTTTGGCTGGACTTAACCGTCCAGGGGTCCTTTACCTTTTTTTTTTTTTACTTGCTTTAAAACTGTAATTGATTTTATGAACTGTTTCTATTTTACAGTGGTACCTCGGGTTACATACGCTTCAGGTTACATACGCTTCAGGTTACAGACTCCCCTAATCCAGAAATAGTACCTCAGGTTAAGAACTTTGCTTCAGGATGAGAACAGAAATTGTGCTCCGGCGGCACGGCAGCAGCGGGAGGCCCCATTAGCTAAAGGGGTGCTTCAGGTTAAGAACAGTTTCAGGTTAAGAACGGACCTCCAGAACAAATTAAGTACGTAACCAGAGGTACCAGTGTACTTTGCATACTAATTTTATTATTGTGAAAACTTCTGGCCCCGAGGAAAGTAACCACAGTATTAAATCACTCACTGAAGGTAACGAAACTGAAGCTATGTAACTTGTGGCTGGAATTTCGTTTGACAAAGGGGAGGAATTTAGGGCATCATTCTATTGAACCAGACAGGTAAACAAAGGGAAAGTCTGCCATGAGACACAAAAGCCCATTGGCCTTCAAATGGTTATTACAACCCCAGATGTGACCCAGGACGGATTTCATACCAACGGCACCACCAACTGTGAATTTTTTTCAATGGAGGAATAAGGCAGACTCAAAAGGTTCAAGGTTTGTTTTGTTTGCAGACAGGAACAAGATAAAGGGCATCGCTTCACCCATCTCTTTAGCTGTACACATACATCAAGAATGAGAGGGGGCCACTAGGGGGCGCATTGGAAGATGGCCGACAATACCATCTCTCCGACCCACACGGGGTAATTAAGAGGCTGTTATGGGAGTAGGCAGCCTCCCTTGCCCCAAGGAAATGGGGAACACTGCCCTTGCCTGCTGTGCCCATAAATCACCCCCTAATTTGAAAGAAGGGGGTGAGGGCCCTAGGCAGAATGCCACCGTGTGGACCTCGGCTCTCCTGGACGCTGTCTCTGATTGCGCACTAGCTGCAGCAATTTGGAATAATTAATTACAAAAGAAGCAAATGCACATATTTCAAGTGAAGAAGGGGAGTGAAGTCTGCTAATTTAAGTGACCTCTGCGAAAGAAGACAACGGGTTGGAGAAACAGGAATATTTTATGATGAAGATACACCAAAGGCTGGATATGTTGACAACGGGACTGAATGGGGGGACGGACCTTTTTTACTTTCCTTCTATGTGATTTACAAGAACCCCTCCTCATTAAAATCGTCGGTTGAACTGACCCAAGCAGGATGATTAAGGTCTGCGTGGAGATAAACTTTAACCAAAAAGTATGCTTTATGGAGATCGAGAAGCAATAAGAGCTTTTGGAATGGCGCAGCAATTAATTCGGAGTCACCATCTTGCCAAAGGATTTATAGCCGAGAGAAGGAACGGACTTGTTTTCAGACTGCATTCCTGGTGAATCTCCTCAGAGGTTTTGAGAAAGGAGGCAGATTGGTGAAGATTAATGACGCTAAGACTGTTTTGATGTATGGAAGTGATGTTACATGGAAAACGTCTGGATATGGCTACTGGATAAAATAAAAAAAATCCACGCAGGATTACAAACTGTCTAACCAGCTTGTGGAGACTATCAGAGGTCACAAAGAGAAAGGAAAAATATATGAAAATAACAACAAGAGATGTGGAAAAACAAGAAGAAAGGACTGGATAGTACTGTGAACATCATAAGGTTAGATTTGTGGACATTAAAATAGCAGTAAGAAGCAAGAAGTTGATTGGATCCCCTTCAGAACTTGAAATATGGGTACCCCCAACAAAAATTTAAAATTCGGCTGTGTAATTTGGAATTTATGTAATTTGGTTTGATTTGATGTGATTGGTCGGTTAATAAAAAAATATTCTTAAAAAAAAAGAATGAGAGAGGGGGGCAATTTTGCAATCACATGTATCATTCAGGGAGCTACAGGTGGCTCTAGCTTCTTAGAATCAGAGTTGGAAGGAACCATGAGCGTCATTTAGTTCAACCCCCTGCAGTGCAAGAATCTTTTGCCCTACTGGGACTCGAACCCACAACCCGGCAATTAAAGAGTCTCATGCTCTACCAAATGAGCCATCTCAGTTCTTGAAAGTGCATGCTCAGGAACAAACCTAGCCTTGCCTCTGCATAATACGTGAAATGCTCCATCTTTACATATTTTTTGAGGGGAGATTAAACACAATGATTAGCCTCTTTCAACCTTAGGGTCCCCAGATATTGTTGGACTACAACTCCCATCATCCCTTGCTAGGAGTACCAGTGGTCAGGGATGATGGGAGTTGTAGTCCGACAGTATCTGGGGAACCAAAGTTGAAATAGCTCCTCAGTGGGGAAAGTAAGGGGGGGGGAAATACTGGTTAAATCCCAAGTGCCTTCCAACATAATTTCTTCTCCGCCATGAATTTTTAGAACAAGAAGAAAAGGATTTCTTTTGTAACTCTAACATGTTTTATTTAATAAAGACAGCAGTTCTAATCACGATTGTCACAGTTTCTTTTTTTCCTTTTCTTAAAACAGCACATATCAACACACAATTGCAAAAAAAAATCTTGAGAGAAAAACTCCACACGGAAACTAAACACGAAGGGAAAACTGTCAACGCCTTTTTTTGTGTATATATGCGATTGTCGAACCTAAGCTAAACACAGTATAGACCTAACACTGGGGGTAGGGTGGGGGAAATAGTTCACTATAAAACAGTGAAAGAACTTTTTTTATATAAAATATAGCTCATTCCAATAGCTTTTCTACATACTGTATACTATAAAAAACTCTCCCACAAAAAATTAGTGTCTTTAAATATACATATTTGACTCTGAACTGCATCAAAATTAAAAGCAATTAAAAATAACTGATTTATCTTTCTCTCTTTTCCTTCTTCTTTCAAAACGTGTTTTTTTTTCCTCTTCACAGTATCGGTTTGGAGCATAAGACAAATCCAGTGTATTGTTTAAGTAAAGCAGTTTATCGTGGTAAAATCCTGACTCGGGCTGAAATCAAAACCGAGAATGGGAGTCGAAAAGGACTTTCCAATTATGCTCTTTGCAAGGCAGAACAGCTGCTGCATAATAATGAAGACACCTCAATGTGCAAGGTTTTAGTACTTTCCTGTAGAGTAAGGAACCTTTTTTTCAAACAAACAAACAAACATGCTCAGAACTATTGCAACCTTAAAAAAAAACAACCCAAAGAACAAACAGAAGTAATCTCAAAAGTGCAAACTTCTTTTTTTAAAAAAACAAAACAAATAAAACACCAACCCAGAAAAGTTGCGAGAGAGAACAATAAAAAAGACAATGCTTTGACAATTCATTTAATGTGGGCACACCTGTCATCTTCATCCCCTCCCCACTGCAGCCCAATGCATGCCCCTTGCTAAAAAGTTCAAGATTCCTAGACAACACTCAGATGCAAACTCTTTTCACCCTCTAATACACCAGCAGACTCCAATGGTGTCATATGGCACTTCTAAAAAAAATTAAAATTAAAATCCTTCTACAAAAATACCAGGAGGAGGAAGAAGCAAACATGTACCCCAATCCAGAGACCTAGGCACATTCACTGTCCCGTTCATTACAACAGGAGGTGGAGATCCGCTTGGAAGAAGCATCTCACCTCTGCCGACAGGTGTTTAGGACTGCAACTGGTCCAAAACTTTTGCAAAGCACCAGGCTGGCTATTGCAGTTAACAAAGATTCCATGTGCACACTGGAATTCTCACTGGGATGAGGAAATGAACAGCCCTACATTCTACGCACTGACTCACACATTCTCGCTTCTTAAACATGTAAAGAAATAAAATTAAATTTACACAAAGATTTCAAGCCTGTTATTCTGAAAAAAAAAGCTCAAAGTAAGCATTCCATTAAAAAAAAAATCTAATAAATACCGTATCAAGTATCATCAGGAGGAAGAAAAATATATTTATATAACTTAAAAGTTTAAAACAGAAAAGAAATAACTTAATTTTTGAAAGTTTTGTTCAGTGCTATTTCCAATCCAAGGGTTTTTTGGGGTGGGGGTGGGGGAAGGGGGAACATGAAGTAAGACCACAGTACCATAGTCACATATCTCAGGCATGTACTGCTCTGACATGCCTCACATACGTTAGCAAGAATATTTGTACAGTAACAAATGAATTCCATTTAGACGTTTTATAAATAGAAGTAAAAATTCACATTATATGTGCGCTCGTAATTTAAGAGAGGAACAGGAAAGGAACTGCAACCCATCAGTTTTTATCTGAAGAAAAGGGAGTTGCTTCCCTCACAATTCCACCACCACACTACCTCAAATAGTGTTTCTATAATGATATTAATATTGCTCCTTCATAGCATAACTTCCTAAATACATTGGATAGGAACTAACAGGGAAGACATGTGTACAGGAGAAAGAAAACCACACGCACAGAGCTATGCATTTGTTCTGGTAGTTGAGGAGGCAAGTCTCTTTTTAAATCTCAGAGGGTTGTCTCTTCAGCAGTGAGAACTTTTGTGGCAAAAATCAAAGAAGGTTTTGGGTGAGCACCTCATCCCCTCCCGTGGCGTCATGTCCCCTCTGGGCAGGGGTGGTGGTATCCCATTAATTAGAAATGCAGGACTATGTTGTCTTATTCTGCAGGATAACATAACATGCCCCTTAGGGCAAATTATTTCAGTGCTTCCATAATATTAAAGAAAACCCATGAAAATTCCAAATGAGATGGTTTTCACTTTAAGAGAATCCGAAAACATCCGTAAATTTGACTTGGCAATCCTTCTACAGTCCCATTCACTAGATGCCAATGCCACAGAATTACATTCAAGTGCAATCTTTTTTCTTTCTTTTTTTCAAAGTTTCGCGTAGGCAAAAATATACATTGAATGGATTTAAGAAGGCATAACCTGATAGGTAATGACGTTACTAGAAAGACATTCTGGAATTAGGCAGAAATATGTTGAAGTAACACCCCCAGATTTGTTCCAACTCTACAGCGTTTCAATCTCTCTTAACCAAAGGAAAAAGGAACCCGCACTCCCCAAACAATGCGACAAAGCTTTGCTTGTCTGGAGTGAACCATGTGAATGGCCAAGTGGAACTTGGCTAAATCTGACCCTACGGAGACAAACAGTTAATATCACCAGGAGCAAAACAAAAAGCAATGTAAGAAAAAACATTGGGGAGATTTAAAACTTTTAACATAGTGTAAATCCTTAATTGAGTGTAAGCCACTTCCAGCTCTATGGAACAAGAACGTGCATCACACAAAAAGACTTCTCCAGAACACGGCAGACATCCTAGTAGTTTTGAAATGCTGAACGTTTCTTTTTCAAGAAACGGTCCTTCAAACTGCCTGCACGCTGCAAAAAACAACCACCAACCACCCTTAAATAGCATTCCCACCCCCCTTGAAGAAATGGTAGTGATGGCACCTTCCCTTGCTCCGACCCCCTGATTCAAACTTCCTCTGGGCCCCATCTGAGCCCACCCTTTCTCCCCACGCTTCCCCCACCAGCTGTTCTGACCAGATGTGTTCTCTACAAGGGTCAAGCGAGGCCCGGTGAGTTCAAGGGCGCGGGGTGGAGGGATGAAAAGAAAACCAAGAAATAAAAAGCGGCGCTCTGTTTCCTGATTAGTGTCCTATTTCTGACTTGCAGATGCTCTTAAAGGAGCCAACCCCCCATGCTAAGAGAAAGGGAGAAAGCAGCGAGAGAGAGCACGCAAGAACAAATATACATGCCTCTGTGCATTCAACAGGAGCATTTGCACGCACGCAATCCATTAAGTGTGCAGGGCAGTACATTCACCAGCTTAGCTTGCTGCTCAAAACTGGAAAAGGGGCAAGTGAGCCACAATAATAATAATAATAATTAAAAACAGAACGACCGGTTCTGTTCCTATGCCTTTAACCGTAAGTCTGAAATGCATGGGCTAAACATTAGCAACTGCTAATTCATTTCTTCATGGCAGGAGTTAAATGGTACCAGCTCATAATGCACTCTTGGCTAAACTGGCACACCTATGCTTCGGACCACCACTCCTGTCTGGGGCTGATGGAAACTGCAGGCCTAAACATCTGGAGGGTGCCAGGTTGGCTGAGGATGTGCTAACAGCTGTAGGAGAAACTACAGGTGTATGAGGCAGCTACACGGGGAGGCATGGTTCACAGGTAGCACCCCCAACTTATGCCCCAAGGGAAGGCAGGTGCAACTGCAAGAGGAATGGGTGGAGATTCAGGTATCCCTACCTACTTTCACAAGAAGATGCCACCATCACAGAATGGGGAAAGCTCAATAGCACCTTGGCTGTTCAGCTCCCCATCTTTCTCCCTTACACAAACCATGCCTGCAATTCACCAAGGAATGGAGAAGATGGAATCTTTTGGTGGATTGGTGCCTCTGACCAATGAGCACCCAGGAAGGGGAACAAGGCCTTCTCAAGGCCTGATCCAAGAGGGCATTTACTTGCAAGAAAGCGGCTTTTGTTAGAAGCAAAAACTGGAGAGCTCTTAGAGAGATGCGGTTTTTACTAAGGTGGCACAGTTAGGATGTCTGCACCTCCCTAAGTATCTTTTCTCATGGCACATCAAAACTTCATGAATCGAGGCCTTTGCAGGCAGGCCTCAGCCAAACACCTGCCTGCTCCTTTTTTGTAGCACAAAAATGGCTTCTCTGCATGGAGGCCAGGTTTACATTCACAGTTCTGCACAAGGTGAGCGACAGGTAGGGTTAGCAAGATGCAAAGGAGGAGAGGGTCTCCTGCACCTTTAATAGTTGGGTAGAAGGGGGAATTCCAGAGGCATGCAACTATTAAAGGCACAAGAGCTCCAAATCCTTTCCCCGCTGACCACCTAGCCATAGGGCACACCCACTCCACGCTGGGGTCATTTGTGAACCAGGCCTGAGAGATGACGCCCCACAGGTTGAAATATTTCAGCACCATTCACTAGAATTGCAAACCTCCCCCCTTAAAAAAAAATGGAAGGGGGGAAAAGAGCAGCAAAGTGAGAGCTTAAGTTAGTAGGACCAGTTTCCAAATACAGAACACTTTTGCTGTAATAGTCAAGAGATTTTGCAGGATGGCCCTACATTGATTTCCACTGTTGTTCTACTGTGTTTTTAGTACGTTGGGAGCCACCCAGAGTGGCTTCTGCTACCCAGTCGGATAGGTGGCATGTAAGTAATAAATTTGTTGTTGTTGTTATTATTATTCCAGACCCGAGTTAGTCTAAGTATTCTAGATAGTCCCCATGAAGCACAAGCCTTTGTCCCAGCTATCACTTTCACACTGCCTGAAGTTCTATTTGTCTGGAGCATATTAAAAAGGTTGAATCGAAAAAGTTACATCCAGAGTGGGAGAGAAACTCAGACCAATGCGTTCCAAAACTGCCTACTTGATGCACCTGCAATAGAGAGATGAACGATAATTTTTTTTGGGGGGGGGGGAGAAGGCGGCTCCTATATAGGCAGCACACTCTGTCCTACCTAAACTGCCGTTTGGGATCAAAGTTCACACCTCTCTCATTCTCTCTCCAATTCCTTTTAAACTTGCAGAGGGTGCAAGAGAACACCCTCAAAACCAGCAGGGCAAAACATACCTGTAGCATCAGAACAACCCACTTGGCACAGACCAATTAGGCCAATCAACTGGATTAAATCAGCTTCTATCCAAAGGATTTTGGATTAAGCTATCTACAGATTAAGATTCATTTTACCTGCCACACACAGAAAAACAACAACAGAACGTTAAGTGTCGCCACCGCTGCTGGCCTAAGGTGGGCCAGGGTGGGAGGGGTAGAACCAATGCTGCCTCTCCCCCCCCCCCCGGCAATGAAATGTAGACCTACATTATTCTCCACCCTCCTTCCCCATATCATTTGCCCAAAGCGAACCGGCATGAAGAGCAGACAGGTGTCTTTTGAAACGACAACAACTTCCCTCAAACCACCAGCGACTTTACAAGGCCACAATGAAATTTGCGGATGTGTCTGTACAAATCCCCGGACTGCGTGAAGCGTCTCTCGCACCACTTGCAGCCGTGGGGCTTCTCTCTCGTGTGCACCACTGCGTGGCGGCTGAGGTTATGGGAGTACTGGAAGCTCTTGCCGCACTGGCCGCAGGTGTACGGCTTCTCCCCGGAGTGAGTCCTCTCGTGCCTCTTCAGCGTGTACATGCAGGAGAAGGTCTTGCCGCACAGAGTACAGGTGGGCACCGACCCGTCCGGAGAGAGCCTGGTCCGAGAGCCGTCCTTGTCTCGGAAGTGGGAGCTGAGGTGGAGCTGCAGGACGTGCGGGCTGGGGAAGACTTTACTGCAGAGCGGGCAGATGCAAATGTGCCCGGTTGGCACCACGACCCCCGAGGACGAGACGTCGGAAGAGGCCATGTCGTCCTCGCTCGCCTCCCGTTCCTGGTCGATGTCTTCCTCCGGCGTCACGGGAGCGTCCCCGTTGCTGGCAACAAACATGGTCCCCAGCCCTAGGGCCAGGCTCTGGCCAGAATTCCCAAAGCCCTGGCTTTCTAGGCCCCTCTCCTCGCCGTCTTCCCCGTCCGACAGAGACTCTTCTTCGTCTTTGACAAAGGGCTCGCTCCCCTGCCGCGGTGGCCCGTCCGCAGCCAGCTGCCCGAAGATGTAGGAAGGCTGGAAGCCATCTCGCCCTGCCAGGGGCTTGAAAGACAGGTCTAAAGCACACTCGGCCTCCCTCAAAGCCAAGGGGTGGCGAGGAGGTCTTTGGGACGCAGGTCTCGCCGAACTGCTGATGTTCGCCCTTGTTTTTTCAGCTGCCACGGTGTCCAATTCTGCCTCGCCTAACACAGAGCCGACGAGATCGGGAGACCAGCCTGGGTAACTGCTGCCCTTATCCTTTCCAGCAGAACGTTCGTATTCTGCAGCAATCATTTTGTATTTCTCTCCGGGGCTGAACTCGCTGTGCCCCAAGGGTACTCCGTCATCCAGGTCCCGGGCGTCCTTCTCTGAATGGGCCCCGCCGCTGCCGTTCGTCTTCTCGTCCACGCACAATTCCTTATCTTTCAGCTTGCCCTTGCAGACTTTCACAATGTCGTACATGTGTAGATAGCTGGCTGCGGCGAGCACATCCTCGACCGGGAGGCTGCTGAACTCCAGCTTGCCTTGGTACATGAATTCGAGGAGCAAGCCGAAGGCCGGGGCGGTGACGATGTCACTGTTCAGATGCACAATGTCCCTTTTGTCTAGCTGGTCCCTGTAGAAAAGATGGAAGTACATGCTGCAAGAGGCGAGGACCGCTCTGTGGGCTCGGAACTGAGCGTCTCCAACTAAAACAGTGCAGTCACACAGGAAGCCCTGGTGACGCTGCTGACTCAGACACTGCAGCAACTGCCGGCTATGGTCTGGAAACTCCATTCTTCCTTCATAACCTGTTCAAAAACAGGAAAAACTTGAATGCTACTATAAAAGCCACAGGCCTCCTGAAGCAGCTGTTAACAAACAAACAAGAGTGGCGGGGGGGGGGGTTTAAACTGGAGCCTTGGAGATAACAGTTCAACTGTTCATCGTCTATCATTTCTGTTTGAATTGCTTAAAAAGAGAGAGAGATGCCTCCCACACCAGAACACCTGCTTCAAAAACAGGAAAAACTTGACTCTTAAGTAAACCAAAGCTTCTAAAGGAAGTAACGCCCCCAGCCTTTGTCTTAACAGCAATCAGCTTTAGAGGAAGGGAGAGAAGACTTTGCTTTTTTGTGCATTCCTGGAAATCTTAACTTTGGGACACCGCCCCCCCCCCCCCGTAGCTATTTTATATATTAAAAGTGTACACACAGTTTTACAAAAACAAGTGCATTTTGCATCCTCCACCCCCTGAAAATACCTTCATTTGTGAATAATCATACACACACCGTCTTTTTTTTTTTAACAAAAAGATAATCTTCCCACTCGAAAAAAGAAAACCAGCATTTCATATCTATCTATAGATTGCCCTGGAAGTTATTAAAAGCAAAAGGCACCTACACACACCCCAAACAAACTGCAGTAAGACTCCTTTAAGTTGGTTGGTAGTTTCTTAAGACACCTTACCTTGAACAGCTGCTGAGCAGGGGGTTGAAGGGCTCATTTGGAGAAAGAAAATACAGTCTCCTTTCTCTCCCCCCTCACGTCCCCCCAAAAAGAGTTATGGAAGAACTCAAGCTCGTTTGGGTTTCTGTTTTGTTTTTCACCCCTCCTTGCCTTTCCAAGTGGGTGATCACCCTAGGGATTGGGAAGATCAGGGGTTTTCTGCTAGCCAGTAACGGAAGAAAGCTTGTATGTGTGTGAAAAAAGAGTGGGGGGGGGAGAGAAGAGAGGAGCGAGGAGCGAATGGGAGGGAGTGCTCCGTTTGCTAATTACACCGCAAGCTGGAAAGTCAGCTGCTCTGACTTCACTGCGATGGAAATGCAACCTCCAGCTGTGCCCCTTTTAATGCCATATGTTACTTCAAATCTAACTACCAGCCAACCACAGCTTGCTGCCTTTTAAAGTTCCAACAACCGCCCCCCCCCAATTATAGCCATCTATTAAATCTCAAACTTAAACTGAGCGAGTCCTTCCCTCCTTCAAAATCCTGCCGCCGCCACTACCCACCTCCTCCTCCACCACCACCCCGGGAAAAGTTACTTAAATAACAAATCGTATTACTCGAAATGGAGGACATAACCGCTTGACCTTTGGAGAGGTGCGGGGCGCAGCAGCCGGAGGAGCTGAAAGTTCGGCACTTGCAGTTTGAAAACTTTTTCCGGGGGGGTGGTCAAGGGGGGGGGGGAAACCACACACAAACATATATCTTAGATCCGGAATTCCTTCGGCTGCTCTCCCCATAGCCGCCGCCGCCACCACCAGACTTCTTTGCAACTTTTTAAAGCCAACCCGCTGAGCTCTCGGCCCCCTTTGTGCTCCAAAGCGCAGCCCCAAAGCGCACGGATCCGCGTGCAATCCCAGCTGCCAGGAAGAGCGGGGTGGGGGCTGCTTAGCTTTGGAAAGGTGGAATGCGCGGAGGAAGGGGGGGAGAGAGAAATCTCGAGGCACCCACCAGCACCGCCGCAGGCTCCCCTCCCCCCCCCCCGGCCTTTAAAAGCAATGGAGAAAGTGCAGCAACCACAACACAACACACGCGCAGAGCAGAGCAGAGCAAGCGTTTTACTCACCAGCCTGGCCGGGTGTTGCTCAGGGGTGCCGCTGGAGATCTGCATGTGCGCCGCTCTCTCCCTCTTGCTCTTCCCCACCCCGACAACTCCGCTCCCCAAACTCCGAGCCTCTCCCCCCCAGATGTGTGTGTGTACGCGCGCGCGCGCGTATGTATGTGTGCGCGCGCCTCGCCTCCCCACCGTCCGGGTTGCTCCGCGCGCTATTTCTTGTTGCTGGCAACCCAGCAGCGGTGCAGCGCTCCTGTGTGTGTTGCGAAGCAGGTTGTTAGCCAGAGCGCTCTCGCGATACTTTCCCTGCATATGGGGGAGTGTGTGTGTCTGTGTGCATGCTGGTGTGTGCATATGTCTCTCTCTCTTTTTCCCTTTAGCTCTGTGCGCTCTTTCTTTTTTTCTCTCTCTCTCTTCCCCCAGTTCACACACAATAGCACTCTGGCGGCGGCGGCTGCAGCGACTGACGCCTCCGCGCCCCGTGGACGCCGCTGTCTGCTGCTCGCAACCCGGAAAAAAATACACATTAAAAAAAAAAAATCCAACCCCCACCCAGCCACTCCACTCCCTCCCTCCCCCCGCCTTAGTCGCCAGACTGCCAGGGCTTCTGTTCTGGGCAGCGGCAACAGCAGCTGCTGTTGCGTCCTCAGCTGCTGCTTTGCATTTGTAAATCCTCCTCTCTCGCTCGCTCTCTTCCCCCCTCCCTTGTTTTTCCTTCCCTTTACCCTTTACCCCCCCCCCCCGCGTCCCGATCCCAACTCTCCAGCTGCTGCAGCAGAGGCTTGGAGGAGGAAAGTGCTTGCTGTGTCCTTGCGGCTACGGCGCGTCCAGACATCCAGCGGCGCTCTCTCTTAATGCAAACTCTGCTATAGCTTAGCAAAAAAAAAGGGGGGGAGTTTGAAGAAAAGGAGGTGGGGAGGGTTGGAAAGAAAATACAGCGAGGAGTCCCTCGGCAATGTTTTGGAAAGAAAAAACACAGTGGAGGCCTCTTTAAGCATGCAAAAAATGATTTTTTGCAGTATGTAAATTATTTGTTTTTGCAACACTGTCCGGACTTTAAAGAAAAAAAAAAGTTGGGCGGGATTAGACTCCGCTTGCAGAGACTTTGGAAGGAAAGCGGGCGCCGCTTGTTTGCAAGCGCGAATGAAGGGGGACAACTGCCAAGACGACTCTTACAGGCTCCCGCGTTAGCAAGCAACCGCAAGAAAACGTGCGGAGAAATAACACAGGCCGGCGATGTGAATTTGAGCCTTGGGGTTCTCCTTGGGCGCGTTGCTTTCCATCAGTTTTTCGCTTCTTGGGGAACCAGTTGCGGAGCCCTTGCGCCCGGGAGGCTGTGTTTTGTTTTTGCAATGCGCTGAGTGCGCTTACTCGCGAGTCGGCTTCTCATGCAAGGGAGGTGCCTATTGGCTCCAGGGCTGTGATCCTGCAGGCAGTCTCCGGGAAACCAGTATGGGACTTGCCTCTGGGTAAAGATGCTCGAGGGGTCGCCTTGCCCAGAAATGCCCTTTCCTGGTTTCAGTTGGTTTTTCTCCTTTTCAAGTGGGCACTAAACAAACGAGAAGGGTGGTCTTTGCCAACGAGTCCGGGGACGGACTTTGCTTGCTTGGAAAAGTAAACTTTCCCGAAATCAGGCGTGCTGCAAAATTAAGGTTTTTTTATGACTACATCCCTGCGTATACTTACCTGGAAACACGCCTCGTTGATCACGGTGGGAACTGCTTGCTACGATTGTACTACGAGGTCCCGATTCTGTGAACACTTGGCTAAGAAGCAAGCCCCGCCCCCATCCGACACAATGGGTCTTACTTCCGAGTAAACATACATCTGGTCGCGCTGCAACGATGGGAGCTTATGTGAGGCGGGGACCCGTGGGACCCGATCCGATGCGTGCCTGCTTGGAAGTATTCCGCAATACGTATATAAAAGCCTTGTGTAATGCCCGATCCGGTTTGCGTTGGTGAAAAGTTGCGTTAAGCTGCGACCTGGAACGCGCTTTCTTGGGAGTAAGTCCCACTGAAAATGGGCTTTACTTTCGAATAGACAAACTGCGAAAACTAGCAAGAAGAGAGAAGCCAATTTACGGGCTTTATTGCTTGTTTATACAGAGAATGTTAGTTAATAAGAGGTTAGCTTTCTGGTTCAATAATTTTCCACAAAAATAATTATTTGTAAATACTTCCGACAACTCGTCTGAATTTGAATCGCCCATTCACTTGGTGGCATAGGTGCCAACTTCCTTGGTGCCCGAACACTCACAAAATTCCCCATGAAGGCACCCACAAATTTCGCTACGGGACACCCAGTTGTGGAGCCAAGTTGGCACTCCTGTTCGGTGATTATTTTTTCAGGGGTTTGACTATTGTTTCCTAGGAAACGTGTCTGAAATCGCGGCTAGACTGCAATCCTTATGCGTACAGCACGATCCTAGGAACATTTACTCGGGAGTAAACCCCCACGAGACTCTCCCCACCCCAGAATAGTGAGGTTATGTGTGCTTGCCGCTTTAATGGGGCACGATTTGCTTCTCAACGAAACACGCGTTGCGTCTTGCTGCGCCCGCTGCAATCCTAATGCTCATTTGCTCAAGAGTCATCGCCATTCACTTCATCGGGGCTTACTCTCGAGTAAGCAATTCTTCGGATCCCGCTGCAGAGTGTTAAAAGTGTCACATACACAAGCGCGCACGTTATGCAGCCGGATAGCCAGAGCTTAGCAAGGGTTTCTCCACCGGGTGCGCGCAGATCTGCGAGACGCAACAGCTTTGCAACGTGCCAAGTTGGGCCACTTCCATTGTGTCCTCCTGCCGAGGAAACAGGAGCGAGACTGCCAAGCAAGCGCCATTGGCCCGCCCAGCAATGCTCGCATTTCCCCTCCTTCGTCTCACTCGTGGATGTTCGTCAGGAACCGGGAGAGCCGTGCTTTTTTGGGCCCCGGCGAGGCTAAACCGTGCAGGCGCCTCGGCTGGGAACGAAGACGCGCCCCAACCGGCCCTCAAATCTGTAACGGGCCACGTGGCTGGGACGAGGGCCAGCTCGCCAGCATGTGCGCCCGAGAATAAGCATGACGCAAGGATGAGATCATCGCGGTGGGTTTCCTTTGCCTGCGTATTTATGCATTTGCCGCATAATAAAGCTAGGTGCATTTGATCGTATGCCTGTACTGCAGCTGGACAGATGCAAAAGCAGCCCCCTTTTAAGAGTGTTTTTAAAACTGGAAATTCAACAGGTGTAGCTGGTGTGTTCTGTTTGGCTTGCAAAGAGGTTATATGGAACAGTCATCCTGATCGGCTTGCAAAGTGGTTAGATACCTTCCCTTTAACCTCCTGTTCATGCCACATTTTCTGCATCACTTTCCTAACTGCAAAATGTTAGGATTCCCCCCCCCCCCAAAGTGGCTGTATTGTGCCAGGGCCACAGAGCACATTAATTGCACTGAATGTCTGGTATTCAATTGAATCCTCCTGCCAAAATTCTGACCGTTTGGAGAACCACACTGCACCTTATAGTAAATGCTACACCTGGAGAAATGCAGGTTGAATACCTTCCATGCAGACCCCCTGTAGACTACCGTACTTGTTGCATGAAGTTGGAAGCACAGTAAAAAAAAATAGTGTTTCACACATTCACTTATATGCATAATGAGAACTCAAAAAAAAAAAAAAACCCAAACGAATGTGTGAATGAGTCCATGCTCTTGACAGGACTACAGTGGATCTGAAAGTCAAATTATCTTCAAAAAGGTCATGTTGTCTGCACAAATTCCCTAGGCACTTGGCATTTATCAGCTGATAACTTCCTTGAATCAGAAAGTTGGGGAAACTCCTCCGTGTTTCCAAGCATTAAGTTTCAGCTAATCCTGCAGTGAAATTCCCAAGAGACCATAAAATTAGGGCAGCTCCAGTGAATGGGAGGGCTGAAATGAAAGATAAAGGCTGCTGTCTCTTTTGGTAAAGTTAGCATACAAAATTGAAAGTCCGATGAACAGCCTTTACTTTTAAGGTTTTTTTTAAAAAAGAATGATTAAGTATTAAAAGGAGTGGGCCTTTTAAAACTCCACCTGTTGAGAGCTGTGTTTTTGGCTTATTTACCCTTCACCATAAGGGACGCGGGTGGAGCTGTGGGTTGAACCACAGAGCCTAGGACTTACCGATCAGAAGGTTGACGGTTCAAATCCCTGCGACGGGGTGAGCTTCCGTTCCTCGGTCCCTGCTCCTGCCAACCTAGCAGTTTGAAAGCACGTCAAGTACAAGTAGATAAATAGGTACTGCTCCGGCGGGAAGGTAAACGGTGTTTCCGTGCGCTGCTCTGGTTCACCAGAAGTGGCTTAGTCATGCTGGCCACATGACCCGGAAGCTGTACGCCGGCTCCCTCGGTCAATAAAGCGAGATGAGCGCAGCAACCCCAGAGTTGGTCACGACTGGACCTAATGGTCAGGGGTCCTTTTACCTTTACCCTACCCTTCACCATGTAACTCGGATTAAGCAACCAACATTTTGCTGATTTAACACCAGGGAACGGCTCAAGTGAATAGCTAATGAAGTACATAGATAACGTGAACAAACAGCAATAATGAACCAATAAGTGAATAATAAACATCTGTTTCTTAGAGCTGGGGAGAGGAGGGAAGCAAACACACAAGGCTGGGACTTCATCCAATTTGAGCTGAAATTCCAGAAAGTTGCAAATTCAGTTTTTTATAAAATTAAAATGCATTTCAGGATTGTTCTGGGGAGGTCTCTCTGGAGCTTCAGTTTACAGGTAGGTATGGTAAAGGAAATGGGTCCGGGGCTATAAGTTAGTGTATAAAATATTTTATTCCTATTTTTTAGGAGTGGAGATTCCTACTAAACATCTGGAATAATTTTCTGATGGCAAGAGCTGTTTGACAGTGGAACGGACTCCCTCCGAAGGTGGTGGACTCTCCTTCCTTGAAGGCTGTCAAGCAGAGGTTGGATGGCCATCTGTCATGGATGCTCTAGTTACGATTCCTGCAATACAGGGGGTTGGACTAGATGACTGGGGGTCCCTTCTAACTCTAGAATTCTATGATTCTATTACTAGCCCTGACGTAAAAATTTGATAATCCCGATCTTGGCTATGATAATCTAGAAGACCTGTTCCCTGCCTTGCAGGCCTTTTCCCACCTGGCCAGGGAGGGCTGGACCGTGACTGACTCCAGCTACGAAAACGAAAGCTGCTGAAGAGTTCAGAGACCTCTTAGTTCAGTGCTAGGTCCTGGAGCCTGATGTTCCACAGCCACTGCTCACAATGAACCACAGCTGGCAATATTGGCAGCAACAGCAGCTGATATGTTCTGTACTTATGAAAATATTTTATTATCCTGCTAATTATGCTGTTTTAAATATGCATTTCATAGAAGACTTCCTTTAGACATCCAAAGGAGGAAGTGTTATTGTTTGGAAAAAAAAATCCTATGGTTTTATTTTATTTTATTTTTGGTCAAAATGAGAATTCTGGACAAATTTCCACTGGATTTCTAAACTAGGGGGAAAAATATTTCTAAATTAGAAAAAAAAATAGTATGGTGGCACTTGACGTTTCTGTAGAGATGTAATATTGATAACTTCCAGAATCTGAAATCCATAAACATGTTTTTGTCTGAGGCTCTATTCCATTCATTTCTGTATAACTACATGAGTATATAAAGAGAATACTGAAGTGGAACTAAGCAAGAAATTGTTACACTGCACATAATTTACTGGTCAAACCACAGATATTACTTAAAGGAAAACAGTTGTCTTCCTTAATGCATTGCAACCATGTTAATTAGTACTAAATACATAAACATGTTGTTGCCTGGGGACCCGCTCCACCCTTCTGTGGAACCGCTTCATGGGTGTGTATAAATAGAAAGCAAAAGTGGAAGTAAACAAGAACGTATTACACTGTTGTAATACACACACCGCTGTGTTACACAGAAATGCAGCAGAGTGACAAGGTCTTCCCTAACTTTCTCCAGTTTTATTTAAGGCTTTTGATTATGCCAGTTGGCAGTTTTTACTAAAACTCATTCACTTTGCGAATTTGACCCTAAATTTATAAACGTCTTGAGAGCTACGTATTCCCGTTCTAAGGGATGTGGGTGGTGCTGTGGTCTAAACCACTGAGCCTCTTGGGCTTGCCGATCAGAAGGTTGGTGGTTCGAATATGCACGACAGGAAGAGCTCCTGTTGCTCTGTCCCAGCTCCTGCCTACATAGCAGTTCGAAAGCACACCAGTGCAAGTAAATAAATAGGTACCACTGCGGCGGGAAGGTAAATGGCGTTTTCGTGTGCTGTGGTTTCCGTCATAGTGTTCCATTGTTCCAGAAGCGATTTAGTCATGCTGGCCACTTGACCCGGAAAGCTGTCTGCGGATAAACACCAGCTCCGTTGGCCTGAGTGTGAGATGAGCACCACAACCCCATAGTCGCCTTTGACTGGACTTAACTGTCCAAGGGTCCTTTACCGTTATTCCCTTTCTACATCCAACATCCACACATCTCACGTTATATCGAGGAACTAAACAGGGTTGCCTCCTTCTCTCATTTTTATTTATTATGGTAATTGCATTCCCGGCCAATAGCCTCAGAGCACAAATGTAGAGATTTTGAAGAGCTCCAAAAGGGATATCTCCAAACCAAGTGAATGGGCAGCCAAATGAGAAATGCAATTAAATGTAAAGAAGTGATGCACGGCAGGGCAAAGCAATCTTAGGGCACCATTCAACCAAGGAGCAAAAAAATACTGCAAAATACCTCTTTTGCAGAGTCCTCTCTGAGTAGCCCCACCTTGTTTCTGTTGCTGCTGCTCATACAACTGTCCTGTTCCTCTGGGTCCTGGTCTGCTCCACTATCCGATAGGGGAAGGACAAGGCAAAGCAGAGGCTGCTGCTCCCCCCTTGCTGTTTTTGCAGCTTGCTCACTTGGGGAGGGGAGCAGGCGGGAGCAGCTTTTGGGGGTTGCAGGGCTTGGCAGCAGATGCTCAGTGAAACCGAACCCCAACACCAGCCCTGGCTGGGACCCTGTGCAGGCTGCTCTCCCAGCGCTATTTCATGAAGCAGACAGTGGCAGAGTGACCATCTACAGGACCCAGGGCTGCTTAAGTCTTTACTGTTGGCAAGGGATATCTGCAGTAAAAAGTTGCAGCATGGACTGCAGCCACTCAGGATTCCATTCTTTCCCCCTCTCCTATACAGTGGTACCTTGGTTCTCAAACTCAATCCGTTCTGGCACTCCGTTCCAAAACCAAAACGTTCCAAAACCAAGGCTTGCTTTCCCATGGAAAGTAATGCAAAATGCATTAATACGTTCCAGACTTTTAAAAAAACAACCCCTAAAACATCAATTTCACATGAATTTTACTATTAACGACACCATTGAACCATAAAATGAAAGCAATAAACAATTTACTGCAGTCACACAATCAATCAATCAATCAATCAATCAGTAACTGAACCGGGCTCCACTAAGTCACAAAAACAAAACAAAAAGAGCCACAAAAACTCAAAATAAATAGCAAAACCCGACAGACCTCAGCATAACACTCAAAACGGAAGTGTGGCACTCAAATTGAAAGCGTAACACTCAAAATGGAGCATGTTCGGCTTCCAAAAAAAGTTTGCAAACCGGAACACTAATTTCTGGGTTTGCAGTGTTTGGGTTCCAAGTTCTTTTGAGTCCCAAGGCCTTTGAGAACCAAGATACCACTGTATAGCTTTGCACGTTCAGATCTCATTGGGCTGTTCCTGCCGGAGGATCCCCTGTACTGTGTGTTGTTGTTTTTTACTTCAGCAACCACTGGGGCTCCCCCAAGCCTCTCCATGCCTCCCTCTTGGTAGGTAGAAGAACAATAGCCAGGTTAGTATGTGAGAGCTGAGCTGAAAGCAGCCTGGAAGCTGGAGACAGCCTGTGCTGGATCCAAAACCATGGCAAAAGGAGAAGCAATATCTGTCAGGGTGTGAATGCTGTGAGTGTCTACATCTTATGCTCAGGTGGTAAAGGTAAAGGGACCCCTGACCATTAGGTCCAAGTCATGGCAGACTCTAGGCGCTCATCTCGCTTTATTGGCCGAGGGAGCTGGCGTTTGTCCACAGACAGCTTCCGGGTCATGTGGCCAGCATGACTAAGCTGCTTCTGGTGAACCAGAGCAGCGCACGGAAACGCCATTTACCTTCCCGCTGGAGCGGTACCTATTTATCTACTTGCACTTTGTGCTTTCGAACTGCTAGGTTGGCAGGAGCTGAGACTGAACAACAGGAGCTCACCCCGTCGTGGGGATTCGAACTGCTGACCTGATCGGCAAGTCCTAGGTTCTGTGGTTTAACCCACAGCACCACCTGCATCCCTTTGCTCAGGTTGTATATATGTGTAAATAAAACCATATATCCTGAAGACACCATGGTCCTCTCTCAGCTTCATTCCAAGGAAACCAAACTCTGAATAAGCTCCAGGAACCCCTGTAGTCCCTTTACCATGCATATATTGGGGTTGTTGTTGTTTAGTCGTTTAGTCGTGTCTGACTCTTCGTGACCCCATGGACCAGAGCACGCCAGGCACTCCTGTCTTCCACTGCCTCCCGCAGTTTGGTCAGATATATTGGGGTGGTACATAACAATAAGATTGTGCTATTAGCCACAACGCAGCAGTAGCTGCTACCAAGCAGGCGGCTGCATTCTGCAGCAGCTGGAGCTTCCAGTAACGCTTGCCATCTCAAGCCAGACACATTGCAATCAAAGGCCTCTTTACGTTATACAGCCATAACATGTGCGGATCAGCTATGTAATAAAAACAGACACGAGGAGCGCATTCTGTTGAAAGACGAGCTCTTAAACCGGTGTTGCTATATTTAAAAGAATTGCATAATGCACCAAGTTAACAATTCCCAGGAGGCGTTCTTTAAGAATCAGGCTGGATGGAATACGTGAAGGTGTACACAAAGCAGTTCAGCTGTCAGTAAGTGTTTTGCCATTGGAGAATGACATGATCTTTTGAGAGGTGCATGCTTTGAAGTCGCCTGGTGCGGATGCTGAGACCGCACTGCCCTTTGAAAACCCTCTCGTAGGCTCAGCCTGGATCTATTATACATAAGGCAGCAGAGTCCTGATGTGGTCAAATGGACTGTGACATTTAAACTGCAAGGGCAGAATCCCATTTTTTTAAATGCTTCCCAGAGTTAAAACCTGCTAAGGATCAGTAAATGTAGTGGGGGGGGGGTTTAATGGTGGTGCAACTTACACAATATCTACCAATTCCTGTTTTCGTCTTCACAGTACAGGAGCATAGGAAGTGGCCTTCCACTGCAAAAGCCCTTAGTGCAGAGAGATCATCGGGGTTTGGATTGGGTGTTCATCAGTATGCGGAAGATACCCAGCTCTACCTCTCTTTCAAATCAGAACCAGTGAAGGTCCTGTGTGAGTGCCTGGAGGCAGTTGGAGGATGGATGGCGGCTAACAGATTGAGGTTGAATCCTGACAAGACAGAAGTACTGTTTTGGGGGGACAGGAGGCGGGCAGGTGTGGAGGATTCCCTGGTCCTGAATGGGGTAACTGTGCCCCTGAAGGATCAGGTGTGCAGCCTGGGAGTCATTTTGGACTCACAGCTGTCCATGGAGGCACAGGTCAATTCTGTGTCCAGGGCAGCTGTTTGCCAGCTCCATCTGGTACTCAGGCTGAGACCCTACCTGCCCACGGACTGTCTTGCCAGAGTGGTGCATGCTCTGGTTATCTCTCGCTTGGATGACTGCAATGTGCTCTATGTGGGGCTACCTTTGAAGGTGACCCGGAAACTACAACCAATCCAGAATGCGGCAGCTAGACTGGTCACTGGGAGTGGCTGCCGGGACCATATAACACCGGTCTTGAAAGACCTACATTGGCTCCCAGTACGTTTCCGAGCACAATTCAAAGTGTTGGTGCTTACCTTTAAAGCCCTAAACGGCCTCGACCCAGTATACCTGAAGGAGCGTTTCACCCCCGTTGTTCTGCCCTGACACTGAGGTCCAGCGCCGAGGGCCTTCTGGCGGTTCCCTCACTGCGAGAAGCCAAGTTACAGAGAACCAGGCAGAGGGCCTTCTCGGTAGTAGCACCCATCCTGTGGAATGCCCTCCCATCAGATGTCAAAGAGAAGAACAACTACCTGACATTTAGAAGACATCTGAAGGCAGCCCTGTTTAGGGAAGCTTTTAATGTTTAACAGACCACTGTATTTTAATACTTTGTTGGAAGCCGCCCAGAGTGGCTGGGGAAACCCAGCCAGATGGGCGAAGTATAAATTATTATTATTATATCAGGAGTATTATTATATCAGGAGTATCCTGATACAACAGAATTCAATTAAGAGGAAAAAGCAAAATGCAAGGAAAGAAAGAATTTTAGAGAAAATGAAGGAAGGAGAAAAGAAATTGAGGTCTAAACCAAAGTCTCAAGAAATCTTGAGAGAAATAAAGTATTATCAGACGCAATATATGGAGCTGATAAATCAAGAGATAGAGTGGAAAATTAAACAAATGAGACAAAGGACTTTCGAGTCAGCAGACAAATGTGGGAAGCTTCTTGCATGGCAATTGAAAAAGAGGCAAAAATTGAACACAGTCACTTGTTTGGAGATAGAGGGAAAGAATATTCATAAGCCAAATGAGATAAGTAATTGTTTTCAAAGTTTTTTTTAGGAACTATATACTCAAGGGCCAGTGAACAAACAAGAAATAGATGAATTTCTCAAAAATCATGGACTATCTAAAATTTCAGAACAGAGCAAGCTGACTTTGAATGAGAAAGTAACAGAGCAAGAAATAGAGGAGGCCATTCAAAAAGCACAACTGGGAAAGTCTCCAGGACCAGATGGATTGACGGCTAGATATTATAAAGCTTTGAAAGAAGGTTTAGTGCAACCATTGAAAGAAGTCTGCAATGAAATACTGGAGGGGAAAAAGGCACCTGAAACGTGGAAAGAGGCTTTTATTTCGCTTATACCAAAAACTGAGACTGAAAAGAACCAGGTTAAGAACTACCGCCCGATATCACTATTAAATGTGGATTACAAAATTTTTGCAGACATTTTAGCAAAAAGACTGAAGAAAGTACTGATAGGTGAGATTCATAAGGACCAAGCTGGCTTTCTCCTGGGAAGACATATGTCTGACAATGTGAGGAATATAATAGACATTGTGGAACTGTTGGAAACAAATATTAATAGAAAAGCGGTTTTGATTTTTGTGGATGCGGAGAAAGCCTTTGACAATATCTGCTGGAGTTTCATGAAGAAAAATCTACAAGGGATGGGGGTAGGCCAAGGTTTTGAAAATGGTATAGGTGCAATATACTCTGAGCAGAAGGCAAAGCTAATTGTGAATAATGTGGTAACGGAAGAGATAGCTATAGAGAAAGGAACACGACAGGGATGCCCTATCTCCCCTCTACTTTTTATACTGGTCCTGGAGGTCTTGTTAAATATGATTAGAAAGGACCAGTTGGTTAAAGGAATACAGCTCGGAGTGAAAGAGTATAAACTGAGGGCATTTGCAGATGACCTTGTTTTGACTTTACAGCAGCCAAACACTAGTACAAAAAGAGTTTTAGAATTGATTGAGATATTTGGTCAAGTTGCAGGATTTAAACTGAATAAACAAAAAACTAAAGTTCTGGAGAAAAATCTAACAAATGAGGAAAAAGAGATATTTCAGAATGAAACAGGTTTGGAGATAGTTAAAAAAGTGAAGTATTTGGGGGTGAACTTGACAGCGAAAAATCTGAACTTATTCAAAGACAATTATGATAAATGTTGGATAGAAGTTAAGAAAGATCTAGACATATGGTCAAGGTTGAAACTTTCCTTGTTAGGCAGAATTGCTGTTATCAAAATGAATGTATTGCCTAGAATGTTATTCTTGTTTCAGACACTACAAATAATAGACAAGATGGACTGTTTTAAGAGGTGGCAGAAAGACATATTGAAATTTGTCTGGCAGGGCAAAAAGCCAAGAATAAAATTTAAGACACTAACAGATGCAAAAGATAGAGGGGGTTTTGCCCTGCCGGACTTAAGACTCTATTATGAATCAGCAGCGTTTTGCTGGCTGAAAGACTGGCTGCTCCTCGAGAATACAGACATTTTGGACCTTGAGGGGTTTGATACCAGATTTGGTTGGCATGCATATATATGGTATGACAAGGTAAAACTGCACAAAGGTTTTAAGAACCATATGGTAAGGAAAGCTTTGTATAATGTCTGGATAAGGTATAAAGATTTGCTTGAAAGTAGAACCCCTAGATGGCTGTCACCAATGGAGGCAAAGGAAGTGAAAAAATTGAATATGGATTCTAATTGGCCTAAATATTGTGAAATGATAGAACAAGATGGTGAAAAAGTAAAATTGCAGAGTTTTGAGAAATTGAAGTTTAAGGTGAGAGATTGGTTACATTACCGACAGATAAATGAAGTATTCAAACAGGACAGAAAGAAAGGCTTCCAAGTGGAGAAATCAAAACTAGAAACAGAACTGTTAGAACCCAATACTAAAAATTTGTCAAGAATGTATAATTTGCTGTTGAAATGGAATACTCAAGATGAAATGGTGAAATCTAGTATGATTAAATGGGCACAGGATATAGGGCATGACATTGAGTTTGCTGACTGGGAGCAGTTATGGACCACTGGCGTTAAGTTTACGGCATGTAATGCCTTAAGAGAAAACATTATGAAAATGATCTACAGGTGGTACATGACTCCGGCTAAGTTAGCAAAGATCTATCATTTGCCCAATAACAAGTGTTGGAAGTGTAACGAAACGGAGGGAACTTTCTATCACCTTTGGTGGACCTGCCCGAGGATTAAGGCTTTCTGGGAAATGATCTACAATGAAATTAAAAAAGTTCTGAAGAGAACCTTTAATAAGAAGCCAGAAGCCTTTCTCCTGGGTATGGTGGGCCAAATGGTGTCAAAGAAGGATAGAACTTTTTTTATGTATGCTACAACAGCAGCAAGAATTCTTCTAGCAAAGTATTGGAAGACACAAGATCTACCCACGTTGGAAGAATGGCAGACGAAGGTGATTGACTATATGGGACTGGCAGAGATGACTGGCAGAATCCGGGACCGAGGGAAAGAGGCGGTGGACGAAGACTGGAACAAATTTAAAGTTTATCTTAAAAACTGTTGTAATTTGGAGAATTAGAGGATCAGGGTTATAAGAGATAAAGAACTACAGTTGTTTTAAATTTTTTTATGGAAGTTAAATTTACGAGTTAGAAATAAGTATAATACAAAAGGGTTGCTGAAAAATCTTGAAACAAGAATGCAGAAAAGGGGTGGTATGGGGAAGTCGTTTTTGTGTTTATTTATGTTTTTGTTTTTGTGATTTCTTTTTTACTTATGGAAAACTAATAAAAATCTATTTAAAAAAAATTAAAAAAAAATATTATTATTATTATTATTATTATTATTATTATTATTATGCATCTCCAGTCATGTCTGGCAGCAGCTCTCCACAGAAACACCTCCCATCATCTTTGATTTTTAAAGTGATGGCCAAGGCTTGATCATGGGACCTTCAGAGCATGTGCTCTACCCACTGAGCTACAGACCTTCAGTATAGGAAGCTGCCATGAACCCACAGACTATCTGTCCATCTGTGCCAATAATGTCTACTCTGACTGGCAGAAGTTCTCTAGGGTCTCAGGCAGACATTTTCCCCAACACCTACTTTGAACAAACTTATTTTTTTAGAATTTGGATTGCAACAAAAGAATTGGACATTCAAACAAAACAATTCAAGTAAAGACCACAGGAGTTACATCACAATACAAAGGCTATACAGTATAATAGACTTTCCTCAGAAGGAACCATTAAGACAACCAAATTTCATGCACTGGCACGGATAAGGTGCAGAATTGTAGGGTATAAAGTCCTACTGTGTAGCATAAAATGTTTTGGGGTTCTTTGTTCCTTTGGAAACCTTTGAATGGTCCCACCCCTACACCCGAGATTGAAAAGTTCAAATATATAATATCCAGTCTTCGGAAATATAACTACAGTGGTACTTCGGGTTACATACGCTTCAGGTTACATTCGCTTCAGGTTACAGACTCCGCTAACCCAGAAATAGTGCTTCAGGTTAAGAATTTTGCTTCAGGATGAGAACAGAAATCGTGCTCCAGCAGTGCGGCAGCTGCAGGAGGCCCCATTAGCGAAAGTGGTGCTTCAGGTTAAGAACAGTTTCAGGTTAAGAACGGACCTCTGAAACGAATTAAGTACTTAACCCGAAGTACCACTGTATTAATATAATTGTCTCAAATCTCCCTGATCCTTTTAACTGCAGCTGCCAGGAACTGAAACTGGGACTTTCTGCATGTATGCTCCCTTCCTGTTCAGGTAAACCCCTCCAGGCACTGCATTCAAAGTTCTGAAAACGAAAGCAGGGCTCCTTATAACTTTTTTCACTTGGGAACCACCTGCCAAGAAAGAAACTTTCTTCCTTGTTATTCTTTTTCTTTGCTTATTGATTTATTCTATGCTGTGCTTTCATTGGGTGTTGCGTCTTCCTCCTGCCCACCCCAGGTTGGAAAATGAGACCTCTGTTTTCGTTATTTAGTCATTTGGGTTTCAAAGATTAAAAAGCACCGGCTACAACAGAGACGTAAACAGTAGTTACAAGGGCAGGTGTCAGATTTTCCAAGGTCAAAAATGACACCAAGGAACCAATTAGAGGTCTCCTGCTTGTTATTCCTTTCATTTGTGTTTTTTTAAAAAAACACCCTGTTTCTGTGCTTTTCAAACAGCAGCTGCAGTTATTTATCGGGGGAAGTTTTTCCTGGCATGAAGACAAAGCAGAGGGCAAGGTAGTCAAATGACTGGCCCAGATAGAAATGACCTGCAATGTCACTGTGACTTTAAGTGTTGTTTGTTTATTTGGCTATTTACTTTTCGAGGCAAACAGCCTCTGCAAAGTAGCTGACAATAAAGTTAGTATAAACGCTTTTCAAAACAAAACAAAGCAAGATTTCCCCAAGGTTCCCCCAGTTCTATCACCACCTCCAACATTTATCCGGTGAAAATAGGGACGTCCCATTCCATAATGATAATTTTACCATTTATACCCCACACATCTTTCTGGGTCGCCCCAGCACTCTGGGCAGCTTCCAAAGTATATAAAAACCTAATGAAACATTAAGCATTTTTTTTTAAAAAAAAACCTCCCCTATACAGGATTGCCTTCAGATGGCTCGGGGGTCAGATAACTCCATACCCTCCAACATTTCTCCAATGAAAATAGAGACATCCTAAGGAAAAGTGGGGACACGGGTGGCGCTGTGGTCTAAACCACAGAGCCTAGGGCTTGCCGATCAGAAGGTCGGTGGTTCGAATCCTCACGATGGGGTGAGCTCCCGTTGTTCAGTCTCAGCTCCTGCCCACCTAGCAGTTGAAAGCACGTCAAAGTGCAAGTAGATAAATAGGTACCACTCCGGCGGGAAGGTAAACGGCGTTTCCGTGCGCTGCTCTGGTTTGCCAGAAGTGGCTTCGTCATGCTGGCCACATGACCCGGAAGCTGTACGCCGGCTCCCTCAACCGGTAAAGTGAGATGAGCGTTGCAACCACAGAGTCGTCCGCGACTGGACCTAACGGTCAGGGATACCTTTACCTTTAAGGGAAAGTGGGTCATCCCGGGATCAAATCAGAAACCGGGACGGCTTCTCTAAACCAGGGATGTCACTGGAAAATAGGGGTGCTTGGAGGTTCAGTTCAATGAGTCCATTGCATCTGAGTTGCCCAACATGGCATCCTCCAGAGAGCCAGTGTGGTGTAGTGGTTAAGAGCGGTAGTCTCGTAATCTGGGGAACCGGGTTCGTGTCTCCGCTCCTCCACATGCAGCTGCTGGGTGACCTTGGGCCAGTCACACTTCTGTGAAGTCTCTCAGCCCCACTCACCTCACAGAGTGTTTGTTGTGGGGGAGGAAGGGAAAGGAGAATGCTAGCAGCTTTGAGACTCCTTAAAGGGAGTGAAAGGCGGGGTATCAAATCCAAACTCTTCTTCTTCTCCAGAAGTTGTTGGACTATAACTTCCATAATCCCTGGCCATTACCCATATTGGTCCAACAGCTTCTTGGGGAGATCAGAGTGAAGAAGGCTGCAGTACAGAAGCAAATGTTTTAGGGGACCCAATATGCTGATTCAGAGCATAACTTGGACTGGATGCTCTTTGAGATTGCCCAAAGGATCCCCTTCATGGATCACTGCCTTGCCGTGGCGAAGGGGCTTGAATAACTCAGAGAAGCTATGAGCTTGGGCCACCCAAGATGGACAGGTCATAGTGGAGACCAAACGTGATCCGCCTGGAGCAGGAACCGGCAAGCCACTCCAGTATCCCTGCCAAGAAAACTCCATGGACAAAGGCAACAGGCATATAAAAGTTATGACGCTGGAAGATGAGCCCCTCAGGTCGGAAGGCATCCAACATGCTACTGAGGAAGAGCGGAGGACAAGTACAAGTAGATTCAGAGCTGATGAAGCGGCTGGGCCAAAGCCGAAAGGATGCTCAGTTGCGGATATGTCTGGAAGCGAAAGGAAAGTCCAATGCTGTAAAGAAAAATATTGCATAGGAACCTGGAATGTAAGTACCATGAACCTTGGTAAGTTGGATGTGGTCAAAAATGAGATGGCAAGAATAAATATTGACATTCTGGGCATCAGTGAACTAAAATGGACAGGAATGGGCGAATTCAGTTCGGATGACCATCATATCTACTACTGTGGGCAAGAATCCTGTAAAAGAAATGGAGTGGCCCTCATAGTCAACAAAAGAGTGGTGAAAGCTGTACTGGGATGCAATCTCAAAAATGATAGAATGATCTCGATACGAATCCAAGGCAGACCTCTTAACAGTAATCCAAGTTTATGCACCAACCACTGGTGCTGAAGAAACTGAAATTGAACAATTCTATGAAGACTTATAACACCTTATGGAAATGACACCAAAGAAGGATGTTCTTCTCGTTATAGGGGATTGGAATGCTAAAGTAGGGAATCAAGAGATAAAAGGAACAACTGGCAAGTATCGCCTTAGAGTTCAAAACAAAGCAGGGCAAAGGCTAATAGAGTTCTGCCAAGAGAACAAGCTGGTCATCACAAACACTCTTTTCCAACAACACAAGAGATGACTCTACACATGGACATCACCAGATGGGCAGCATCGAAATCAGATTGATTATATTCTCTGCAGCCAAAGATGGAGGAAGCTCTATACACTCAGCAAAAACAAGACCTGGAGCTGACTGTGGCTCAGATCATCAGCTTTTTATAGCAAAATTCAAGCTTAAACTGAAGAAAGCAGGAAAAACCACTGTGCCGGTAAGATACAATCTAAGTCAAATCCCTTATGAATACACAGTGGAAGTGAGGAACAGGTTTAAGGATTTAGATTTGGTGGACAGAGTGCCTGAAGAACTATGGATGGAGGCTCGTAACATTATACAGGAGGCAGCAACTAAAACCATCCCAATGAAAAGGAAATGCAAGAAAGCAAAGTGGCTGTCCAACGAGGCCTTACAAATAGCGGGGGAGAGAAGGCAAGCAAAATGCGAGGGAGATAGTGAAAGATACAGGAAATTGAATGCAGATTTCCAAAAAATAGCAAGGAGAGACAAGAAGGCCTTCTTAAACGAGCAATGCAAAGAAATAGAAGAAAACAATAGAATGGGGGGAAAACAGAGATCTTTTCAAGAAAATTGGAGATATGAAAGGAACATTTCGTACAAAGATCACCATAATAAAAGACAAAAGTGGAAAGGACCTAACAGAAGCAGAAGACATCAAGAAGAGGTGGCAAGAATACACAGAGGAATTATACCAGAAAGATATGGATGTCTCGTATACCCCAGGTAGTGTGGTTGCTGACCTTGAGCCAGACATCCTGGAGAGTGAAATTAAATGGGCCTTAGAAAGCATTGCTAATAATAAGGCCAGTGGAAGTGATGATATTCCAGCTGAACTATTAAAAATTTTAAACGATGATGCTGTTAAGGTGCTACACTCAATATGTAAGCAAATTTGGAAATCTCAGCAGTGGCCAGAGGATTGGAGAAGATCAGTCTACACCCCAATCCCAAAGAAGGGCAGTGCCAAAGAATGCTCCAACTACCGCACAATTGCACTCATTTCACACGCTAGCAAGGTTATGCTTAAAATTCTACAAGGCAGGCTTAAGCAGTATGTGGACCGAGAACTCCCAGAAGTGCAAGCTGGATTTCGAAGGGGCAGAGGAACCAGAGACCAAATTGCAAACATGCGCTGGATTATGGAGAAAGCTAGAGAGTTCCAGAAAGACATCTACTTCTGCTTCATTGACTATGCAAAAGCCTTTGACTGTGTCGACCACAGCAAACTATGGCAAGTTCTTAAAGAAATGGGAGTGCCTGATCACCTCATCTGTCTCCTGAGAAATCTCTATGTTGGACAAGAAGCTACAGTTAGAACTGGATATGGAACAACTGATTGGTTCAAAATTGGGAAAGGAGTACGGCAAGGCTGTATATTGTCTCCCTGCTTATTCAACTTAAATGCAGAATTCATCATGCGAAAGGCTGGGCTGGATGAATCCCAAGCCGGCATTAAGATCGCCGGAAGAAATATCAACAACCTCAGATATGCAGATGACACAACCTTGATGGCAGAAAGTGAGGAAGAATTAAAGAGCCTTTTAATGAGCGTGAAAGAGGAGAGCGCAGAATATGGTCTGAAGCTCAACATCAAAAAAACGAAGATCATGGCCACTGGTCCCATCACCTCCTGGCAAATAGAAGGGGAAGAAATGGAGGCAGTGAGAGATTTTACTTTCTTGGGCTCCCTGATCACTGCAGATGGTGACAGCAGTCACGAAATTAAAAGCCGCCTTCTCCTTTGGAGAAAGGCGATGGCAAACCTAGACAGCATCTTAAAAAGCAGAGACATCACCTTGCCAACAAAGGTCCGTATAGTTAAAGCTATGGTTTCCCCAGTAGTGATGTATGGAAGTGAGAGCTGGACCATAAAGAAGGCTGATCGCTGAAGAATTGATGCTTTTGAATTATGGTGCTGGAGGAGACTCTTGAGAGTCCTATGGACTGCAAGAAGATCAAACGCATCCATTCTTAAGGAAATTAGCCCTGGGTGCTCACTGGAAGGACAGATCATGAAGCTGAGGCGCCAATACTTTGGCTACCTCATGAGAAGAGAAGACTCCCTGGAAAAGACCCTGATGTTGGGAAAGATGGAGGGCACAAGGAGAAGGGGACGACAGAGGACGAGATGGTTAGACAGTGTTCTCGAAGCTACAAACATGAGTCTGACCAGACTGCGGGAGGCAGTAGAAGACAGGAGTGCCTGGCATGCTCTGGTCCATGGGGTCACGAAGAGTCGGACATGACTAAACGACTAAACAACAAAGGAGCCTGTTGTGGAATCATGCCATAATTGAGAAGGTGGCATCAGTTACTAATGGACTCATAGAACTGACCCTCCAAGCATCAGTTACTAATTCACAATTGTTGTCTTTCATGGATGTAGTTGATCTTACTACATCCAGATACAGAAGGTTTTTTTTGGGGGGGGCAACAAAGTTGTTGAGCTTTTTCTTGCAAAATCTCCCCCCAAACACTTCTGATATAGGCTGCCTTACACCCAGATTTCCCCGGACATTTTAACAGATTTTAGAAAATTCCGCCCAGACTCCATTTTCGACGGACAAATCCCGGCTTTGTCCGGGAAATTCCGGACATATGGCAGCCCTATAGCCCTATGTATTTGGACACCTCTCAACCAAATTTTCCTTGAAGATTCCTGAGATCACGGAACAACCTTTTGCCGTCAAGCTTGGATACAGTTGGTGTTTTATTTTTATATTTTTATTTTAAAATGGTGCTTGTTTTTATATTGCCTCATGAGCAGAAAGGCCATTCATGAAGACTATTAATAAATAACTGTTTGGGCCTGGAGGGAAATGTATTTTCTCTGTCAGCAGAGGGAAGTCTCTTTTCCTAAGAAAACAATTACCATGGCAAACTCCTACGGGTTGTTTTGGCGACTAGCCTTGGGTTAGCACTGGGCCATCACTTCCCCGACTGAGCTAAGCTCAGGAGAAAGTGGGGTTTTCACTTTTATACACGGGAAGAAGAAAAAATTCAATGATTATGTCCCCACCTTCTTGCTTGTCCTTCCATTGGTGTTATCCAAAAGAGCTATGCTGGCAAATATTTTAAAACTACTTAGTTGTTGTTTTTTTCAAAAAAAAATTGGCAGGACACTTCATGAAAAGGGCACAGGAGGCAGCTGTGAGGAGAACTGAGCACCAATAATGGAAATTAACAAAAGGAGGAAGCCATCAAGAGGGCAGTTTTAAAACAGAGCTGGGCAAAGGTGTTTTTCTCCACAGGTCTCCTTCGAAGGATGCAAGAACCAGTTGCACATGCCAAGGTATGAATGATGGAGGGAGCAACAAAGTCTGTGTGCGTGAGAGGTTTTCACAGAAACGATCACTAATGCTAAGGGTGTGTCTGCACTAAGCACTTATAATAGTCTTACAACAGTTTAGCTAGTGCTATTTGTCTAGAAAAAGAGGTGCAGGAACTCACCATGAATGCCTCCTAACGGCACCCACCCGAGAGATGCCAGAACTGAGTTCTGGTGAGTTCTGGCTGAAAAAAAGCTGTGAATTTAGCATTCATTATTTCTCCCAAAAGAATCTTGGGAAATTGTGGTTTTGTGGGGATGCAGAGAATCCTGTTAGGGATTCTTTGCCTTTGCCTCCAACCCCACATGACCATTTTAGGATCTCAAAAGAGAAGGGATGATAATTAAACCAAGCTTAATTCCCTAATTTAGGTTGTTTGGGAAATCATATGACAGACCTAATGTGGCTTCCCTCCCGGAAAATGTGGAACTGTTTTACAATGCTTCATTATTTATGATAATATTTAGAGAGAGAGTAGATGTCAGATGAGATGTTCTGCTGCTCAAATCTGCAGAGTCCATGCCTTTTAATCCTGGATAGGTATGGAATGTGACTGCTAGGTTTGAGAAAGCTAGGAAGAGGTTAATGGCATCAAATTGGAATTTTTGATAATTTTTGAATGATAATTTCCACCAGAAATATTGCACCTTTTTATAGCATAAATTGTTTATTACATTTTCCAAACATGTTTACAGTAATCTTAATATCAAAAAATTACATTGTTTCATAAATTGACTTCTCACCTCCACTTTCATAGTGTTTTGACTCAAACCTTTTCTACTGCATTGTATCTTTATCTATTACAAAAAAATTATCTATTACAGTTATTTTATCATTTGGCTATAGTATTTTTTAAAAAAAATCACACAGGCTTCTATTCTTCTATTAAAAGTCCATCATTTTTATCTCTTAATTTCGCTGTCAACTTTGCCATTTCCGCGTAGTCCATTACTTTCGAAAGCCACTCTTCCTTTGTTTACCTTTTGAGGTTACAGTTTTATACAGCCATGAAAAACAGCTTAACATTGCAAAGTTTGCTGTAGTATTTGCTGTTGTTGTTGTTGATCAATGGCCATTATAATATGCCTCGGTCCAGTATACCTGAAGGAGCGTCTCCACCCCCATTGTTCTAACCAGACTGAGATCCAGTGCTGAGGGCCTTCTGGTGGTTCCCTCGCTACAAGAAGCCAAGTTACAGGGAACCAGGCAGAGGGCCTTCTTGGTAGTGGCGCCCTCCCTGTGGAACGCCCTCCCACCAGATGTCAAAGAGAAGAACAACTACCAGACTTTTAGAAGACATCTGAAGGCAGCCCTGTTTAGGGAAGCCTTTAATGTTTGATGTATTAGAGCATTTTAATATTTTTTTTGGAAGCCGCCCAGAGTGGCTGGGGAAGCCCAGCCAGATGGGCAGGGTATAAATAATAAATTATTATTATGATGATTATTATTATGTATAATTTATTTGAATTAACACAGGACTTCCTCCACTTCCTAGAGTCCCTCACCCAGTAGATATTGAATATAGGCTTGTGCCTTCAAATACCTAAATGTATCTTCTAGTTATTGGGCAAATATGAAAAATAAAAGTCGTATCTACAACCTGGAAAATTATGATTAACTGGTCTTTCACCAAAATTTGCATTTGAAGTTTCAAGCCCACTGAGTCTCCAAGGAAATCCCCTTTCTGGTTTTCAAAACCCTGAGTGTACAAATATCCTCCTAAAATTCCACCCAAAGGATGGCCGCAATGTTTGGAAAAACTTCTGTCTGAAGAGAGGTTGGCTTGCTTATAATAATATTATTTGAAAAAATATGAAGGGAAGAGGCCTTTAAACAAATATGATGGATTAATTAAGAGAAAGGCAAATAAAGGTTAGAATGGCATAATTGGCTGAGTAGAGTTCATTAGGTGAGTGTAAAACCGCTGGATATTACTTTGCTGAAGCATGCCGTTTGACTTCCTAAATGACAGATGCCATGCAAGACATTCCTGAAATTAAGTTAAATGAAGATAATGAGCTCTGAGAACCGAACCCTAAAGTCAAGCAGTTGGAGACCATTTGACCTTATTTTCAATCTTCTTTATTAGGGTTAAAGACAAAGAGTCCAAGTGTCTTGCTAAATCGACCAGAGGATGGCTGATGAGCTAGAAATTAATGCCGTAGTTTAAAACAGGACTCAAGGAGATGGGAAACATCGGAGACCCATTAACCTTTCCCATGGCATTGTAAAGAAACAAAACCAAGGAGAGCGAAGACCAACCAGGAGGGACGCCTTTGGACTGTAATTATTCAGAAGGCTTCAAAAGCAATTATTTCAGACGATATAGAAAAGATAGCTCAGCAGAAGGCTGATCTCTGCAGACGACATGGACCATTTTTGTACTTTGACCATCACAGGCAAAAATTGGAATACATTGCCAAGGGCTGAACAAATCAGCAATCTCTTTTCAGGGTTTGGTTTTCATGACAATCAAAAGAGCTTACCTTCAAGAAATAAGAACGCTTCAAAACAGACCATTCACAGAGCAGGCTCACTTCAGGCCTCATCTGAGGTAAATTCCACTGAGGTCAGAGGGACTGACACCCAGGCAAGTGTGATAAGAACCCAGAAGTAAACCCCACCGAATTCAAAGGAAATTACGTGCTGCCACTGTCCCAGTGAGATCCAAGGCAGGAGAAGATTCCTTTCCTTCTCACCCCATGGCACAAAGGCATGCAATTTTTTTCACCCTTCCTATTCACCTTGCCCTTTTCTCTACCTTGAGTACTTGGGTGGCATAAAATGTAGTACCGTATTTTTTGCTCTATAAGACTCACTTTTTCCCTCCTAAAAAGTAAGGGGAAATGTGTGTGTGTCTTATGGAGAGAATGCAGGCTGTGCAGCTATCCCAGAAGCCAGGAACAGCAAGAGGGATCGCTGCTTTCGCTGCACAGTGATCCCTCTTGCTGTTCTGGCTTCTGGGATTCAGAATATTTTTCTTCTTCTTTTCCTTCTCCAAAAACTAGGTGCGTTTTATGGTCTGGTGCATCTTATAGAGTGAAAAATACGGCAATTTATAATGTGGCTATTGCGGTAAAGTGGTTTTTTTCAGCTGTGGGGGCACCACTGCCGATATAGCTCTTTGGGTGTGGGGACCCTAGGAACACTTCTACAGAGGCAGGAATGCTTCCGAATACAGTGGTACCTAGGGTTACATATGCTTCAGGTTACATACGCTTCAGGTTACAGACTCCGCTAACCCAGAAATAGTACCTTGGGTTAAGACCTTTGATTCAGGATGAGAACAGAAATTGGGCGGTGGCGGCGCGGTGGCAGCAAGAGGCCCCATTAGCTAAAGTGGTGCTTCAGGTTAAGAACAGTTTCAGGTTAAGAACGGACCTCCGAAACGAATTACGTTCTTAACCCGAGGTACCACTGTACAGGTTCCTGGAAACCACAGTGGGAGAGAGCAGTTTTTATATGAACACAGCTGGAGCTTAAATTTTTGGTGGTGCACTGGGAGAGGGGAGTCAACAGAAGTGAAATTGGGTGTCTGGAGGCCAACATAACGTTTCCTGGGGTCCCCCCCAATTTGGTCTAACTTTGTTTCTTATACAAATGTAGACAGCATGCACAGACAACAAATCACGCCAGGTAATGCAAATGTTTGGATTCAGTGAAATTTAAGGTTCTAAGTCAGGCATAGGCAAACTTGGCCTGCCAGATGTTTTGGGACTACAACTCCCATCATCCCTAGCTAACAGGACCAGTGGTCAGGGATGATAGGAATTGTAGTCTCAAAACATCTGGAGGGCCGAGTTTGCCTGTGCCTGTTCTAAGTTGTACTTTGTTTTGGAGGGCGATTTCATACTGACTTTTAAAACAAAACAAAAAATTTTATTGGTTTTTAAGGGAATATAAAAGTAGAAAATAAATGTTTGATACAGTTTTACATGTTCTGAAAAGGCACTTTGTTTGCGAATGTAAGATACAGAGATATACAATAGGATAAGCAGAAACAGTAAAACAAGGAATGGGGGCAGGGAAGGTAGCATTGGGGGCATTTTTTTATGTTTCGTAATAGTAAAAAGGAGGATAAAGAGTCATGTTTTGAGCTTATACATTGGTGTATATGGAGAGCATATTGGGGGATGGGGAGAGAGAGAGGAGGAGTAGAGGGATGTTGTTTGTACTCTGTCAAATCAACCAGGTTGTGTGAGCCATCTTTTCCGTACTGAATAAAATCGAACTATACTACAAAGAATTCATTTGTTTTGTTTGGCCCTCTTGCTTTCAGACTGACCTTATAATGGACTGCCCATTAATATGCAGCCACAAGCCACAAAACTTCCCATTGATGATAATCGTTGCACACTACCCCCAATCTCCGGGAGGCACGAGGGTTTCCGGGAGCTTACCCGGGGTTCATGTTTCCTTTGGGAATGAGGCACAGCGGAGATGGTGGTATTTTTATAATATATGGTTTATTCACACATATATGCAACCTGAGCCTACAATGGAGGGATTCACATCTTGTTTCTCCCATAGCCGCAGAAATCGAACAATGCTCGCAAACTTTGCTCTGACTCTCCAGCTTCCTGCTTTGCTTCTAAGGTCATATCACTAAACTTAGGCTTAGTCCTTCTAACCATTTCTGAGTTGAAGGAGGAGCCCTACCCATTTGTCATCTGGCACAGAGCCCCCTTTCCTTTGCTCTCTTAATGGCCCATTACCCATGCGATCACCTCAACACGGGAAGCTAGCCTGCCCTATATAGAAGGATCTTGCACACAGCCTGCTTCCTCCCCTCTAAAACTCCTAACAAAATGTACAGACGTTGACTCAGCAAGTTTCACATTTATTTTAATTTGTTAATTGTTCCCCAGTTGTGTCTGTTGCAAATTTCCTTTGTATTGTTCTATGAGTTATTACTGCAAGCTGTATAAAATCACAAATTCAGTAAAAAAATAAATTGACAAAAAAGAAAGAAAGAAAGAACAAAGCCATATTGGGTAGTTTTGCCAAGCAGTTGGAGGAAACGTACCATCAAAGAATGAAACCCCATCTTCCGATGGCAAGTGTTGGAAGTGTACAAGGCAGGGGCAGTGGTACCTGTAATAGCAGGACAAATTTTTATAGATGCTTCTTCTTCTTCTTCTTCTTCTTCTTCTTCTTCTTCTTCTTCTGAAAACTTTTTTATTATCTAGGTGCTTCTTTTTTTCAGCGCTGTGTGGCAAGATGTACCTGCCCAGATGTTTTCGCCCAGCTGCTTTCCTCAATATAAGTACTAGAGGTGTTCTCATCTGGTCACCCCCAGGGAGATATGTTCGGGTCACTGAATGATTTATCTGACGTTAAAATTAATGTCAGAAACAGACACAAGTTGTGACCTTGTTGCAGAACCAGGGCAATATTCCAGCGAGTGCAATTGCCAGATGGACGGAGTCCTGTGACTGCCTGTGGGAATATAGCTCTCCATCCATCCTGTAACCGCCATGGGGTCATTCCACGGCCTCTGCTGTGAACCGAGTGGCTCCAGTTGCCATTTTTTGTTCTGAAAATAGTGTTCGCAGCCAGGGGTATAACGCAGTGATTTAAAACGCTCTCTGGCTCATCAGCAACGAGGAAGGAATAGACCTTTGCTACGATCACCCATGGTTCGAGAAGGTCTGACCGCATTCAGAGTAGCTTCGTTTATGTTTTCAGACTCCATACAAACATCTGGCGAAACATCTGATGAATGCAGTTCCAACTCCGGCAGAATTGAGTCGAAACATCTGTCAGTAATAAAAGGGGAGGGTTAGGGGGAAGTTGTAACCCTTTATTTATGTTTAATATATCGTTATTAATGTAGTATTTTTAACTGTTTCCATCCTGAACAGGCAGCAACACTTTATGGCAGTGAACTGCTTAAAACCGAAAGGAAGAAACCCATTAAAATACAAAACATTGCTCACTAAAGGTGATTGACAGTACAAGCCTATGCTGGATTACTCTGAAGTACGTTACACTTTTATTTTAGATAGATAGATAGATGATAGATAGATGATAGAGATAGAGATAGAGATAGAGATAGATAGAGATAGATAGATGATAGATAGATAGATGTTGTTGTTGTTTAGTTGTTTAGTCGTGTCCGACTCTTCGTGACCCCATGGACCAGAGCACGCCAGGCACTCCTGTCTTCCACCGCCTCCCGCAGTTTGGTCAGACTCATGTTTGTGGCTTCGAGAACACTGTCCAACCATCTCGTCCTCTGTCGTCCCCTTCCCCTTGTGCCCTCCATCTTTCCCAACATCAGGGTCTTTTCCAGGGAGTCTTCTCTTCTCATGAGGTGGCCAAAGTATTGGAGCCTCAGCTTCACTATTTGTCCTTCTAGTGAGCACTCAGGGCTGATTTCCTTAAGAATGGAAAGGTCTGATCTTCTTGCAGTCCATGGAACTCTCAAGAGTCTCCTCCAGCACCAGAATTCAAAAGCATCAATTCTTTGGTGATCAGCCTTCTTTATGCTCCAGCTCTCACTTCCATACATCACCACTGGGATGTATCTATCTATATATATAGATATATATATGCATTTTCCAAATTTTAATACATACAACTTTAAATTCTCTTCGTTTGTCACATTTCTCCAGACTTCCCTGCCCAACCCTCCATGGCTTTCTACTTGATCCTTGTTATGCTGCATATCCGTTTATACCACCCATTTTGATTCTATACAATAACCTAAGTGTTATTTACTGCTTCTCATGTTATCCATCCCTACTTGGAAATTTAGCTGGCTGTTGTTCCTCTTTAAATATTATCCACAGTACTTCCACCCTTCCAGCTCCTCCAAGTGTCCCTATTTTCCAGGGACGTCCCTGATTTTAAGAAGTCGTCCTGGTTTCTGATTTGATCCTGGGATGTCCCCACTTTTTCCTTGGGATGCCCCTATTGTCATTGGAGAAATGTTGGAGGGTATGGAGTTATCCAACCCCTTGAGCCTCCTGAAGGCAAGCCTGTGTAGGGAAGTTAAAAAAAAAGTTTGATGTTTTATTATGTTTTTATATATGTTGAAAGCTGCCCAGAGTGGCTGGGGCAACCCAGTAAGATGTGTGGGGTATAAATAGTAAAAAAAAAATTCATTATGGAATAGGATGTCCCTATTTTCATTGGATAAATATTGGAGGGTATGCTCTTCCCTCACCAGTTTCTCATCATGATTCCTTATCTGACATTGTAGCTAAACTGCATGGGGGGCATGTGCCAACTTGCTTCGTTGCCCAAGAGCTTTTTAGAGCCTCCCAGATTCCCTGCGACCATAAGACAGCACTTGTGAGAGATCCCCTCAATAGGCCTTTCCATCTCACTGTTCCACAATGAAGCTAGATCAGGGGTTGGCAACGTGCGGCCCATGGGCCAGATGTGGCCCACAATGACTGTTTTACCGGCTCATGAGCTGCCCCTGAACTGAGGTGCCCACTCGGTGAGTCCCCTGCGCACTGTGCTAAATCGGCGCAGCACAGTGCGGTGACTTGCCGAGCAATGCCGGAAATCGCATCTGCGCATGTGCAGATACCAGAAATAACATCTGCGCATGTCCAGATGCCGAAAATGTCCAGATGCCACGGGCGATCTCTGTGGGAGTGATCCAGCCCATGGCTGATAAACCTTGCCGACCCCTGAGCTAGGGCTTCAAGAGGAGCACCAAACGTGCCAACTGGAAAATCCCTCAGAGCATTTGGAAATCCCTCAGAATCCATCGGCCGGGGGTGGGGGGCGACAACTGATCTAATCGGTCCCCCACCCCTGCAGTCTGGGAGGGCGGGTTCGAGAATCAGTCCTAGCCAATCCAAAGCTCACCACAGAGGGATCTGCCCATGACAACAGGGCAATATTTGCCAGATGCGAATGTTTTAAAATTTATATTAAAAATTAATCATGAGGCAGACCAGGGTTCTCCCCCCCCCAGCCGGAACTTGCTGGAACCTCTCAGGTGGGCGCCATTGCCAATGAAAGAGAATGTGGGAGTTGTTGGGTGGTTAGCTCTGGAACCTCTTTTTCTAGGAAAAAATACACTGAGGGAGACTAGTAATTATTATGGACCAGTAGGTTTCAATGTACAATCATACCTCATGTTACGTTCTTTCAGGTTACGTCCCGCGGCAACCCGGAAGTACCGGAAAGGGTTACTTCTGGGTTTCGCCGCTCACGCATGCGCAGAGGCACAAAATGACGTCACACGCATGCGAAGAAGTGGCGAATTGCAACCCGTGTGTGCACAGACGCGCCGGTGTGGCTTGCGCTCTTTTCATGTTGCGAACGGGCCTCCGGAACAGCTCCTGTTCGCAACCAGAGGTACCACTGTAATGTCCCCTAAATGACCACTGAATAAACCAACCATTTTGTATGCCCTGAACATAAAAGTTTAAATCTCGTATGTGCCTCACCATCAACTAAGCAACTGTGAGCAACTGGGGCAGTTTAGACAGTCGTGTGGCAGAATGCCAGCAGAACTCATATGCCATGTATCTCTTCTCTAGCTCTAGGCAAGAGTGAAAGACAAGGATTTCCTGCTTTCCACAGTTCGCTATATTTACATACTAAACACTGTTTACCTGACAACAGTGTTCTTACTTAAAGTTTAACTCATAAAATGTTGGTTTTTCCTCAGGGGCCATGACTGCATATTGCGGCAGTGAATCTCATAGTTTAACTACACACACTTTGTGGAGAAATACTTCCTTCTGCCTGTCCTGAACATTTAGCTTTCTCACATGACCGTGAGTTCTAGTATGACAAGAAGAACACATCTTCTCTCTGTCAACTTTCTTCGTAGCGTGCAAAATTTTATATGCCTCTATCATGCCCCTCCGCTTTCTCTAAAGCAAGTTACTGAAACATTCCTAATTTTACATAAGGGAGTTATTTCATCCCCATGTTCATTTTAGTTTCTCTTTTCCAGGTCTAACAATATCTCTTTTAAGGTATGTGGTAAAGATAAAGCAACTAAACACAGTACTCTCATGTTTGGCCACACACCATAGATGTGAATTTATGAGGCTAGCAGTCCCGTATCCTAATGATTCCTAACAAGCAATTTGCCTTTTTCCCCACAGCTTCCACAGGCTGAGGCAACATCTTCACTGAGCTATTCACCTCAGCTCCAAGATTTCTTATCCTGGTCAGTCATTGATAATTCAGACCACTTATTTATCCCCGACGCATCTTACTGGGTTGCCCCAGCCACTCTGGGCAGCTTCCAACATATATAAAAAACATAAGAAAACATTAAACATTAAAAAAACAACAATCCCTATACAGGATTGCCTTCAGGCAGCTTGGGGGGTCGGATAACTCCATACCCTCCATCATTTCTCCAATGAAAATAAGGACATCCTAAGGAAAAGCGGGACATTCCGGGATCAAATCAGAAACCAGGATAGGTTCTCTAAATCAGGGATGTCCCTGGAAAATAGAGGCAATTGTAGGGTCTGCCTGTGATCGCCTTTGGCTTTTTAATGAATGCAAAATTTCCCCTTCTGCACAACTACTCGAAGAATTGATGCTTTTGAATTATGGTGCTGGAGGAGACTCTTGAGAGTCCCATGGACTGCAAGAAGATCAAACCTATCCATTCTGAAGGAAATCAGCCCTGAGTGCTCACTGCAAGGACAGATCCTGAAGCTGAGGCTCCAATACTTTGGCCACCTCCTGAGAAGAGAAGACTCCCTGGAAAAGACCCTGATGTTGGGAAAGATGGAGGGCACAAGGAGAAGGGACGACAGAGAACGAGATGGCTGGATGGTGTTTGCGAAGCTACTAGCATGAGTTTGACCAAACTGAGGGAGGCAGTGGAAGACAGGAGTGCCTGGCGTGCTCTGGTCCATGGGGTCACAAAGAGTCGGACACGACTAAACGACTAAACAACAACAACTACTTTAAAAAATGCCAGAGCCCCGCCTGATTCTGCATCCAGCCATCTTAATCCCAAATTCTTCTCTGTGAAGAAAAATAATATCCGACTACACTCCATTGCTTTTGACAGCTGCTGGACATGCAGAAATCCCAAGCTGTGCAGCTTTAACCAGCATGGCAGGGAAGGATTGACCTGTTGAATTTCAGTAGTTACCGGTATTCTGTGCTTTGTGTTTCAAAATCTAGGCAACTCCAATGCCTGCCATTTTCTCTGCAAGCCTTTAGAGTGGGCTGCTTCCATTAGTTACTGACAGTTAGATATAGCCTTGCTGGGGAGTTGTGGTGTTGTGAAATCTGCCTTTCTCAGCACTTGGAAGAGCAGGACCAGAATGTTGATGAGCTTTCCAAGGCAATGTATGAAGTGGGGTGGGGAATTCCCAGGCATCCCATAATTCAGGGAGGCTAATTCAGTGAAATGATTCCGCAATGATGGAAGAGATGCAGTTGGAATCCCACACAAAAGAGAATGAAGGGGAGGAGGGGTTGTGCATGTGTGCGTGCCTGCCTGTAAAAAATGTTGTTTTTAAACAGAGAAAGAAAACTTCAGCGTTTTCCATTATTGCGGAGCTGTAGTGACTGGCCATTTTGCACAATCACTGGAGAAATTTGAAAGTTTTAGCTAAGCAGTGACTCAGCACAGTGATCTAAGATCTTTGGTATCTCTCCCCCCCCCCCCGCAACTCCCCCCCCCCTCCTGGTCTGACTCTGCAGTTTGATGACAGCCGCTAGATTCCCAGAACCACACGGTTATTATTTCCAAGAGGAATGTATAAGGTCCGCATTTGTGCATGTAGTAAAAATGTTGGGAGTGAAAGATGAGTCAGGGGAGAGTTAAAGAAACCTTGTATTACTTAGCAAGGGCTTGTGCTTTGACCAAAGGCAGCAGCTAAGCTTTTACTTTGGTGGAGGGGAAGGAACATGCTGCAGTTTGCTCCTTGGTTTACAGTGACGTGGAGGGGCACATGGGAGCCGTATCTTGGGGGGACGCTGGTGGGTTAAGCCCCCTGCTCGATCTGGGAGTTTGCCACCTCTGTCATATAGTCTTCCATCTTTCCGCTGGCCAGTTACCTGTATTTACTTAAAAGTGTGCGTTAAAGGCTAATCCTGCTGCGTAAAGCCAGCTTAAATGAAGAGCGGAGCCGACCTCTGCCAACAGGCTGGAAGTCATACAGAGCTTTGGACCGGAGAAGCTGGGCTGCATACAGGGAAAGCTTATTTTAATAGGGGAAAGTGCACTGAACTTTTCTCCTGGGCTTGTTGTGGCAGAGAAGGCCCTGCCAAATGCAGTTGACCTTGAACACAGGTGCAAGCTTCAGATCCGTCTCTGGCAAACAAATCAAGGGTTTTTTTAAAAAAAAAAGTTGCAGGGAAATAAATCTTTCAATGACGAAAGGGAGCGAACACACCATAAAGGCAGTCATTATCTCCACAGACATGAACCTCCAGCGGATGCCAGGGTACAGCTTTGGACATCCAAAAGATTATTAAGAGAGAAGAGTGTAAGGACACTTGACTCAGCCATGATCCCTCACGTGTGCTTTGATGCGTGCCAAATCAAGAAGACAAGAACTTTAAAAAAGAATGGGAAAAGTTTATAATTTATATACGAGACCACTGTAAGCAGGTTAAAACATTGGCAGGATTTTAATCACACTTGTAAAGTAACAGAAACTATGGACAATTTAGAAAGATAAAAATTTGGATAGGTAATGACACGCAGTTGTAAACATTACCATTAGGACCCATGGAAGGGGTGGTGGTGGGAAATCAGGAGATTCAGAGCAATCATGATATTTGGATTTTGAAATGTTTTTGTTGTATGTTTATATTTTTAAAAATCAAATATATATATATATATTTAAGAGACAGAGGTGGAGTCGGACTCTGCTAAGCATCTGATTTATTCTCAGTCACCTTCTTGGAATGGGGAGGTTCCTTGTTGACGTAAGGAGTGTCCGATGTCGTAGGAGTGAGGCACTCTTCTGATAACCGTCTTGGTTCCTTTCCTGGAACCAGATCTCCATCCCCTACAGGCCGCTGACCCCTCCTTGGAACCAGACACTTTTAGGGGTACTGATTCCACCTCCCACACCCTGCCTAGGGCCCTTCCCAGAGTCCTCCAGCTCCAACTCTCTGAGCTCCTCCCTCCATCCCTTCCCCGAGCTTCTGATCACCTCCTTCAGGACACCTCCATGGGATTCATGACAAACACTCCTTAATTAACCACCATCATATAATCTCCCTGCAAACTAATCAGGATGAATGCTCAGTCAGCAGGCCATCTCAAATGCATCTTATTGGTTGCATTCCAAGTAGCACAAAGCAGCAACTTGCACAAACATAATGGCTTCTGCTTGCACAAAGGGACTTTCCCTCCTCATCTCTTTCCCCTGCAGCTCCCTAAATCTGTTCCAGGGGTCCCCCCAACTCTGGAGCAGATCTGGGGACAGTGTGGAATGCAAGGAAGGGAAGGGAAAGTCCCATTGTGCAAGTGAAAGCCGTTCTGCTTGTTCAATTATTTAGCTGAATACTGCTTTGTGTTTTTAATAACACCCGATGAACTCAGTGGTGCTCGCTTCTGAATAGAGATACACTGAACTGCACACTTGGTGAACGAATGGCAAACACCAATAAGATTGTTATTAATCTTTCGCATAACTTTTTTTTTGTTTACTTCTGCTCTTTGAGCAATGTGTGCTCTCTCTGCCCTACATAGGTGTACACATTTTAGCGTGACCTTTTAAAAAGGAGCAGAATATACTCTCTCCTTCTGCTACAGGCAGGTTACCTAGAACTACCAGACATTTTTTGCCAGTAGGACTACTGTACTTTTCATCAGGTGATGCTTTTGTCAGCGTTTTGCCACTGCAGTCAAGAGAAAAGTGCCGTTCGATAAATTTCTGCTGTTTGCTCGGCTTTTTAAATCATTGGAGCCATACAAGGAAAGAAAACAAAAGTTGCTTGTCTGTCCTCTGCTATTCATTATGCAAGGAACAGCAATTGTGCATCTAGGGATGATCTGGGCTTGGTATAACTGTACTACTGTGGGGAAATATACATCAGTGTGGTGTAGTGATTAAAGTGTCAGACTAGGACCTGGGAGACCAGGTTTCAAATCCACACTCCTTGGGCTAGCCACTAACTCTCAGCCTATCAGACCTCATAGGGTTGTTGTTGTGGGGAGGAGAACTATGTATGCCACCTTGAGCTCCTTGGGGACAATAAATCAAATAAACAAACATTTCATGATAGGGTTTAGAAAGGGCCCAGCAACAAAACAATACTGCAGCAATAAAGTAATGAAGGAAACAGCAGCAAGGCAGCTACAAAACTGTAAAAGGGAATACAAAGAAAGAAGGAAGGAGGGAAGGAAGGAAGGAAGGAAAACTGGGGCACTGCATCCTTGAACATTAGCAACAAGGAATATTTTCACAGAGAAGTAATGGAGAAGATTCACTCCCTCCCCCCAGCATTGTGGGAAAATATTCTATAGTCTAGGAGGTGGCCAGGACCTTGAGAGGTTGCCTGAGATAAATGACAACTAACATTAAACATTAAAATGTCTGTAAACTTTCACGGGGGAAATAGCCACACGTCGATGTGGAGAACTCAACTTCTGATTGGAAAAACGAGGAACTGAAAGAAATAGGAATTGACACAGTTACTTGCAGCCCAGTGAAGAGTGTGGTGGCTTGGACAGCTTCGGTCATGCTTGGAAGAAATGAATTATCTAGACCGGTTTCAATTGGGCGATAGGCCTAGGTTCAGCACTGAAACAACCTTTGTCATCCTGGTCAATCACCTACACCAAGACAGAGGGAGTATGACTCTAGATTCTCCTACATATCTTGAGGGCTTTGGATACCATCAACCTCCTAGCGTGGCTTTGCAAAGTGGGAGATGGCAACACTCAAGACCGTTTTCATAGAGTAGCATTTGGGGAGTTCTGCTTTTCCCCACAGTGTTTGGGCTGTGGGGTCCCCCATGGTCTCACCTTGTTGCCCATGCTTGTTAACATCTGTTCAGTGGTTCTTAAAGGGTGTGGCGCTCCACACAGGTGTGGCAGGAGAGGATGGCAAGCGTGGCAGGAAGGTTCAAGGGCAATGAAACATTTGAACATTTCAGTGAAGTAGAATATTAAAGTTGTTTTTTTTTCAGAATATGGATAGATATGGAACAGGGGTTTTCAGCTCTGACAAACATGAAAGATCGGAAAAGAGAAAGGCTTCTTTGTGTTGATGAGATGAGGGTTTGTCTCAAATTCAACCTAATATAAATGAAATTCCCAGGCAAAGGCAAGCTCATACCTCTCATTGATTTTGTAGACATACTTAAGATACATATAAGAGGCTCGTTTATATTTTGGGAATGATTAATGTGCTTATGAAGATGCATTGTTTTGCACTTCCTGAATGTCCCATGATCATATTATAAGGTAGTTGTGTTCTGTATTATAAACCAAGCACTGCTAGGAATTGCTTCTTTTTGTTTTTCCAATTTATTTCTTATCGATAATCTGTACGGCATGGCATGAGAAAATTTCTGAAAGTGCGGCCCAGGGGTAAAAGTTTGAGAACCACTGATCTATATGAAGCCAGTGGGGGAGATCATTTGGAGATATGCAGTGAGGTGTCACCAATATGCCGTTGACACCAGCTCCTTCTCTCCATACAGATTGCAGCTTATGTACATTCTGCATAATGCTATAATCCTCTACAGCATCACCCCCATTCCTATGCTCATTGGTACTCTAAAAGAACTCTAAAACAGTAGGTTAGACCAGAGTTACTATTGCAGAAGCCATGTTGGCTATGCTTCAGCAACAGTTGTTCTTTTAAATGGTTGACAATTTTAATTTGAATAATTATTTCTACCAGGTTTCCCAGGAAAGATATAAAGCTAACCAATCTGCAATTTCCTTAATAATAATAATAATAATAATGATAATAATAATAATAATAATAATAATAATAATAATAATAATTTATTATTTATACCCCGCCCATTTGGCTGGGCTTCCCCAGCCACTCTGGGTGGCTTCCAACAAAATATTAAAATACCGTAATACATCAAACATTAAAAGCTTCCCTAAACAAGGCTGCCTTTCCCTCCCTCTCAATGTTTTTAAAAACTGGTGTTTCCTTGGCCACTTGCTGGCCCTCAGGTATGGATGGCGAGCTTAAGGTCGCATTACAGCACAGTTTTGTTAGAAGAAATATCATAGTAATATTCTTTTGGAAGCCACCCAGGGTGGCTGGGGAAACCCAGTCAGATGGGCGGGGTATAAATAATAAATTATTATTATATTATTATTATAATTTCATATCTGAGTTCTTTAAAAGCTCTTGGTAGGTGCCATCCAGACCCTGTGAGTTGTTCATTTTTAATTTGTCACTAAGGACTAGAACTTTGTGCCTTGTCACCACTATTTGCCTCAGTTCCTCAAATTCCTTTCCTGGGAAAATCAGTTTAGGCACACAGATCTTTCCCTGATCAGCTTTTCTTCAGTCTCCTATTTCTCTTTTGGCTCGTTGTCATTATTATTATTATTTATTGAATTTGTATAGCGCCCTTCATCCACAGATCGCAGGGTGGCTCATAACATAAAAATACAAAATTAGAACACAAAATACACAAGAAAGCAAAAGCAAACCTATACCCCCCCGTCATCCAAACATCTAGTCACCTCCCTAGTCAATTTCTAATATATTTAAATCTGTTTTTGCTGGTGGTCTTCTTGTTTTTTTGTAGTGTGCTTCCTGAAACCTTTCTATTTGCCTCATTTCTTTTGCAAAGGTGTGTGTTTCTTTTGGTTCTCCTTGTATGGGCAAGACTTCTGTTTTCTGAAGAAAACCATTCTGCGATAAACTTCCTTGGCTCTACTTGTTAACCACGCCAGCATCCTCTTGGCAGTAACTTCCCTGGCCTGTAGTACTATACATTCTCACTGGGCTTCTGTTAGTGTAATTTTGAACAGCTTCCCCAAGCATTTAAGAAAGATTTGACCATTTTGATCAGTAAGGGGAAGCTCTGGCTGGTGGGCCTAATTAGGCCAAAAGGCTGTTTCAGTCAAGTCAAACTGTGCCCACCTAGAGCAGGTGCACAGCCTGGGAATCATTTTTGACTTACAGCTGTCCATGGGGATGCAGGTCAATTCTATGTTCAGGCCAGCTGTTTACCAGCTCCATCTGGTACGCAGGCTGAGACCCTACCTGCCAGCAGACTGTCTTGCCAGAGTGGTGCATGCCCTAGTTATCTCCTGCTTGGACTACTGCAATGTACTCTATGGACTTGGAAACTACAACTAATCCAGAATGCGGCAGCTAGACTGGTGACTGGGAGTGGCTGCCGGGACCATATAACACCCGTCTTGAAAGACCTACATTGGCTCCCAGTACGTTTCCGAGCACAATTCAAAGTGTTGGTGCTGACCTCGGCCCAGTATACCTGAAGGAGCGGCTCCACCCTCATCGTTCAGCCCAGACACTGAGGTCCAGCGCCGAGGGCCTTCTGGCAGTTCCCTCACTGTGAGAAGCAAAATTACAGGGAACCAGGCGGAGGGTCTTCTTGGTAGTGGTGCCCTCCTTGTGGAACACCCTCTCTTCAGATGTCAAGGAAAAAAACAACTATTTGACTTTTAGACGACATCTGAAGGCAGCCCTGTTTAGGAACGTTTTTAAGGATTGATGTTTTTATTGTTTTTCTATATGTTGTAAGCTGCCCAGAGCGGCTGGGGAAACCCAGCCAGATGGGCGGAGTATAAATAAATTATTACTACTACTACTACTACTACTACTACTACACCGGACCTCATATATGCAGCAGGTAAAGACATAGCTGGGCCTAATGGTGTTTCGCCTGAGAAGTCCCATGTACTGGGTTATGCAAATACTGATCATCACCCGATTTCACACTGCTGGGCGAAAAGGGTCAGCTGACATCATTGTTGACATGAAATGATTGACAGGCGGGCAGCCCCTCCCATCTGTCAAACTTGGTCCAGTTCCCTCATCCTGCTGCCCTTGACTTCCCCATCTTTCAGCTTCCTTTTCACCAGCCCTGCTCATTTGGGGGAACTTTCCTTTTTTCAAGTCCAGTATGACTGTGCGGGGGTCTTTCTTAGCCGCAGCCCATTTAACATGTATGTAGAATTACAATTTACAGCTGTGCCCAGTGTCCCCCGTGAGGCCAGCAACACTTTACATCTCTAACCAAGTGCTGGGCGCCTCTTAAGATGAAGTCCAGACTCTTCTCCCCTCAATTTCCTTTTGAATGAAGGAGGATTGTGTGTGTATGCTCTGAGTAAATGCATGCGAGTGCATCGAGTGCTCTGTGCATGTGAGAGCTCAGAAGAAGCGCATGTGTATCTCTTGAGTGTGCTGTGTGTGAAGCTGCTGAGTAAAGCCTATGCATTTTGAGTGTGGGAGCGCTGCGCCTGTTTTGAGTGCATGAGAATGCTGAGTAAGCGCATGCGTGTGTGTTGAATGTGTCAGTGTGCCGAATAGGTGCACGCGTGTGCTTTGGGCGTGTTGCGCGCGAGAGAGTGCACGTTTTGAGAGCTGGTTTTGCTGAGCAAGCGTCTGGAGTTTGGAGGCACGTGTGAAGTGTTCAGCGTGTGCTGGATGCGGCAGTGTGCTAAGTGCATGCGTGTGTCGCGTGTGCATGTTGGGGGCGGGTGGGTTGAGAGAGTGCTGAGCGGGTGCGCGCGCTGTTGTGTTGCGTGCGCTGAATTGCCCGAGGAAGCGCATGCATGCAACGCGCGGGTGTCTTTCCAGCGTCCTGGGAAGGAAAAAAAAAAACATTGCATGGAAACTGGGAGTGGAGCATGCCGGGCAGTAGGACCCCGCGGGCGAGAGCCGGCGTGTGTGTGTTTGTGCGCGTGAGCGTGTGAGTGTGCGCGCGAGTGACTCAAAGAGGGGAAAGGAAGGGAGGCTGGAGGAACTGGGAGCAGCAGCAAAAGCAGCAGCAGCGGCAGCGGCGGCGGCCGCAACGGCAACGCGTCGAGCTCGCGACGCCCGGGCAGCCGCGCTGCTCCGAGGAAGCCCCGCAGGAGAGACCAGGAGCCGCCGGCCGCCTCCCCATTCATAGCCCTCGCAGGCGGGAGCTCAATGGGCTGATTCCCTGCGAGACCAGCAAGGAGGCGGCGGCGGCGGTGGCGCCCGGCAGCCGCAGCAGCAGCCCGCCTAGGCCTCGGCTCCAGCCAGCCGCTCCGCTTGCACCCTCCCAGGCATGTAAGTGGCCGCCGGCGTCCCCGGGCCTCGGATGGGGAGGGAGCAGCCGCGGGGCCTTGCTCTGCCCCCTTTGGCTTGGGTGCGCGCGCGCGTGGGTTTTTTTGGGGGGGCGCCCCTTTTTTTTGGTGCATTGTCTGGAGCGCCTGTTCCGAGCGGCGCGGCGCTCTCGCCCTTTCTCCGAGGCGGCTTGTTTGCTTGCAAACCTCCCGCTGCAAAAGTGACCCTCCTTTGCAGGCCTTAGATGAGATATGTGTGCTGTTTTCTCAAATAATATATTGAAATATCCTTTTTTTTGTGCATTGCAGTGGCAGTGGCAGTGGCGGCGGCGGCTCCCTTTTGCTCCTGCCTGCAGATGCGCCTGGGCTTTGGAAACGCCTGCTCCCCCAAAGCGAGAGGGGTGGGAGAAGAGAGGAAGGGGCTCTTTGTGCGCGCCTTTGGGGTGGGGTGCGCGCTGGGGGGGCTTCTCCCCCTGTGGAAAAAACTTGCACCTTTCCCAACCCTCTTTTTTTCCTTTTGGGACCGCTGCGTTGTGGGGTGTCAGGTGGGTGAGGGGCCTTGTGGTGGGTCCTGGGTTTGCACCCTCCATTTGCTTTACTCTCTCTAACCCGCCCCCCCTTCTTTCCTCTATGCGGTGTTTGTTTACCTCAGGCTTCTCCATTGCTGCCCACAGCTGTTGGAGGAGGAAGGAGGTTTTCAGGTCCCTCCTCCTTCCACTTCTGAGATAACTGGGTCTCCTGCCCTACCCACCAGCAATGTATACGCTTTCCAGGCGTTGGATTATTTCATATTTCTTATAACACCCCCCCACATCCTCACAAACCCAGTACCATAAAAACCAGGCCTTTGGCACCCCCACCTTCTCATTCGCCAACCGAATCTTTGATGTGAGACAGGCAGGGCTGATTCACACATTATTTTATTTTTACTGTACACCTAAAAAAAGTAACGAGCGAATGAGTCAAAACGGCGAATCACTTGGGGGGGGAATGCTTGACAGAAGAACCCCATCCGCGCCCCCACATTGGCTGTGGCTTCTCGTGAGGTGCGTAATTTGGTTGCAGACCCCCAGGTCTTTGGACCACTGTAGCCTCCTAATTAGCTTTTGGAGGTAATGAAAATAGCTGGTTTTCTCTCTTAAAACAAAACAAAACAAAACAAAAAGTATGAAGGACTTTAGATTTTTGGCTAACTTGTTCTAAATGGAGTTTCGCTTAAGCTGGATTGCTTGCAGCGGATGCTATATAGGTTTTGTTTACTATCCTTCTGCAGTATCTAAAAGCTTCATAATAACTGCCCTGGGCACGTTATACCCGAGGTACTAATAGGCCTAAGTGAGTTTCACACAATCCACTTGGGTGTAACTCTGTAAGATCTGTGGTTTTGTTTCTAGAGCTTGTTCATAGTCTTGTGTTCTTCTGTCCGCTCAGGCAGTCCTGACAGCTTCTAGGTACTACTTTGTGCAGACAAACGTAATGCGCAAACTTGGCGGTCCTGCATGAATGTGCCTGAAGTGCAACAGTCGTAGCAGGGAATACTGCTCCATTTCCATGGAGCTGCCTGTTGGACATGAGAAAACCTGAAGTGTTGTGGGATAGAGTGGTGTTGGAGTAGCAGCAGAGAGAGACGGGTTCAAATTCTCTCTCGGCATGGGACAGCAATGCTGGGTGCCTCTCTCAAGCTAACCTCCTTCGCAGGGTTGTTAATGAGGATAAATTGGAAATTGCTCCCCAAAGAGACAGGGATGCCCGCTGAACTGGATGGCTTTTTAAGGAGAATTAGACAGAGATCAATGCCTCTTGAGTACCAGTTGCTGGAAACTGCAAGGAAGGGAGAGTGTTGGTTGTGTTCAGGTCCTGCTGGCTGGCTTTGAGGCCGGGCTTGTGGGCCATTGGCCTGACCTTGTTTGCCATATGCAGGTGGCGGTGGTGCTATGGGCTGCCAGTTCTGCCCCAAGTTTCTTGGAGGAAGGGCCAAATGAAAAAAATAAGTAATAAAGTTACATTTCCCCATGCGAATGCATACTCCAAAGAAAGGCCAAAGACAGGCTTCTACTTATCTGGAGAAAAACCTTGCTGTGTGAACAGACTATGACTGTGTCTAGGTTTTTTGTAAGTGGCAATCCTGTACCCACTTACGTAGGAGAGTAAGCCCTTCAGAACTCGATGGGACACGCTTCCCAGTGAGGGTAGGGTAGCATTGTTAATACTTTTAGGTAGCCCCCCCCCTTGTCTTTTCTCTGGCATGAGAAAACAAAAGGATGGATCCCTTATTGCATTCTGTGTGTTTGTGTAATCATGTAGTATTTAAAAGTCAGGATCTTTTCCCTTCTTTTTTTCTTTTTTTTAAAAGGCCTGGCCAGGTTAATTATCTTTTTTATATATATACATTTTTATTAAAGTTTCACAAATTTTTAAACAAACACAAAAACACAAACAAACACAACACAAATAACAAGTATAGTTTTGGATCCTTATTTTCTTGGCCAGGTTAATTATCGCCATTGCATTTGTTTACAGGTAAATGTGCTCAATAGCTGTGTTGCCAGTATAATGTAGCTGTTTAACTTTCATCTTCAAACCCACAATAGTTTGATTTAATTATCTCGGGCCTTTGAATGTATAAAAACCTTTGTGCCAGGAATTACTGCTTTTGGAGTAGGTGAATTTCTGCAGCAGCAATACAGTGGTACCTCGGGTTACATACGCTTCAGGTTACAGACTCCGCTAACCCAGAAATAGGTAAAGGTAAAGGTACCCCTGCCCGTACGGGCCAGTCGTGTCCGACTCTAGGGTTGCGTGCTCATCTCGCTCTAGAGGCTGTGAGCCGGCGCCGTCCGAAGACACTTCTGGGTCACGTGACCAGCGTGACGAAGCTGCAGCTGGCGAGCCAGCACCAGCGCAGCACACGGAAACACCGTTTACCTTCCCGCTATAAAGCGGTACCTATTTATCTACTTGCACTTAAGAGTGCTTTCGAACTGCTAGGTGGGCAGGAGCTGGGACCGAAAGATGGGAGCTCACCCCGCCGCGGGGATTCGAAACGCCGACCATGCGATCGGCAAGTCCTAGGCACTGAGGTTTTACCCACAGCGCCACCCGCGTCCCTTAACCCAGAAATAGTACCTCGAGTTAAGAACTTTGCTTCAGGATGAGAACAGAAATCGGGCAGCGGTGACATGGTGGCAGCGGAGGCCCCATTAGCGAAAGTGGTGCTTCAGCTTAAGAACAGTTTCAGGTTAAGAACGGACCTCCGGAACGAATTATACCACTGTATAAGGAGTTAGGTGTAAGGTGGGGGCAAAGGCATATTAACTCTAAGGAGGTCAAGTCTGTCTGATCTATCTAGATGCGATTTTGGGCAGGAAGAAACAGTGTAATTGGCTCAAGGTCCCAAAATGAGCTTCATATCCAAGCAGGGGCTTGATCCTGAGTTTTCCCATAGTCCAAGTCCAGTGCGTTATCCATCGTACCACATTGCTGTCTCACACGCAGATGGTTTACCTGGCATGATTAAGCTTTCTCCCTTTATTTGTTTGGGAATGTGCAAAAAAAAAACTCCACGCTGACCTGAATGAGCCACCTCACTTACCCAGGTTGTGGCAGCTAAATCTCTTTAAGTGTTGGTTTATTTTATAGCATACATATTCAGCTGGTGTGCGAGGAAAAACCAGAGTTTTAAGTGGTAAAATAGAAGCACGGCACCGTCGCTTGTGAACGGGACGCTTTAATAGCCGCAAACTTCACAGCCATATGCGCGGAAGCTACAAAACGTGCTGGGGAGAACCAGCAATGTAATGTGCCGTTTGCAACCTGCCTTGTTCTTTAAAAGTTGCATACTTAACATGAGTTCACAAAATTAAAAGTGCGAGCCCAGCCCTCTACGTTTTCTTCTCAGGCTAGGGAGAGTATGGTTTTACTAGGACTAATTACTTTCTCTAGGAGTAATTTTGGGATTAAAAAGATTTGTCTTTCATCCTGCCCGAGTAAATAAAAAGCATATGATTTTAATTAAATAGTTCTGCACGCCGCCCGTGTGACTCAAAAGCCCCATGTACACATAGGCTAGCTTACCCTCCTCGGTGAAGGAGAATGGTCAAGGAAGACCGTGTGGGGATTTCGCATTAGGTGAGCAACGAGTCTTCCCCAACACATGGAGGAGATTTAGGGAAGACCCAATGCTCACAGGAAGTGCTCAGTTCTTAGGAAAGGCACCACAACTTGGTGGTAAAGCACATCCTTGCTCTGTAGAAGATGCCAAGTTAAATCCCTTGCACCTTCAGTTAAAAAATTACCTGCTAGCACAGATCAAGACTTTTGCCTGGGACCTCTTAAAACAGTGATGGCCAAACTTGGCCCTCCAGCTGTTTTGGGACTACAACTCCCATCATCCCTAGCTAACAGGACCAGTGGTCAGGGATGATGGGAATTGTAGTCCCCAAAACAGCTGGAGGGCCAAGTTTGGCCATCACTGTTTTAAGAGCTACAGCTGGTGGGAGTAGCTGTTACTGGGCTCTGAATGGCCTCACTACGTGTACTGGAATTCCTATGTTTGTATTACTGCAACTCATCTATACAAGAAGTTTTGCAGAGTTTAGGAAAGTTATTTCCCCCTCCTTCCAGCTGGAAAATTGAGCAAAAACACCTCTTTGCTACTTCAGCATCACGTGTCTTTTTCAAAAAAAATAAAGCCCCACAACTTAGAGCTTCAGGGGAAGCTTCATGGGGAGTTTCAGGCCTGGCCACCAAATACAGCCCTCCAAGCCTTTCTACCTGGCCCTTGGAACTTTAAGAAAATCATAGAGTTGGAAGGGACTTCAAGGGTTATGTAGTCAAACCACACCCCCCCCCCACTGTGCAGCAATCTCAGCTAAAGCATCCAGGACAGATGGCCATCTAAAGTCTGCTTCAAAAGGTCTGAGGAAGGAGAGTCCACCACCTCCCGAGACCGCTCCACTGTCGAACAGCTCTTACCACCAGAAAGGTCTTCCTGATGTGTAGCCGGAATCTCCTTTCTTGTCCCTAAGCCACACACCCTCACTGGACTCTGGTTTGCATTCTGTGTGTTTTTGGTCTGGCTGGAATGTGCCCTTAAATTCTCACAGTGCCTCTTTGCTTGCCTGGGTGGAGGGTAGAGAGAGGTATGTGCAGAAAATGCATATTTGCAAAATTCACATTTTACTCCATCCACCTTTGCCCTTGGACCAGCCCAGCACTGGCATGTCGCCCCCAAAAGCTTGCCCAGAAGCAGAATGTGGCCCTCAGGCTGGAAAAATCTTCCAGCCCTAGTCTGGAGCACCAGATGTGAGTCCCTCTGTGCCTTCTGTGCATGCACAAGATCCCAGTCTCAGTTCCCCGCGACTCCAGGTGGGGGGCTGGGAAAGGCTCCTTCCACCTGAAACCCAGGAGAGCTGCTGCCAGTCTGTGTAGACAGTATTGAGCTAGGCAGGCCAGTGGTCCCACTCAACACAACTTCCTGGAAGCTCCTTTAGGCTTAACTTCCGCCGCTCAAATGTGTGTGTTTTAGAGAGAGCAGACCTACAACAGCGGTTTTCTGAAAATCTGCCCTGGTGTGTATCTGCGACACCTCCACTGGGCCACTGCAGTGCTGGCATGGTGCCGTGATTTGTGATGTGCTAGAGCAGCACTTGCTATGCTCAGTGCTTTGCGTGCGCATGCTGTGGATGCAGGGGGAATCCTGACGGCACAAGATAGCACCAGCGAAGTCAACAGAATATTCTTGCCCATGGATGTATGCGCTGCCTATTTTGCCTCTGTGTCTGGGACCCGTTCTCCCTTTTATTATTGTCAGAACAGTTTTTCGCATCCAAGTCCCTCTTCTTATTCCTAGGCCGTTCTGGCTTTACCCTTGCACCATCTCTGCTCTTCTGACTTGTCTGTTGCTGTCTTTACTGTTCATTGTTGGTCTGTAACCTTTTCTTCATGCTTGGCTATCTGGGGCCGTGTGAAGGCTTGTTCTGCGAGGCGCAACCTGTGCAGGCAGAAGAAAAGCTGTTTATACAGCGGAGGCTGTTCTATCGAACAACAGGCATAGAGGGCCACCCTGTCTGTAAATACAAACACATTGCATATAAAAAAGCCCCCTGCTTGTGGCAATCTAGCATATAGGGGAGAGACCAGTGCTCAAACTTCCTTCCTGATGTGCTACTTTTCTATATGCGGGGTGGTTTTTCCTTACCAGCAGAAGCATTCAGAATAAATCCTGATGGCAAGTCCAGAATCCTCCTACATTCTTACTAATCATCATATTTTACTAGGAACATAGGAAAGAGTGTTAGGAACTCGGATATACAAACTAATCGCCAGTGGTGCCTTAAACCTAGATAGCAGTCGTCGCAATGGATTGTCTAGGCGCCTTTTTTATTTTCCATTGAAATTTATTATTCATTTCTGTACTGCTTTATATTTTAAAGAACAAATCTCAAAGCGGTTTGCAACGCATTAAAGCATCAACTAAAGCAATGCAGAATAAAACAAATTCGAGCTTCACAGAAAATATTTCAGATCCTTCTCTAAGGGACATTTTGCTTTCCCCCTATTTATTTACTTACTTAATTAATTTATATAGCTACCCCATAGCAGAAGTGCTCTAGGAAACCCATATGGTGTAGTGGTTAGAGTGTCAGACTAAGGCCTTGGGAGATCAGGGTTCAAATCCCCACTCAGTCATGACGTTCACTGGGTAACCTTGGGCCAGTCACAGTCTCTTAACCTACCTCAAAGGGTCGTTGTAGGGAGGCAGCTAAACCATGGACTCCTTGGGAGAAAAAGGTGGGATATAAACGCAATAAATTAGCTCTTCTGCTTATTTGCTTAAGAAAGCTGGAGGGGCCAGCCAGGTGGAGATGTCAGTCATCAACCTGGCATCCAGATATCTCCACATGGCCGCAATTGGACCCATGCCAGTCGCAAGACACACCTGGAGCCTGGGGAATTTCTAACACTAATAGGAAGCTGACTTGCACTGAGTCAAACCATTAGGTCCATCTAGTTGTATTGTCTGCACTGTTTGGCAGAGGCTTTCCGGGGTTTCAACGCTCCCAGCCCTAACTGTGGCCTTTCTCTTCTTGGGCCCCTTATTCACCATTTTTTGAATCACCTGGATTCATTTTTAGAGGTGTATTGATTTTGGATCTGTGTATCTTTGATGATGGTTTGGTTTTTAGTCGCTTAATGGATTTTAGCTTGCTTTCTCCATCCTATTACACCCGCTTTTTTTGCGAGCTCTTTAATTAACCAGTTTATAAATATTGCTGGATAAATACAAATGAATAAGTGTTCTGGTTGTTTGACCCCCGAGTTTGTTAACATTAAAACATGTTAGGAAGAACACAGGAAGCTGCCATGACCGCAGATTCAGGCCCTTGGTCCATCTGCCTCAGAACTGTCTGCGCTGAATGGCGGATGCTCTCCAGGGTTTCAGCCTTACCTGGAAATGCTGCGGATTGCACAACCCGGGACCTTTTGCAAGCAAAGCAAACGCTGTACCTCTGAGCTGAGGCAATTCCCCATCTGATTGATCATGCTAGCAAGTGTGGTGCCCCATATGGATGAGACTTTCTTTGTTTGGTCCAACGTGGTATTTAAACCAGGTCTTGTGAATTGGCTCTTAAGTACAGTGGTGCCTCGCAAGACGAAATCAATCCGTTCCGCGAGTCTCTTCGTCTTGCGGTTTTTTTATCTTGCGAAGCACAGCTATTAGTGGCTTAGCGGCTATTAGCGGCTTTAAGAAAAAGGAAACAAACTCGCAAGAACTCGCAAGACGTTTCGTCTTGCGAAGCAAGCCCATAGGGAAATTTGTCTTGCGGAACGACTCAAAAAACGGAAAACTCTTTCGTCTTGTGCATTTTTCGTCTTGCGAGGCATTGGTCTTGCGAGGTACCACTGTAGTAGTAGCAGCAGCAGCAGCAAAAAATATGCAAGGGAGTCTGGCTTTTGCTGGCCTGGCAGGCTTGCACAGTACAGGCACCTCCTAACCCTGCGTAGTATCTCTGGTTTTTGGAAACAACTCCATTTCATAGGGTTGCGTCCAGATCAGCAGAGCTTTGCTTGTGCCATGTGACATCCTCTCATTTCTCTGCGCCCCTTCCCTCCCCCATATCTGCTCTGGAGGGTCCCTCAGCCTTGAGAGTGCACATGGGCCTTGCAGGGAGAGGAGGGGAGGCGAACAGGAGCTTTTGATGCATACCTGAGTCTTCTATTCCGAACTCGTGTCACATCCACATACAAACTTCCTTCTTGCTCTATCTGGGGAGCTTGATTTCTCCTTGAAAGCATCCGACGTCTTCCAGTGCTCAGATTACAGGTGACCACAGGGTCCACTCCCTTTGTGAACTGTCGTATAGCCACCGTTCTTAGAAGTCTGTACAATTTGGGAAATAAAGTCAACAGTAGTGAAGTTCAGTCCATCATATTATTCTTTTCTCCTTCCTCCCACTTCCCTCCGCCCTTACTTGATTTCCTCCGCATTATACAATAATCTTTGCATTCTACAATCTTCTCAAATCATCTATATATTCTTATTATCATTCCTTACTAATTTTTCTTCCACCCAGTACTTCACATTTTAATCTAGGCATATTAAATAAATGTATGGGGGGGATGGGGAGGAAATGGTGTTGGCTTTGGTACATTGGTATTGTAATGTAATATGTGAAAACCAATAATAATAATAAAATAAAATAAAACAGTAATGAAGTTCAGGGAATGGGCTTCATTAATGTCCCCCCTCCCCAAATTCAATTATTGAAGTCTTCCCAGATCACAAAGAGTGGAATCCAGTGTAGTGCTAACTTTCTTGTGTTGTCAGCATGTGGTTTTCTGCTTGCACAGTGAACCCCCCCCCCAATCTGTTCTTGGGGTGGGGGTTCTCCCAATTCTCTGGAGCAGATTTTGAGAGGGTGCAAGGCAAGACTGGGGAGAGGAGAGGGAGCATGTTCTGTTGTGCAAGCGAAAACCCTTGTGCTGAGCTGGGTTACCGTCCTTGATTAGCAACCGGAGGCCCCAAAGCCAAACCTGGCCATAGGGTAAGCAGGAGCTGGCCTCATCCGTTGCCAGACCAGAAGCAAGAGTGGCATAGGTGTAAAGTGCGGTGGCTGTGGGCTTTATTTTGGCAGTGGTGGCTAGGCAGCTAGGAAATTACATTAATTGCCACGTTTTAATTGATGGGATTTTGATAGCTGGAATGAGCCTAGGAACAATCCGGTGGTTTCAATTAAGCATGGTTTTTCTCTCGAAAGCAGGCCCCTTGAGGCTCATATATGATGCATGAACAGGAGCTACTGCGCCTGTTGATTAATACCTACTCAGCCGTGGAACCAAATTCCACAGTGCTGAGGAGAGGAGAGGAAAGGGCTTCCTTTCCTTTCATAATGTTCTACCTTGGAAACCTAGGGTGGCTGGGGCAACCTAGTCAGATGGGTGGAGTATTATTATCATTAATTATTTGCTAAGCTGAGCAGTGAGAGTCAAGTCTCCTCCCAACTCATCCCCTGGTTGCATGCACTCTCATTCACACGATACAGTATATGAATATTCCTGGCATGTACATAGCGAGGGCTCCGCATACCCCTTCAAAATGTGTTGTGTGTGCGCTTGTTTATTAAATTTGCATCCTGCGCTTTGTCCCCAAAGAGACCAGGGTGTCAAAAACAAGAGGTGGCAAAATTGAAACAAAACCGTAAGAACAGGGGTCGGCAAGGTTTACCTCGCCTGGGCCTGTTCACTCCAGTGGAGCGTCCTCTGTGGGCCAGATTACGCGCGCACACAATTTCCGGCGTCTGTGTCTGCGCAGACGCGATCTCTGGCACTGCAGAAGCGAGCCCGTGCCGCACCGGTTTAGCGCAGTGCGCGGGGACTCGGCAAACGGGCAGCTCGTGGGCTGGTTAAACGACCCTCATGGGCTGCTTGTGGCCCATGGGCCTTAGGCTGCCGTCCAGTGCGTAAGAACAATTCCATCTACAGATGCAGATTGGGAAAGAAATCTCAGCTTAAAAGGTATGTTGGGAGAAAGGTCTTCAAGTAGTAGTAGTAGTAATAGTAGTTGTTGTTGTTGTTATTATTATTATTATTATTATTAATTATTTATACCCCGCCCATCTGACTGGGTTTTCCCAGCCACTCTGGGTGGCTTCCAACCGAATATTAAAAACAATACAGCGTCAGACATTAAAAACTTCTCTAAACTGGGCTGCCTTCAATTGTCTTTTAGAAGTAAAATAGTTGTTTATTGCCTTGCCATCTGCTGTCGAGGGCGTTCCACAGGGCAGGCGCCACTACCGAGAAGGCGCTGTAACCTCACTTCTCGCAGGGAGGGAACCGCCAGAAGGCCCTCGGCGCTGGACCTCAGTGTCCGGGCTGAACAATGGGAGTGGAGATGCTCCTTCAGGTATACTGGGCCGAGGCCGTTTAGGGCTTTAAAGGTCAGCACCAATACTTTGAATTGTGCTCGGAAACGTACTGGGAGGCACTGAAAAGACAACAAGAGATGGCACCTGCCTAATATTTAGAATGGGAGGGCGTTCCAAAGGGGCAGGTGCCGCAACACTAGAAAAGGCCTCTGATTCCTAGATTGTGTGGAACAAGATTGTACCTGCAGGAAGCCCTCGCCCGCAGAGTGCAGGGATCAACTTGGTAAATAAGCGATATGACCTTTCTGCATGCAGAAGGTTCTGGGTTCAGTCCCCAGCATCTCCAGGTAGGACTGGTATCTGTTTGTCTCTGGAGACAGTTGAGGAGGGAGCCTTCAGGGGTGAAGTCAAGCCATTGGATGACAGTGCTATAGCAAGCCACAGGTATTTTTTAGCAGCTATCAAATGGAGAAGGACTGTAGCTCAGCACAGGAGATGGCTATGGGTCAGAGGGAGAACTGGGTGGAGTAACCAAGGGAAGAGTCCTGGGGGCCTCATTGATTGGACCTGGGGGCCAGATGTTCTCCAACTTCATGGATTTTATTATTTGTTTTGCTGCTTTTAATTTTCTACCTAATCTGCTCTCTGGATTTTTATTTATTTAATGCAACCTCTGCACTGCTCCTGTGCTTTGTAACTCCCCACCCCCAGCTTATATTTTGATTTTACGTTAATAAAAACTTTCGTTAGAACAAAGAAGAGAAAGTTTGTTCTTGCAGGTTAAAGTGAAAGGGACACTACAGTTCCGACCCAGAAGTGTTTGGCCTTTCTCTTCCTGTTACACCTTCCGTGTCTCTGCCATGCATTTCTGCTAAAGGTTGGGAAAGTGTGCTGCTGAGCATATCAGCATATTGGAGAGAAGCCCCCAAAAAAGAGATTTAAAAACAAAAACTGCTACCTTTTGGTGTCAGCTGCACCCCTGCTTGAGTAGACAGATTGGTGGTGTTAAAGCAAACTCTCTTTCTGCATTGAAATGGTTAGACTGAGATTCTGCAGTCCCGGATTGTCTCTTCAAAATAACACTCCGTGGTGTATTCGCAGCTTGAATGCTTTGGTCAGCGCATGAATAAATTAGCACAGTATAAACTGCAGTGAGGCATAAGCACCGCTTAGTTTCTTGACTGTTCTTTATTGAGCTGCGAGACTAGGGGAGACAGTGGTTGCATTTTTTTGGTGCTGAGTAAACTAGGAGGAGTTCTATATCTGCGCGTTTTGATTTTGATTTACTTCTATATCTTTGGCACAGCTCAGTCACGTGGTCAGTGGCTAGACAAGCAGGCCACAGCCACCTCGGGTGACCCCTATTCACTGTAACTCTAGGAACTGCTCCCAAGTGAGGTCACTCTCCAGCCTGGTTTTATTTGTTCATTTTATTTTTATAATTTGCCCCTCCATTCGTCCGGCAAGAGCGCTCGCCTTTCTTTCTACATAAATGATTGTAGGGGTGGGAACTTTTTTTCAAGCAGTGTGGGAAACGCATCGTGCGCTGCAAGGCCAGGCTTAGATCTTGCATAGCAGCGCATTAACATACTGTCCTTTTATGTGGTCTTTTCAGGATAAGGAATGGCTCTTGGCTGGCACGCTGCTTTGATTCCCCAGCATTGTTGCCCTGAAGCTGTTCATTCTCAACCGTGAACTGCTTTGACCCTCGTAAACTATTTTATTGGGAGCAGGGGTTCTTAGAAACGTGTTTTCTCTTTCTAGCCTAGAACCGTGATTTCTGGTGCAAACAGATTAGCAGTGGTACTCTGAACTGAGACCTGCTGCACCCAGTTAAACTTGTTATGTGTACAAGATTGCAGCCTTAAGGTTGGGTTAGGCTGCGTGAATCCTGTGATAGCGTAAAACTCGACAGTGGCCACAGAACTCAGCATCCAGAGAATCTGTCCCATAGAAGTCAATGAAGTAAGATTCTAGTTAACCATTTGCCACCAAAAAGCCTGGTGCAAATGGAGACTGCAGACTGGGAGCTTACTTTCGCTTTATCCCATTGGGAAGCTCTTGCCAAATACAGTGGTGCCTCAAGTTAAGTACTTAATTCGTTCCGGAGGTCCATTCTTAACCTGAAACTGTTCTTAACCTAAAGCAGTGTTTCCCAACCGGTGTTCCGTGGCACACGAGTGTGCCGTGAGACGTTGCCTCGTGTGCCGCGAGATGCCTGGAGGGAGGCGGGCGAGTCGGGCGGCGAGAGGCGGGGCGGCGAGGAGAGGCCGCGCCTCCTGCTGCTGCCTGGCGCTCCTCCTCGCAGCCGGCAGCGCTGCCTGGGCGCCTCCGCGCGACTCTGCCTCGCTGGGTTTGGTCTCCCAGCAGAGATGGGTCACACGCGCACCTCCCTCCCTCCCGCAGCCTGCGCGGAGGGAGAGCCAGAGAGAGGCATCGCTCCTGTGCGGCGGGAGAGGGAGCAGCCGGAGCGATGCCCCAAACGAACGCATGGGACCGGAGGGGAAATCCTCTCCGAGGCGGATTGAGCGCAGCTGAGAGAAGCCTTTCGAGGAGCTGCCATGTCCCCTGGAAACCCCCTTCCCAGCTCTGCCTGCCTGCCTGCCGTGGGGCTCGTATCGCCCTTTAAAGGGCGCGGGAAACTAGAAATGTGGGGACTTGGGGTTTTCCTCAGGCTGAATTCCGAGCTGAATTCCGAGCGAGGGACTGAGGGACGGCGGCAACTGAGGCGGCAGCGAGGATCCGTGTCGAGCCGGGGGCGGCTCCGCGGTGGTGGTGCCGAGCGGCGGGGCAGCGCGTGCAAAAGGGAGGAGCGCGAGACAGCGGAGGAGGAGGAGGCCGGCATGTCCGGGCAGCAGCAGCAACTCCCGGCGACGGCTCCTCAAGCCCCGCCGCCGCCCCCTCCTCCGCCCGCTATCGCCGCCACCACCACAACAGCCGCCGCCGCCTCAGTTGCCGCCGTCCCTCAGTCCCTCGCTCTGCTGCCTCCTCCCACCCCCAAAGCTTGGAGGTTCCCCGGCAAGGGGAAGGGAAAAAACTTTCACTTTTGTGCGTCCCTCCCGGCGTGACGCTGCGCGCTGACGTCACGGGGCGGGGCTTTAATGGTGGTGTGCCGCGAGATTTTTTTTTCAGTAAACAGGTGTGCCGTTGCCCAAAAACGTTTGGGAAACACTGACCTAAAGCACCACTTTAGCTAATGGGGCCTCCCGCTGCCGCCGCGCCGCCGGAGCACAATTTCTGTTCTCATCCTGAAGCAAAGTTCTTAACCTGAAGCACTATTTCTGGGTTAGCGGAGTCTGTAACCTGAAGCCTATTTAACCCTAGGTACCACTGTAGCCCTTCCATACTACCTGTTGCATAGGGGGATTTCCCTGCAATGATGGATCCTGCGAGTGCAGCCTAATTAATTCTTGGAAGCTGTGTTACAACCTAATGCAAGTAGATGTCCTTGTTTAGCATTGACTAACTGGGCTGTAACAACAAGGCAGTCACCTTCTGCCAGTAATTGGACTAAGGCTGAATCTTCAATTCCTGTGAAACACCTTCCTTTTTTCCCACCTGCACAAAGGACATCTCAGGCTTAAGTTCTGAATGGCCCAAGGCCCACTGAATGCTGTATGAAGCTAGTCTTGAAACTTGTAATGACTCGGCCTTTGAACTAACATTCAGTGTCTCTTCTGCCCAGCCCTGCCCTTAACGAGGTCACCTTTTGGAATTACAGCTAAAGCCCATCAGAAAGTCCACTTCCTATAATTGGGTACCAGTTGGTTCAGGCATTTGGTTATTAAATTTGACTCTCTGGGATACCCCATGTCCCTTGTTCATCAAGCCCCATGGATGCGATGTGGGACCAAGGTTTCCTCTGTAGCAGGCATAGGCAAACTCGGCCCTCCAGATGTTTTGAGACTACAATTCCCATCAGCCCTGACCACTGGTCCTGTTAGCTAGGGATGATGGGAGTTGTAGTCCCAAAACATCTGGAGGGCCGAGTTTGCCTATGCCTGCTCTGTAGCCTAGCTAGACCGCTTACCCTTCCTGCCTCCTTGCTTTTCAAACCACATTGTTTTCTCTTGGGAACAGTCAGAATCTTGGCAGCCAATGTTATCTCAAAGTAAATATTTTCCTTGATTTTTTGTGGGTAACTTCATTGCGAAGGTTCTTGGAGAACCCAGGATGAGAGTCAGTCTTGGCTCAAGGGATACCTCATTGGCCGCCTCGTCTTTGACTGAGTCTGATGGTCCCTTGGTGGGAGAGAGCCGTCCTACTAAATCGCCTCTCTGAACAGATCACCCACTTCCGAATTGCAGCCATGACATGGACTCACAGGTCGGGTGGAACTCAAAAGATGGTTTCTCTTTGCCCTGGCTTCTTCAAAACAGGTGGTTATTATCATCTCATTCCTGCTTTCTATCTCTTTTTGCTTTCCAAATCTCGCCGCCTCTCAACCACTGTGACGGTCCAACCCTGTGATGTGGGCTTCTCAGAAAATGTTGAATTGAAACATTTCCTGGAGGAAAAATTTCCCACGCATATCAGAGTAACTTTCATTGGAAATTCTTCTGGTGTCCTTGATTGGCCTTTGGCTGGTGGGTTAGGATTTGAGGTGGGTCGCAACAGCAGCACTACCAGTGTACAAATATGGGATAAAAGAAGAAGAGAGAAGTGGATCCCCCAAACTAACCATATTTTTCCATGTTTTTTGCTTTTAAAATGTAGGTAGAAATTGGGGGCCGTCTTATACATGGATAGTGAATGCAGAGGGGGGTTAGTGAGCAATTGCGGTGGCGACCTCCCCCCCAAAAGTGCAACAACTCAAGGGATATCTCCCCCCCCCCCCGAAAAAGCTCAGCAAAAATATCATTTTCTTAATTTTGGCTTCAAAAAAATAGGGGTCGTCTTACACACGTGGGTGTCTTATACACGAGAAAATAAAGGTATGTTTTGATTGAAGGTGGGTCTATAAAGGTGGACGACTGCCCTTGCAAGAAATCTATTTTAGCATGTTTATTTAGCTTATATTTAGTAAAGCCAAAAGCTTTGAAACGGCAATGATGCACCTAATACTGCATTGGCAATAGGTTCACAGTTACTAATTAGCTCATGACATTTGGGGGGGGGGCAATCACCCCCCACCAAATAAAAGCCCTGGAACTTTTTGTACCCCACACCTCTGCCATTTGTGTCTGAGCTGACCCTGCTGGTGTGTTTAGTCCGGTTGGCCAATGTGAAAACAGGATGTTGTACTTCGTTTGTGGGCCTTTGCTCGGACCCCATAGGCCTTTGGGATGTGATGGTGACCACTGATGGCTTTTAAAAGGCACCCTCCTGATGTTGCTGGACTCCACCTTCCTATCAGCATGGACTGTAGTTCAGCAACATCTGTAAGGCCCCAGGCATAGCTGTCAACTGTCCCTTATTTGGTGGGAAAGTCCCTTATCCCAGCTCTGTGTCCCACTGCTGTCCCTTATTGATGATGTCCCTTAAATTTCCCAAGTTTCAAAGGAAGCAGCTCCTCTCCCTCCCTCCCTGCCGGCCAGGGAGGAGGGAGGCTCCAACTGTGGTGCTTGGCTGCGTTGCTCACCCAATAAGGAATCTAAGAATGACTGGGGGGTGGGGCTTGCATGCCTTGTGCCATTCAAATCAGCTACATTGCCTGGGGACTCGCCTTTGCTCAGTGCTTCCCAGCGGAGAGGTGACGGTGGTTTCTCTTGCTGCATTCCCTTTGCCAGGTTGCTGCGCTGTGGGAACCACCGCTTAAGGCTTTGTTTGGCTGCTGGCTGGGCTTTCTGCCTTTGGCTCAGAGGGGCTCAGAGGTCGAACATACCTGCGCCCGGAAAATCCCTTATTTGGGCTGCTGATCCCTTCTTTTCGAGGCTGCTGGTCCCTTATTTTCAAATCTGTAAGTTGACAGCTATGGCCCCAGGTTCCCCCATCCTTGGTCTGAGTAGCTTGAATGGCCACTTGCACAAGAGAGACGGGTTGCTGGTTCTAGCTTTGCAGGAAGGACTGTGACTGGCATGAAAATGCTGTGGGTTTTTACTAGACTAGGGCACAATGTTGGGCTAGATGAGGACCAATAAACTTGAGCTTGAACCTTCGAAAGGGGGAGGCACTATGGGTTTGGGGTGCCTGCACCTGGGAGATTGGCCAGTTGCCTGTTCTGGATGGCGTTGGTCTCCCTCTGAAAGAACAGGTTTTGGGGTGCCTGAATCCATCTTGGTCAGGTAGCCTCAGTGGCTCGGGATGAAGAGTTTTGCTTGCTAAGTGGCCTGCATGGAATTCCTTTTTGCCTATGGCTACCAGCCCTAGTGTTTGAATGCATCACTTGAATTCACTTGTAGCTGAGTGGATTTGGTTGATATAGCTTGGGTGGACGTCACTGCTTGTTTTTGCAAATAGGACCTGTTGTTGCGGTCTTCAGACGGTGAACATATCGCCATGTGGGTGAACCAGTGCAATGAAAAAAATTGGGGGGAATGATACTTAGAATAAGCTTGGAAAGAGTGAAAAGCAGTTTGAAATTCTCTGTAGGGGTGTGCGTGCATTTTCTGCCTTCCTAACAGACTTTGTTTTTCTTCCTCAATCAATTTGCATACATTTGCATTCACTTGTGCCAACTTTCCTTATAGGAAAATTAGCTACAGCTACAGCTAGAGCCAGGAATTGGGAGTTGCTAAGGTGCTGTTATGTGTGCTTTGTTTTGTTTTGAATCGTCATCTTGACTTAGTAACTATGGGGAAAGGATCCTCTTTCTCTGTTCTGGCTGTGTTCTAAACTGTACTCACTTTTAATCATAAATGTTGCGTACAAATTGGAACCAATCATTAAAAACACCAGTACAGTCATACCTCATGTTGCGTTCCGCTCTTGTTACGGACTTTCAACTTATGAATGTGGCAGACCTGGAAGTGTGCGTGGAAGTGATCTGCATGCTTTGCGCGCGTGCGCGCAGAAGTGCTCGATTGTGCCATGTACATGTGCAGAAGAGGTGCTCTAGTTGCAGACTTTTTGGGGTGCAAAATGGCACCCCAAAACGGATTAAGTCCGCAACTAGAGGTACCACTGTAATAACAACAAGCAGTTTGCCTGCAGCAGAAAATGAAAGCAACCAGTCCAGTACCATCTGCAAAATCCAGTATCTTTTATAGACTATGGCCGTTTCTGATTATCGTACCTTGGCATGGTGCTTCATCTGTCCTGTGCTTCATCTGCCTCCAACCCATTTCCTCCTTCCCTTTTTTGGAGTGCTGCAAAAAGTCAGGAAGTCTTAACTGTAGTTTCCCAGAACATCTTAAACCAGTGTTTAAATTTGGTTAAAAATCTGGCTTGCTTCTGAATCTGGTAACCACAGTTTCTCAGTTCTAACACAATGGGAAACTCTGGTTGATTGTAAATTTTCTAGGTTAATTGCAGCACACTTGGGGAGGGGAAGGGGCTGCATGTGTAGACGCAAGATTCTTCACATTTCTGGTTGTTAAGCAGTGATGGGGATTTCCTAGGAAATTTTGAGTTGGGAAATTTTCCTGTGTGAATTAGAGCTGTTTGCTTCAGAAACAGTTATTTTGTGTGTATTGGATAGCTTTCTGGTGGCATACAATGATGTAATTTAGCATGTCTATCTTACTTAGCTTAAACAAAACCGCCAAACTCTCTTAATATTTTTTTGCGGGTGGCATCCATGCATTGTCACCAATGAACTTACGAAATGGGAAAATTGCCAGTGGAAAAATAAAGCACCACTAGAAAAGTTTCTGTTTCAGAAAATGTTCAGCCAAGGTATAATTGAACTGATTGGATACCAGCCTAAATTGACAAGGCTGAATCCAGCCTCTCAGGGTTTGAATCTTCTGAATTTATCAGTGATCGTAGACTAGCGATGGTCAGCTGTGGCCCTCCAGGTGTTGTTGAAGTCCAGCTCCCATCATCTCTGGCAGTTGACCACTGAGCATGCAGACTGGGGCTTAGGGAAGTTGTAGTATCCAGAGTGCCACACGTTCCCTATCTCTGTCCAGGGCAAACCAGCTCCACTTTTCCTCTGATCTCCATCGGCACTATGGGAATAAGGGTGCCACCACTGGAAAGGCTCTGTTAGATGTTGAAGACAATCCTAGCTAGGGTGGATTTAGTGCCCATAACACTTCTGTGTTGGACAACCGTGAATGCGAAGGTTAATAATAATTATTATTATTAATAATAATTTATTATTTGTACCCTGCCCATCTGGCTGGGTTTCCCCAGCCACTCTGGGCGGCTTCCAACAAAGACCAAAAATACACTAAAATGTCTCACATTTTTATATATGGGAGCATAGCCTTAAGCAGTTTTAGAGAACAACTTTCTCAGTACAGTAATGATTTTCTCGCAAATCAGAGGAGATGGATGTGGCTTTGCCTGCTTTAAGCCTTTGTTCTTAGACTTAAAATTATGGGGACAGTTCTTTGTGGAATCTCAGAAACCAAAAAGAGTGGGGTGGGAAACAGCTGAGCAGGGACTCTGGTGGTCAGGGTGTGGTGTTTTGGGAGCTACCAGAGCTCCCTGCTCTTCCCCATGAATCACAGTAGAAAAGAAATATTTTTTTATTATTTATTTCAACTATTTATAGGAATGTAGGAAACTACCTTAACATTGAGTCAGACCTTTGGTCCATCCCAGCTTAGTACTGTCCACACCAACTGGTAGCAGCTCTTCAGAATTTAAGACAAACCACCATCCAGGTTCTCCCTGGAGATGCCAGAGTTGGACCCTGGATCTTCTGCTTGCAAGGGAGATGCTGTGTGTGTGTGTGTGTGTAAGTGCGCAGGTAGGCGCGTGCGTGCGCGCGCGCGCGCACGCACGCGCCTACCTGCGCACTTACACACACACACACACACACACACACACACAAACTTCATATTGCTTTATCATCTTTCTACGCGGTTATCAACCAAATTTCTAAGTGGGTTAGGTAAAAATTAGAAAAACCCTCAGTGGATAAAATATTAAATTAGTCATAATAGCATATTAAATTTGTGCAAAGTAAGCAAGCATATGAGAATCAATTGCACATTCAAACAGGTTGCAGAGTCCCAGCTTTCCTAGTGTATTTTTAACGTTGTGTAGTGCAATTTGTACACAAATCTGGGTGTTCTTCAAAGTCTCCATTGTCCACATCTTCCTCCCCACTCCAGCCCGTTCCCAGTATCTGTGCAATTTCACCTCTCCAGATCTGTTCCTCAATTCCATCCGGGGGGGGGGGGAGAAATCATTTGACTTTGGAATCTCATTGCTCTGTGTGTGTGTGTTGCACTTGCCAATGTGCCGAAAGTAAACATATGCTAGTTTAATCTTCATGTTTCTGGGCTCTATTGGTACAGAGTCCAAGCAGTCCTGCTGTGCTTAAACATATGCTATCTAATGTGGCAAGTGACTCATTTGCTTGGTTTTTGTGTGGCTTTGAATGGCAGGTGAGGGTTCTGGGTTTTGTTTTGTTTCTTAAGCCGATTTCTGAAAACAATTTTTTCGTGACCGTTGACAGCTTTGCAGCACCTAATGGATAAGACCACAAGCTGACAACGGATGCTGAAACTTCAGTGGCATTGTTTTACCTCCCTATTTCCAAGTACAGAAAGAATAAAGTTGCATCGTAGTCATATTGGGACTGGGCCACTTCTCAGTAGATTACTGAAAGGGACCTGGCAGCTAAAACGCATCAGGGAGATGGATTCTAACTTAACGTTTTTGCCAACAGGGTAGCATTCATTTCTCCAAAGAGACGCGTTGTGTTTTCTTTTTTTTTTTACCGTAAAGGTAAAGGGACCCCTGACCATTAGGTCCAGTCGTGACTGACTCTGGGGTTGCGGTGCTCATCTCGCTTTACTGGCCGAGGGAGCCGGCATACAGCTTCTGGGTCATGTGGCCAGCATGACAGCCGCTTCTGGCGAACCAGAGCAGTGCACGGAAACGCCGTTTACCTTCCCGCTGGAGTGGTACCTATTTATCTACTTGCACTTTGATGTGCTTTCGAATTGCTAGGTTGGCAGGAGCAGGGACCGAGCAACGGGAGCTCACCCCGTCACGGGGATTCAAACCGCCGACCTTCTGATCAGCAAGTCCTAGGCTCTGTGGTTTAACCCATGAAGGTGGGGAGGGGAGAGGAAATACGTCAGGACTGAATGCTTCTTCCTGCAAATCCTTGCTTTGTGAAAGACTAGAATTGGTGGGTGCAAGGTTAGGCAAGTGCCCTTCTGCCTGATTTGCCCCACTCTGTAATCTATGGGTCTCCAGTGTGCTGCCTAAAGGGCACTTCGTTGGCATCCGCCAGTAGTTGAGATTCCTGCGTTGCAGGGGTTGGACTAGATGGCCCCTGGGTCCCTTCCAACTCTTAAGGTTCTGTGATTTAAAACACACCGGGATCCTTCCAGCAGGGCAGTTGATGGTTGATGGCCCTGTTGGGTGAGTGAGGAGTCTAGCCTTGAGCAAGCATTACTGACCATTTCTCCTTTGCTTTGGCAAAGTTTAAATGCTGGGCCAATGTTAAAATTCGTTCCCAGGGAAATCTGCACTTTTCCCAGTACAAGGTCTTAATTCCAGAGGTCTCCCCTCTCTCTGGCTGATACGGTCAGTGCTCGTATCGAGGCTGCTTCTGTATTTTGCCTGACCGCTTGAACACGCAGGAATCCCCAAACAATTACGTCAGCTTCCCCTTTTTGCATTGGGGCGGTTCTCCTTCTCTGTTTTCATGTGTATTTTCCATTGCACCATGTGTGTGTGTGTGTGTGTGTGTGTTTGTGTTTGTTTAACCAAAAGAGCTTTGGTCCTGGCTCTGTATTTATAATGGTCTTTGCATCTTTTATAACCTGTTTGGGTTAATCGATGTTGCCTTGTTTTTCACCCACCCCCCCACCTTATCTTTCAGGAATAGCTGAGGAAGGGGAAAGAGGAAGACGGGGAGAAAGAGCTCAATCTCTGTGCACCGCTGTGGGCAAGCGTCTGTCTGGCTTCCACCGCTAGGTCGAGGGGGAATTTGCCATTATGAATGAAGTTGCAATAGTGAAAGAGGGCTGGCTCCACAAACGAGGTAAGTGCTGTTCCCTCCTCCCCTTCTCCACCTTTGCTGAAGCCGAGTAGTTCGGGATCAGTGCATGGATGTGTTATAACTTATGCAAGTAAGTTGCCTTGGGTCCTTTGGTTGAGGTGTGTGATGATAGGAAAGTGAGACATCAGTGTAAGAAATACTGTATTTTTCGCCCCATAAGATGCACCTGACCATAAGACGCACCTAGTTTTTAGAGGGGGAATGCAAGAAAAAAAATACCGTATTTTTTGCACCATAACACTCACTTTTTTCCTCCTAGAAAGTAAGGGGAAATGTCTGTGCGTGTTATGGAGCGAATGCCTGCGGGTGGCGGGGTGTGTGTCTGCTGCAGTCATGAGCAGAGGATCCATGGTTCCCCTTCCTTCCCTCCTCCGTAGTTACAAAGCATGGATCCACATGGATCCTCAGGATTTTTGCATTGGGCTACTCCAAACTCACTGTCAGATCACATGTCTGTGGCCACAGCATGAACCACAAAAAGCTCTTTAAAGGGAGCGCGGCTCTTGGGGGCTTTTCCGGGAGGTGGGGGAAGGGACTGAGGGGCTAAGCCAGAAGCCAGAGCAGCGAGAGGGAGCGTTGCGCAGCAATCCCTCTCGCTTTTCTGACTTCTGGGATAGCTGCGCAGCCTGCATTCGCTCCATTAGACGCACACACATTCCCCCTTGTTTTTTAGGAGGGGAAAAGTGTGTCTTATAAAGCGAAAAATACGGTAAATTAATAAAATCGGGAGAAACGTGGTCTATCTGAGCCACCCAGTGTAGGCCCCACTATGCATTTTAAACAGTCATGGCTTCCCCCAGAGAATTCTGGTGGTACTGTTGTTTGTTATGGGTGCTGTGAGTTGTATGGGGAACCCATTTCCCAGAGTTCCCTGGGAAGAAGGATCGATTGTTAAACCACTCTGAGAATTGTAGCTGTGTGAGCACTCCCCTAGTAACTCCCTTAACTAATTGCGGTTCCCAATATCCTTTGGGGCTGTTTAAAGGGGTATGATACTGCTTTAAATGTACAATGTGGATGGGGCCATAGAGTAGGGTTGCCATATTTCAAAAAGTTAAAATCTGTAATAGTAGAAAAGGGGAACAGACAACAAAAGTTATTTAGCAGCTTTTGGGGGGGACAAAGTTGTTGGGCTTTTCCTGCAAAAGCGCAAAAATTTGCAGCTTTTTGAGCTATTTTTATAAACATTCATTGAGCTCTAGACTTCTGACATGGGTTGCCGTGCATCTGTATTTCTGCGATTTCTGCCCGGACTCTGCTTGCGACTGCAGTATTCCGGCTATGTCCGGGGAATTCCAAACATATGGCAGCCCTACCTTTGAGGCTTCCAAATGTTTGTGTGAAGGGAGCTCACCAAAAGTTGGATGTTTCTGGTTCTGTATGTAATGGTTACAGGTTGTTGTCGTTGTTTTTTTTAATAGAAAACTGACATATGTGAAATGCATCACACCCAGAATTTGTGAGTTTGAATAGCACCTTCCTTTGAACGGCTCTAATCGTTCATGCATTGTAACATGTCTCCTTTGGCGCAAAGCATTGTGGGGGAACATTGGTAAACGTATCTGACAGACGGTGCACCGGGAGAGATGCTTTTCTCTGTTACATACATAGTTCCGTGCTGCAGCCGATAACCCACTATGAGGACTTAGTTGATTATTTTGAAGGAAGCTCATATCTAGTGCTGGAAGTGTTGAGGGCACATTTCAGCAGCACATTTTGCAAAGTTCTTCCTGGGAGAAAAAGCAGTCATGTAAAGGTCCTTGATTAAGAATGACCACAAGCTATAGGAAAAACACGGGATGTTTGCAAACATTTGCAGGTGCATTTGGGAGGTCTTGGTCACTTCAAAGCCCAGATTAGTAGGTTTTTGTACAAAATAATACCTGTGATGATGAAAGAAAAATAGACAGTTTTGTTGAGTTGATGAGGAATGTTCTAACAGGAGAAAACGCTTTAAAAATTCAGGTTTGTAAATGAGTTTTGTCGATTGGTTGACTCCTGATACAATTTGTGCTGATGATTAAGGGAAGTGAGCAATTTTATCTCTTATGAAAATGTTAATTCTTAACCTGCGTCTCCCATCACATGATACCCAAGGCACTTTACAGAATGTGTAGGGTCTTGAATCAGTAAACGAGTGAAATATTTTAAGTTTTTATCTAAAATCTTTTTAATCAAATTGCCAAACTACATTGTACTAACCCAGTAAACCCAGCAAAAAGTCAGTCTTTACTAGCCTGAATAGTTTATTGCTGAAGTTGTTCATACGAATGACACCTTTAGGTAGCGAAAAGCAGCTGGAATGAAAGAAAAGGGAAAGTTTCCTCTTACATGTTGGAGAAGCTTTATTACTTTTCCTTCAGTAAATCAGGCATATTTATAAGTACTGGCAACTGCAGATGAATAACAGGAGGTTTGTGCCTCGTGTCTATATTTCTCTCTTAGTGCCGTTTTTATTTTTTTTAAGTCTCAGCCTGGCCTTTTTGATCCGGGAGAACAAACGGTAGGGGTGTTAATTGTAATTTGACAATCGACTCCTAGAGTAGGAATGGAGAACCTGAGGCCCTCCATATGTTGCTAGACTACAAATCCCATCAGTCGTAGCCAGCATGGCCAGTGGTCACAGATGATGGGAATTGTAGTCCCATCAGAATCCACTAGCTCCCTGTCCGTTGTCTAGTGTGAAACCATTGGTGAACAAGAAAGTTCAGAATGGGAACAGTTTGGATGGCCCCAAGACACAGAGCAAGCAGTAGTCAGGGACTTACAAATGAGTAGCATGGGGAAGAGTGACCACTTTGATCTGCAGAACCGGCACTGTAAACAGAAGCCACATAATACTCATTCTGAACTTGTAGGAAATCAATCTTTTAGTGTGGTAAAGCCTATGTTTTGGAGAAATCAGGCAGACACCACCCCCTGTGCACTTTATGGTGCCTGTTAAAACATTTTTGTTTTAGGCAAGCCCAGCCAGACATGCAGAATGTTGACGTGTGCTTTAATCCGGTTTTGGGTGTCAAGGAGCCTTGCTTGGCCTCAGATAGCTGGGTTGACTAGCCCTATGGAGCATCGTCTGTCTCAGAAAGGAGCCAACCTCTTGCCCACAAAACACCCAGTGTTCGAAATTCCCCAGGCACATTTTGCTACTGGCACAGGTCCACCTGCGGCTACGTGGAGATTTCTGGGCACCAGGTTGGTGGCCACAGTTTAAAAACCTCTGCCTTAGTCCATAGTTAATACCATTTCCATTTCCACTGTGTTTCTCCTTGCATACTGAATTGTTGTAGGAGCAAGCTACAGTCAAGCAATGTAGTTGAGATCATGGAATCGTAGTGTTGGAAAAAGGACCCCAGCGGTCATCTGGTCTAACCCTCTGGCGTATAGGCATTCCGTTGTGGTCACCGTAACTCACGTTTAAGGTGCTGTTTGGCACCTAGCTTATATATCTGAGTTTCTAACACCACATGTTTATGGAAAACCCAGCATTAAGTCATAGATAAGCTATCAACCCCCATGGTGAGCTCTTATTCTGAGAATTAATGAACTTTAGGGTGGGATTTGAGCCCAGTTTTTCCAGGTCCCGATCTAGCGCACTCTCAGTATTATGCTCTTCTGCTTTTTCCCAAACCTTGCCTCAGAGACTCGCTTAACTCTTGTTCCTGGTTTCAGCAACAACTTGTCTTGCAATACGGTTTTTAAATTTTGTGCTCACACCGTCAGGAGTTGTGGCCTACGTTTACCTTTTGTTTTGTTTTTTGGCTGTTTTTCTGAGTGCGCCTTTTTAATAGCGGCTTTCCGTTCACAACAATGGCTGTGTAAAAATATACTTGGAGTGCAAAGAAACAAAAACAAGAACCTGGCTGGCTTTTGAAAAGAGCATCAAGGTTTTCAAGTGCACCGACCACAGGATGTTTCCAAAACCAGTGTCTGATATTTTGAGCTTGTGAAACATGCTCAGGCTATAATTACAACAAGGAAAGCTTACAGAAAGAAAATACAGATTATGAACTGTGGGTTGTGTTCAGTGTTCGTCATGCTTAGAGTAGACCGCTTGAAATGAATGGACAAGGCTAACTCGGTTCCATTAGAATTAATGGGTAGAACTTACTTGGCTGCAGCTTTGCATGTTTGTTAAAATTATCTCCCTTTGACAGGAAAACAAACCAGTGAACTGAGCCACTTGTGTTTCATTTTGTAAGATGCCCTCATCTGAACAGTATAGCGTATTTGCTGTTTTAATTGAGTTCTTCATCCAGTTACAGTTATATTTAGAGAGCTGCTACGGTTTACAATTCGGGTTGCAAAATTCTTTGGAACTCTTGTGAATGGGAGGCACTTAAACCTTTTGTATATAGGGCAGATGTGGGGAACCTTGAGGCCTCCAGATGTTGCAGAACTACAATTCCCATCATCCCTGGCCATTGGCTTTGCCAACATGGGTTGATGGCAGTTAATAATAATATCTTTACAGTGGTATCTCAGGTTAAGTACCTAATTCGTTCCGGAGGTCCGTACTTAACCTGAAACTGTTCTTAACCTGAAGCACCACTTTAGCTAATGGGGCCTCCTGCTGCTGCCGCGCCGCCGGAACACGATTTCTGTTCTCATCCTGAAGCAAAGTTCTTAACCTGAAGCACTATTTCTGGGTTAGTGGAGTCTGTAACCTGAAGCATATGTAACCTGAGGTACCACTGTATTGTCATTGTACAACCTGTGCTCTGGTTCAGCAACATTTGGAGGGCGAAATGTTCCCCACATGAGTGTTGGTACTTAATGGACTAGCATGCAGAACTCACTTTTTTAAAAAAAGGCTTTTTAGTATGTGGCTCAAAGGCATACAAGCTTCAGGACCAAACTATGTTTCCCAAGCTCCTCTCTGGAGCCTCATCAAGTCTCTAGTTCTCATTGTTGTGCAAGTTACAGTGGTACCTCAGGTTAAGTACTTAATTCGTTCCAGAGGTCCGTACTTAACCTGAAACTGTTCTTAACCTGAAGCACCACTTTAGCTAATGGGGCCTCCTGCTGCCACCGTGCTGCCGGAGCACAATTTCTGTTCTCATCCTGAAGCAAAGTTCTTAACCTGAAGAACTATTTCTGGGTTAGCGGAGTCTGTAACCTGAAGTGTATGTAACCTGAAGCATATGTAACCTGAACCGTATGTAACCTTCAAAATCTAACGTACTTCAAAATTCTAGGATAGTACGCTGGAAGGATATTTGCTTGTGCTGTAAAATCTAACTTTTTTATTTTCTAAGCTTTCATGAGAAGGGGCTGCTCATCCCCATTGGTCCGTCTATTCAAGTTAGTAAGTTGAAAACTCATCGGACAACTTGGCTTGCCCCCATCTGCCAGAAGATTGATCGGCCATGTGAATTTCATATCTGAGTTCAGGAATGCAGTGGCTGTGTACCTCTAAGCACATTGCAGAATTATATTTCGGAGCACAGCCGTATTAAGAGGTTTCCACTGTGGCCTCCCATGTGCCTTTCCCCTGCACTAAATGGAGAAATGAAATGAGACTCCTTCCTCTATGTCTGTCTTGGTAGTTCCTGGCAGAGGCATGAGTCAGTCACTTAAAGGAAGTGCTACTTCCAGGACAGCAGATGTTTGGTTTGTGGAAAGACCAGTCATCTCCCTGACCTCAAGCCAGAAGCTTGCAGATCTCATGAATGAACTCTTCAGCTTTCAATGGGTGTTGAGTAGCCCTGTGACCCTAATTGCAATAGCCCAGGGTTTAGTCATCTGCAAATACAGCAGCAGCTATTACCAATAACTTCCTCTGTTTCTCTTAGGGAATGCAGAGCGCAAGAAAAGCGCATAGCAGAAGCTGTGACAAGGGGAAGGGAGGGTCAGCATTGCCAGGAGCCTAGGATGTTGTCTTGTACAGGGCCAGACCATTGCTCCATCTAGCTCTGTATTTACCTACTCTGACTGGCAGACACTCTCCAGGGATTAAGCCTGTGAGCTTCTGTGTGCAAAGGGCCTGCTCTGCAACTGGGCAATAGCTCTTCCTTGTCATGACCACAAGTTGCGGGGAAAACATTTCTCTGTGTCCCCGTGTGCATATTACCTAAAATAGTACCTGCGGTAAGAGGGTGGTGTGGTGATGGTTGGAGGTGCTGCATTTGATTTTTCAGTCCTGTGTATCCCAATGTCATATTTTCAGATGGCACCAAAATGTCGGAACGTCTTCCCTGGATAAGTTCTCGGCTTCCTTTTCCTGCTGCCCCTGGTGCTATGTGGGCAGAAGCTGCTGGTTCAGTCCCCAGCATTGCCAAGTAAGGATGAAAATTCTGGAGAGGTGAATGCAGTCAGTGTAAACAGTACAGAACTAGATCGACCAACAGTCTTCACTCCATATTAGAGTTGGGTTTTTGTTTTAAGCATTTTAAAAAGCACATTGGAAGCATTTACAGTGGTACCTCGGGTTAAGTACTTAATTCGTTCCGGAGGTCCGTTCTTAACCTGAAACTGTTCTTAACCTGAAGCACCACTTTAGCTAATGGGGCCTCCTGCTGCTGCCGCGCCGCCACTGCACAATTTCTTTTCTCATCCTGAAGCAAAGTTCTTAACCCAGGGTACTATTTCTGTGTTAGCGGAGTCTGTAACCTGAAACGTATGTAACCTGAAGCGTATGTAACCCGAGGTACCACTGTATTGAAAGGTGGGCTACAAACAATTTAATTAACGAACAAGGCACACTCTTCGAATGTAAACTCTCTGCAAATCAAAAACATAGTTCAGTAAAAAATTAGGCAACTGCTTGATGGTGGTGGGGAATGTTAGGTGCAGAACGTTTTTGAGGACAAGTTTATAAAGGTGGTAACGGGAGGCTGAATGCATTATTTATTTCATAAGATTTTTATACTGTGTGATAGTAAGAGGACAAAACAAAACAAAAACAAAAGCATCATTCATTAGATTATATCCCACCTTTCCTCCAAGGAACTCAAGCTGGTGAATGTGATCCCTCTGGCCATTTTTGTTCTGACAACACCCCTGCAAGGTAGGCTAGGCAAGACTGAGTGATAGTGGCTGGGCCTTCATTAGAGTGGTGGTTAGAATCTGGGTCTAATCCTGATGCCGAAGAATTCCCCTTGTTGCTATTAGCAACAGCATCTCTCCATGTGTTTGTGTGTGAGAGTGTGCAAAATCAATATTGTGTGATCTCCACAATCAGAACCAGCAGGACATAGTTGACTTACCGTGGTAAGCTTAAGGATGATGGGGTAGCTGTACGTCTCATGTTGTGTTATGACACACTTCCTATAGCAGTCATTTTGTGTTATTGCCCCTGCCCTCCCAGCCTTATAGCAGCTATTTTTATGACCGGCACTTCCAGAACACTTTCAAAATTCAAAATGTGCCCATTGGTCCAGAAATGTGCCCATTGGTGACCATGTGCTAGTCTGGCACTGAGACATCAAAGTTGAGTTTAAGTGAAAATGCCCATGCCGTCTTTTAACAAAACAACGACCTGGAATTAACAGCTCATGTAGGGAATTATATAATGAAATGCAACAGGTTTTTGGGAAATACAAGGGAACCATGATAAGCTGACTTAATCACCCCAAGATCTCCTTATAGCAACACTGACTCTCACGGGTAGGTGGGACGCTTGGGGTGGTGGGGAGGTCATTCTTCAGTCAGTATGTGGGGCAGAGAACCTGTCCGTGTGGTTGGAAGAAGAGAAAGGAGTTGTGCTGAATGCAGTAGAAGACTGATCTTGCGGCTTTGTTGCTCTTCTGTTTCAACCGTCAAATCGACCTTTTGGTGGTGGGCAGGATGCTGGGAGATATCAACTGAGGGCCAGATCACAGAATGCTCTGGTCATGGCTTGGCTTGGTGCATCAAGTTTTGTGCTGAAGGGTAACTTGTCAAAAACTTCTGCTTAACCATTGGAGGTAGTCGATGTTGGCAAGGACACACCTCGACTCCTGTCTTTATGAATACTCCTAATGGAAGGGGTGGGTAACCATTGGCCCTCCGGATGTTGCCAGGCTCTTAACTCCCACCCTCCCCACTCAGTGATCAGGATGGTGAGAGTTGTCCAACATCTGGAGGACCGCAGTAGCATATGGTGCCAGTAATATCTGCACCAGGGATGAGGAACCTCTGGCCCTCAAGATGTTGTTGAATCCCATAATCTCTTGACTATTGGCCATGCAAGCTGAGGCATGTTGGGAGTTAGATTCCCAACAACATCTGGTTCCCTATCCCTGTCTTATGACCTGAGCCAATGGGTTTTTCTCTTTTTTCTGTTTTGCCATAATTCCTTCCTTCCAACTCCAGTTGGCTGGTACTGTGTCATCTCATGGGCCAAAGAAAGTATACACCCTCTACATTTGGGTTTTCCCAAACTTGGGTTTCCTGCTGTTTTTTTGACTACAACTCCCATCATCCCTAGCTAGCAGGACCAGTGGCTGGGGATGATGGAAATTGTAGTTCAAAAACAGCTGGCTCTACATCATGAAGACCACCATTTAAAGGCACAATACTATTCCTAAACAGTTGTATGAATAGAGCATATGTAAAAACACACACCACGTAAACATTTGTGTTTTGCAACTGCATTTAAGTAATAGTTTCGAAGAAGAGGAAGAAGAAGACAGTCAGATAGGTTAAGGCTTAAATGAGCAAGTTAAGTCATGAAATATCTGATGCCGAGGGAGACAAAGGGCAGCCATCAATAGACACAGTCTACCTCAATTCTGAGACAAAAGGGTTTGGAGTCAATGTTCGGGCACTAAGGGCAGGGGTGGGTACACTTCAGACATGTTGTTTTTTTCCTGCCTTTTTCTAGAACCCCAAGATTTACCAACCCCAAGTGCCAAAGCCGCAGAGTTAGAATTAAAGAACAGGTTGCCTCCGAATGCATTCTGATCCTAGGGTTTTGTTTTCCGTGTCAGAAGAGAATTCAGCTCGCTGTCCTTTCTCACAGAAGCCTGTTCCAGCTTAGCTTTTGTCTTTAAGAACGGTTTATGGTTTCAAGTCTCCTTCCTTACAGGCTTCCCATTGGCATCTAATGGGCCCCTGTGAGAACAGGATGCTGGAATAGGTGGGTCTTTGGTCCGATCCAGCAGGGCTCTTCCTATGTTCCTTTGTCCTTAGGACTGCTGGATGTCCTCTGATTTTAATCGTCCTGTATTTTTTATTTGTTTGGTGTATCTTGTTATTGTACACCATCTGGGGACGCTTGCGTGACAGGCAGTAGATGAGTAATTGTAATAAACAAATTTTCAGATGGGCGAGTTATTTTGCTTTGGAGTCAGAAACCCTTGCTTGCTGATCGAATGCAAGCCACCCAGAGATCTACCAATGCATCCTATCCTAACCTGTGCTGATTGGTAGGGTTATGCACTAACATACAGTGGTACCTCGCAAGACGAATGCCTCACAAGATGAAAAACGCGCAAGACGAAAGAGTTTTCCGTTTTTTGAGTCGTTCCGCAAGACGAATTTCCCTATGGGCTTGCTTCGCAAGACGAAACTTCTTGCGAGTTTGTTTCCTTTTTCTTAAAGCCGCTAAGCCGTTAATAGCTGCTAAGCCACTAATAGCTGTGCTTCGCAAGACGAAAAAACTGCAAGACGAAGAGACTCGCGGAACGGATTAATTTCGTCTTGCGAGGCACCACTGTAATGCACTACACTTCACTCAGTGTTCAAAATTAGCCAGGCGCATTTTGTACCTGGTTATCAGCCACTTGCAACAAGTTATCGGCAAGTGAAGATACCTGGGTGTTGGGACATCTCCACCACCTGGGGGTGCATGTCTGGGGATCATTGGATCAGGACTGTTTTCACACACTGATACCGCATCCTGTAGATTTCTATCAGTTGTATTTTATCTTCACAGTCGGAATGAATTTCAGGTACCAAAATGCTTTTCCTGTGCAGCCTGAACAAGAGCGGTGAGCAACATTATAGTTAATTGTTGTCACTTGTCTTCACTTTCCCCCACCCCACTGCCCTGCTCACAGTTGTGAAGAATATTCTTAATGTTATGAACGGTCTTGTGTCACCATTAAGAAAAAAGAGGTTGGAATAGGCCAATAAGTATGTGGAGTGTCCCTGGATCAAGTGACTTTTCTTCTTTAAGTTCTCAAAGCTCTTAACCTAGCTTAAGGTTGGCATCTGAACTAGCCAGATGGTTAACTGAGAATCAGTCACACTCCATCTTAAAATAGGACTTCAGAGTTGTCCTGCCCCCAAATGACAACTAGTTCTTTTTTGGTGACTGTAACCTTGGTTTAAGGAGCCATTTGGCGCCCAGCTTATATACTTCAAGGGAAGAAATAGTGCCACTGTATTCTGCTATGGTCAGACCTCACCTGGAGTACTGTGTCCAGTTCTGGGCACCACAGTTCAAGAAGGACACTGACAAACTGGAACGTGTCCAGAGGAGGGCAACCAAAATGGTCAAAGGCCTGGAAACGATGCCTTATGAGGAACGGCTAAGGGAGCTGGGCATGTTTAGCCTGGAGAAGAGGAGGTTAAGGGGTGATATGATAGCCATGTTCAAATATATAAAAGGATGTCACATAGAGGAGGGAGAAAGGTTGTTTTCTGCTGCTCCAGAGAAGCGGACACGGAGCAATGGATCCAAACTACAAGAAAGAAGATTCCACCTAAACATTAGGAAGAACTTCCTGACAGTAAGAGCTGTTCGACAGTGGAATTTGCTGCCAAGGAGTGTGGTGGAGTCTCCTACTTTGGAGGTCTTTAAGCAGAGGCTTGACAACCATATGTCAGGAGTGCTCTGATGGTGTTTCCTGCTTGGCAGGGGGTTGGACTCAATGGCCCTTGTGGTCTCTTCCAACTCTATGATTCTAATATCTGAGTTTCCAACACTGATCAAACCTTTGCTGATTGGTAGGGTTATGCACTAACGTAGGGTAATCTTCTTCGTGGCTGAGTAAGATTGTCTTCCATAAACACAGTTTTAACATTGAGTCCGTAAGTGACTGTGGAGGCCAATTCTGGATCCACACGTCCTTCCACAGTGGGGACATTGGCTGCTGGGCAGGAGTTGATCACGGTGTGGATTTGCTAAGCGTGCCTTCCTCTTAGCACACTGCACTTCACTTAATGCAGCAAATGTCAAGAGCTTTGAGTGAATAGTTAACAGTCTGGAAGAGATGTTCAATGGTCTGACAGCTTCCTAAGGATCTAGAAATGTTGGACTTGGCAACACAGAGACAACCTAGTGAACTTTCACATTGAAGAGGATAAAGACGTCTTCTTTGCTGTTCCAGAGGGCAGGACTACATCTGATGGGCTTGTGCTGCAGGAGGGGTAGATCTTGGTTGAATGCAAGGAGAAACCTCTTGATGGCAAGACTGGACCACAAGGCCTTTCTAGCCTTGCATCCTGTTTCTTGTGGCCAAGCAGATACTTGCAGAAAGCTTGCAGACAACACATGAAAACGGTAGCCCTTTCCTGCTCACGTGCCCTTAACTGGAAGGGGCAGGGGTGGTGAAGAGAAGGAATAAATTGCCTAGTTCTGTTTGCCTGTGTAGTCATGTGAGGTTTGTTTTTTTAAAAAAACAAACAAAATGGGATTGGAATATTTTCTTGTGCAAATTAGGCTAAATTTGCATTGGAAGGTTTTCTGTTTGCATTGGAAAATTTTCTGCTGCCTTAGCGAGTGAACTAATTTAGCATGTTTGTTTTACTTTTATTTGGTAAACAAAGCTAAAAATAAAGCACACCATGTTAATTTATATTTGCTTTTATTTGCACCAATATGGCACAAAGCATATGAATTTTTTTTTGGGGGGGGGAATGAAGACACGCTTAATATGGTTTATATGTTAAATTGCGGACAGTGGTACCTTGCAAGACGAATGCCTCGAAAAACGAAAAACGCGCAAGACGAAAGAGTTTTCCGTTTTTTGAGTCGAATTTAACTATGGGCTTGCTTCGCAAGACAAAACGTCTTGTGAGTTCTTGCGAGTTTGTTTCCTTTTTCTTAAAGCCGCTAAGCGGTTAATAGCCGCTAAGCCGTTAATAGCTGCTAAGCCGCTAATAGCCGTGCTTCGCAAGACGAAAAAACCGCAAGACGAAGAGACTCGCGGAACGGATTAATTTCGTCTTGCGAGGCACCATTGTAGACAATTTTATTATAATGCTTGTGAACATTTAAAGACAATGCTAGGGACGATTACCTGAGAAACATTAAGTACAACTTTGAAACTGCCAATATTGCCTAATATTTTATTCGCAGTTGGTGGTAAACTTTCTACCTCACGTTGTGTGATAGCACTCCTTTGTATCTATGCATTGTATAATTTGAAAACAGGATTATTATACAATTATACTACAAGTAGGGTAGTAGTTGCGCTACCAATTTGTTGTTTTTTAACATGCTAATAGGTTTTGTTTTTTGCAGAATGTATTTAATGGTAAATGTTTGGGTAGTGGCAGTCACTAGGGCAGTGATGGCCAAACTTGGCCCTCCATATGTTTTGGGACTACAACTGCCATCATCCCTAGCTAACAGGACCAGTGGTCAGGGATGATGGGAACTGTAGTCCCAAAGCAGCTGGCGGGCCAAGTTTGGCCATCACTGCGCTAGGAAAATAAAGAGCAGCCAGCATGTTTTGGAAACCAAAGGATGAGTTTAGCTGTATACATTTGGTTGGTAACAACAACAACAGTAGTAGCAGCAGCAGTAGCAACGTTTCCTGTGCTTGAGAGCGAAGCAGTGGTCAAAAGGCCCTAGAATATGTTCTGAAGATACACAGTGCAGCCGCCCTACTGAAACTAAGAAGAAGAAGAGGAGTTTGGATTTGATATCCCGCCTTTCACTCCCCTTCAGGAGTCTCAAAGCGGCTAACAATCTCCTTTCCCTTCCTCCCCCACAAAAAACACTCTGTGAGGTGAGTGGGGCTGAGAGACTTCAAAGAAGTGTGACTAGCCCAAGGTCACCCAGCAGCTGCATGTGGAGGAGCGGAGACGCGAACCCGGTTCCCCAGATTACGTGACTACCGCTCTTAACCACTACACCACACTGGCACACTAAGCAGGCCAGGGTCATGTTAGCATCTGGGTGGCAGATCAACTGGGACTCGACTCTACACTCCATGGTGGATGGGCAGAATATAAATGCTGTGAAACTGTCGTGGGTTTTCGTTTTAAGATACAGTCCCTGTCAGAAAGTGGCAGGCAGGTTGTTGTTGTTTAGTCGTTTAGTCGTGTCCGACTCTTCGTGACCCCATGGACCAGAGCACGCCAGGCACTCCTGTCTTCCACTGCCTCCCGCAGTTTGGTCAAACTCATGTTTGTAGCTTCGAGAACACTGTCCAACCATCTCATCCTCTGTCGTCCCCTTCTCCTTGTGCCCTCCATCTTTCCCAACATCAGGGTCTTTTCCAGGGAGTCTTCTCTTCTCATGAGGTGGCCAAAGTATTGGAGTCTCAGCTTCACGATCTGTCCTTCCAGTGAGCACTCAGGGCTGATTTCCTTCAGAATGGAGAGGTTTGATCTTCTTGCAGTCCATGGGACTCTCAGGAGTCTCCTCCAACACCATAATTCAAAAGCATCAATTCTTCGACGATCAGCCTTCTTTATGGTCCAGCTATCACTTCCATACATCACTAGGTAGGCAGGCAGGTAATGGGGAGCTAAGCTGGTGAAATGCAGATTTAATAGGGAAAACATACTTGGGGAGGGATTCACCTAACTAATTCTGTCAGTGGAAGCCCTGCGCAAGGGCTTCTGCTTGTGCAACTGGGCTCCCCCCCATTTCCCCCCCATGCACCTCCCCAACAGAATTTGTTCTTGGGGCTCAATAAATATGGGGGTCCGAATATGGCTCTTGGGAGTCAATAAAACCCCCAGGACAGTGCCCAGGAAAGGGGAGGGGAGATTGTTCTGTCTGGCAAGCTGATAAGCTTGCACAGGCAAAGCGTTTGTTAATAGTGTGACGTTGAATTCCAACCTTAATTTCCAGCTTTTGACAATTTCTCTTTTTGGTGTGCAGAATTGGAATGTGCCTTGCCAAGGAGAGGATAGCTTAGTCCGAAGAGCATGAGACTCTTAATCTAGGGTCATGAGTTAAAGCCCCACTGCAAAGATTCCTTCATTGCAGTGGGTTTGGCTATAATAGATTATCCTCATGGTCCCTTCCAACTACAGTGGTACCTCGGGTTACATACGCTTCAGGTTACATATGCTTCAGGTTACAGACTCTGCTAACCCAGAGATAGTACCTCAGGTTAAGAACTTTGCTTCAGGATGAGAACAGAAATTGTGCTCCGGCGGCACAGTGGCAGCAGGAGGCCCCATTAGCTAAAGTGGTGCTTCAGGTTAAGAACAGTTTCAGGTTAAGAACGGACCTCCGGAACGAATTAAGTACTTAACCTGAGGTACCACTATATGTGATTCTATGTAGTCTTACCTCTTCCTTTAAGACAGGATTATAGATTCGTTCTGGAAGAAACTTCAGAGTACTCTTTGTTAACCTGGGGCTCTCCAGATGTTTTGAACTGGGGATGATGGGAGTTGTAGTTCAAAACATCCAGAGGGCTTCAGGTTAGGAGTATAGGAGTATAGCATCTAGATCAAGGGAAATAATAGTGCCACTGTATTCTGCTCTGGTCAGACCTCACCTGGAGTACTGTGTCCAGTTCTGGGCACCACAATTCAAGAAGGACACTGACAAACTGGAACGTGTCCAGAGGAGGGCAACCAAAATGGTCAAAGGCCAGGAAACGATGCCTTATGAGGAACGGCTAAGGGAGCTGGGCATGTTTAGCCTGGAGAAGAGGAGGTTAAGGGGTGATATGATAGCCATGTTCAAATATATAAAAGGATGTCACATAGAGGAGGGAGAAAGGTTGTTTTCTGCTGCTCCAGAGAAGCGGACACGGAGCAATGGATCCAAACTACAAGAAAGAAGATTCCACCTTAACATTAGGAAGAACTTCCTGACAGTAAGAGCTGTTTGACAGTGGAATTTGCTGCCAAGGAGTGTGGTGGAGTCTCCTACTTTGGAGGTCTTTAAGCAGAGGCTTGACAACCATATGTCAGGAGTGCTCTGATGGTGTTTCCTGCTTGGCAGGGGGTTGGACTCGATGGCCCTTGTGGTCTCTTCCAACTCTATGATTCTATGATTCTATGATTCTAGGTTAGTGAAGATGCTCTAGGCACCTTTTTTGGTCTGGCAACCTACAAATCCAAATTTGCTTATTATGATGACTCATCAGATTATTGCCACGTGAATTGTGGACCTCAGGTCTTCGGCGGCTGTGTGCATTTTCACTTCTAGTTGGCCCTATTTTATAACCGTTACTTGAGCCTCCAAAGCAAAAACTTTATTAGCACCCCTGTTAATATGCGCTTACAAAATTATTCACTGTTCCGTTTCTCAAAATGTGAGAACAGCAACCACCTGAATGCAGGATGTTCCTTCATAAATTGTGTTGTTGTGGAGATTAAATGAGGAGGGGGAGAGCCATGTATATAACCTTGAGCTTCTTGGAGTAAAAGGTTTGATATAAATGCAATAAATAAATAAGTTACAGGTTTACTCTAAAAACATGCGTTTAGGCAGTGTTAAATATAATGAGCTGTTAACATTTTAAACATCTTTATTATTGATAAAGTCTATTTTGGCAAGTGTCAGCTGAATGGCTGAGATTGTATTTTGCCAACGAGTACCTTAGGGCAGAGGGACGCGGGTGGCGCTGTGGGTTAAACCACAGAGCCTAGGACTTGCCGATCAGAAGGACGGTGGTTTGAATCCCCGCAACGGGGTGAGCTCCCGTTGCTCGGTCCCTGCTCCTGCCAACCTAGCAGTTCGAAAGCACGTCAAAGTGCAAGTAGATAAATAAGTACTGCTCCGGCGGGAAGGTAAACAGCGTTTCCGTGTGCTGCTCTGGTTCACAAGAAGCGGCTTAGTCATGCTGGCCACATGACCCGGAAGCTGTATGCCGGCTCCCTCGGCCAGTAAAGCGAGATGAGCACCGCAACCCCAGAGTCGGTCACGACTGGACCTAATGGTTAGGGGTCCCTTTACCTTTACCTTTTTACCTTAGGGCAGATTGTTGTCAGATGCACTCTGTTGTTGTTGTTGTTGTTGTTGTTGTTCTTCTTCTTCTTCTTCTTCTTTTCTTCTTCTTCTTCTTCTTCTTCCTCTTCCTCTTCCTCTTCCTCCTCCTCCTCCTCCTGCTGCTGTATTTTGTCTTTGTAGCAGTCAATGCTGGAAAACCTGTTTTGTAAAATTATGTACAGTACTACCAAACGTCAGCAGCACAGATACTGCTCCATCAGTGAGCGCCTGGTACTCAGTGGTAGCAGCTAAAATTTGGTAACTGCATTTCCAAAAATTTATCTTTGTAGGTCTTACCGCACGACAATTCAAAGAGTTCCTTCTTTTTTTGCAGACAAAGACAACTTCATGACATCAGTTGCAATTGGGTTTTGCTTGCGCTCGCTGAGAAACCAGTAGGCAAATTTCCCATGTAGTAAATCCCAAGTGGCTGGTGGTTGTTTGCTTAATGCTTGTTTGCTTAATGCTAGCTTTTAATCTCATACGGTTTATCTTCCCGTGAAACATGAAGTTCTGTCACGCATGGGAAAGTTGTCTGTTGTTCCCTTTCAAACCCAAACTGCCCAGAGCTCCATTTTAATCATGAAAACTCCCAACTTCTGCTACACGAGTAAAGAGGTTTCCGTCCTTGCCTCGTCAACTGATTCAGCTTAACCAAACGGCTAATGCTGTGATCACCAATAGTCAGCATGGATTTCTGAAAAATAAGTCATGTCAGACTAACCTGATCTCGTTTTTTGACAGAATTACAAGCCTGGTAGATGAAGGGAACGCAGTGGATGTAGCCTACCTTGATTTCAGCAAGGCATTTGACAAGGTGCCCCATGATATTCTTGTAAAGAAGCTGGTAAAATGTGGTCTTGACTATGCTACCACTCGGTGGATTTGTAACTGGCTGACTGACCGAACCCAAAGGGTGCTCATCAATGGTTCCTCTTCATCCTGGAGAAGAGTGACTAGTGGGGTGCCACAGGGTTCTGTCTTGGGCCCGGTCTTATTCAACATCTTTATCAATGACTTGGATGATGGACTCAAGGGCATCCTGATCAAATTTGCAGATGACACCAAACTGGGAGGGGTGGCTAACACCCCAGAGGACAGGATCACACTTCAAAACGACCTTGACAGATTAGGGAACTGGGCCAAAACAAACAAGATGAATTTTAACAGGGAGAAATGTAAAGTATTGCACTTGGGCAAAAAAAATGAGAGGCACAAATACAAGATGGGTGACACCTGGCTTGAGAGCAGTACATGTGAAAAGGATCTAGGAGTCTTGGTTGACCACAAACTTGACATGAGCCAACAGTGTGACGCGGCAGCTAAAAAAGCCAATGCAATTCTGGGCTGCATCAATAGGAGTATAGCATCTAGATCAAGGGAAGTAATAGTGCCACTGTATTCTGCTCTGGTCAGACCACACCTGGAATACTGTGTCCAGTTCTGGGCACCACAATTCAAGAAGGACACTGACAAACTGGAACGTGTCCAGAGGAGGGCAACCAAAATGGTCAAAGGCCTGGAAACGATGCCTTATGAGGAACGGCTAAGGGAGCTGGGCATGTTTAGCCTGGAGAAGAGGAGGTTAAGGGGTGATATGATAGCCATGTTCAAATATATAAAAGGATGTCACATGGAGGAGGGAGAAAGGTTGTTTTCTGCTGCTCCGGAGAAGCGGACACGGAGCAATGGATCCAAACTACAAGAAAGAAGATTCCACCTAAACATTAGGAAGAACTTCCTGACAGTGAGAGCTGTTCGACAGTGGAATTTGCTGCCAAGGAGTGTGGTGGAGTCTCCTACTTTGGAGGTCTTTAAGCAGAGGCTTGACAACCATATGTCAGGAGTGCTCTGATGGTGTTTCCTGCTTGGCAGGGGGTTGGACTCGATGGCCCTTGTGGTCTCTTCCAACTCTATGATTCTATGATTCTATGGCTCTGCAAGGTATACTGGTGTTGACCAAATGACTTGGAACGAGTCTCTGACCCCCCTGACAGCCAGCAAACCTCTGTGTGAAGCAATAAGTATACACATTCGGAACCCATCTCTGAACATAAGATGTCACATAAAAGTGCATTGAAGCGAACTGGCTTTGATAAAGTTTATACTTGCCTACACCTTTTTATGTCCTGCATGAAGTACTGCACCTAGCTCTTTGGCTGCCGATGCTTCGCAATTTATGAAGCAGTGATAAGATACAGCATTGGGATCTACATTTATAACTCGCCGTACTAACCGTAAATGTTGACTTGCCATTGCTGCCACTCCATCTGTGGTGGCACCAACACACTTAAACCAGTCCAAACCACTTTCAGTCGCAAACGTCTCTTAACAATCGAGAATTTTTCTTCCGTGGTTTGTGTTGGCACCTCTGAAACTTGCTTCCTCAATAACCGCATTGACGGGATTAACAAAGCGTACCTAAATCATAAGTGTTGAGCAATTTGCAACATCAGCTGAGTCATCTCAACTGTATTGCAAAGTAGGTTTCAACATATATTGATTAACTGTTCATTCACAGTACAGTGGACGCTCGGGTTGCGAACGTGATCCGTGCGGAATGCACGTTCACAACCCACAGCATTCACAAGCCGCGTCTGCGCACTCACGGGTTGCGATTCGGCGCTTCTGCGCATGCGCAAAGCGTGATTTAGCGCTTCTGTGCATGTGTGACCCCCCTGAAACCCGGAAGTAACCCTTTCCGGTACTTCTGGGTTTCGGCCGTCCGCAACCCAAATAAGCGCAACCTGAAGTGTCTGTAACCCGAGGTATGACTGTATCTGGCATTGCAGAAATTCGATGACTGCTGGCGTTATTCGAAAGAGGAACGACATGCATCTCGCTCACCGTGTGCTCTCCTAAGGCTTAGAATCAGAGAATAGTAGAATTGGAAGGGATCCCAAGGGTCATTTTGTCCAACTCCCTGCAGTGCAGGATTCTCACTTGTTTTCAACAGTGTCTGCAGCAGATGGCAAAATAAGCTCTTTGGCTGTAGTGTGTGGCTTCTTCACTCTTCCTGTAAGTAGTAAAAGGTAAAGGGTTTCCTGACCATTAGGTCCAGTTGTGGCCGACTCTGGGGTTGCGACGCTCATCTCGCTTTATTGGCCAAGGGAGCTGGCGTACAGCTTCCGGGTCATGTGGCCAGCATAACTAAGCCGCTTCTGGCGAACCAGAGCAGCGCACGGAAACGCCGTTTACCTTCCCGCCGGAGCGGTACCTATTTATCTACTTGCACTTTGATGTGCTTTCGAACTGCTAGGTTGGCAGGAGCAGGGACGGAGCAACAGGAGCTCACCCCGACGTGGGGATTCGAACCACCAATCTTCTGATCGGCAAGTCCTAGGCTCTGTGGTTTAACCCACAGCGCCACCCGCGTCCCTTTCCTGTAGCTACCTCCAAATATCCTTTTAGTACTGCAAAATTTATTGGAGCCATTTTCACAAGCGATCACTTGCTGCCATTTCATTAGGTCATGTCTTCTGGGAATACTTAGTTGGTTTTGTTTTGGGTTCACTGCGCTTGGTTTTCTGGTGTTGTATCAGCTTTGAGGGTTTCCTTCTAACCTTAGCCAGCACTCTTAACAAAGTACACATTGTGGTGTTTTAGCTCGATCTTCTGGACCAGCGTGAACGAAACCAAACTTTAGATAAGATTATATCGTATGTGCATTTTGGGCCCTTGTCACCAGTGCACAATGTCTTTGTGGCTGGTTTATCTGCTAAATCCTTGTTGTCATCTGGATCTGTCTGCTAGTGCTGACAGAGACCAAGCAAGACCTACGTTCAGGAGGATTTCTGCATTTCAGATATTTTATCATCATCAGCCTGTAAAGGTGAAGATACTATTTCTTATTTTGACTAGGCAAACTTCAAATCACTTGTAGCTAACTCTGGGCTTCTCCAGTTTTCACAAGGATTGCCTCATATCTGCAACTCAGTGGGTGGCTTAATCTGGTTCATTTGCTTTTTTTAAAAAAAATACTTTTTATTATTTTCCTAAATTGCATATCAAATATACCTAATCAAAAATGTAACAAAAGCAAAAAAAGGACCATAACCTACTGAACAAAATCAGAAATGAAAATACCAAGAGGTTTTTATGCAGAGACACTGCAGAAAAAATTCTGATAAATGCAGAGATGCAGTTTTTAAATAAATAAAAAGAGAAAACAAATATCTAAACAAGGCCATGTATTGGAGTAGACCCTAGGGATACTGGTTCATTAGGGCCTGCAGTACAGATTTTCAGTTCTGGCTGCTGCTAACCCAGAGGCAACGGGACAGTTTTTGAGATTATATGGTATCATTGTTTGGGTACTGGTGAGCGCTGAATTGGGGGACAAATGTACAGCTTTCTATTCTTTTTTAAAAGCAGGATAACCCCGACCTTTCTCTTTTCCTGACTTAAAACATCATTGTACAGTCAGATACAGGTCTTGGCTCATTCTTTTCCTAGCCAGCAAGGAACGTGAAAATCCTTCAGCAGCAGCAGCCCTTAGTCCTTAGTTCTACAAAGTTCTTATCTACTGTACAGGGAAGATGCACAGTTAGTTCTCTCTCAGATTAGAAAGAGATCACAGGACAGACCACAACTCTTTTTGGGGGGCCTTTAGGTTCCTCATTTTATCATCACAACTACCTTGTGAGGTGGGTTAGTCTCACTAGTCCAATGTGGCCCAGCAAGCATCTTGCCTAAGTGTGCACTCAGACCCTGGTTTTCCACCTCCTACACCATTGGTAGCTAGTCCCCTTGGCATATGGAGCCCAAAGATTGCCCCCACCCAGTCCACCTTCCCATTGCTTTTGCTGATGCTTCTGTGGCATGCCCCGGGGGTACCCCCTGAGGTTCACCTAGGGGAATTGGCTCTGCCTGTTGCTCCTAGCTGTTGCCATGCATGCACCATAGAACACTTCCAACACTTTTTTTGTGTTTTGTAGCTGAGCAACAAAGAGCATTTGCATGGGTTTGAAGGTCCATGGTTCAATCTCCAGCGTCACCGGTAGAGATGGGAATGGCCCCTGTCTAAATAGACCAGTCATCGGACTCTGTATAAAAGTAGCTTTCTACATTTCCACATTCCCTGGACAGAGACCTGCTTGTTTTGGGGATGGGAGTTGTCCTCTTTCTGAAACTCTGGAGAGGTGGTGTTGCTAATAACCATAGACAATACAGTGGTACCTCAGGTTAAGTACTGAATTTGTTCCGGAGGTCCGTACTTAACCTGAAACTGTTCTTAACCTGAAGCACCACTTAGCTAATGGGGCCTCCTGCTGCTGCTGCACCGCACTATTTCTGGGTTAGTGGAGTCTGTAAACTGAAGCGTATGTAACCTGAAGCGTATGTAACCTGAGGTACCACTTTACTGAGCTTGAAGGCCTATTGGTCTGACTCTGTATAAGTCAGTGTATTATTTTCCTGAGTATTGCAGTGGAAAATAGCTAGAGGTGGGTAAACTATCTTAGGCACAAATATATGTGCTAACCCGTGGTCAGTTGGCTTCTGCGTGAGATTTGAACTACTTCTAGTCTTCATCTGACTTGCTCCATAGTCAGAATTCCCCCAGAATACCAAGAGGACATTCAGGAGCAATCATGTCAACTGTGGTTAGAGCAGCCTTTTCTCGAGGCCACATTTTCAGAATAAAAATTTGCTAGTGCCACAACGAATTTCTTAATTGATGAGAAATGCATTGGAAAACAAAAATACTGAACATTCTTGCTGGCCAGATTTCCATGTTTTAAACAACAGGTGTGTTTTCATCTTGTTTGAAAATCCCCGCTTGGCGATGAACCTCACTGGGTGACCTTGGGCCATTCGCGGCCTGTCAACCTAAGCTACCTCACAGGGTGGTTGTGAGGGCAAAATGAGGAGAACTATGTACAGTGGTGCCTCGCAAGACGAAATTAATTCGTTCCGCAAGTCTCTTCGTCTTGCGGTTTTTTCGTCTTGCGATGCACGGTTTCCCATAGGAATGCATTGAAAATCAATTAATGCGTTCCTAGGGAAACCGCCTTCAGACCAGGTCCGGGGACAGTCTGTCCCCGGACTTCTTCTGAAGGCTGGGGGGGGGGACAAGGGCTTTTCTTCCCACCCCCAGCATTTTAAAAAACCCCGGGACAGCGGAGGACTTCTCCGCTGTCCGGGCGATCTTAAAATGCTGGCGGGCGGCATTTTAAAATCGCCCCGGACAGCGGAGGACTTCTCTGCTGTCCGGGGCGATTTAAAAGCCCCTGGGAAGGCAGGCAGGGGGGACAAAGACTTTCGCCCCCCGCCCGCCTTCAGAAGGTGTTCCCGCCCCACCGCCCGGCTTCGGAGGAGGTCCGAGGACAGTGGGGAAGACGCGCTGCGCTTCCCTGCTGTCCCTGAGATTTCCCTATGGGCTGTTGTCTTGCGAAGCAAGCCCATAGGGAAATTCGTCTTGCGAAGCGCCTCCAAAACGGAAAACCCTTTCGTCTAGCGGGTTTTCCGTCTTGCGAGGCGTTCGTCTTGCGAGGTACCACTGTAACTAGAAAATTCCTCCAGAGCATTTCAGGAACATGCCAGGTTCCATTGCTCTCTTGAGAGTGGGCCCTGCTGGGCAACAAGGGTGGTCACTAGACCAGTAGCATCCCCACTCTATCTCTTTGGCCCAGCTGCAGACCCTCTTAAGCCCACCCCAAGATAAAAAGCTTTTATGAAAAAATATCCAAATATGAACTAAAGTGGAGAAGGAAACAGTAAATGTAGATTTTTAAATTGGATGAAGCACAACCAGTGATCTAAAACATTGGTCGTGCTAAGGATCCATTGGTGCAATGATTTTTTTTCTTGCAAGATGAAACCTTCTCCTCCTTCCACAGATCCCTAAATCTGTTCTGGGTTTCCCTCCAAAGGAGATTTGGGGACTTTACCGGGGGATCCCCGGTCAAGAGGCTGCTCAGTGACACAAAAACATCAAATAAGGAACCAGGCCCGATACAGTTTTAGAGCTGAATTCTACAAAACGTTCCTAAGCTGAATTGCCAGAGCCTAGGAGTTAGCTCTGTAATTGCTGTTGCATTCATATTTTCCAGATTCTTGGAATGAAGCAAGTGTTGCCACTTTTATCTGCAAATAAACCTCAACCAGGATCCCGCTTCTAGTAATGTCTTATAATTCAGTTCCACTTTTTAAAAGTTGTTTAGATAGCAGCCTGCCACTGGCAACCCAATGAGTATTATTGCTCAGTGAGAAGTGGGTCTTCCACATTCTCTCTCCCCCCCCCCCCATTCTAACTTAATAATTAAATGCAGAACTTACTGGGTTTGGGATGGGGGTGTGTGGGAAGAGAAGGGAAAAGTGCTCCTTTTACTGGGAGCAGGGAAATGAAGTAACCCTGCAGTATAATGGTCTTTTGTGACACTAGAAAAGTGTGCTGTGCCAAAGTTATGGTAAGAATTTTGTAGGTTTTCTGGCTTCTGGAACAGTTCCTTCCTCTGTTATAACTTTTTCCAGCATTAAAAGCACACGAGAGTAGAATAGCTTATTTTTCTTTTTCTTTTCTTTTTTTAAAAAAACAGAAAGTACCCAGCCAACGGACAAGGCAAACATTCATGTCTAAAACGAAACCGGCCATTCACATGACGCAGCTAGTTTGGACATAAACATACTGTTGTTGGTCTTTGCCCTGCAGGGTAAATCCTTTGGACTTCCTGCACCCTTCAGAAAGTGAGCTGCCGCTGTCATTGGAAGAGCAGAGCAAGCGTCGGCCTGTGAAACTCGGGTGGGGAGCTTTGCTGAAGAACAAAAAACGGGTACGGGCAAGGGCAGCCTGCTCCAACTTACTCCACCGGTGGCAACTGCCTTTGTGCCGAACATCTGCAAGAAGCGGAGCAGCTTGTCGCTTTTGACCGCTGTAATTCTTTCCCTGCCTGTCGTTTTGTTTTAATCTTAGCACCTTTAAATCCTGCCTTCCAGACTGGTTCGTCCTCAAGGCAGTTTACCACAGTTTGTTTAAATCAGTACAAGGATTATCACATTCTTGTCACCACTAATAATAATAATAATAATAATCAGAGCTAATAAGAAAGAAACTATATAACAGGGGTGTCAAACTCAAATTCATTGGGGGCCGCATCAGCAGTTTGGTCACCCTCAAAGGGCCGGTTGTATCTGTAGGACAATGTGTCCACTCTTTATTATCATAAATTATTGTCACTGCATTCAGTTATTACTGTTTTTTGTAATAATGTAAGTAATAACTAAGGGACGCGGGTGGCGCTGTGGGTAAAACCTCAGCGCCTAGGACTTGCCGATCGCATGGTCGGTGGTTTGAATCCCCGCGGCGGGGTGCGCTCCCCTCGTTCGGTCCCAGCGCCTGCCAACTTAGCAGTTCGAAAGCACCCCCAGGTGCAAGTAGATAAATAGGGACCGCTTACCAGCGGGAAGGTAAACGGCGTTCCGTGTGTGCTGCGCTGGCTCGCCAGATGCAGCTTGTCACGCTGGCCACGTGACCCGGAAGTGTCTGCGGACAGCGCTGGCTCCCGGCCTCTAGAGTGAGATGAGCGCACAACCCTAGAGTCTGGCAAGACTGGCCCAAACGGGCAGGGGCACCTTTACCTTTTTAAGTAATAACTAGCACTGAAAAGCAGAAACATAGTCAGAATAATGGCAAGTAGATATTCAAATGTACACGGCTGGCTATTGCGGATATTGCGAATTCCCACAGGTTCCTCTCCTTCTCCCTGGGAGCAAAACTCCAGAAACAGTAAGTGAACTAGGCAAGAATTTGCTTCCTCTTCTTGCCCTCCCCCCACCCCCAAACCAGTCGCCTCAAGATCTCTCCTCCTCACTCTGCCTAACAGTAGGGCCGGCCCCAAACGCACCCTCGCCAGGCCCCTTTTCGCTCTTGTTTTTATTGCCAGGCTTCTGCACCTCGGGGCTTCCGAGGGAAGCAGCAGACACACAGCCTGCCCTTCTCCCTGCCGGCTGCGGAACAGCTCGGCCTCTCGGACCAAAGCAGGAACACGGAAGCCGCCTAAGCGACCCCTCTCCTCTTCCTCCTCCTTGCTGCCTGCCAGCTGGGCTGGTGGCTTGGAGGGAGTGGGGAAGGGGTGGGTGTGGGGAGGGGAGGGGCAGGGCTGCCTGCTGCAGTCACTCTGCTGCCACATGCCCCAGTCCCGGGAGGGAGAGGGAAAAAGAAGGCGCTGCTCCGGCGGAGGGATACAGCGCGCCGTATAAAAAGCGTGCCGTGCAGCCTCACACCTACAGCATTTTTGGCAAAGCCCAGCTTCTTCTCACCCTGCCGCTCCCGTGCATTTGCTAGCTTCGGCGGCTGCGCCAGGGACTCGTCCTGGAGCTCGGCTGGCGAGCTTGTGTGGCTGATCTTCGCGTTGGAGGAGGGGGGGCGGGTGGGCTGCGGCGCAGCTGGATCGCCGACCCTCTTTGGGCACAGCTGGCCCGGATTGGTGGTCTCTCTCGCCTGCCTTCCCCCACCCCATTCAAGGCTGCCTGCGCTGCGGGGTCTGCTCGGATGTCCTAAGAGGGGGGTGGCGGGTGGCGAGGGAGCCCTGACTTGCGCTTTCGCTCCCGACCCTTGATCCTTCTTGCCCAACCCAAATCTTCACCCTCCAACTCAGCCACCCACGCGCCCTCTTCCCAGCTCTGGGGCTTGTTGCAGTTCTCGCTTCCTCTCCGCAGCAAAAGGAAGGGAGGGGAATAAAAACCCGGGACTGCGGCCGGTTCCTGTCTTTCAGAGAAGCCGCTTGCGCAGAACTAGAATATAAGTACATATTCAAATGTACACGGGCCACATGACGAGGTCTGGCGGGCCGGTTCCGGCCCGCGGGCCTTGTGCTTGACACCCGTGCTATATAAGATTGTCAACAGCGCCCCCCATGCTATATTTAAAAGCTCAAAAAGCTTTGCTAAATAATGTTTCCAGCTGGTGTCTAAATGACCGTCTGGGGAGAGAATCCTACTGATAGGGAGCCATCGCAAAGAAGGCTCCGTCCTTTGTAAGCTATGCACAATGTAGCTGTGCTTTCTGCTTTGATCCTGCACTCTTCTGCATTCATTCACTGTACAGTGGTACCTCTGGGTACGAACTTAATTTGTTCCGGAGGTCCGTTCTTAACCTGAAACTGTTCTTAACCTGAGGTACCACTTTAGCTAATGGGGCCTCCCGCTGCCGCTGTGTGATTTTTGTTCTCATCCTGAGGTAAAGTTCTCAACCCGAGGTACTACTTCCGGGTTAGCAGAGTTTGTAACCTGAAGCATTTGTAACCCAAGGTGTTTGTAACCCGAGGTACCACTGTATAAGCAGCAGTTGTCTAAACCAGGGCTCTCCAAAAAATTTAGTTCCATGGTCTTCATTCCCTCCTGGGCCAACTTTCCAGGAGCTGCAACCCAGCAGGAAAGGGAAATTGGTCGTTACTCTTCAAGTTGATGTTCAGGTTTCTACAATAGGTGGCAAAATGCTTAGCTCAGTTTCTGTCACTTCGCTCTCAATTCCTTTACTTAGTTAATGATAGGTGTCACAGTTAAAATACTTTTGACACAGCACAGTTTCCTTCACAGCTTTGCTTAATGAGCAAGGGGCACTTTTTGTCAGGTACCCAGCCTCTTAACAATCCCACTCCTGAGCTATTTCCAAATAGTATAACAGACCTTGGGGTTTCACGACACCCCTTTTAACTGGTTTGAGAGTCTTCCTTTCCTAGAAGATCTCACCCTTCCTGATTGGAATGAGACCCAAGTAGACCGTATCTATATAGCTTCTACTGATCTCCTGGCTCAAACTCTTGTCTGACGAGAGTTGTCTTTACAGTGGCAGGTGAGGGGGTTTGTTGTTCTTCCCAGGATGCTGACCCCTGCCTCCTGCCATGAGATGCAGTCTGGCGATGTCTTAAAAGAAGCTTTTTAAAATTATTTTTTTAAAAGTGCTTTTATTCTTATGATGGAATCTACTTGCATGCATGTGTATCTATAAGTAAGCTGAATGCTGGGGAGTTGTATTACAAATTGAACTCCATATACAAATATAATTGAATAGCTGTACAATATATAATAACTAAGAAAGCAATTAAAATAGAGTTGAAATACCATATATGAGAAATAAAAGAAGCAATTAAAATGCGATTAAAAGATACACAGCACCTACCACAGCACAGTGCAAAAGGCTAAATAAATAGATAAATAAATAAATAAATCATCATGTGGTCCACCATGACCGTCAGTGAGTTTCAAGCAGCCCACGGGTGGGCAGCAAAAGTTTGGGAACAACTCAGTTAGTCTGGAAGTGTTTTTGAGCCCATTGGCACAGGGATAAACAATTTCATTTCAAACGGTTGTATTTGGATTGGGATTGGGTGAGAGAGCAGTGTGGTGGTTGTAGAGGAAAGACCTTCAAGTTTCTTGAAATTAAATACCAGGAAGAACTTTCTGATAGTTTAAGAGCTTTGTGGGTGGCACTGCGGGTTAAACCGCAGAGCCTAGGACTTGCCGATCAGAAGGTCGGCGGTTCGAACCCCCGTGACGGGGTGAGCTCCCTTTGTTCAGTCCCTGCTCCTGCCAACCTAGCGGTTCGAAAGCACATCCTATGCAAGTAGAGAAATAGGTACCGCTCTGGCGGGAAGGTAAACGGCGTTTCCGTGCGCTGCTCTGGTTCGCCAGAAGCGGCTTAGTCATGCTGGCCACATGACCTATAAGCTGTCTGTGGACAAACACCGGCTCCCTCGGCCAATAAAGCGAGATGAGCACTGCAGCCCCAGAGTCGGTCACAACTGGACCTAATGGTCAGGGGTCCCTTTACCTTTTTTTAAGAGCTTTGTGACTGTGGAACTGACTCCCTGGGGAGGTTGTGGACTCTCCTTCCCTGGTGAATCACCAAAATGCATTAAAACCAGAAATGTTTGGTTCATAATCACATTTGCAGCAGCAGATAAATCAGAACAAACTTCCTTGCACATAGTAATATCCCAAGATATTATGGGAAAATAGGCTCTGGGGCTGAGAGCAGCCCCAAGTCAAGTCTTACTGAATCAAGATATGAGCGCGCCTTTTGACGGTATATGCAACCCCTTTGCTCAAGCATGCTAGGAAACCAGGAAGTCTTCCACTAACCAGTTTTCTTGTTTTTATTCATACCAAGAAACTTTGGTTAACGCCTTTGGAGCAAGTTAAGAAGTTGTGGCTTGAAATGGAGTTAATACTCTTGCTTGTTCTGAAACTGTTAACCATAGTTCCCTGGGAAACTCTAGCTAATAAAGGGCTTCCTGGGTTGTTCGTTGTTTGGGCAAAGTGAGAAGCAAAAGCTGATGAGCATATGCCCTAAATGCTCATTCATATCTTAGCTAACTAAACCAAGAAATGATCGTCCGAGCTCCCATAACGTATGTGTTTTCTAACCTGATTTCCCCCCCTAAATTACTTGAAGATAATTTTCCAAGATGGCTTGAGTATCAAAATCAACTGCTCCTTTCTCTTTCTTCTCTTGACTCCTTTAGAGTCTTCCTCAATAATATTGTTCAGTTTTTTCTTTGGGCACAGTACGAGAGATGCTGGGTTCACATGGAATACTGAACCATTGTTTCCTGGTTTTCAGCAAACCGTAATTTGCTACTACACCCAAACCAGCAGACAGACTGTGACTTTGGCTTGCCCTGCCAACAATAGTTTCCTAGTTTAGATGTGACTTGCTGCAAGCCAGGAAGTTCTGATATTGGGTATTTTTTTTAAAAAAGTAATAAAGAAATCTAGGGAAATGCAAAGGAATGGATTCTGGATGTGGAAAGACAATATTCAGAGGCACCGTCAACTTTCCCCCTGACATGTTCTAGGGCTGCCTGTGGAGGATTGATGGGAACAGAAGGACTTGCCTGAACCTCTATTTACACAGTCTTCACCCAAACCAGTTTACTTTTCAATGCCCTTAATTGTCCCAGTGGTATGACATATTGATAAAAATGGGGTCCTGGCATCACAGGGTGACCAAGTTGATTTATCAGCCTGCACAGAACTGTTTGTTTGGTTTTAATTTCGGGTGTATCTGAAGTTAGAATTGCAAACCCCCAATATTTCTGTGCCCCACACCACATCTCTGTTTTTGGTGGGGATGGGGGAGAAGAAGGGACATGCATGCACACCCCCTTGCTGGATTTTCCTCTTCAGGTGCTGGAAGGATGGCCGATTTGTTTCTGCCAGTCCATGCGTGCAAAAAGTAAAATGCGGCTGCTTGGCATTGATGCTAAGGATATACATACAACTGACTCTAATGCACACAGGAGCGCATGTCTTGGAGCATGTGTGGAGGATGTGCACAAGCTCAGAGTTCTCCCTGGCCTTAAGATACTGATTTCTTACTGCACGAACATTTGGATTGCTTTAGAAGAAGGATAGACATTTAAATGCTATTGTCTCTCTCTCCTCACCCCACCTCCCAAAATAAAAATGCTTCAAGGCATAATGTAATCTTTTTTTCATCGTTTTGGTGCTGGGGCCGGCTGGGGCGCCTCGGCGACATCTGCTTTTGCTGCCTATTGCATCAACCCTGTTCTCTTCCAAACTGTAATTTTCACTGTAATGATGGATTATGTTTGTCATGGTGGAGAGGAATCTGGCTTGTGCGTTCAGTTTCTCCTTCCTGCTTTGCTCTCTCTCAACCCCCCCCCCAAAAGAAAACCCCAAACAATTCAGGTCTCTTCCCTTTTTAATAATAAAATAGATTCCTTTGCTCATGACTTCAGAAGTCAAATAAATCTGGAACCGAAGCTCAGCTCACACAAGAAGAGCTACTCTTTAATTTTGCGGTTGTCTGATGGGACCCGCATCTTAGCGATTTATTTGTTGTTCCTTCCTTCTTAACGACGCTGCAGTCGAGAGGCGCTGTTTTGCTAAATGTTGTGTAGAAAGTAAATTGTGGTGCAGCAGATGTTGATATTTGGATGGATGTCTGTTCGACAGGGGGACAGCCACAGTCATCTCTGTCAGCTGTCTTCAGACTCCACAGGCCTGCTGCGTGGTTACTTTGCTGTGTAAAAACAGCTCATTTCGCAACTGTGGAAGTTTGGCATTACGGTTGGCGCGGAGCCATTCTGCCGGGTTTAGCACAAGTGTTCACCCAGCAATTTTCTTAACACTGGTAGCTCCGTGATAATGTGTATTAAACTTCCCATAAGGAAGAAGGAGGGATTGGAGCAATGGCTGTTTGCTAGGTTTTTTTATTTGCTTATTTGTGTGTCTCCTGTCTGTTTTTTAAACGAGCCATCAAAAAACTCTTGTCGCAGTACAACACACACACACACATTCTTTTTGGCTGTTCTTTTATTGCCAAACCTTCATTCAAATGGATCATAACCTTCTCTTCCTCTTTTCCTCACCCAGGTTTATTGTCCCAATATTGTAATATTTGCCAGGAAAAAGCAGAAGGCTGTCCCCTTCTCATCCTCCTGTGTGGGCAAACGGTAGTGATTTGGGTTCCAATTTGGTCGGAAAAGTGACCTCCATCGACTGCAGTTGCTCGTGGTCCTTGGCCACGTCTGCCCCATGCATTTAAAGCATCACTATAACACTTAAAGGGGACATGGGTGGTGCTGTGGGTTAAACCACAGAGCCTAGGACTTGCCAATCAGAAGGTCGCAGTTCAAATCCCCGCGAAGCGGTGAGCTCCTGTTGCTTGGTCCCTGCTCCTGCCAACCTAGCAGTTCGAAAGCACATCAAAGTGCAAGTAGATAAATAGGTACTGCTTCGGCGGGAAGGTAAACGGCGTTTCTGTGCGCTGCTCTGGTTTGCCAGAAGCGGTGGCTTAGTCATGCTGGCCACATGACTTGGAAGCTGTACGCCGGCTCCCTTGGCCAATAAGGTGAGATGAGCGTCACAACCCCAGAGTCGGCCACGACTCAACCTAATGGTCAGGGGTCTGGTGTGCCTGGTGCCTTGCAAATTTTGAACTCTGGTTAGGAGGATGTCACAGAGGGCTTGTCCGTGCTTCTGCTTGTTTTTGCCCTTTTGCCCTGGGAAATCTGGTATTTACCCCTGAATCGGAACTAACTTCAATCCGGTTTTCTTCAGGTTGACATCTGCTCCGATTGAGCAGTAAGTAGTAGATTTTCAGAAGGAAAGTGGCGGACCAAAGGGAAAACCACTCGGGAGGCAGGAGACAAACGAAAAGCTCATCGGATCTTAGAAAGCACAGGACACGCAAAAGTGTGGACGATCCCAGAGCTACAATTGCTAGAGCCTCCCTGGGAGGAGAGATTGGTTGACAAAGCACTCTGATAGTTGTAGCTCTGTGAGACAAGTAAGGGTCTCCTAGCAACTCTGCACCCATAACAAACTGCAGTTCCGAGGTTCCTTTGGGCACAAGCGTGCTTAAAATGTTTTGTGCGGATGTGGCCCTTGTCTCGGCTTAGTCCCAGGGTGAGAAACCTGTGTGCTTTGGAGTTGTTGCCATCCCAGCTCACCACTGGTCAAGGATGATGGGAGTTGTAGTCTAACAACATATGGAGGGCCACAGTTTTCCCCATCCATGGCCTAGTGGTAGACTGGCATGATTCACCTTGCATGAGTTTGGAAATTTTATTCTCAAAACTATGCGACACCAAGCTGTCTAAATCCTTGACAATAGTGTCCAGCTGGTTTCCGATGGGCTCTGTGGCCTGCCTGCCTGCCTGCCTTCAGATGTAAACACCAGCTTTGCTAATATATTAACTGGCTGCTTTTTTATTTCTTCTGCCCTGTTCTGTTCCTGTTATAAGGAATCTTTTGAGATTCAAATTATGCCAGCATTACCACGTTTCTGGTGGTAATCTTCCAGTGGGAGATTTTCTTCCATTCTTCAAATGCTCTCTCCCCACCTCCCGACTCCGTGTAGTTTTGTGCTGGTTGAAAGCTTACCAGCGTAGCCTGTTTATAATCTAATTAAGAGCTGCTTTACACATCACTCTCTTTTAGGTGTGCACCTAAGATGTCTTAAGCCCACGCTGGGAAATGTCAAGTGTGGATAAGCTTGTGTTTGCAGGAACTTGCGTACTACGTGCATAAATCTGTTAGGGAGATGCAATTGGCTGGGGTCCTGTGCTGCAGGAACATTTAGGGATAAATTCAGGTATGTCACTGCATGCTTGTATGAAATGAACCTTTGGGGCTCCTTTGCTTCCCTCCCACATTGCTGATCAAAGTCTTCTAACACAGTAAAAACAACGGTCAGTACTCTGTGCACTCATTCTGCCAGTGCAATGATTTATGGGTGTGCAATGGACTTCTCCAGTTCCTCTCCTCATGCGTCCTTTAAATCTGTTTGTGGGGGCAAGGGTCATGACCTCTGGAGAACATTGGGGTGGGTTGCAGGATATGTGCAGGTGTGGGGAGGAGTTCTGTTGCAAAGCCAAAATTCATTGCGCTGGCCACCGGCTTGGTGGACAAATTCCTGGGGCAGAAGTCTAGCAGTGGCTACCAGCCAGGATGGCTGTGGTCTGTCTCCATCATCGGAAGCAGCAACGCTTCTGAGTGCCAGTTGCTGGAAAGCACAGGAGAGAAGAAGGGACGCGGGTGGTGCTGTGGGTTAAACCACCGAGACTCTTTGGCTTGCCGATCAGAAGGTCAGTGGTTCGAATCCCTGCGACGGGGTGAGTTCCCGTTGCTTGGTCCCTGCTCCTGCCAACCTAGCAGTTTGAAAGCATCAAGTGCAAGTAGATAAATAGGTACCACTCCGGTGGGACGGTAAACGGTGTTTCCGTGTGCTGCTCTGGTTTCGCCAGAAGTGGCTTAGTCATTCTGGCCACATGACCCCGAAGCTGTACGCTGGCTCCCTCGGCCTATAAAGCAAGATGAGTGCCGCAACCTCAGAGTCGTCCGTGACTAGACCTAATGATCAAGGGTCCCTTTACCTTTACAGGAGAGAAGAGTGCTCATGTTGCTTGCGTGTTTCCTGCAGACACCTGAGTGGCCACCGTGCGAGCAGGATGCTGGCCTCAATGGGTCATTGGCCTGATCCATCAGGCCCTTACGTTCTTGAGGCTGCTTTAGTGTTTGTAGAAGCTAGCCTAGGTAAAATTTGCATTATTTGCTCGCTTTTTGCCTCTGGCCCTTCCCCACCATTGGCATGTGGCCCCTAAGAAAAGGATGTGGACCTCAAATAGGAAAAAGACTTCTCAACTCCCAATCTAGAGGGTTAGACTTTCATGTTATTGGAAGTGGATGGCTTAGGAGGGCCAGACAACATATTCCCAGCTTCCACTCATAGCAATGGCTGCTGCGGCATCGTCCCTGCAAGGGGAGCAGCAGAAATAGCCATTTGTCTAAGAGGGTGGGGGTTGGTTTTCTCCTTACAGCTGCCCCCCTGTTTGTTTTTTTCCAGCAGTGGAAGCAAGAATTCTGGTGCAGCCGATTGCAGCTGGGGAAGCAGCAGCAGGAAATTTTACTCTTTCTCGAAGTCGCTGGCACCAGCAGAATTATTCAGGGTGGCCTCTGTCAGCTTGACCCATGCAGCAAAAACCTGGAGCATCTGCAGCAGCGGGAGGTGGGGGGTGGGGAGAGAAAGATGGGGAGAAAATGGATCCAGAGCAATAAGAAGGGAATGTTTTGCGTCCGAAGAACTGAGCCCTCTTAAATCTCAGGGTCATGAGTTCAAGGGTGAAAGATACTTTCATTACAGGAACCCTCGTGATTCCTTCCAACTCGGCAATTCTATGATTCTGTGTTTCTCTGTCCCTCTTTCGTAGCCTGAAACCCCTGTAAGGTGCCAGGTTGTGGAAGGTTGAGCTATGCTATGTAGTTCAGGCAAAGGAGAGAATAGTTTTCCCTCTTTGGTTGTCATAGTCATGTGAGCTTCCCATGCACCCCTTTTTGGAATTACTGTTATTTATTGCAAGCAGCGCCAATAGTTTTCAGCGCCCCACTTTCCTTAAAAAACAAAACAAAACTGAAACTTCCTTGGAGAAACACCTGTGGAGTCTTATCAAAATCATAGAAAAAGTTGCAAAATAATACAGATGGCTTCTGCTCCCTTCACCCCACTTTCAGCACCCGCTGATTGGAAGTGCCAAAGCATTGCAGAAGCTCCTAGGTTTCGCTCCCTGGTATCCAAGAATGTCCCCTTGTTGAACTCCTGGAGAGCTGCTGCCAGCCAGTGTGGACAGTACTGAGCTTAGGCACACCAATGGATTGGCTCAGCCTAAGAAAACCTTTTTGCATTCTTGATGTGCATTCATGCAAATCAACAGTCGCAGTAGAGATATATTTGAAAAGCGATTGACCACGCATCTAATTGCATAGATTCCATATTACTGTATGCTGTGGAAGCTGTTTAATAATAATAATAATAATAATAATAATAATAATAATAATAATAATAATAATTTTATTTACCGCATTTTTCGCTATATAAAACGCACCAGACCATAAGACACACCTAATTTTTGGAGGAAGAAAACAAGAAAACAAGAAATCTGAATCCCAGAAGCCAGAACAGCAAGAGGGATCACTGCGCAGTGAAAGCAGTGATCCCTCTTGCTGTTCTGGCTTCTGTGATAGCTGCGCAGCCTGCATTCGCTCCATAACACACACACACATTTCCCCTTACTTTTTAGGAGGGAAAAGGTGAGTCTTATAGAGCAAAAAATACAGTATATCCCGCCCTCCCCAATTGAAGCCGGGCTCAGGGCGGCTAACAACAATAAAATAGTACAACATTCTAAAATCATTCCATTACAAAATTAATTCAAATCAAATTGATGGCAACCATTAGGCTAAAGTGAAGAAGAATATGTTCAGTCACCTTTTTCTAAAGAAGATATGATGGCAGGTAGTACTGCAGTAATAGCATTAGAAGTCCCTAGGAGACAAGAAAGAGATTAGCAGGCATCCCTGTCTGTCGAGAAGGAAAAAAGGACAGAAGACGAAACACTTTGTAAGAGGGTGCTTACGCCTGTCTTAATAAATATGTGCAGAAAATCATGGGTAGGGGTACATTTACTTACACTGACTGCCTATTTTGAATGCAGGTCCACCAAAGGTTCAAGGCATGCATCTAAATTAGTGCAAAACCCTGCGTGATGCATTTGTGTGCGTGGGTGCAGAGAGAAAAAAGAGGGTCTTGCTTCCGCGTGTGATTTTCATGTAAAAGCAGAAACAAAAAAATAATGCATAACCTTAAAAGACAATGCACATTCAGCGGCATTCCACCCATTAAAAAAACTAGATAGGAAAGAGATAAGTTTTGTTGTTTTTTTGGAAACTTTAATTTATGCACAGACTTGTAGAGTCGGTCCCGGCGGCTCAGGTTGTGCGGTGATTCCTTGTGTGTGTTTGTGTTGTTATAGTAGTCTTTTGTGATTCTTCCAGCCACAATGTTATTAAGAGGCGAAACTGACTCCCAGGCTTACCTTTTAAAAAGGAGGAAACTTGTTGTTGTTGTTGTTGTTTTTGTAAAAAAAAAAAAGGAAAAGGGAAGAACAACTTGTAAAGATCTTAGTGCTTAATGAGGCTTCTTCATTTGCATTTTTTCCCACCAGAGGCAGCTGTAGGTTAAGGACTAGTCTGAGTAAGCTCTGCCAAAGGGAAACGTCAGGAGTTCTATATGCTGATTTAATTCCCTTTCACTCCCTTTGGGAATATCTCGCATTGGTGAGAATTGATTGCTGTAAGCAATATGGCAGCGGTTGTTGTTTGTTTGACCTTCTAAACCAAAGCACTGCAGAAAACAGCAACACAACACAGCAACCCGTGTACACGCCCTCAGATCTGTTTTATTTGCTTTTGAAACAGCGTGATTAGACTCGATTAAGACAAGGTGACTGTGGATTGAATGGCAAGAATTGGCACAGCTTTGGGCGGCGTTTGCTCCTTCTCCTGAATACACACAAACACACACACACACACACACACACACACACACTTGTGGGAAATCATATTTACTTATTTAATTTATACGCCACCCTTCCTCCCCAAAGGGTGTCCAGGGAGGCTGTTGGCATACGATCCACTGGAACCAAAACCAACAGACAAAAAAAAGTAGAATGACATGTTTTAAAAATGGCAGTGCCTAGATGTGCTGTTGGCCTTCCTTGCGCAGGGATCGATCCAAAGACCCTTGGTTCATGTCCCAGTCCCACTCTTCCTGCTCAGAAATTGCCTCAGCTACTGGATTGTTCAGTTTACTTGTTTGTTCTGGACAGGGCATTAGATCACACACAGTTTCCTCCCTGAATACGCACCAGAGGAAAGGAGCAGTGTGCTAGAGCTGGGCAATATCTCATTTTCAACATCATGATGTATCACCAGTTAAATGGTACAGGATACTGACTCAGTGGTACCTCAGTTTACGAACTTAATCTGTGCTGGAATCCCGTTCTTAAACCGAAACCGTTCCTAAACCAAGGCGTGCTTTCCCTAATGAGGCCTCCTGCTGCTGGTGCCCTTCTACCGTTCGGATTCCGTTCTTAGACCGAGGTAAAGCTCGCAAACTGGGACACTACACCCGGTTTTGTGGAGTTTGTGAACCGAATAGTTCGTAAACAGGGCTGTTCTTAAACCAAGGTACCACTGTATATCACAATGTCCGAAATAAAGATGGAGCTACGTAGAGGCATTGGCTGGCTTCATGGTTTTCCCCACATTGTGACTTTCGCATAACACACACACACACACACACACACACACACACACACACACACCATGATTCGCGATATAATGCCAGGTCAAAAATCATGAAACCGAGATCACGATATGGACTTCAAACCCATTTTGGACGATATTTCAATATATCGCCCGGCCTGACAGTGTGCTGCTTCAGGAGGGGGGCTACTTTTCACTGCGTTCTACTAGCCCTCAGCAGGCTAGTAACTTCCGTGGGCTTATTTGCAAGGCTGGACTAAACAAAGTTATAAAGAACCAACTTCCACTCTGCTTGCCAGGAAGCGATTCTTACTCCCCAGAAATGACCAAGTGGTCAGCCATTCACAAGCCTATCAATGCTGGCTCATCACGCTGCAGTGCACATATATGTGGCAGTCTAGTAATTTTGTTTTGTATTTTTATAGAAGATAGGCCGCCTTCAAAAGCAGTTGCACCACACGTACACAAAGAGCGTTTGGCATTCTGTATATTGTCTTAATTCTCATTCCCAACCGTAATGAAACTTCTAAGAACATGTAAGGGCATTTGCTTGCCTTCACCCCTCCCCACTCGCTTATCTGTCTGTTCCTTCCTTTCTGTTGCTTCACCACTGCTTATTTTAGAACTGCGTTCTTAGGCTTGGGGACAGAGATCTGCCTTATGCTGCCTGTGCAACTCCTTAAGGTTCCATGCTTGTGGGTGGTGCTGTACGCACATGTGTTTTGAAATAATGAAATTGCAATTCTGCTGATTTCTGGCCCCAGAAGGCGCTGGCCCGATTTCAAAAGATGACTTTGGTTCAGTAATTAGTAGATCACCTGAGTGGTGTTTCTTCCATGAGTGCTTTTAACGGGGGGGGGGGGGCAGGGGCTAGTGTCAGGTAGAAGTTAGAGTATTGAACTAAGACCTGGGAGGTAAAGGTAAAGAGACCCCTGACCATTAGGTCCAGTCATGGCCGACTCTGGGGTTGCAGCGATCATCTCGCTTTATTGGCCGAGGGAGCCGGCGTACAGCTTCCAGGTCATGTGGCCAGCATGGCTAAGCTGCTTCTGGCGAACCAGAGCAGCTCACGGAAACGCCGTTTACCTTCCTGCCGGAGCGGTACCTATTTATCTACTTGCACTTTGACGTGCTTTCGAACTGCTAGGTTGGCAGGAGCAGGGAACAAGCAACGGGAGCTCACCCTGTCGCAGGGATTTGAAACTCCGACCTTCTGATCAGCAAGTCCTAGGCTCTGTGGTTTAACCCACAGTGCCACCCGCGTCCCTGGGACCTGGGAGACCAGGGTTCAAATCCCCACTCAGCCCTGAAGCTCCCTGGGTGGTCTTAAACCACTCGCTGCCTCTCAGCCTAACCTACCTCATGGGGCGGTTGTGGGGATTAAATGAGGAGGGGGAAGAACCACTTATGCCCCCTTGAGCACATTGGAGGAAAAAGCAGGATATAAATACCATCGATCGATCAATAAATTGCGTTCCCTTGATCAACTCTATCCCCCACAGCTTTTGTTTTATTTTATTTTAAAACCCCACCTCTCTAGCCCTTGTAGAACCTTAAAAACACAGCAAAATTTACAGGCCCTATTCTTACGTTTTAATTTTTGGGTCAGAAACCAGCTCGCTCACCCCTTTCAGTTTTTTTTACCTTCCCCTCAGCTTTCCCCTACCCCGAAAAATATTCCTGTAGATGCTCACGGTTCCTTTCAGTGGCGCTTCAAGCAAGAGCAGGCATAGTCTAACTCGGCCCTCCAGATGTTTTGGGACTACAATTCCCACCATCCCTGACCACTGGTCCCGTAAGCTAGGGGTGATGGGAGTTGTAGTCCCAAAACATCTGGAGGGCCGAGTTTGCCTGTGCCTGGGCAAGATGATATAGCCGCAGGCAAGTCTGCCACTGCCCCACCACAAACGTGAGGGGCAACAGGGCAGCTGCCAATCGCTGGCATAAACTCTGCAAGGCAAACCACTTTTATTGGGGGACAGAGCCCATGCCTGGGCTTAACGTGTGGTTGGGAAAGCCAAGTTGTTTCCTTCTGACATGGCGAGGGAGCGCCAGTCATCAGGGTTGCCCTTGGTACAGTGGCCAAATGGTTTTTGCCTCCAGCTGTCAGGAAGGATTGTTTGGGAGCGATAACTGAGGTGAAGGATGTGGCTTAGCCTTTTCAGAAGGAAGTCACAGTCTGCCAAAGGCACAGGGCGGAATCCAACAGAGCCATGCTCAAAGTTAAAAACACTATGAAATGAGTGGCGTTAAAACTCTTGGGCAACAGCAAGAAACTGGGCCTTTAGTGCTGTTGGCCCAGCCGTCTGGAATTCACTGCTAGTAGAAATTCAATGGGTGCCCCTGCTTCAACTCTCAAATGCCTGCTGAAAACTTTGCTATTACCTATGTAGCTATCCTTCTGTAATAGTTAGCTGATCTCTGATTTTAATGCCAACCCATCAATCATTTTATTACAGTCATGGACCACCAGTTTAAATGCACTAATTATAACAACAAGATGCAATAGTTATAAGAACAAGCCGGAATAAAAGGTTGCTTTTATTGTGTGGTTTTTGCGTGCATTTGCTGTAAACCACTTAGGTATTTATTTATTTTTTTGTGAATAGTGGCATATAAACAATATACTTGTTTATTGGTTTCAATAGGTCTATTCTGAGTGGGAGTAATTTGGCTACCACCTGGCCTCTCTCTCCCTTGACTACTACCTCGTTGTTGTTCTTTAGTCATTTAGCCGTGTCCGACTCTTCGTGACCCCATGGACCAGAGCACGCCAGGCACTTCTGTCTTCCACTGCCTCCCACAGTTTGGTGAAACTCATGCTGGTAGCTTTGAGAACACTGTCCAACCATCTCGTCTTCTGTCGTCCCTTCTCCTTGTGCCCTCCATCTTTCCCTACATCAGGGTCTTTTCCAGGGAGTCTTCTCTTCTCATGAGGTGGCCAAAGTTTTGGAGCCTCAGCTTCAGGATCTGTCCTTCCAGTGAGCACTCAGGGCTGATTTCCTTCAGAATGGATAGGTTTGATCTTCTTGTAGTCCATGGGACTCTCAAGAGTCTCCTCCAACACCACAATTCACAATATTAAATTTCTATACCGCCCTTCATCCAAGGATCACAGAGTGGTTTACAGTATAAATAGGAAAAAAAATACACAGTGTGATAACCAACTAAAACAACCCCCCCCCCCAGTTTAAAAGGCCACAGTTTGTTTAATTAACCAAAGGCTAATTAAATTAGATCCATCCCTTGTTAATTGTTCAAAACTTAATCCATAATTTTAAACTCCCACTGAAATCTCTGGCTTTTTCTTGCTGTTGTCTTGTTTGACTGTTAAGCTTCTGTTTGGTTAGTGGTGACATAAGATGAATTTAGGTCGTTCTTGATTTGTATAGCAAGGATCTCTTAATTTGGATGGCTACAAATCCATAGAGGATTTGGGTTTGCTGTCCTTGTTAGTTAAAATGGAGGTTCCATTTTCAGAGAGAGTATATCTGAATACCACCTGCTGGGTCCAACAACAGTAGAGGGGACCTTTTCCTTTTGTGGAAACATCCAAGTGGCAACTAAGAATGAGGATGAAATTTGATTAAGATCACATTTAAAGGTGAAACTACTTAATCCACACTTTTCAAAACAATTTGAGAACCGAAACACAGCTGCCCTTTGAAATTTGCACACCTCTGAATTTTGTGATTCCATACTCCAATCAACGGTTGTACCCCGCCCCCTCTTTCTAAAATGTGAAGAAACTGAATGTAGTGTAGAAAAATACAATGTGTTAGGGGAACTGCTTGCAAAAAATTGTGCATTGGTCAGAACTGCATGCGTAAATTCACACTTAAACTCTAATGAATTTTCATGAAAACATACTGCAGATTGCTGCAGTATAAGTGGAGAACCGAATTCAAGACTGGAAAAATGAGAGACTGAGAGAAGCGAAAGGGACAAATCGGACCATGCCTAGCGTCAACAGTTGAAAACCGGAATGCTGGAGTAGATGGATCTTTCATTCATTCCTTTTCTTTTGCCCGACCCAGCCAGGGTAATTACCATCTTCTTAGATGCAGATGTGTGCTGAAGCCAGATGGGTTTTGTCCTCCTCCTCTTCTTCTTCCTCTTCTTCTTCATGAGCTTGCTTCTGAATACAGTGTAAAAAGCCCGCCCCCATCTGCCCCCTTTATAAACAACGTTGCTCTGAACAGGAGCCTGCTTTTAATCACCCCCTCCCCCTAGCACCCCTCTTCCCCCCTTCACCCCCGCCTGCAAATTCCCTGAAGATATGATAATGAAGCAGGTGCCGTGTATATTGTTAGCTTTCCACGGGCCGTGAGAAACAGCAGTCGGTTCAGAAGAAGAGTCGGTGCTGCCCGTGAGGTTGGAGGGCCATTCTTCTTAACCTGTTGCCGTTGCTGTCAATCATTGCTGTGCGGGCTGGAATCGGGGGGGGGGGAGAGTTAAGGCGCACGCGGTCAGGGTGGTTCGTCTCTAGCCCTTCTCCAGCATTATGGGGAAATGCATCAAATAAAACGAAAGGAAAGCAACACACACAGACACAAACACATGTATAAATTTGGCCTTGCCCCCCCCCCCAAGGTATTACAGCAGGCTCCTGTTTTTGGTTCCCAGAAAGGCAAAAGAGGCCGTCTAAGCCTGGGGAAGCCTGGGCTCCGAGTGCAGACAGTCTGCTGACTCCAGCCTGACCTCCTCTATTGGGGAGCGCCCTCCACAGCAGTCTCGGTGGGCTCATTGAAATGCGGAGCACAGCCCAGGCGTCCGCAGCTGTCCGCTGGAGGCAAAGTCTCAGCGAGAATCCAGAGGGGGTGAACAGGCCCGAAAAGGGGGTTGTGAGTGGGGGGAGGAGGAGGAGGAAAGGGGGAGGTGGAATCATACAACTGTCACTTTTTGTGTGTGTGTGTCTGCCTCTGTGAATAGGTGAGCCCAGGACTCTTCATTTTTCCGGCAGCATATTTGGAGTAGCATTAGCATATTTAGTGCTTTGCTCGTTCCCTCCCCCCCCCAGCCCACACCCGCCCCCTGTCCCCCTCCCTGTTTCCAGCTGCCTGAGCAAAATAGTGCTGCAAATTTCTCCCTTTCCTTCCAGATACTCCTGCAAAGTGGTACCTCGGGTTAAGTACTTAATTCGTTCCGGAGGTCCGTTCTTAACCTGAAGCACCACTTTAGCTAATGGGGCCTCCCGCTGCAAGCCGCCACACGATTTCTGTTCTCATCCTGAAGCAAAGTTCTTAACCTGAGGTACTATTTCTGGGTTAGCGGAGTCTGTAACCTGAAGCGTATGTAACCCGAGGTACCACTGTACAGCTCAAAATGAGCAAGATCTGTTTCCCTGGTTTGCACAACACCGTAAGACAGACTGCCTATGGCTCTTGGAGAAGAGTTCATAGCTACTTTGGCACTCTTTGGTGCTTTTCCACTGCTGCGTCAAGCTAAACCAGGGTTTGGCGTAGTGCGCTGTCCAAAGTGGGGCTCATGGTTAAGCTCTCTCCTCACTTGTTATGTGCATAACCAAGGTTTGTTCCTAACCTCGGGTGATGGTTTGGATGACATGCGAAGCCAGACCTTTGTCATGTCATGGCAGTGAAAAGGACCAGGGAGGAACAAAGTGACTGAGTAGTCCTCTTTGGGAGATCCCCAACGTGCAGCTTCGATAAGCCAAGGATTGGCTTTGAATGTAGCACGCTGTTGACTTGTGTATAGCAAAGATGGGGTCCAGATTCAAATATATATGCAACTTTATGCTAGCCTGTAGCAGAGACATATGTGTGGGGTGCTAAGAAGCTTAAATAATTATCAGCCCACAGATCCTAGATGGTGGTGGGGAATGGAGAAGGGGAAAAAAGCAGTGATTTTGCAACCAAAGTCAACTATTAGACTATCATTAAGAGACACCATATTTTTCGCTCTATAAGACGCACCAGACCACAAGACGCACCTAGTTTTTGGAGGAGGAAAACAAGAAAAAAAATTATTTTGAATCTCAGAAGCCAGAACAGCAAGAAGGATCGCTGCGCAGTGAAAGCAGCAATCCCTCTTGCTGTTCTGGCTTCTGGGATAGCTGCGCAGCCTGCATTCGCTCCATAAGACGCACACACATTTCCCCTTACTTTTTAGGAGGGAAAAAGTGAGTCTTATAGAGCAAATAATACGGTATCTCTGTGAGCAAAGGAGTAGTTTGCTAATAGTATTGTGAGAGGGAGCATACATAGAACAGGCACCAAAAAAGAGCAGTTTTTCAGCTCTGCATTTGTACTTAGCATTCACGTAGCAATCTTCATAAGTGCTGAAAGTGCTTTGCAGGTGTTCCCTAAGTGATTCTTAAAAGCAGCCCTGTAAGGTAGACCATTATTGTCATGCTTGTATTAAAGAGAGATGATGGGTTGCTTGCTTAAGACTATTTGATTAACGTCTTGGATGAACTGACATTTGAACTGGTCTTCCCTGGTGAAAGCTCATGCTCTTCCAATTTAAATTAGAAATGGTAGAAGAACAAAACCCCACTGCTGAAACAAACCAGCAAGGCTGTAACTCAAAGGAATATAAAAGATCAACTATACGATTTGCTGTCAGAATTTAAAAGAGAATTGTCTGAGATAAAGGAAAATGTTGATAAGGCAGCCTCTCAAATTCGAGAAAATACTAATTTACTTTCAGAGGCTATGGCACAACTCAAAGAGGTGAACATACAAACCACTCAGGTGGGAAAGGTAGAGGTGGGAGGCGTGAGGAAAATTCAAGCGAAAGTAAAGGTGGTTCATGGTAAAAGTGGCACTACATGTGAATTGATCTGAGAGGCTTTGACAGATAAAAATTGTACCCTGTGTGAAACGATTTGGGAGGCCTTGACTGTGATAGAGAAGAAACAGAAAGGGAGGGCAAAAAGTATGAGAGGTTACCATATGTGGTGGCAATGTAAAATTATTAAGAAGGCCTGGGAGGCAACATACAGTCATACCTCGGGTTACAGATGATTCAGGTTGCGTTTTTTCAGGTTGTGGACCGCCGAAACCTGGAAGTACCGGAACAGGTTACTTCCGGGTTTTGGCGGTTGTGCATGCACAGAAGCGCTGAATCGCAACCCGCGCGTGTGCAGACGCGACGCTGCAGGTTGCGAATGTGCATCCTGCACGGATCACATCCGCAACCCGAGCGTCCACTGTATAAAGATTTTTGTAAAAACAAAAAATAGAAGCTATCATTTTGAAAGGTACAGGACTTAATGGATATACTGGGAGAAAGACTTTGTTCCTGCACCTGAGAGTGGATGCCAGGCCAAGACCAGCCCATCCCTATAGAAGGAAGAAGCCACCGCCAAAGAAGATAAAAGAAGATTGGTAGAATAACCTAGTGAACTATGCAGGACATATAGTGGTACCTCGGTTTAAGAACAGCCCCGTTTACGAACTATTTGGTATACGAACTCCGCAAAACCGGAAGTAGTGTTCTGGTTAGCTACCTTTACCTCGGTCTAAGAATAGAAGCCGAAAGGTGGAAGGGCACCGGCAGCGGGAGGCCTCATTAGGGAAAGCGCGCCTCGGTTTAAGAAGTGTTTTGGTTTAAGAACAGACTTCCGGAACAGATTAAGTTTGTAAACCGAGGTCCCACTGCATTAGACAATTTGAAACTCCAAAGGACATTGTTGTTGTTTAATAAGGGAAATGTTTAAAGCGTAACCTTGTGAGCTTTGTGTATAGGTCTTTACATTAGTTGAACTTTTAAATGTCACTTGTAATGAGACGAATAAGGTGGAACAGCGCAGTCTGTTAAATCCTGTTGAGTTCAGTGGCATTTCCTGCCAGGTAACTGTGTATATTGAATTCTAGCCTCAATCTCGATCGTGTGGGAGTCAAACAATTACAGAAGGAAATATTCTGTCCAGCATACCTAAAAGGCAAGGCTGAGAATGAAGAAATGCCTTTAACCAAGGGCAGCCAGTATTAAAATTGCAACAGGCAAAACAGCAACAATAACAACAACATCTCATGCTCTTCACCACTGATTTTCCTCCTGCTCTACTGAAGTGTGCTAGGTCAAACCAGTGCAGTAATGGAAGTAATGGAATAATTGGTGGTTTTATGGGTTGCTCTATATTTCTGCAGAGTAAAAAAAAAAGGATCCTATATCCAAGATAATGGTAAAATCATTGTTAAGTGACTCTTGCTCAAATGTACTCTGCTGCGAATTGGAGGGTGCGGTTTTGGCTTTGAAATTGGCTTGATGCAGCAACAAGCTTTGCAGCAGTTGGTAAATAAAGATGGATTTCCTTTTGTTCTGCTGGTGCTTTGCTGTTCATTATTCTCTACTTACTTCCCAGGGAGTGGCAGCTGTTTCTGATGTTCAGCACTCCATCAGTTGTAGACAGCTCCCCAATTTGGTTAATACACTGTAGTGTAAAGTTGGGTGGAAGGGAACACAACACAGCCCTGGATTTTACTGTCCAATTCTCTGCAGAATTAACTTTTCATGAAACAGAAAGAGTTTCCTGTTCTGAAATATTTAAGTGCATGTATACACTTATTTGACGGGGGTAGCACATTCTCTTTTTGGCATAGCAAGTCTGGCAGTAAGTATGTACAGAGAATTTTAATGTGCTGTGTGCATATGGGGTAGGAGAAAGAGTGGAAGCTAAATCTCTTTTTTGTGCTTTGCACGGGTGTGCATTCGTGGAAACAGCGGTGCGAAAATTGCTTTGGGGCAACTGCTGCTGTCGGTGGAGATTTTAAATCTTCTGTTTAAAAGCAGGCAAGTTGGAAGCAGAGTAGATTTCAAACAAGCATTTTACAACCTAAAAATTATCACTCATCTCATTTGTAGGTTTTTTTTTTGGGGGGGTAGGCGGTTAATTTCCTTTACATGGTTGTTAGTGTTTTAATTCTGAAAATGAGCCAAGAATAGATCCATGAAATGCTTGTCGGCAGCCTGCAAGCTGGACATCGGCGCAACAGCCCACCTGTGATAGTGGACACAGAACATAACTATTGTGACTGGTCCTTCGCTGGAACTTCTCCAGACTGCCAGAATGCAGGTCATGCTCGCTAAATGGCCAGTTTGACACCTTTCCAGGAATTGGGAAGATGCAGGCAGGGGGAAGTGGTGGTAATTCAAGCCGGGGTTTTCTCAGTCTTCCTCCCAGACAGAACCTATCATGCGCTTGTGGATTCAGGAAGTTCATACATGTGATCTCTCGGTACACGAGAGAGCAGGGCCTTTCTCCACAGAAAGCTTGGAGCTGATTGAAGCTGGAGTTCACTGCCACCTGCACTCTCACAGGTTCCCCCAACCCTGGTTTGCTCTAGCTGACAGCTCTCCAGGATCTTAGCCGCAGGTCTTCCGCATCGCTTGCTCTGTGATCCTTTTATATTCCTACAGATTCCAGGGGTCAAACCTGGAATCTTCTCCATGCAAAAATACGTTTCCTCCATCACTGAGTTGTGTTTTTGTTTAATAATGCAAGCTCAGCTTTGAGTCATTTCTCAGAGAGGTCAGAAGTACCATGTTGAGACTCCACTTCACACGACAAAGCAACTCATATACAGTGGTGCCTCGCAAGATGAAAAGAATCTGTTCTGTGATTCTCTTTGTCTAGCGGTTTTTTCGTCTTGCGAAGCAAACCCATTGACGGATTAGAGGATTAGCGCTATTAGCGGCTTTTAGCGGCTTATCAGCTTATCGGATCAGCTGATAAGCAGCTTAGCGGCTTAGAAAAAGGGGGGGAAAGGGAAAAAACCCCACAGGAATTCGCAAGACATTTTCGTCTTGCGAAGCAAGCCCATAGGAGATTCGTTTTGCGAAGCACCTCCAAAACGGAAAACTCTTTCGTCTAGCGAGTTTTCCGTCTTGCGAGGCATTCGTCTTGCGGGGCACCACTGTACGTTGTAAAAGGGACGTCATCTTGTGAGATTATAAGAGGGGATGGAGGGTGGGCAGACCTGAAACTGCCACAATCACAGGAGCAGCTGCAATGCAGTGGCCACAATCCAGAGATGGCACATGCAAGGCCAGTGTGGCGTTGTGATTAGAGTGTTGGACTGGGACCCAAATCCTCACTCAACCATGGCGCTCTCGTGAGTTGGCCAGTCACTATCTCACAGCACAAACATGGGCATCTGCAGGACTTTCCCCCAGGTTTTTTTGGGGGGGGCAGCAAAGGAAGACACTGAAAGCAAGGAGCAGGCTAGTTTCCGACTAGTGGGAACAATGGTGTCTGCATATTTTGTCTCATATCTCAGGTATCTCTAATGCTAGGAGGTTTAAAAATGAAAAATGGGATTGTGGTTCATGGGGTGCAGACACCACGCTCACAAGTTTGTTTGGATGCTATAAACGGGTTGGGTGGGAACAGGAGAAACTTCTTGAACTTCCTGGGGAAAAGACGAGATTTAAAAAATGTAGTAATTTGTATAATAAAAGATAAATTGCTCGTGCAATTAAAATGTTGGCTTTAAAAGTAATGTTGCGGTCTCTCCCCTCCCCCCCTTCAGTAGTGAGACTGCTTGTATTGAAAACAGCAAGCAGAGTGAGAAGGCTTATGTATGTTTTTTGCTGCAACGCCATCGTGTCTCTGAGTACAGGCTTATAGCAGGCGCAGTGCTGCATCAAATGGAACTGAGTTATCCTGCAGTGCAGCTGCGGCCAAAATGACCTGGTTCTGTTTTGTGTTGTTGCCTCTTTTGGTGGCGTGCATTAAAGCAGCAGCTCCTGTAGGTGCAACTGATGCACATTTGGGGAGGGGGGCAGGAAATAAAGACATTTGCTGGCATACAAAGGTGAGAACTGATGAGGAAGAAGATTAGATGAAGGAGGAAGGGAGAATGGACCAGCAAGGAAACCAAAACCAAACAGTTGGGTATATTTAGCTTGGAGTAGAGGAGGTTAAGGGAAAATGTAATAAAAGTGTTGGGAGGAGCCCAGTAGGTGAAGTTCTGTGGTTGAGGAGTCGCATTGCCAATTTTGCAAGAGACACCCAGATTTCAGCACCCTGACCATCTCAGCATACATCTTAATAGAAATTGGAAAAAAAAACCCCTATGAGTTCTAGCTCATAAGAGCCAGGTCTCTGTGTGTTCCAGAACCTCAGCACTCATTTTAAAAGAAGAGGAAGGAAACAAAAAGCCAAATTCTACCCCTTCCAGCTATGGGCAGTGCCTGGGACTTCCTCCCAAGGAAGTGGGCCTAGGGATGGCAGGCTTGCTCTGTTTAGTATTATTATTATTTGTTCTTATTCTTATTCTTGGTGTTGGTTTTTTGTTTTTACATTGTAAGTCGCTGTGAGGCACTTTGGTGAGAAGAGCAACAAAGGAAAAGGGAGTGGGGTCTTCGGATACGGAACAGACATTTTCTGCTGCTCTCGTGGGCGCAGCTGGAAATTGCAGGGAAGCAGATTTCAGCCCTAAGCATTAGAAGGAGATTCTTAATACTTTAAGTACTGTTTGAAAGTGGAACTGTTTGCTTTCGGAGGTGGCGGGGTCTTCTTCACTGAGGCGTTGAAACAGGCTGGGCGACCACCTGTCAGCAATGCTGGAGTACAGGTAACTTGCAATTTACGCACATTTAACTTATGCACATCCAATGTGCTTGGGAAAAATTAAAAAATAATAATAATAACAAGGGAAGCAGAAGCGGGATGGTGTCTGGGGGGAAAGCTTTGGCAATCCCATTTGCCATTGCACCCAATCTGTTTTCACTTTATACAATTTCGGCTTTATGAGCTGTTCCTGCTTAAGGCGAGAGTCTCCTGCAGTTGTTTCACAGGATTGGACCCTTCAAACTCTTATGGTTTCCACAAAAAGCCATTTCTTCATATATTTCGAGAACTGTATCCAATTCCCACCTTATTTCCCCAAAAAGGAACTGAGGGAGACTAGGAAAACAGGAGCCACCCCACAGTATTTAAAAGCTAAGCATCGCAGCCCCTTCTCCCAGTTTCTGGGAACAGCAGTGAAAACAGAAACAGCATTTAAACAAACCAGAAAGTCAGGAAATCAAGGTATACGACGCAAGCTCTTTTTTTATTTTTAAGATCCAAGTATCTAAATTATTAAAAAAGCGGGGAGCTGATGGATCTCAGTTGGGGGGCTGTTCCACAGGGTGGGTGGGGGGCCTCTACAGAAAAAGTCCTACCTATGGATGCCCACCGTGCTTCACAAATTTATGGAGGGAAAGATTATCTGTGACCACTAGCCACAATGACTATGTTCTGCCTCCACTGATTGAGTACCGTATTTTTTTGCTCCATAACACTCACTTTTTTCCTCCTAGAAAGTAAGGGGAAATGTCTGTGCGTGTTATGGAGCAAATGCCTGCGGGTGGCAGGGGGATCTGCTGCAGTCGTGAGCAGAGGATCCATGGTTCCCCTTCCTTCCCTCCTCCGTGGCTCGCTTTGAAACAGGAAAGCGGGAGAAGAGTCGCTGAGTGGGGAGGAGAGAGGGACTGAGAGCCTGGTTACAAAGCACAGATCCACATGGATCCTCAGGATTTTTGCACTGGGTCACCCCAAATTCACCATCAGATCACATAGCATGTCCATGGCTACAGCTTGCACCAAAAAAATCATGCACCCACTGTTGCCTGGGGCCGCAGTGGTGCAAAAACATGGTTACAAAGCATGGATCCACATGGATGCTCAGGATTTTTGCACTGGGCTACCCCAAACTCACCGTCAGATCACATGTCTGTGGCCACAGCATGAACCACAAAAATCATACATCCACTGTTTCATTTAGAATATTTTTTTTCTTGTTTTCCTCCTCTAAAAACTATGTGCGTGTTATGGTCGGGTGCGTGTTATAGAGCGAAAAATACAGGTAGATTGAGATTGAAGTATGCCTCTGAGTGCCAGTTGTGGGGATCACAAGCGGGGAAAGTGATGTTGTACTCAGGTTGTGCTTGTGGGCTTCCCCTGATGGCTACTGTGAGACAAGGATGCTGGCCGAAATGAGCTTTTGGATTGGTCCAACAAGTGGTTCATACATTCTTATATGGAAGAAGATGGTCCTTAAGGTTCTCAGGCACAAAGCTTTTCATCAATCCCACCTATCATACATACCAGCTGGGTATGTAATACCAGTATTATATCGGAAACGAACTCTTCTAGGCATTCTGTCTCAGATCCATAGGATAAATTTGCAAAGAGGAGAAGGCTTTGCCAAGGGAAGATGTGGGGGCTTTGAATCATGCACCACAATTCAAGAAGGATATTGACAAGCTGGAACATGTGCAGAGGAGGGCAACCAAGACTTAAGAGGAACGGTTGAGGGAGGTGTGTATGCTTAGCCTGGAAAATATTGACAAGCAACCAAGATGATCAAGGGTCTGGAAACTAAGCCTTATGAGGATTGCTTGGGCATGTTTAGCCTGGAAAAGAGGAGACTTAGAGGAGATATGATAACCATCTTCAAACATCTCAAGGGCTGTCAGATGGAAGATGGAGCAAGCTTGTTTTCTCCTGCTCTGGAGGGCAGGACTCAAAACCAATGCCTTCAGGTTACCAGAAAGGAGATTCTGACTAAACATCAGGAAGAACATTCTGATGGTAAGAGCTGCTCCACAGTGGAATGGTCTCTCTCAGGAAGTGGCAGACTCTCCTTCCTTGGAGGTCCTTAAGCAGAGGTTGGATGGCCATCTGTCATGGATGCTTTGGTTAAGATTCCTACATTGCAGGGGTTTGGACTAGATGACTCTTGGGATCCCTTCCAACTCTACAATTCTATGATTCTGTTATTTAAAATGTGGTAGAATGTGTTCTAGGGAGAAATACAGCCTTGAGATATAAAACTCAGGTGGCACTTTTCAAACAAACATAGGTATATTTCTAGCTAAAGGTAAAGGGACCCCTGACCATTAGGTCCAGTCGCGGATGACTCTAGGGTTGCGGTGCTCATCTCGCTTTACTGGCTGAGGGAACCAGTGTTTGTCTGCAGACAGGTTCCGGGTCATGTGGCCAGCATGACTAAGCCGCTTCTGGCAAACCAGAGCAGCGCACGGAAACGCCATTTACCTTCCTGCCGGAGTGGTACCTATTTATCTACTTGCACTTTGACGTGCTTTCGAACTGCTAGGTTGGCAGGAGCAGGGACCGAGCAACGGGAGCTCACCCCGTCGCGGGGATTCGAACCACCAACCTTCTGATCGGCAAGCCCTAGGCTCTGTGGTTTAACCCACAGCGTCACCCGTTCTGGCTACCTATTGCAGATCCTTTCCTCTGTGAAAGGGATACTCTCACATTTGTCTAGTCTCTCATCACAGGTGTGGGTTGGGCAGCTATGTGCTGGAGTGTGATACTGTAGGTGTCTTCACACATTGCCACTCAGCAAGTGTACAATCTTGTGTACGCTAAGAGTTGAGCTGTAGATTCGTACAGTTGTTCACACCTAACATTTGACAGCTGTACAGTCTGAATGCACATTAGCTGATCTGTACAAATCAGCAAGTATACACTTATTCACACAAACACTTGGGTGTGTGTAGAGACGGCTTGTACCTGTGTTCAGTGCAACATGTGAAAGAAAGACTTTTGTGCTGTGGTCTTGACTTCAGGCACTTCTAGTGTTTGTTTTGCCCTGCCAGGGCATGTGCTAAATTTCAGCTTCTGCTATGGAAGTAACATTGCAATATTGATTTCAATAAGTCTTCCTTTATGATGGATTGCATCAAAAAAAAATGAAGCGTAGCAGCACGGTTACAAAACGATGCAGAAGTGGATTGCTTAACATTCAAATTTAAAACCTGTTTTTTTCTTGTGAATGTGATAGTTATTAAAGAGGGCTTCCCACTTCCCTTCCCCCCTCTGATCCTGTTTACAACTAGAAGAGGAACAATGGCTATGTTTGCATTTCGTGTTTGCCCAGTGGTACCATCCAGCCCTGGTCCTTCCCACACTGCCAAAACTGAACACCATCCTTGTTTTTGTGTTTTTGATGCTGGAGCTGTGTGCCCTTCCTTGAGTGGCTAGTTTGCAGCTCATCATAGCCTATGTGCATTCTGGATGCACATTCGTGTGTTCTTACCAATCCTGGTGTGCAAGCTTCTACCACTCACGAAGGCAAGGAAACAGGGAGGCAAATAAAATATAAGCACGAGGCCTTCCTTATTATGAATCCCTTCACTCTCCCATTCCGTTCGTTCCCCTCTTCTCCCACCCCCATTCTCCTGTGCTTCACCCCGGCAACTGGAAGCGCAGCTCTCAGTCCTCCCTTTCGTCTCAAACCTCATGGATGCTTCCAGTCTTTGTTCAGTACTGCCTGACCCTTTCTCTGCTGTCTGCAACTGGTTCATCTAAATCTCCTGTGCCCAAGGCTCTTATGTGTTGTGTGATGTGGTTTAAGCAGAAGGAGAGTGAGAACTTAGGGTTGGGGTGGGGCGGCTGCCCCATCTTGTCATGTGCATGGGGCTGTTCTTCTCCCCCCCCCCTTTTTTTTGCCAGCCTTCCCTGTTTTCATCCAGCAGATTGTGGAGGTAGGGGCAGAGAATATTGTAGGGAATTTCTACACCGATTTAAAAGATGATGCAAGTCAGTGCAATATAAAATTAGGGGTTGATGTGTTGTGGCTGGGCACAGTGATAGCGGGGGTAATCCTTTATGCTGCCTTTGTGTGTGGTGTGTGTGTGTGCGTATTTGTTACACGCACACACAAATACGAGCCCTATGTTGGCCAAAGGTTCCTGCATTGCAGAGGGTTAGACTTGATGACCCTCCTGGTCCTTTCCAACTCTACTATGCTATGATTCTATGATATATCTTTATCTACCACCGCTGACTCGATGAAAGCACTCTGTTTTGCAAGGTTGGCTAAACTGATCAACTTTTGTAAGTACAATGGCAGGCACTGCTGATTTGGCTGTATAGCACACTAATATAAGCATTGGTTGAAGGTGCTTTCTGGAGTGAGCATGAGCAAAAAGCAGCAGTTTCCCCCCTATTATTGGTAGCCTATTTATTTTCTAGTACAGAGATTTTCCTGCTTTAAATAGTCAGTCTTGCTTTCTTAAAGAGCCAAAAAGTTCTAGCCGCTAAGTCTTTCCACATCCCTCCAAACAGATTATCGTTGGGTCTCTGGGCATGCATGATCTGAAGGGATACAGAGCTGTAGGAAAAATGGATGAGTTTCATTTGCTTTGTATTTTTAAGGGAACTAACCAGATACACTACACCTGGAGTTTTAGACGGGCAGGGACGCAGTTCCCCTTTGCATTTTGCATTCCTCCAAATTTTCCAATACAGCGCTCTGACCAAACAGTAGTTAATGATGCACTTTGGGGGGGGGGGGATAATCTGCATTTGGAAATGTGTGCGTTGAGTTGAAAATGTCTCTTGAGGCAAAAAACAAAAGCCCCACCACACATGTAAATATTACATTTTGTAGAGATATTTAAATAATAATTGTAATTCACAGACTGATACAGAAAGGGTGCAGAACAGACTTGTGCATGAAGACCTGCGATATTGACACAGCTGAGCAGGGCAGGATCTGACCAAGGTTTTGCCTTTAAGACTTCCTGTGCTGCCTTGAGTTCCATAGCCGAACAGTGCAATATAAAGCAAATAATGTTGGTTTAATTTAAAGAAGACCCCCAATGCTTTACCCATGGAGGGTTTTGGGTTCCCAGTTTGATATTTTGGAGTGTACTTATAAACTTTGCTCTGGCAATTTACCAGCATGTCTAACCTGTGGTCTCCTGCCAACCTAGCAGTTCGAAAGCACGTCAAAGTGCAAGTAGAGAAATAGGTACCGCTTCAGCAGGAAGGTAAACGGTGTTTCCATGCGCTGTTCTGGTTTGCCAGAAGCGGCTTAGTCATGCTGGCCACATGACCCAGAAGCTGTACGCTGGCTCCCTCGGCCAATAAAGCAAGATGAGTGCCGCAACCCCAGAGTCAGCCACGACTGGACCTAATGGTCAGGGGTCCCTTTACCTTTTACTATCCTGTGGTACATAGGATCCGGCCCAATCGCCTTCTAAATCCGGCCCGCGGATGGTCTGGGAATCAGCATGCTTTTACATGAGTAGAATGTGTGCTTTTATTTAAAATGCATCTCTGGGTTGTTTGTGGGGCATAGGAATTCGTTCATCCCCCCCCCCCAATATAGTCCGCCCCCCCAAGGTCTGAGGGACAGTGGACCGGCCCCCTGCTGAAAAAGTTTGCTGAGCCCTGAACTAACGCATAGATATCTGCTTGTGCAGTGAAACTTCTCCCTTTCCTATTCTTGCATAGCCCTAAATCTGCTCTAGCCGTTCCCCCAACCCCCCAGAGCAGATTTGGGGAGGCTGCAGTGGGGAGAGGAGAGGGAGAAGTTCCATTGCATGTACGGAAGACCTTGCATGTGCAGTTCTGTTCAATAGGATATGACCCATAGATTGCTAGTATGTGAGGACGGCAAAGTTAGGCTCCTGTGCACCCATTCAAAACCCTTTAAAAGTGATGCTGCGATATAAATAGGTCTAGAATATTCATTGCATTAAGATGCTCATGATTCTACAGATCTAGAAAGATAGAGAGGCTGTCCTGTACACCTGTTTGTTCACCTAGCTCAGAATTACCTACTCTTGACTGGCAGCAGCTGTCCCCAAACACTCAGGGAGAATGTGGTTCCGTATCCCCTGCTACCTGATCTACTTTAGTTAGAGATGTCAGGACTTGAACCTGGGACCTTTTACATGCAGCACTCGTTACTCCGCCACTGAGTTGTGGTCCCGTCATAATTTCCGATCTCGATTTGAATTTCGCACCTCTGAATTGTGTGGCTGTTGGTTTCATTGGATATTTTGATGAAGCTTTTACACGTCCAACTTGCGCTCCAAAGGGATTGGTAGAAAAAAGCGCCGCCATCCATTGTCCTGGCAGGGACAGATGGGAATCGTAGTTCAAAGCATTTGGAAGGCATCAAGTTTGGGAAGGCTGGTTATTTCTCTGGAGAGCAGAAGCAGATGGGGAAGCCTAGGGCGGTGGTTCCCAAACTTTTCCCCCACAGACCACTTGAAAATTGCTCATTGTCTTAGTGGACTGCTTGATTTTTGCTAGCAATTGTCATACACTGTGCTAGGTGCTGTATGATTTTTAGCTGTATTTTTATTGCTTCCCCCCACCTCTTACTTTGTACATTTTTGTTATTACAATTTGCATTTTGTTATTCCAATTTGCAGCAATGGAACCCCCATGCAAAATGGTTGCCGCCTGTACTGTACACTAAGGTACAAATTAAAATGCAGTTTACAATCAAAGTGGATGTTTAATGTGGACATGCCGTAGGGCACCTGAATGAAGACTGGTGGTCTATGGGCTTTAGGAACCTCTGAATTAGGGTTCTGTGAAAGTCATGGACTGCTTAGGATCTCCTTGAGAGAGACACAAGTTTGCAATCTGTTCTCCTGCAGTTCTAAACACCCTTACTTGGAAGCAAGCCCAATTGAATACAGTGGAACTTACCTCTGTGTAGAATTTGTGGGACTCAAAACAAGCGGCTTTATTATGGTATTAAGCTGTTGTGCCTTATGCCCTAATAACTTTGTGCTGTTTTTTTTTTAAAAAAAAGTTGCCACAAGACCGTGTTGCTTTTGCTGCAGCAAACTAACAGGAAAATGTTTTGTATTGCACTTTCGGAAATGCCCCTTGCAAGAACCACCCCTCTATCTTCATTCTTTCCTACCCTGCCCAAATTTGCTATTTTCCCATCCCAACCTTCTGTTTCGTTTCCTTCCAAGACACCCTTTTCCCAGCAGAAGCTGGCTTGGCCAAACATGGTTGTCATTGGGATGTGTGTGTGTGTGTGTGAGTGTGAGTGAGAGAGAGAGAGAGAGAGAGAGAGGTGTGGAATTAAAAACAACACTTGAGATGCAGTGAACCATTATGTTGCTTCCCTGAAGACCCCAAACACTGCGAGCTTAAAATGCAGCTGTGTTCTTCTCAATTCGGATCAAAGCCGGTTTGGGGAAGGATGCATCAAAAAGCAATATTTTATAGGACAGAAAAGATCCAGAATGGATCTGGATTGTGACTAACACTTCCCAAACTGGTGGGAGTGAACTGAAACAGGAGTGTTGGCACATCTTGAGTTTTCTGTCTCTCGTATTCTTACCAGCAAGATGGACTTACTAAGAAAAATAAAAAGCAACCAGAACTAAACGTTTTGGTGCTCCGTTCACTCGCTTCCCCCAAAGACACGGGGAAGAGAAACGCTTGCAGTGGCTGTTTCTTTTTAAAAAAATATTCAGAAGCAAAACTAATGTTGTGATACCCGAGTGAGCCTAGGGAAGCCAGCTGGTTCCGTGCGTTGATCAGGGAGAAGGAGGGTCAGCGCTGATGAGGAGCAAAGCAGCCTTTCGGCAGGTGGGAGAATCGGTGGCAGGCGGCTCCAACAGAGGGAGGGGAGGTCTGTGGGAAGTGGGGGGGACGGAGGAGCACCATCTGTAGGGGAGTGTCCGGGGCAGGGTCCACGTTCTCAGGGGAGAGATTTCTTGGAAGAGGATAGAACAGCTGGAGTGGGCAAGGCATAAGGGAGGAGAGAAGCGCTTTGGAAGTTCTGTCTGCTAAGTACAGGGCATCGTTTTCGAATTCATGTGTGGATACCTTTAATGGATAGCTATTCCACACAATAAACGGCAGACACGTTGCTCCCCCTCTTTTTAATTTTTTTGTAGCATCTTTTTTGCTATTGGTTTTTAAAGGAAGATAGTAAAGAATAGACCTCACCTGGGCCGTGTCGTGGGATTGATTCCTCCCTCCCTGGATTTATATGTCTTCTGTGGGTTTTGTTGCAGAAAGAGAAAAGGCAAGCGAACAGTGACATGGCCGAAGTTTATAAAATAAACATAGGGCATGCAGAAAGGGAATAGAGGAAAGTTCTTCTCTCGCAGTACTAGAAACTCAGAGATATAAGCTTATCGCCAAATGGCGCCGTAAGCCTAGATTACGGTCACCACAATGGACTGCCTAGGTGCTTTTTATTATTGGTGGAATTATTATTATTATTATTTTCATTTTTGTACCTCTTTCTTTTAAAGAAAAAACACAAAGCAGTTTACAAGGCATTAAAAAAGCAATCCAGAATTAAACAAATTCAAGCTTCACAGAAAATATTTCAGATCCTTCTTGAAGTGGCATTCTACTTTCCCCCTATTTATTTATTTATTTATTTACCTACTTAATGTATAGAGCTGCCCCATAGCAGAAGTGATCTAGGAAGCCAGTGTGGTGTAGTGGTTAGAGTGTTGGACTAGGACCTGGGAGATCAGGGTTCAGATCCCGACTCATGTCATGAAACTCACTGGGGGACCTTGGGACAGTCACAGCCCATTAATCACCGTTGTAGGGATTCACTGAGGAGGGAGGTAAACCATGTACAGTGGTACCTCGGGTTACAGACACTTCAGGTTACAGATGCTTCAGGTTACAGATTCCACTAACCCAGAAATAGTACCTCGGATTAAGAACTTTACCTCAGGATGAGAACAGAAATCGCCTGACGGTGGTGCGGCAGTAGCGGGAGGCCCCATTAGCTAAAGTGGTACCTCAGGTTAAGAACAGTTTCAGGTTAAGAACGGACCTCCGGAACGAATTAAGTTCTTAACCAGAGGTACCACTGTACAGTACTCCTTGAAGAAAAGGGTGGGATATAAATGCAATAAACAAGCTCTAATGCTTTCCTGCAATGACAAACCTAGAGAGCATCTTCAAAAGCAGAGACATCACCTTGCCAACAAAGGTCCGTATAGTTAAAGCTATGGTTTTCCCAGTAGTGATGTATGGAAGTGAGAGCTGGACCATAAAGAAGGCTGATCGCCGAAGAATTGATGCTTTTGAATTATGGTGCTGGAGGAGACTCTTGAGGAGAGTCCCATGGACTGCAAGAAGATCAAACCTATCCAATCTGAAGGAAATCAGCCCTGAGTGCTCACTGGAAGGACAGATCCTGAAGCTGGGGCTCCAATACTTTGGCCACCTCAAGAGAAGAGAAGACTTACTGGAAAAGACCCTGATGTTGGGAAAGGTGGAGGGCACAAGGAGAAGGGGACGACAGAGGACGAGATGGTTGGACAGTGTTCTCGAAGGTACTAACATGAGTTTGACCAAACTGCGGGAGGCAGTGGAAGACAGAAGTGCCTGGCGTGCTCTGGTCCATAGGGTCACGAAGAGTTGGACAAGACTAAACGACTAAACAACGACAATGCTTACCTGCTTAAGAAGCAGGAGCGGCCAGCCAGATGGAAATGTTAGTCAACTACCTGGCACCCAGAGATCTCCATGTGGTCGCCATTGGACCCATGCCAGTCGCAAAACACACCTGGCTAATTTCTAACACTGTTCTTTTAACGCCAGGACTTGTGGGTGTCCAGCAATGCTGGACGTTCAGGAGATAATAGAAAGCACTTCTTCACACGGTGCATGGTTAATTTGTGGAACTCACTTCCCCAGGAGGCAACAATGGCCACCGGTTTAGATGGCTTTAAATGGGCAAATTCATGGAGGACAAAGCTTATCAACAGTTACTGGACCAGGACGGCCATGTTCAGCCTCCAGTGTCAGAGGCAGTACCAGTAAATGGCTCTGAATGCCAGGTGCTGGAAGCCACAGGAGAAGAGAGTTTGCTCGTTCTTGGGTCCCACTTGTGATCTAGTTGGTCACTGTGAAAACAGGATGCTGGGCTAGTTATTCCTGCACTGCAGGGGGTTGGACTAGATGACCCTTGGGATCCCTTCCAAGTCTACAATTCTATGTCTAGATGGCCCACTGGCCTGAGCCAGCAAGGCTCTTATGTCCTTTCTCCATGTGTGTTCCCCTTTCCTGTTTCCAGTGCGAAAGGGAACGGACTCGTGGGAAAACGATGCTCTGTAAGAAGAGTTGCTCTTCTTCCTTTACAGGTTGCTCTTCAGAAAGCACCTAAATATCTTCTTTATCCCAAGGTGTTCCCTCTGAAAGGACCCACCTCGCCCAGAGTTGGCAAGAGAGGAATCGAAAAGGTTTTGGGTGTGGAAGTAAACTTTGGGGGGACTTTCCAATGGCTCGGAAGAGTCCTTGGCAACTTAACTCCCGAGAAAGCAAAGTTTGCTGTCAGTTGGTTTCATCCATGTGTGAAGTGTTTGCCCATGGATGAATACATGGTTGCTGCTCATTTGTTCCTGTGCGATTAGTGTCAGAAAATACGGAATGAGAGGCAAAATGATTGTTCAGCTGGCATTGCGCGTGGATGATATATTTTGGCTGAAATAATATTTATTTATTTATTTATTTATTTATTTATTTATTTATTGCCTTAAGCAAAAATAACAACAGCTAATAATGGACATTCTGAAAGCATTCTAAAAATGACACCTTATCTCAGACTTTACTTCTTTAAAATGTCCTAAGTTTTGTACAAGGAGAACAGAAACTGAACCCCAATTCCTGTCCTAATAATCACTTTTTAATAAGTTAAATAAAGATAATCTGCACACACACACATTTGCAAGGTTTGCTATTTTGTGTGCTTTCTTCATTCTGTTCCTAATATTTTGAATATTTGTAGAATTCTTGGGGGGGGGGTTGTTTTGCTTTGCTTCTTCTTGGCTTCTTTGGTCTGGATCAGGCCAGGGGCCGTCTAAGTCCACCATCCCATTCTCACAGCGGCCAATCAGATGCCATAATGGGAAACCTGCATCTGAGCCAGCCAGACCATGAGGCAGTCTGAGGCAGCTGCTTCAGGCGGCAGAACACCAAGAGGCAGCATCCTGCCAGCGCCAGAGAAGCGGCAGCTTCTGTCAAGGTCTTGCAAGATCTCCTGTGCTCCACCATCAGATAATTTAAGGCAGGCATAGGCAAACTCAGCCCTCCAGATGTTTTGGGACTACAATTCCCATCACCCCTGACCACTGGTCCTGTTAGCTAGGGATTACGGGAGTTGTAGTCCCAAAACATCTGGAGGGCCGAGTTTGCCTATGCCTGATTTAAGGCAGCGTTTCTCAAACTTAGGTCCATAGCTGTTGTAGCCCCTGACCACTGGTCCTGCTAGCTAGGGATGATGGGAGTTGTAGTTCAGGCTTCCTCAAACTCGGCCCTCCAGATGTTTTGGCCATCATCCCTAGCTAGCAGGACCAGTGGTCAGGGATGATGGGAATTGTAGTCTCAAAACATCTGGAGGGCCGAGTTTGAGGAAGCCTGAACTACAACTCCCATCATCCCTATTGTAGTTCAACCACAGCTGCCACCCAGGTTTGAGGAGCATTGCTTTACGGAGCAACAGTGATGCTCTGAAATGTGGCGGGGAGGAGGCAAACTGCACATTACCTTAAGAAAAATCATGTTGAACTTTGGTCACTATCTTCTTCAAGGAAAAAAAGTATAATCCAGACCTGGAGCATGGTTCATGGGGAGAGTGGATTTACCTCTTTCCTCCCTTCAGCAGCTTTCTGCTCAACATCTGCTTCCTCAACTGTTCTTTCTGCTTCTGCTGTTTACAGTAAATAACACCTTTGGGGAGCACATAGCCAGGGGCTGATTCTGGGACATGGAAGGACCTTCCTTCTACAAAAAGGAGTGTGTGACCCTTATTAAAAGCATGTTCTTTTAAAAAGGATGCTTAGTATAGTGTGTTAGCCCAGGCCCTGGAAGGTCAGGTTGGTGTATTGTTTAAAGCCGACTGTTAGTTTGAGAAAACAGCAGGCTAATTAGTGAAATAAACCATTGTTTTAAAACACTTGCACTGCAAAATGTAAATGGAAAAAAAAAATCTCCACTTGTCACTATGAAAAATGACAATAGCAGAAAAATAATATGTAGGACATCTGCTGTGGTTTTTTCCCCCTTTTCTTTTTTTTCTTCTGAAGGCAGGGTTTTAAAATGCACTCCAGGCAAATGATGGTAGAATTCGAAAGTTAAATTGCAAGCTGGTCAAGAAGAAAAACGGAGCTGTTTTAACATTTTTTTTAATGAGATCTTTTTTGGTAGTTAGCACCATGCGTAAAAGGTCTAAAACCTTACCTGATATATGGAAACAGTTTTTTTTAAAAAAAGGATCTCTTGTTGGTTTCAATGTGAACATTCTGTGCAAAATCACAAAATGCCAAAGCCAGGTACCTGAGCATTGGAAAAAAACGCTAAAGTGATTCTGTCTTTGGCATTTCTGGATTTTAGTTTGCTGCATTCATACGAGGCGCCGCTTCGAGGGGAGTTCACATCTATTGTACTGGCCATATCTATTGTGCATAAGCCAGTTACATCCTTGCTGGAAGTCCTGGTCGCCTGTTTGTGAAGGGAATAAGGGGGAGAAAATCCATTGTTCCTCCTCCCACTTCCAAACCCCAAACACAGTTCAGCACTACTGCTGTTATTGATTATCTAGCCAGGCACTCAGAGCCCCACTAGTTGGGTCAACGTAGAAAAGATATGTGCAGCACCGCTTTGCATAAATAATTTCCTATCAAGTGAGGAATACAGGCAGAAAAAAAAAGCTCTGCAGGTGTTGCTCACCTTCAGTCCAGAGATCATTCCTATATTCTTGTGGTTGGGGGTACACTAGTGGGAGTTGCAACGAAAGGTTGGCAATGTGGAATGTTCACTGTTCAGGATTCCAGCTAGCAAGCTCTGCCTTTTCCCAGGATACTTCGTTCTATTACCCCTTCTTCCCCAAGCGTTTCATTTCCCCGAAAGTCACGAGCTTTCTGCAACCATTGAGCATGCTCAGTTCTCACTGAGCTGTTTTTTTTAAAAAAATAATCTTTATTGGTTTAAATCAACACTTACACACACAACAAAAGCTTGGGAAAAGAAAAACAAGACAAAAGCACAATACATCCCTTACAAACAAAAAACCAATAGAACAATATGTCACAAATTCACAAAAATGTTCTGTCAACTTCCAGCTTCCTTGATATGAGTTTTTTGTTTTCTTAATTACTTGCCTCTATTTTTCAATAAACTTTATTCTTATTAAATCTTCTTTGACTTCATTATACCTTAATCAGTTCCGAGAGTTATTCGAAGCATTCTAAAGTTTTTATACTACGACATTGTTCTTTTAAATTTTGTCTATAGATTTCCCATTCCCTCTTGAACTTTTGGGTTGAATAATCTCTGATCTTTCCAACATATATGCTAGTTCCATGTATTCAAGCATTTTTACTTGCCATTCCTCTTTTGGTTGAGTTTTATCTCCTTTCCATCCCCTGGCAGTCAGCATCCTCGCTGCCATTGTTGCATACAAAAAGATCCTTCGCTTCTCCCTTGGGATGTCTGGTGCCATTATGCCTAATAGGAAGCCTTCAGGATTTTTATTCAACACTATTTTGAACAGTTTTTTAAAAAATTATTGTATATAAGTTCCCAAAGGCTCTTTATTTATTTTTTTTGCAACCCCACCACATGTGGTCTTTTTGGACTCTCCACCCTATCAGTTTCTGCACTTTGAGGTTTTCCCCAGACCTGATACTACCGTGACCGACTCTGGGGTTGCGGCGCTCATCTCGCTTTATTGGCCGAGGGAGCCGGTGTACAGCTTCCGAGTCATGTGGCCAGCATGACTAAGCCACTTCTGGCGAACCAGAGCAGCGCACGGAAATGCCGTTTACCTTCCCGCCAGAGTGATACCTATTTATCTACTTGCACTTTGACGTGCTTTCGAACTGCTAGGTGGGCAGGGGCTGGGACCGAGCAACAGGAGCTCACCCCGTCGCAGGGATTCAAACCACCGACCTTCTGATTGGCAAGTCCTAGGCTCTGTAGGGACGCGGGTGGCGCTGTGAGTAAAAGCCTCAGCGCCTAGGGCTTGCTGATCGAAAGGTCGGCGGTTCGAATCCCCGCGGCGGGGTGCGCTCCCGTTGCTCGGTCCCAGTGCCTGCCAACCTAGCAGTTCGAAAGCACCCCCGGGTGCAAGTAGATAAATAGGGACCGCTTACTGGTGGGAAGGTAAACGGCGTTTCCGTGTGTTGCGCTGGCTCGCCAGATGCAGCTTTGTCACGCTGGCCACGTGACCTGGAAGTGTCTCCGGACAGCGCTGGCCCCCGGCCTCTTAAGTGAGATGGGCGCACAACCCTAGAGTCTGTCAAGACTGGCCCGTACGGGCAGGGGTACCTTTACCTTTTAGGCTCTCTGGTTTAACCCACAGCGCCACCATACCTCGGGTTAAATATGCTTCAGGTTGAGCGTTTTCAGGTTACGTTCTGCAGCGACCCGGAAGTAACGGAACAAGTTACTTCTGGGTTTTGCCACTCACGCATGCGAAGATGCTCAAAATGATGTCACGCGCATGCGCAGAAATGGCGAAGCGCGACCCGCGCACATGCAGATGCGCCGTCGCGGGTTGTGTTCTACTCAGGATGCGAACAGGGCTCTGGAACGGATCCCGTTTGCACCCAGAGGTACCACTGTGGTTTGTTCACCTTTGGTCCCCACCCAGGGGCGTCTTACCCATAGAGGCTGGTGGTGCTGGGCACCTGGGTCCCAAGTTCTGGAGGGCGCCAGGGAAGAGGCGGAGGCTGGACACGGCGCCTCCCGGCATCAGCTCGCTGCCCTTGCCCGCCTCCCCCACGCTGTGCCAAAGCAGCATCATGCCCGGAGCCTCCGCCTGCCATCGCCACCGCGGCACGAAGTGTCCAGCTGAGCCGGGAGGCGCCGCGTCCATCCTCCGCCTCTTCCCCGCCAGAGGAGCCGCCCTCCAGCCGCTGCCCGCCTCCTCCAGCCCCACCAGCAGTGCCATCCTCCCGAAAAAAGCTCTGGGAAAGGGTTGGGGCGCCGGAGGGAGCTTTGCACCACGGCACTGAATATTCTTAAGACGACCCTGTCCCCACCCTGCACTCACTTATGGCTCCTAGTTTTCAGTGTGCGACAGAGGCCACACCATGGGGATGTCTTCAACTGACCAACTAAGCCAAGTGAGGGTGGCTAATGTGTCTCAAACTCTTGGTGAGTTAGGGACTCCCTCTGCGTGCAAAGACAGGCTCCAGGGGATTGAACGAACGAGACCAATAGTGGGTCCCACGGTCAAGAAGGCGGTTTCTGCACGTTCTGCAGAGGGAAGTGAGGGGCAGATGGGGCTCATCAACCTGGGAAGGTTGCCCGCCTAGGAGAAGGAAAACCCTGGTCCTAAAACTCTGCTCCCTGGCAGGATCTATTTGGGAGAAGAAAAGGCTAAAACCTACACAAATCCAGAGTGAAGTTCCTAAGACGGTTGGATGGTGTCTTGTACATCTCCATCTGGCAGCTACTGCAGCAAAGCTGGTGCCAGACGTATTGATCTGCTTTCCTTTGGACACATCAGCAAGGTCGAGAGGGGGGTCTTGTTGGCTGGGCAGCCCAGGACCCTCCATACACACATACTGCCTGGGCTTGCACCCCAGGGAGGTCACTTGGGTGCTGCTAATGCAGCTGTTTGACTTTAGGGAAGCCTTTAATGTTTAATAGGTTATTGTATTTTAGTGTTTCGTTGGAAGCCGCCCAGAGTGGCTGGGGAAACCCAGCCAGATGGGCGAGGTATAAATAAATTATTATTATTATTATTATTATTATTATTATTATTATTATTATTATTATTATTTAACACACACCCCAGAGGCGCACTCCATTGTCTCTCGAGACAGACAGATTCCAGCAACAATTGGTGTATGAGTAGAATTTCTCTTGGAATCTGGTTTCTAGTCCAGTTGTCTGGATTCCAAGGTGGTTAAATACTTTCATTTTTAAATGCACAAAGTAAACGTCGTTTCTTTCTATTTTTGTTGAAATTGCGTTAAAAAAACACCTTTAAACATAGCAGCTGTTTTATTTCTTTTCTCTTTGTCCGGCGCCTCACTGCTTACAGGTTTTTTTTGGTAGTTGTAGCAATAGTACTTTTTTAAAAAAAAAATAAGCTGCTTTAAATAGAGATCTGAGTTTTGGGAAATAAGCATGGCCTGTGATCAAGAACACTTAGAGTAAAGATTACTTTTCAGTGTTAGGAAAGGACCATGGGGAGAACGCCATCTTTTTCAAGTCAAGCGTCGCAATTAAGGGATCAGATAGGTGACTTATTGCATTTATTATTATGGGCTGTGATGCTGAGTGGGGGGAAATGCGCACACAGCTTTCCTCTCTGCTTGGAAAGTGAATCTCTAGAAGCTCTGAACAGTTTTAGGAAAGTTGTGATTGCTGTGATTTGTGATTCCCAAAGTCATTTTTATTCTTATTTACTTATTACTCTGAAGTAGTTAAAATATATATATATTAAGGGGAGGGGGATGTTGAAACGGGTCTGCATTCCGAAAACTTGGGGAGTTGTCAACAAATATTTGTTTTTCTCGCTGCTTTACAAGTCCTCCATCTCCCCAATCCCATAATTGTTGATATAAGAAACGAAACAGGCATCAAGTTATGCAGCTGCAGAAGAAAAGCTAACTGCAGGTGCATTTGCAACTGCAGAAGAAGTTAATGAAAGCTTATCCCATTATAAAAATGGGTTGGCCTTTTAATGTGCCGCAAGATTCTTCCTTGTTCTGTACCTGCCTTAATAATAATAATAATAATAATAATAATAATTTATTTATACCCCTCCCATCTGGCTGGGCTTCCCCAGCCACTCTGGGCGGCTTCCAACAAAATATTAAAATACAGTAATGCATCAAAAATGCTTTCTAGCAAAACGCTCTGTGACTGTGTGGAGGGAGGCCCCCTGTGGGTCACACTGTGTCATTGCACACAACTGCAGGTTTCCTGTTGGCATGAGCAGTCACTCAGTGTGCTAGGTAAGCTTGGGGGACATGTTTCGCCTTCGCTGCAATTCCCTGCTGCATTTGGGGATATAGCTTATGGTTACCAGATGTCCCCGTTTCCCAGGGACAGTCCCCGGATTTACAAATCGGTCCCCATACAAAATTCTATCATTCCTACTGAAGTTGAAAAGTGTCCCTGGATTCATTGGAAAAAATCTGGTAACCTTAATAAAACTCTTGCCCCAAAACAACAGGATAAGTGAACTAAAGGGTAATTTAACTATTAAGTTACGTGGCGTAGTCTGGGTTCACCGTCGAGTTGGTGGTGCTGGTTTGCATCCACTGTTAGTCCCTGTGTAGGGTGGACTATTTGAAATTTCTGCATGTGGCTATCTTGGTTTCATTTCACAGGTCTACTCAGGAACTTTGGTAGGTGCAAACCACACTGTTCACCTGCAGCAAGCCTTTTGGCTTCAGCGAAGTATTTTTTTCATTGGGCATTTTAAATTAGATTATCTGATTTCCACGTTTCATTTTAACCAGTTATATCTTACGAGTCTCCATTGCAACCTCATCCTTATGCACTGCTTAAAAACTGTGGTGCCAAGTGGCGTAGAAAAGGTTGGAACGAAACGAATATGATTATCCACATTTACCGGGCACTGTTTTGTTTTTCTTCACATCAACCTTTGCAGGGGAGTACATTAAAACATGGAGGCCAAGGTATTTCCTGTTGAAAAATGATGGAACGTTCATCGGCTACAAGGAGCGGCCGCAAGATGTGGACCAGAGAGAATCCCCCTTAAATAACTTTTCTGTGGCTCGTGAGTATTTTCTCAACAACCATCCTTTTACTGTTTCTTGCTTACTTACTAAAACTTATTTGAAGCGTAATTTATCTGATTTGATGGTCTGTGGGGTTTGTAGCAGACTTGGTACCATGGGCATATTTAATTTATTTAGTTATACAGTCGTACCTTGGATCCCAAATGCCTTGTGAGTCGAACGTTTTGGCTCCCAAACGCTGCAAACTCGGAAGTGAGTGTTCCAGTTTGCAAATGTTCTTTGGAACGTCTGATACAGCTTCCGATTGGCTGCAGGAGCTTCCTGCAGCCAATCAGAAGCCGCGCTGGTTTCCGAACTTTTTGGAAGTCAAATGGACTTCCGGAATGGATTCTGTTTGACTTCCAAGGTACCACTGTATTTGTCACCCCGCATAATGGGACTGTGTCATCTCTCAGTTGCTGCTTTGAGGATTGTTGTTGTTTCACAATCAAGTGGTATATAAATTTTATGAATTATTATTTTTAATTCCTTTTTAAAAAAACAACAACATGCACACCAGTGAGCAAGGGCTTCTTTCCAGCGGACAAACCAAAAAGTCAAGAGAGACATAACAAAAACTCCTTCCAGACGACCTGTTGAAAAATAAAATCTGATTAAAAAATCCACAAGGCCACTCATTGATTGTAGGGCCAGGAATCATATGACTATCAATCTCTTCGTTTCACTGCAACAAAACCTGCCTTTTATTTCAGCCTCCTACATGGAATTCCTGGTCGCCTATAGGGCTTTTCTGGTAGCTATAGGTGACCAGGTATTTCATGCATGTGTATGAACTGGCTGGTGGTGGAGAAATGGACCGCTGTGTGCTCAGCATAGAAACCAAACAGGCCACTAGAAAAGGGTGCCGTCTTGTCCCCAGGGCTGTTTAAGATCCACATGAAGTCACTGCCCTGCTCTTGATACAGGCCATCCATCAGGGCAACCCAAACCCAGAAGGAAATGTAATTAATAAAGCAGCGTGGCTGGTAGTCCTGGGATTTTGCCCATTATTTTGTGCTTCTGAAAGCAGCCTGGTGTCCCAACTGCCTTCTCTGCATCATTCCTGCATCTCCCCCAGAGCCAGTGTGGTGTAGTGGTTAAGAGCGGTAGTCACGTAATCTGGGAAACCGGGTTCGTGTCTCCGCTCCTCCACATGCAGCTGCTGGGTGACCTTGGGCCAGTCACACTTCTGTGAAGTCTCTCAGCCCCACTCACCTCACAGAGTGTTTGTTGTGGGGGAGGAAGGGAAAGGAGAATGTTAGCCGCTTTGAGACTCCTGAAGGGGAGTGAAAGGCGGGATATCAAATCCAAACTCTTCTTCTTCTTCTTCTTAGAAAACCCTCTAGTGACAAATCGGAGATTGAAGGATCCTTTCTCGCTGATCTCAGTGTCATCAAAGGGGGAGCCAGTTGGACACCTCCACTGCATGAAAAGTTTCTTTCTCTCTCTCCCTCTCCCTCTCCCTTTCATTTTAAGTGTTTGGAGGCAGAGTAAATATTTTGACATTCTAGGAAGTCGCTTGTATAACGCCTGGTGCCTGTTACCCTCACAACAACAATTTGCATATGAATGCCTGGTTGTCTGTTCACATCAGCAACACTTTGCACTGTCCAACCTACCCTTCAAAGATCCAACCAACACAAACAAGTAATAGTTTTAACATTTACAGTGGTACCTCGCAAGACGAATGCCTCGCAAGACGGAAAACGCGCAAGACGAAAGAGTTTTCCGTTTTTTGAGTCGTTCCGCAAGACGAATTTCCCTTGGGCTTGCTTTGCAAGACCAAACGTCTTGCGAGTTCTTGCGATTTTGTTTCCTTTTTCTTAAAGCCGCTAAGCCGTTAATAGCCGCTAATAGCCGTGCTTCGCAAGACGAAAAAACCGCAAGACGAAGAGACTCGCAGAATGGATTAATTTCGTCTTGCGAGGCACCTCTGTAACTCCTTTCCATGGGGAAATGGCAGGTGAGGAATAGGGGTGGGGGTAAGTTTCAGTGTGTTTGTTTTTGGTTTCTGGTTGTTTTTTTCCAGAATAGGCAATTAGGGACCAAACTGGTCCCTTAAGAAAAGTGGTGTAAGTTTGCATCTCGATGTACTGAAAAAACATCACCATCATCATAATTAATTATGTATATGCCGCCCTTCTGACTGGGGTGCCTCAGCCAGTCTGTGCGGCTTCCAGCAAATAGGAAAAACATAATAAAACATCAAACATTAAAAACTACCCTATACAGGGCTGTTTTCACATGTCTTCTAAAAGGCAGATAGTTGTTTATTTCCTTGACATCTGGTAGGAAGGCTTTCCACAGGGCGGGCGCCACTACTAAGAAGGCCCCCTGCCTGTCTCCCTGCAACCTCACTTCTCACAGTGAGGGAACCGCCAGAAGGCCCTCGGAGCTGGACCTCAGTGTCCGGGCTGAACGATGAGGGTGGAGACGCTCCTTCAGGTATACAGGGCCGAGGCCGTTTAGGGCTTTCAAGGTCAGCACCAACACTTTGAATTGCGCTTGGAAACGTAACACAACTCCATTGCAAAGAGCTTGTTGGGAACATCCTGGTATCAGTGTACGCCATCCTTAGCAGCTGTTGGGGTTCAGGTAGTTGGTGCATTGAAACCTTCCCCTTCTCGTCCTGGTGTGCCAAGCTGTAGCCTTACCTGGAAACTGCAGCTGGAAAGCTGCTAGCTATTTAAAAACAAAATCACGCCATGTCTCGGAATGCCCGATGTAGCATCGTCCCAGGAACATTGGAAAGAGCCCTGCTGGATCAGGCCAAGGGCCCACCTAATCCACATCCTGTTCTCACTGTGGCCAACTGGATTCTGATGTGAAGCCCAAGAGAAGGTTCATTTGGTGTCTTAACGCAGGCCTGTCCTAACTCACACTTCCAGAAACAACACAGCCATCCTTCGGAATCCCCAGTGCATTGCAAGTTTCCTTACTGCCAGTGCTGTTTAATTGGGTGGGGTGAGGCTGTAGTTCAGGAAGCACAACGAAGTGGCATAATTCCACCCACCCCTCTCTTTTTTTTTCTTTTAAAGTACCGTGCAAGTTTTCAAACGAAGCTTTCTCCCCTTCTTGATGCGTTCTGTAATGATTGAGCAGGGTAATTAGACAGCATATTGTTCACTAAACAAAACATTTCTGCGTGACATACTTGAATTATAATGGTTATTAACTGACAAATCTCTATTATTCATCTTGCTGTGTGCTTTTAAGGACTGCTGGATCAGCAAGCTTAGCAAATATCAACGGGGCAGCGCTGATTTAGAGGAAACGTGTCGATTCTAAATGGCCTCATTCCTTTCCTTGTATCGAAAAGCAATAATAGGGTGTCATACTTGAGGTCAGAATAATTTCGACTGCTGCTGCATTTTCCTCCTCCTGTCTTGCTCTCCACACTTTTGCCAAGGCATGTTTTAGTCCAAGCTGGGATCGGCAGTGGCTGATTAATCTTGGCTTTTGTGTCTTCACACCCCCCCCAAACGCCAAATAGCAGGGGGTGGGAGTGCCTAGTGTCTTGTCTCCACAGTTGCCTTCGCTAGCTCTGGTGCTCTTTGGATATTTTGGACTACAGCTGTTCTGCCTGTGGCTGATGGGAGTTGTAGTCCAAACCAGAGAACGCTGCCCTAGCAGGTGCCACCTGTCTTTGCACCTGGGAAAATGGCCGCCTCGTTTCTCCATCAAGCCAAGGAAGAAAACAAACGCAAGGGATTGGTTCGTCGCAGAATTCTCCCAAGCCCTGATTGGGCAGTAGTAGACTTGGGGCATTGAGAGCCCCAAGCTGGCTGTAGATGGACCAACAGTCAAAGCAGAGGTTTTTAGCCTTTTTGAGTCCACAGCTCCCTTGACCAACTACATCCTTTCTGTGGCCCCCCTGTGGGGCTCAGGAGCCCAGTTATGCCACCCTTTGCCTGAAGAGCTGGCAACCTCTCACCCCTTTTCGAACACTCCCTTGTGGGGTGTTCCCTCAGCCTCCCCTCCTTTCCCCTTTTCTTTGAGAGTCCTCCGGGCAGCTGCTGCTGCCACCCCTGGTCTCTGAGCTGCCCTGCCCCAAAGAGAGCTGCCTCCCAGAGGCACCATTCGCCTGGGGAGCTTGTAGCCAGGGCTGCTGCAACAAACAGCTGTGCAAGCCTTTGGGAGGCAGAGACGCGAGAGGACATCAGAGGAAGGAGGGAAGGAAAGAGGGACAGAGGCCAGTGTTGCCCGCGGCATCCCTGACCACCATTCAAGGCAGCCCAGGGTGGCACGGCAGACTGCTTGAAAACCACTGGTCCAGAGTCAAGAAAACCCTGGAAGGAGATTTGTATGCGCCCCTGTTGAGTGGGTGAGGCGACACCCACGACTGCAGACTTGTGATGACCAGTGCTTTCCCCCAAGAAAAATAAGTGCCGGAACTCACCATGAGGTTGTTACAGTAAGTCCCAAGGCGACTTGGGGCAGGCCTTAACAGATGCTGGTGCCCTTGGTTCTGGTGCAGGTCAGTTAAATGCAATGCTTTTTCTCTAGGAAAAGAGGTGCCAGAACTCCTTATGAACACCTCCCTTATTCTCTTATAATGGCGCCCACCTAAGAGGTGCTGGTTCTGACACGCTGGAAAAAATCACAGGTGATGACAGCGCCTCTGGCTCTTCCTGCGTTTCCAGTTTTTAAGACTCCCAGATTTAGCAGAATTAGGGCATTTGTGTGCTGATCTCACTAAAGCGCGCCTTTCATTCTTCATTACTCATTTAATGCACTTTTAAAACCTAATTGCACTCCCTTTAGTAGGACGCCGTGTAACCTTGGTGTGCCGTGAATGAAAAACTAGATGATCTTGCCGTAAAAAAAAAAAGTACTCGTTGAGAAGCTTCACAATTTCAGCAGCAAATGAGGCATAAACTATACGGTCCAAAATGCATCATCTAAAGGAGGATGAAAGGGCGGGGTGGGTTGTGGAGAAAACTCAGCCAATGGCAATAAATATTTAATCTAGTTGTAAGTGTGCAAATTAAAAGCTTTTAGTTTTAAAAGCAGGCGTGCTCTTTAAGTTGCCGCACTAATAGAACCACCCTTGGCCAGCGTGTGCGCATGGCACATATCCAAAGAGCTAGTGGTTTGCAAGTTAAGTGAGTTGTATTCTCTTGATAGCGGATTTGTGTTCATATCTTCATGAATACTCTGAGGTTTCAAGCAACACTGTGTAAGCAAGAGTGCTCTCTGGAGCAAAAGTCAATTCAGCGTCTGGTATTAAAATGAAACGGGTGGGGGAATTGTTTAGTATTTTTAAACAACAACAACAACAAATCTCTTGTTGGCTGCCAGTGACTTAGGCACAATGCACAACTTGGAGATCTCACACTCTTTTAAAAAAAAAACACCGCACACTACAAGAGAGCGGGTAGGAAATTTCAGAAATGCTTTAAACCCTGCTTTTGGGGGCCGCTCTCGCACACAACGGGGTGCAAGAAAAATGAATGGCACAAAAGACAGTATAGATCAATTGGGGGGGGATCAACTCAAGGGCCACGTTCTCGGCTGGGCAGCCTTCCAAAGGCCACATGCCAAGGGTATGTTAGAAAGTGCCTGGGCAGTGCCTGACCGAAATGTCATACGCCGGATGGGTGGCTTTGAAAAAAGTGTCCCTTGGAGGCAGACATTTTTAAGGGTCAATGTTTTATTATGTTTTTATATGTGCTGGAAGCCGCCCAGAGTGGCTGGGGAAACCCAGCCAGATGTGCAGGGTATAAATAATAAAATTATTGTTATTTAGTGAATAACGTAACTTTTTGTATCCCTGCCTCCTGATGGGTGGACCCAGGATAAATTGTGCCGGCTCATTTTATACAAGTCGCAGAATCCAGTTTTTCTTGGTGCAGAATTTCAGTTTTGTGAGCACAGAATTCTTTTTTTTGTGGTGGCAGGCAAGGCAGGGTGTGTGTGTGCGTGTGTGTGTGTGTGTGTGTGTGTTGAGGTTAAAGCATGGCACGCGTACAGGCGCCAAATCTTCGCAGAAATCTGGGGCACTTCCTCTGTGCCATGCTAAACTTCTGTCCTGCAGATTGCGGAAAACGTACGACGCCAGCCGATCTTAATCTTTGGCCAGGCAGAATTTCCAGCGGCCGTATTCTGCGCTGTCAAGAGTGCAGCATCTTGAAGGCATCCCATCCACCCGGCTGTTCTGTTTGCTCTTCTCAGCCGGCGGCTGCCCCTCTCCCAAAGAGCTACTTGCGGAGATTTCCACGCCTGATTAATCGCAACAGTTTGTTAGATAAGAATAAAGACAAATGATTATTTAAACCTGCTTACGTACCATGACTTCCCTCCCTCGATCTGTGCTAGAGTGCCAGTTGATGAAGACGGAGAGACCCAAACCAAACACATTCATCATCCGGTGCCTGCAGTGGACTACAGTAATTGAAAGAACGTTTCATGTGGAGACTCCGGAGGAGCGGTATGTCTCGTTCAGACTTAAATACAAAGGCAACTTGCAAAAAAGCAGATGTAAACGTTCAGCGTTATTAAGAGCGCGCCTTCTTCTCCAGAGCTTTGCTTTGTTTATGACGAGCTCTGGTGCTGTGGGTTTTAAAGAGTCTCATTTCCCACTTGGGTGGGGGTGGATTAGAGGTTCTTGCAGAAGGAACTGATTGGGGGGTGGGTGGGTGTTTACACACATGCACACAAATTTGGAGATGAACTGGGGAGGGAGTCCAGAAATGCTCTCCCCTCCAGGCCCATCTGTTTGGCTCCCTCAGAAGGTGGTGGACTCTCCTTCCTTGTAGGTTTTTAAACAGAGGTTGGGTGGCCACCTGTCACGGACACTTGAGTTATTTATTATTATTACTATATCCAGTGGTACCTCGGATTAAGAACTTAATTCGTTCCAGAGGTTCATTCTTAACCTGAAACCGTTCTTAACCTGAGGTACCACTTTAGCTAATGGGGGCTCCCGCCGCCGCACTGCTGGCATGCAATTTCTGTTCACATCCTGAAGTAAAGTTCTTAACCTGAGGTAAAATTTCAGGGTTAGCAGAGTCTGTAACCTGAAGCGTCTGTAACCCGAGGTACCACTGTATTAAATTTTTATACCGCCCTATACTCGTAGATATCGGACGTTAACGCTTCAATATAAAAAACACAGGATACATGATAAAATTAAGAACAGAAGCAAACCAATAAGCCCCTCATCCACAACACATTTAACAGGGCATCAGACGTTCACGAGCCAAAGGCCTGGCTAAAGAGGAACGTTTTCACCTGGCACCTAAAGGAATAGGATGGAGGCACCAGCTGAGCCTTCCTGGGGAGAGCATTCCACAAACAGGGAGCCATAGGTGATATTCCCTGCATTGGTGTGGGGGGGTTGGACTAGATAACCCACAGGGCCCCCTTCTAATTCTGCAGTTCTCTGATTCTATCAGGTAATGGGCAGGTGGGAGCACTTCTTCAAATTCTCCCCATCTGTACCTCTGCAGAGGTTTGAAGGAGAAATGCAGAGAAGCGAGCGATATGCCTTTCATTTCATTTCATTTTTAGTTTATTTTACAACACATACACGCTTCTCAAACTAAACAAAAAATAATAATGTCCAATCAAAAAACACAAATGAACAAAAAACAAAAAGATACAAATAAAACATAACAACGTACGGAAACTTATACAAAATAACTTGACCACGAAATATATACACACACACCATATTTCAACTCTTCTTTTCTTCCAATTGACTTCCTTCATCCTCAACACGGTTCTCTTTTCAATTTTTGGTAAACTGTCTCCTTTTTAGTTTTTTATTATCCCTTATACTTTCTGTTTTTAACTTAAGCACCATAAATTATTTCAAAGCCTTGAGTGAGGGGTGCTTCACCACCCATTGTCTGATAGGTGGGTGGGAGAGCCTGCGTGGCATAATGACTTGGGAGAGCAGGGTTCAAATCCCCACTCAGCCGCGAAACTCAGTGGGTGACCCTGGGCCAGTCACCATCTCTTCACCTAACCTCTGTTGCGCTGCGTCCAAGGGAACGGCGGCAATTGGCAGACCCCCAGCTGGCTCCAGCCCACCGGCTGGCAGCCAGTCGAACTCCAGTCCTCGGTTCTGCATCAAAAGTGTGACTCAGAGATTCAGAAGCCTTTCAGAAGCTGAGCACGCAAGCCAGCAGAGATAACAAACTCCTCGCGACGGAAGGCCGGACAGAGGCATATGTAAAGCATATTTACAAGCAGTTTGTTCGGCATAGATCAGGACAAAGAAAACATGTCTGCTCTCTTTCATGTCCAAGAGAAGAAGCATAAGCAAAAGCTATACACAAACGGAAGTTCCCAGCAAGCTGTGCTGGAATGTAAACAGACATGTGACATGCAAGAGCTGAACACATCTGTTTAGGTGAAACCGAACATCAATAGCCTAACAACCTCTACCTCACAGCGTTCTTGTGAGGATGAAATTGGAAGGGGGAGAACCATGTATACCACTTTGAGATCCTTGGAAGAAAAAAGATGCTATATAAATGTAAAAAATAAAGGAATAGCCAGGAGCTTTAAGTTCCATCCTTACCTGCCTCATTCCTGACATCATGTCAGGAATGGGGCATGAAAACTGCCCCACAAGCCAACTAGGGAGAACTGGGTTACCCAAGTGTAGATCTATTTTTTTTAATAAATTTTTTTATTGGTTTTACAAAAATTTTATAAACAATACAAACAAATAAAAAGACAAAACAAACATGTATGATTTCATCTCCTTTTTTCATAAGCCTCATTTCTCTGACTCCCCCAAACCTCCCCTTTCTACATCCCAATTTCCACAATTGTTTCAGCAAGTCCTAAACTTAGTTTTATCAAATTTGTTCCTTATTTGTTCTTTTCTTTTACTTAATCTTTTGTCGCTGCAATCTCCTTTTCTTACTAAGAACCTCAACATTTTAGCATTCATTAATTTTATAATATTTCTTGAGATAAATTTTAAATTTCTTCCAGTCTTCATCCGCCGTCTCTTTCCCCTGTTCACAAATTCTGTCAGTCATTTCAGCCAATGTCATATAGTCTATCACCTTCATCTGCCATTCTTCCAGGGTGGGTAGATCTTGGGTCTTCCAATGCTTTGCGATGAGTGTTCTTGCTGCTGTAGTAGCGTACATAAAAAAAGTTCTATCTTTCTTTGACACCAATTGGTTACTAATGCCCAAGAGAAAGGCCTCTGGTTTCTTAAGGAAAGTGCATTTTAGCACCTTTTTCATTTCGTTATATATCATTTCCCAGAAAGCCTTAATCTTCGGGCACGTCCACCAAAGGTGGTAGAAAGTACCTTCAGATTCTTTACACTTCCAACACTTATTATCAGTCAAATGATAGATTTTTGCTAGCTTGACTGGGGTCATATACCACCTGTAGATCATTTTCATAATATTTTCCTTTAAGGCATTACATGCCGTAAATTTTATACCGGTGTTCCACAACCATTCCCAGTCAGCAAACATAATGTTTACCCAAGTGTAGATCTAAGCCAGGTGTGGGGACCTTTGGCCCCCCAGATGTTGCCGAACTGCGGCTTCGTGAGTTTGTGTTTATCCCAGCATTCTTTTCAAAATACCTGGAGCCCACCTGTGTTTTAGCAGCTTTTGAAGCAATGATGGGATATGCTTGTGGTGGGCAGGAATCTGAATTGTGACTGCTTGTTTGTTTAGGGATGAATGGACAAAAGCCATCCAAACCGTAGCAGACAGCCTTAAGAAACAAGAAGAGGAAATAATGGATTTTCGATCTGGTTCGCCCAGTGATAATTCAGGCGCCGAAGAAATGGAAATTTCTATGACAAAGCCAAAACACAAAGTAGTAAGTATTGGGGTTGAGGTGGGTTTTCTCGCCCAAGCACTAACATTCCCTGTGGCCTGTGTTGCTACAGAGCCAGAGGTAGCCAGCTAGGTGTGCCTTCCTAGTGGTCGGGGAACAACTGAAGAAAAGGCCCATTCTCTTGTGGAGGGGGCACAGGTCGGTTCATATGGCAAGGCAGTCCTGGAGGTATTGCAGTCCTGAGCAGTTTAGGGATTTTTATAGGTCAAAAGCAGCACTTTGAATTGGGCCTGGAAACTAGTTGGCATCTAGTGTAGTCAGGCCAGGATCGGTGTAATATGCTCAAATCTTCTTGCCCCAGCGAGCAACCTGGCTGCTGAATTTTTTTACATACCGTATTTTTCGGCCCATAAGACGCACCTAGTTTTTTTGGAGGGAAATAAAGGAAAAAAATTTTTATTTCCCCCCCAGGTGCGCTGCGCTAATCCCGAAGCCGCGGGGTTCTCCCAGGGCTAGCGGACCGCTGCGCTAATCCTGAAGCTTGGGGCATGCGCAGCTCAGCACGCCCCAAGCTTCTGGGTGCAGGCAAGCTCTCCGCTAGCCCTGGGAGAGCTGGGTCTCCCACAGCTAGCGGATAGCTTCCTGAAGCCTGGAGAGTGAGAGGGGTCGGTGCGTACCGACCCCCCTCGCTTTCCAGGCTTCAGCGAAAGCCTGCATTCGCCCCATAAGACACACCCACATTTCCCCTTCATTTTTGGAGGGGAAAAAGTGCGTCTTATAGGGCGAAAAATACGGTACGTGTGTGTGTGTGTGTGTGTGTGTGTGTGTGAACAATCTTCAGAGACCGCGCCACACACAGCACCGTAATCATTCAGCGTTAAGAAGCATTTTCATTTGTCTCCATGAATTGAGTTCTTTCCCAAGCTGATCCCACTGTTTCGTGAGAGGGCCATTCTTTATCTGTGTCTTCTCGACGGTGGTTGGCAAAGACTCTCCTTTAAGTCTCCACACAAACATACAGGCAACTCCCCATTTAAATGAGGGTTATATTGGGAGCACTATTGGGAAAACCTGCAAGCACCTTCTAAACCTCTGGGAAACCCTTGATAAACCCTTTAAAAAAACCAGCAGCACTCCTGGGATTGCGCTAGCAAAGGCTCATGGGATTGTCAGACACTTTTTTCATGCTATTTTTGTCGTTCTCACACTCTTTTGGGGGCCGTTTTTGCCACTTCAAGTGCCGCTTCTAGGTTTGCAGCAATGCGCGCATGCGTGGTTGCGAGCGGCTCAAATGAGCATAAACGGGGAGTTGCCTGTATATACACACATACATATATAAATAAAGGATTCCTCAATGTTGTCATTCATTTTGCTTTGTTCAAATATTTCGGGACGTTGGCCTGTAAGCCTCTTAACCACCTTTGAAACGTGTCTTCAACAGACTATGACTGAATTTGAGTATCTTAAGCTTCTGGGGAAAGGTACCTTTGGAAAGGTGATCCTGGTAAAAGAAAAAGCAACCGGGCGGTATTACGCCATGAAAATTCTGAAGAAGGAAGTCATTGTCGCAAAGGTAAGCGCTTTGTTTTTTTAAAATGTTTAGATTAATTTTGTAAGATTTTGGGGGAGGGCTATAACAGTAACAGGTTTCATCTATATATTCATCAAAGTAATATCAGTCCAATAGCTGTTGTTCACTCACGACTTGCTGGGTTGTTCTTCAGGATGAAGTGGCTCATACGTTGACAGAAAACCGTGTTTTGCAGAACTCTAGACATCCTTTCTTAACGGTATGTGTTCTCTCTTAAGGGCAGCCCATAATCTGTGAGATGGGTGTGCGTGCGTGCCTTGGTCGTTTTAATTAATAGGAACCTTGGAGCCATATGTTTTTCCAAATCAGAGAATGGTAGATTTAAGTACTTGATGGCATGCCAGCCATTTCCCCATTGATTGTAATGGGATTCAGAGCTACTTTGCGCATAGCACAGCTGCATGGATATTTCCCTCTACTAAATGCCCAAATGTGAAGGGGAAGATGCCTTCTCTTAAACACACAGGCCTCATTCAGGCAACCAAATCTTGGCATAGGAATCTTGAGTTATTATCTTGCCTCCCACCCCTACCCCATGGTTCAGCCCCTTTGTTCTTCCCTTTGTAGCAAGAACAGGCAAACCATGAAGCCTTCTATTAACCACAGTTTCCGGTTCCATCTGAACTGGGAAACGATGGATGATTGCTTCAAAATAAGTCAGGATATTGTCAACTTCAGATTGCAGCTAAATATTCCGGCTTGTTTCAGACTCGTTTACTGTAGTTTCCCCATTTGTACAAAACAGGGAAGTAGGGCTAAAGTAGGATTTCCTGGCTTGCTTGTGCCTTCCTTCATGGCGGCACTAAATGGGTTGCATGCCTGGCCGAAAAACTTGTTTATATCTCAGTTTATTAAGCCAAGATATGATCTTCCAAAGATGGCCGTGACGGTCCTGTTGGTTACAGCCAACCAGCACTTTGACCACTCTTGTTTATTTTTAAGAGTGTGTGTCTGCCTCTTGTACTTCACATGCACACGGTAGAACAATGGTTTCTAAACTCACCCCCCCCCCCCACTGACCACTTGAAAATTGAGATTTTGCCTTAATGTTTTTTTCTGCCTACTGTGACAGGCTGTTATGGTGCACTGTGCTAGACGCTGCATGATTTTTAATTCTCATTTTATTGCTCCTTTATTGTGAATCATTGTGTGTGTGTGTTTGTGCGTGAGATGCAGAAATCACAATGTGAAGCTAGCCAGTGTCTCAACATCACTCCATCCTTATTTCAGACATTGTGATATATCAGTATATTGTGATGTTTAGCTGGTGATATATCACAGTGTTGAAAACCAGATACCGCCCATTCCTACTTCCCACAGGCGTCTAGTTGGCCAGTGTAATACCAGGATGCTGGCCTGATCCAACAGGGCACCACTTACCTACTTAGCAAAACCCTCTCTCTCTCTGTCTGCCACCCCTTTCCCCCTTGATGTTCCTCCTCCTTGCCACACGCATGAAGTTAAGGCAAGTGCCACATGAAATGCGCTAAGATCCACATGTGACCCACCACAAACTGACAGCCCCTGAACTAGCAGATCTCAGGGCCAGAGATTAGATAGATAGATAGATAGATAGATAGATAGATAGATAGATAGATTAGATAGATAGATAGATAGATAGATAGATAGATAGATAGATAGATAGATAGATAGATAGATAGATACAGTGGTACCTCGGGTTACATACGCTTCAGGTTACAGACTCCCCTAACCCAGAAATAGTGCTTCAGGTTAAGAACTTTGCTTCAGGATGAGAACAGAAATTGTGCTCCGGCGGTGCGACGGCAGCAGGAGGCCCCATTAGCTAAAATGGTGCTTCAGGTTAAGAATGGACCTCCAGAACGAATTAAGTACTTAACCTGAGGTACCACTGTAGATAGATAGATAGATAGATGATAGATATAGATAGATAGATAGATAGATAGATAGATAGATAGATAGATAGATAGATAGATAGATAGATAGATAGATGATAGAGATAGATAAACGATAGAGAGATAGATGATAGATATATTTAAGTCTTGTTACATATCCCAAAAAAATGGTGCCTGTAAAACCCGTTATTATTTATGGAGATGTTTATTTTTATCTAAAGCCAAAGCAGTGACTCCCTCTCTGGCTCTGAAACCCCAGCTGTAACTTCTGGGCTGCCGCCCAAGCAAAACAAAATGGACTGTACGTCAAACCAAGCTGGCGGTTCTCATGATGTAGGAATGCGTGTGACGTGAGGGAAGGGCAGCAGCCCTTGTGAGTGGAGTGGGGGGGGGAGAGGATGAACGAGGGGGAGAGAGATTCCCCTTCCCCAGTCCCTCTTTCACCTTCCAAGTTAGTGACTTGAGAGCGGATTTATGTGGATGGAATGCCTCAGCTGGGCAGCTGCCATCCATGGAACTGCAGCAAAGAGCTGGATAATGATGATAATTTATGGATGAGAGCAGCGAATTTCACAGTGAGCCGCAGAGGATTTTCTGCGTTGACCAAGTACCGCCACACATCATAGGGTTGTCCGTGGAAAGACCCCCATTTCTCAGGCTGAACTGTACCCACTTGGTCTCTCGGCTCAATCTGGGTCCTTCATCCCCTTAAGTTGCAGGCTGATCAGATTCAAAACAGCCCTAAGTCATAGCTCTGCATCAGTTTTAAATATCCCTAAGGTAAAGGGCAAATTCACGTGGTCCAACGCCACTCCCAGCCTTCTAAGACACTGGGCATTCAGATTGGAAGTCTCTGTCCCGGCCGTTTAGGCCAAAAATACCCATCTTCCTCGCAGTGGGTTGCGGCTGGTACATCTCTTGGCTCATCCTGGGTCCTAACTCCTCCTGCTCTCTGGAGGTGAAACGCAACAAATCTGAACCTTGGAAGATTCAGGACAGGCGAAAGGAAGCAGTTGTTCACACGGCGCATAGTGAGGAACTGCAGAACTCCCACAAGATGTTTGCAATGGCCGCCATCTTGTACGGCTTTGAAAGGGGATTGGATAAATGAATGAATGGAGAATAAGGCTGGCTGTGGCTGCTAGCCACGATGACTTGTATTCTACAAGTCCTCCCAATTGTGGATTGGGAAGGGAGGCTTCGTGTTGCTGCCCGTCAACACTTAGGCAGTGACTACAAGCCTGCTGGGTTTAGTTCCCCAGAAACATGGCCTACCAGGATTGAGGGGACCCAGGCTCCGCTCTTCTAGCCAGATCCATTTCCCCACCTCCGCTGTAGCAAATCCAGCCAGCTACATCTCAGGCTTTTCCCATCCGGCTTCTGGATCAGGAATTGGGTGTCAGTATTCCTCTGTAGATGAAACCCAATATCTTTTTGAAGCTTGAGTTAGGAGTAAGGGTAGGGGATGAGATGAGATATCCCAAGATTATTTCATGGCTTTTATTATTTTATCGCATTTGTTTCCCTCCCTCTCACAAGGGAGCGCAGAGCAGCTTAGAACTTAAGGCGATATAAATACATAGAATTGCAGAGTGGAAAGGGACCCAAAAAGTCATTTAGTCCAACCCTTGTAACACAGCCAAGTCTGGAACAGTGCACACACTTTGTTAAATGGCAAATAGGTTTTAGGAGTTCACCTAAACATGGCCTGATTTCAGCTGGTGGGCATGGAGTTCCATAAATGTGGAGCCACCACCAGGAATGCCCCGTCTTGCGGTACTATCCATACCACACCTCCCACTGATGGAAGCAGGGTGTGGATTATCCTCAAAAGGCAGATTCCAGGTTGCAAAGTGTGTGTGTGTGTGTGTGTGTGTGTGTGTGTGTCTCAAAGATTGTAGATGCTGTCTTTCAATCACGTGGTGTCCAAGACAATTTGACAGCAGATTAAAACAGTACAAGTCAATGTGGGTGGGACAGAGTGTTTTAAAACCACTGTGATAAAAGATTGGTCTTGGCTTCACTTTAATACCCCAACCGTAGTGTGGAAACAATAGCAGCTAAATAAAACTGCTAGTGACTTGCTCTGCTACGTCAGTTTGGAAGCGGTTCAAGAACTGCATGGGAAATAAAACCACATTTTGCTCACATGTGATTCGCTTTTTGTAGGCTTTGAAGTATTCCTTCCAGACGCACGACCGCTTGTGCTTTGTTATGGAGTACGCTAACGGAGGGGAGGTAAGGATCGCGTTCACCTCGGTCGAATGTTAATGGTGTGCTTTCTGAGGGCCACATTCCAATGGCGGCTGGGTTTAGAGGGAAAAGGAAGACGATGCATAGATATGACTTCACTGGGCTGCGTTTCAGCCGCACACAAGCCCCTGGGTTCTGCACTCACACAAACCTCTCCATCCAGACATTATAGCATTACAGTGATGAACTTCAGCCAGGGGGAAGCGCTGAAAGTGGGTGCGAAGTAAATTTGGTGAGGGTTGTGGACATCTGTGGAGAGACACCTTTGGCCCGGAGTCTGACATTTGGTGCGTTGAGAATCTTCAAAGTTCATCACAGCAACCTTCTAAGAGCAGCCTAAGGACATGGCATATCTCAGTGGTAGAGGGCATGCTTGGCATGTAGAAGTTCTCAGAACCAGTCCTGGTATTAATAATTTCATGTATCTCAGGCCGTGGGGCAGGGAAAGACCTGAGGTGCCGGAGGACTGCTAATCCCCTAGATCAGCGGTTCTCAACCTGTGGGACCCCAGATGTTGTTGAACTACAACTCCCATCATCCCTGAGCTTTGGCCTTGCTTGCTAGCTAGGGGTGATGGGAGTTGTAGTTCAACATCTGGGGACCCACAGGTTGAGAAAGGCTGCCCTAGATTATGGACAATGCTGGTTAGGTGGACTGATAGTCTTGACTCTGTATTAAGTGACTTCAGGTGAGGAAAGGGGTATGTAGCTCAAGAATCACAAATGTTGTAGTCCGTGCCAGGAAGAAAGTCCTATTGACCTCTGAATGGGGTGGGGAAGTAGCTGTTGGTTCCCACTGGGCCTCTTCCTTGCCCCCTGGTGCTATGAAAGCAGCATAGAGACCGAAGCTTTCCTGGCTTGCCAAAGTGGATACAGATGGTCCTCTCAGTCTAAAGCAAAATGGCCTGGTGGGCCAAATTTGTTGACCCGGAGGTATACCGTATTTTTTGCTCTATAAGACTCACTTTTTCCCTCCTAAAAAGTAAGGGGAAATGTGTGTGCATCTTATGGAGCGAATGCAGGCTGCACAGCTATCACAGAAGCCAGAACAGCAAGAGGGATTGCTGCTTTCACTGTACAGCGATCCCTCTTGTTGTTCTGGCTTCTGGGATTCAGAATATTTTTTTTCTTGTTTTCCTCCTCCAAAAATTAGGTGCGTCTTGTGGTCTGGTGCGTCTTATAGAGTGAAAAATACAGTACCAGTGAGACTGTTTGCCTGCCTAGTCCAGTATTTCCTTTCCACTTTATCTGCTGCCAGACCTTCCTAATGAAGAGATATCCGGGATTGAACCTGCATCCAAACCACGTGCTCCAGCACTGAGCCGGAGTCCCTCCCTAATTACAGGTCTCCAGTAAACGCTGCGGTGTGCCAATTTAGGCTAACAAGTGCTTTTCCCTCCCAGCTGTTCTTCCATCTATCGAGAGAGCGCGTCTTTTCTGAAGACCGGGCCCGGTTCTATGGGGCTGAGATTGTATCTGCTCTAGACTACCTGCACTCGGAGAAGAACGTGGTTTATAGAGATTTAAAGGTAGGTAAGCGGAAGCCGGCGAGTTTGGGAGGCCAGCCGTTTTCTCGTTTATCTCAAGAAAAGGGCGTTTCTGGAGCAGATTCGTGGTGCTAAATCTCATTTGGAGTCTTGACGGGGTATATCCGTTTTGAACTTTCTCTTGCTTAGGGGTTTCATATTTCAGGAAGTGAAAATCCGGACCCAAAAATCGAAGGCAGCATTCGACCCTCAGGGACGTGAGGTCCCCCAGCCTCATATTCAGCGCTATTTCTCTAGAAAAAGAGGTGCTGGAACTCACACTGAGCACCTCCCTTGTTCTCTTAGAATGGCATTGGAGCCCTCTGGAGAGGTGGCAGCACTGAGTTCCTGCTGGGGGAAAAGGACACATTTTCTAGATAGCACATGTTGGTGGCGTTAAACAAAATCAGAACAGGCAGGTGCAACAACAGCTCAGCAGTAAAAACCCACCCAGCAACACAATTCGGTGGTAAAATCCAGTCCAGCGTGCAAAGGGGTTGATTGCTCTCTTCCCTCACCCCTCCAGATGTTGGGGATATACTTGTTTTGCTCTTTTCTTCACCTTGCCTCTAGTTAAGCAGCAGCTTTTAAAATTTATAGCTCCTCAAATTAACATATGCAAATGAGCAGCAGCCCTGTTAATTCTCTGCATGGGCAGAGTCACCCACTGTAGCAAACAGGAAGAGGCTAGATGGCTGAGACGTTTTGGAATCCTGTTGGTTTTCATTCAGGCAATTTGCCAATTAAAAGATTATTTTAGTTGTTTAATCGCCTGCCTCTCTCTCTTTTTAAATATATCTTTATTAATTTAAAATAAATACATTTATGAGAAAACAGACGTACATACAAGTAAACAAATATACAAACAAACAAATAATAGAAAAATCAAACAAACCACCACACTATAAGATACAAGAAGATTAATATAATTATCATCATATATACTCCTGATACTGAACACAATTATAAAACTTACAGAGAAGAAATTTAAAACTGACTTCCAATTAATCTCACTGTACTTTATCTATCCATTACTTTATACCGCACAGTTACATATTTCTTATATAATTTCTTTTTACCTGCCTCTCTCTTTAACTGATTTAAAGATCAGTGATATTTAAATAGAGGTGCCTTTCCGTGCATTTGAAGGAAAGGTGTTGTAATAGCTTAATAATTTTTTAAAATATATTCAGTAGCAGAAGGCAGTGTTTTTTCCCTTTTCACTTTGTATTACACTAACCCACCAGTTTCAAAGTTGGGCTCAGAATAAAATTAACTGGTGTGCTCTTAAATCTCCTGGATGAGCCCATGGTAGCTTACTCCACACTCCCGTGCTTAAAAGCTTACGGCCCTTATTTTTTTATCAGGTGCTCTGCAGCGTGTTAAAACAGACACATGGATTAGAAATGGGGATGGGTCATAAATCAGTGCCTGCTTGGCATGCAGAAGGCAGCAAGTTCAGCGCCATGGCATCTCCAGTTAAAAACATCAGGTAGTAGGTGATGATGGAGAGCTCCTTTGCTGGAGACCCTGGGGAGCCACTGCCAGTCAGAGTAGGCAGTTCTGAGCTAGATGGACAGACAGGGCTGCGTGGCAAAATGGTTGTTAGTCATTCATGCCGTCGCCAAATTGGTGCACTTAATTGCACTGGGCGAACATTGGAAGGTTCAGGTTGGATTTTAAAAATGACTTAACTGAAGTACCGCTGCTCTTGACAGTCCTGAATAACGTTCTAATTGGGGGCATGGAGATCAGCTGATAAGTGGCTTAGCGGCTTAGAAAAGGGGGGGGGGGGAGGAAAAAAACCAGCAGGAACTCGCAAGACATTGTCGTCTTGCGAAGCAAGCCCATAGGAAATTCGTTTTGCCAAGCACCTCCAAAGCGGAAAACTCTTTCGTCTAGCGAGTTTTCCGTCTTGCGAGGCATTCGTCTTGCGGGGCACCACTGTAAAAGGGTCCCTCTCTTCTCTTCCCCACCCTCCCAGCTGCCTTCCTTTTCTGTGTGTGTGTTTGTTTCCCACCTGGCAACGCTGTGCAAATTTTTTTCCTGGAAATTTTTTCACCAGTTTCGGAAATAAGCGCTGAAGAGGAGGCAGGCCCACCTGCCACTCTGCTTGCCCTGCTGCCGTTCTCCCCACTTTTCCTTCTCCGTACCCCTGCCATCTAACCACTCTCAGGTGCTGGGACTGCCCAGGAGGGTGGAGGTGTGCAAGTAGCCCCTGTGGCAGTTCCCCTGGTTTAACGCACAAACACGGTCTCTCTGCCGGCTGCACAGGAGCAAACAGAGCTCAGTGGCGAAGCTCGTTGCTTTGCATACAGAAGACCCCCAGCTCCTGTCCTGCAGGCAGAATGATCAAGAAGCAGGTAGAAGCATCCATAGCCCAGTGGCAGGACATCTGTTCTGCATGCAGAAGGTTGCAGGCCCAGGACCCACCCACCCACCCTGGGCATCGGATGTGCTCCGGTCCTTCTTTAGGGCTTTGTGTTGGGCCATCTGTTTGGCCACTGTGGACTAGATGAGCCTGTGGCCTGATCAGGGTGTCTGTGTGTGATTCTCGCCTCCCCGTGCTGTTTTCCTGTGGATAATCCCCTCTTCCTCCCAATCACTGGCGTTCTCCCCATCAGAGAAAACAAGTGCCGTATTTTTCGCTCTATAAGACGCACCTTTTGCCTCCTGAAATGTAAGGGGAAGTGTGCGTCTTATGGAGCGAATGCAGGCTGCACAGCTATCCCAGAAGCCAGAACAGCAAGAGGGATTGCTGCGCAGTGAAAGCAGCGATCCCTCTTGCTGTTCTGGCTCCTGGGATTCAGAATATTTTTTTTCTTGTTTTCCTCCTCCAAAAACTGGTCTGGTGCATCTTATAGAGCGAAAAATACGGTATGTCATACATATTTTTTGCAGTGGGGCAAAGAGCAGTTTTGGAGAACGATCTGTGTTGAGAAAAGGATGTAGGGCCAAAACATTAGTCCTTCCCCTCTCTGCTTTAGTCCTAAACTAAGCTGGGCAACTGTGTCTGCTTTTTGCAGAGATTCAGAGAGAGGAGAGGTCTTCTCCTGAAGGATTTCCTTTGCCTGTCAAGTTTGTCCCTAAAAGTGTAAGCTAGGGAGCCTCCTGGTCCGGACTGGCTCACCCACAGGCTTCAGCTGACCTTCCCCATGCCGCCACTATTCTCTCTGCCTTGGGCTCCCAGCTGTCAACAATATTGAGGAATTTTACAGGCTACCTGACAAGGCTGTTACATGGATTTTCTCAATAATGTGTTGTGCACCACACTGAACACTCAAAAATAACTTCAGAAATCCTCATTATTACTATTATTGTTATTAGTTCAAAAGCCTATTCAGCTCAGTTCAAAGGGAGCCATAACAGATACCCAGGTCCGCTTGTTTTCTTTCTCCCTCCCCATCCCTTTTTCCTTTTGTGTTGTGTCTTTTTGATTGTAATCCTCAGGGCAGGAGCTATCTTGTTGTGTAAGCCATTTTGGGAGCCTTTTCAGCTGAAGAGCAGGGTGATCATGCTTTAAATAAATAAACAACAATGGGAAGGCGGTGAGAAGAGAGAAACTTCTTTTTAATAAAATGGGCAATTTTGTAAAAAAAAGAAAAGAAAACGAAGATTCTGCACTGACTATCCAAATAATTGACTTGTTCCCCCCTCTCTCTCTTTAAATTTGATTTTTCATTTAAGTTGGAAAACTTGATGCTGGATAAAGACGGGCACATAAAAATAACAGACTTTGGGCTCTGCAAAGAAGGGATCAAAGACGGAGCAACGATGAAGACTTTCTGTGGCACCCCGGAATACCTTGCACCAGAGGTACTCTTCATGCAGCCCTTGATTGTATCACCACAAGCAAGACTTCCTGTAAAAGAAAATAGAGCAGTTCATAAGGCATCGTGTGGGGGCTCCTCGTTTATGGGATGCTGTCCCCACGGAGGGTCTCCTGGTGCCTGTCTTTGGGCAACAGGCTAAAACATTCCTCTTCTCCCAGGTCTTTGGCTAATTAAACAAACTATGGTCTTTTAAACGGGGGTCGGGGGGTATTGTTTTTGTTTGCTATTATGATGCATATTTTTGTGGTTTTGTAAGGTAAGCTGCCCTGTGATCTTTGGATGAAGGGCTGTATAGCAATGTAAATAATAATAATAATAATAATAATAATAATAATAATAATAATAATAATAATAATAATAGAGACTGTTGGCCAGTGCTAGCAAACCACTTGCTGAAGCACCCCCCCCCCACTATTAGCAGGCCACTCACCTGTCAATCATGGGGTGTCATAATGATCCTGATAAGGATCTGACCCGTGAAGCCAAAAATGTTCCCCACAGTATGTTCCCCATAACTCAGGGGTCAGCAACCTTTTTCAGCCGTGGGCCGGACTATATTTTGGGGGGAAAATAGAGGAACAAATTCCTATGCCCCACAAATAACCCAGAGATGCATTTTAAATAAAAGGACACATTCTACTTGTGTAAAAACATGCTGATTCCCAGACCGTCCGCGGGCCGGATTGAGAAGGCGATTGGGCCACATCCGGCCCCCGGGCCTTAGCTTGCCCACCCCTGCCATAACCCAACACCCTGACCACTTCACTGGTTCCCTAAACCTGCAATGAGGGCAGAATCACAACATGGGGATGTTGAGACAGTGACAGAGATGTACAGGAAGTGCCTTGAGCTATGCTGGGAGTGCTAAGGACGGTTGTCGCTTTCCATCTCGGACAGTCTTTGTCCTCTGGTTTGCAATGTGTGCGTGTGTGTTAGGTTCTGCGCGGTCCTTTTTGCCACCCAGCGGGGCAGTTTAGCATTTGAGCAATCCGGAGAGCGTCCATGTGTGAGCGAGTTCCCTGCGTCCGTGAAGCCACTCACCCTTTCTTAAAAGAGAAAAGGAGCAGTGCTGCTGGCATCCCGGTCATCTGTTTGTAATCGGAGCCCGGCCTCGGAGCCTGTTTGTACAGTTGCTGCATAGTTGTTTTAGGGTCACACTGGAATTTGGGACATAGATGGCAGCAGCCGGCTTTGATGTGCCTGGTGCGTCGGTCGCTGAGGTGTTTACAGCTGTTGTGCCTTCTCTTGTAAATTCCACCCGTGCAGCTGTTCAGAGCTGTTGGCTCCTAACCTGACCAGCCACTTATTTTAAGTGAAATGACCTTTTTTGGCCTTCTGCTGACCCCCACCTACTGGCTGGAAAATAATTCCTTAAATACGAATAGAAAGATGTTGTTTTTGATGGTGGTGGCATCCGCCTGTCTCCGGAGACAGTGGAGGAGTGAGCCTTTGGGGGGTGAAGTCAAACCGGTGTGGGGTTGCAGCGCCTTCTGTGGCTGCAGAGACCGCTATGGGAGAGACACGTTTCAGTGGGGCAGATGAGGGCTTCCGGGGAATGGCCCCACAATGCTTCAGAGGTGCTAGAACTCTGTTTCAGTGAGTTCCGGCTGGGGGAAAAAGCCCTGGTCTCAGGAGACATTAAAGCAGTGCACCTTTGCAGGTGAAGTCAAACTGTTGGACAGTCCCATCGCCTTCTGTGGATGTAGAGGCCGATAGGGGGGAGACATGTTTTGTTGCAGCAGGGGCAGATGGAAGCGCCCAGTGGTGCTGCTGCGGATGCGCTCCAAATACAGACGTTCTGAACCGCAGGGATACCAAAGAAGGATGTTGAAAACATCAGAAGGGCCAGTTCTAGCTCGTTATTAAAGGCGGCGTAGAATTGCAGCAAAGCAGCCTGTCAGGTCTCCCAACCTTTACAGACCCGGGACGGAGACCGCAGCAAGGAGATGGCTTGTCCTGTATACACAAAGCAGCACATGTCAATTTGTCTTGAGACTTCCCATCCCTTCACCTGCCCAGAGGAGGGCATAGGCTGCAGATACTCAAGTCTTAACAGATAGCTCCCCTTTCTGGGCTTAGAGCCCAGCACCCAAAGCCCTCAGATAAAGGTATAACATCAACTCAAGCCAATTTTCTTACATCAAAGCAAATTAATGAGAGTCCACTGCTGCAACAACTACCAGTTAATTGTGGGGTTCTCTTGACTATCAAGATGGCATTTGCAGAGCTTCCTAACATCTCACCTTTGGTTCAACACCAATTTTTTTAACATGTGTAGAATAACATTTTTATATGGCATGATCAGAAACTTTTCCCCTTCTCCTCCTGTTGTTATGTATTGCATTTATATACCACCTTTCCTTCAAGGAGCTCAGGGTGGCTAATAATAATAATAATAATAATAATAATAATAATAATAATAATAATAATAATAATATTTATTTATACCCCACCCTCCCCAGCCAAGACCAGGCCCAGGGCGGCTAACACCAGGTATAAAAACAATTAATTAAGATACAACTTAAAAACAAGATTAAAATACAATATTAAAGTTGTATATATAGTTCTCCTTCTCCTCCTTGTATCTTCACAACAGCCCTGTGAGGTACGTTAGCCTGAGAGTGAGTGACTGACCCAAGTTCACCCGGTGAACTCCATGGCTGGAAAATCTTGAACCCTGGTTTCCCAGGACCTCTAACCACTACACCACACTGGCTTTCGTTCTAGGGGTGTCTTTTATTCCTTCCCTACCCTGGAGGTCCTGCAGATTCTCTTCAGAACACAGGACAATAGCTCTCTCCCTGTACCTGGCTACTGTAATGCTCTACGAGTAAATCAGCTTTACCAGAGAGACTCTGACCCACCTAACTGAAGAAGCTGTTGTAAAATATCCTAGCCGGTAAAATTTGGGCACAAGTAATAAATAAAGGCACCGAAATCTACTTTGTCCATTTCAAAACTTCATTTTGCAGACGCGCCAAAAAGAAAACAGCAGCATTGTTAGCGCACATTAGCAATAGAATAGAATGCAGTTGTAACTTTAAATGTATATATTAAAGTAGGTGATGCATATGTCCCAAGTACAGATGTGATTGATGACTACAAGTTGTGCATTCAAACATAGAAAGGGGTTGTGAGAGCTTCAGTCCCACTGAGTGGCAAAAGATGGGCATTTGTCCTTCCAACCTCAAAGTCTCTTTGCAATTATAGCAGCTTGGAGGGCCCACTTTTGTCGTCACTTGTTTTTTAAAAACAACGACTTGATTGCTTTTTCTCTCCTTTCTGAGTCCAGTAGTGGTCCTGACACACTTCTGAGGACGCCACTGGGAGTGCAGCAGGGTCTAGATGCACTTCCAAACCTCTCTTTTCTTTCCCACTAACCCGACAGCAGGGATGCGGGTGGCGCTGTGGGTTAAACCACAGAGCCGAGGACTTGCCTATCAGGAGGTCGGCGGTTCGAATCCCTGCGACCGGATGAGCTCCTGTTGCTCAGTCCCTGCTCCTGCCAACCTAGCAGTTTGAAAGCACGTCAAAGTGCAAGTAGATAAATAGGTACCGCTCCAGCGGGAAGGTAAACGGCGTTTCCGTGCGCTGCTCTGGTTCACCAGAAGCGGCTTAGTCATGCTGGCCACATGACCCAGAAGCTGTACGCCGGCTCCCTCGGCCAATAAAGCGAGATGAGCGCTGCAACCCAAGAGTCGGCCACGACTGGACCTAATGGTCAAGGGTCCCTTTACCTTTTTAACCCGACAGCAATGGGAGGGGAGGTCTCAGTGCAATTATTCTTTTTGTCCCTGCTGCAATGGCAGCATCTCGGGAACCCTGGGCATAGGCCTTGCAAGAACTCTTCTTGGGCCTCACCAAAAGAGAACAGCCTCCCTCTCCTATTCTCTCCTCTCGCTGCACAGCTCAGTTGGTAGGCAATGAGACTCTTAATCTCAGGGTTGTGGGTTCGAGTCCCACATTGGGCAAAAGATTCCTGCTTTGTGCGGGGCTGGACTAGATGACCCTCGTGGTCCCTTCCAGCTTTACAATTCTGTGATTCTGTGAATCTCCCGCAATAGCAAAGTCTCTGCTCTTGTTTGCAGCTGCCCCAAGGGGGCCTTGAGAAGTGTGGACAGAAAGTGCTGTCAGGAAAGGGCACCTCTGCATTGTCACACAGTCCCGCGTGCGAAGCCTCCCCAAAGCGCCCCCCCCGTGCCCCCGCCCTTGTCGCGGTTGCTCGTAAAGGATGATGAGGCTGGCTCCTGGAATCCTGGCAGACGAGGCAGCTGTGTTGGTCTTCTACATATATGGGGGCAGCTGCAGAGCCAGCTGTCGCTTGGTGCGAATCATACGGCAAGAGACAGGCTGGAAATAGACCTGCGTGGGGTAACCCAATACCTGGCAGCCTCTGGCTTTTCGCTGCAGGCTGACTTCCAGCTTCCAGTGTCCTACCCCCACCCCCACCCTCAGAGCAGAGTACTGAACAGTTAGCAGGCTCTAGACTCGCAGGGGTGTCCACACTTTTCCCAAAGAGGGCCAGATTTGATGAAGTGAACGTGCGTGAGGGCCGAGGGCCGACCAAAGTTGTTGGGACTTTTTTTAGGATTGATTTTGTTTACAAGTTTGCCTTAAAGTTGCTGAGCTTTTTTTAGGATTGATATTGTTGAGCTTTTGGGGGGGACTTTCCCCCTCACAGTTGCCCACAGGGGCCGGGATGAACCGGCCGGCGGGCCACGTTAGGCCCCCGAAGTGGACTTTGGACATGCCTGCGAGTCTAGAGGGAGAAGAGCAAACTCTCTAATGTTAGGTTTTTCTCTCTCTGCATCATCGTTCAGCTCTCTCCACAATCTCTGAGCTTATGGAAGGCACTTCAGTATGCCTTAGGCATGACCAGTTCTGTGTGTCGGTTTGTTTATTGCACACATGTCCGACTTTTCCTCCTAGGAGCTCAGCGTGGTTGGTCCTTCCCATTTTATCTCCACAACAACCCTGAGAGGTAGTCTCAAGGTGAGAGGCAGTGGCTGACCCAGGGTCTCACCCAGTGAGCATCACGGCCGAGTCGAGAATTGAATTTGCAGGTCCTGGTCCAACACTCTCTAACCCAGGGAAGGAGAACGTGAGGCCCTCCAGAAATTACTGAACTACAACTCCCATTGTTACTGGCCGCCGGCTGCGGCTGGTGGGAGTTGTAGTTCAGCAAGATCTGGAGGACCGAAGGTTCCTCACCCCAGACATTTAAAAATGGCTCTATTCTACTACAGTGGTACCTCAGGTTACATACACTTCCGGTTACATACGCTTCAGGTTACAGACTCCGCTAACCCAGAAATAGTACCTCGGGTTAAGAACTTTGCTTCAGGATGGGAACAGAAATCGTGCTCCGGCGGCGCGGCGGTAGCAGGAGGCCCCATTAGCTAAAGTGGTACCTCAGGTTAAGAACAGTTTCAGGTTAAAAACGGACCTCGGGAACAAATTAAGTACGTAACCAGAGGTACCAATGTACCGCCAGTAGGAAGAGGGCATTGAAAAGATAGGCTTCCTTTATTTTTATATTGCATTATTTGTAATTCCCGTGTTGTGGGGAGGCTGGACTAGATGACTGATTCCATCCGTCTACATGACTATTTGTACTTGCTTTTTACATTCATAAATCACTTTCTGCCAGTGCTCTCAAGGTGGTTTAAAAGAAAGAGGTATTCCATAAAATTACATGATGGTTAAAATGTCCAGGTACGAGGAGGGCGAACCAAGTGGCGCGGAGCCTCCTCTGAGGCGATGGAGTGATCCTCACTGTCTCTCTCTTGAGATGCAGCCCAGTGGAAAGGCTCACAGCAGAGTCGCTTCTGGGTGAGGGAGGCCAAATTGCGGTTGTTCTTGGCCAGCCTTTTAAACAGAAGAACAAGAACTGCCTTAACAGCAAAAGTGTTAGAACTGTAAAAACCTCTGCAGCAATCCTGCTGCGTAATTTATTGCACAGTGCATATCGGTAGCAATAACAATAAGGCAGTCGTTCTTAGGGGGTTGGGAGCATGTTGTGAGTTTGCACCCTCTGTTGTTTCATTGCACACCAGAATGCGCTCATCCCATCCCCTGTAATTCCTCCCCCACCTAAACACGCAAAGTTTTCAAACTGCTCTTCATAACACTTGATCTCTTCTGTTTGTTTGTTTTTGCTCATCCGCATGTCTTTCTTTGTGTGGGGTAGGGGAGAGGGGTACTTTTCCTAACTCTGTTGTGAGATGTTGTTGTTTTTATGCTGGGTATTGTGACTGTATGTGTGGTTTCCCCGACCCCCAGTGTTGAAACCTCATAGATTTCTGTTTATGTTTCAGATGGGTGGAATTTACAAGACAATTTCTAACGAAGTTCTTAGCGTGCATTTAAAAACAAACAAATCGGTTAATAGTTCCCAGTTGTGGGTGGGTGGGGGCACAACTGTCAACAAAATAGTTAAAGGTCTGGAGTAGTATCTCTGGCCAGTTGGGTTAAAATGCTCTCAAGTACCATTGTGACAATGGAACTTGTCAAAGCTTTGAAGTACTTCAGTGATTCTTTCGTATAATGGCAACACTAAATCCCTTCATCTGGTGCAAAACAATCTCCATTTCTATACTTATTCCTGTGCATCTACCCATATTTTAAGTACTGGCTTCATTGCCCATCATGATAAACCCTTTCATCCATTTCTTTTCCCATTAGAGTAACCTCTTTTTGCATATGCGTAAACATATGGACTGCCTTGGGTACCAGGTTTCTGTTATGCCCTTCCAGATGCTGTTGGCCTCAAACTCCCATTACTCCCAGGCAGCATGTCCGGAGATCAGGGATGATGGAAGCTCATAGGATCATAGAATTCTAGAGTTGGAAGGGATCCCAAGGGTCATCTAGTCCAACCCGCTGCAATGTAGGAATCTCAACTAAAGCATCCAGGACAGATGGCCACCCAACCTCTGCTTAAAAACCTCCAAGGAAGGAGAGTCCGTCACCTCCCAAGGGAGACCATTTCATTGTCAAACAGCTCTTCCCCTCAGAAAGTTCTTCCTGATGTTTAGTCAGAATCTCCTTTCGTGTCATTGGAAACCATTGGTTTGGATCCTACCCTCCAGAGCAGGAAAAAACAAGCCTGCTCCATCTTCCATGTGACAACCCTTTAGATATTTGAAGATGGCTATCATGTCTCCTCTTTTTCCATGCTAAACATGCCCAAACAATCCTTGTAAGGCTTGGTTTCCAGACCCTTGGTCATCTTGGTTGCCCTCCTCTGCTTGTCAACATCCTTCTTAAATTGTGCTGCCCAGAATTGGACACAGTATTCCAAGTGTGGTACCTGACCAAGGTAGAATAGAATGGTACTATTGCTTCCCTTGACCTGGACACTAGACTTTTGCAGCCTAGAATAGCACTAGCCCTTTTTTGCTGCTGCCTGCCTCACCCTGTGGACTCAGGTTAAGCTTGGGTCTTACTAAGACCCCATGGGAGGTGGGGAGAAGGTTCCTTATCCCTGGTCTGAATGGATGCTGTGCAGGAAACAAAAGGCCAGCAGGCTGTTACAGGACAGGAATTCCTTCCTTCTGCTTATCTGACCCATGGATGAGTCAGACTTGCCATTGACATAAAGCTCTGGCCTTCTTGCAGGTGCTGGAGGACAACGACTACGGCCGTGCGGTGGATTGGTGGGGCTTAGGAGTCGTCATGTACGAAATGATGTGCGGCCGGCTCCCTTTCTACAACCAGGACCACGAGAAACTCTTCGAGCTCATTCTCAGCGAAGAGATCCGGTTCCCACGCACGTTATCGCCCGAAGCAAAGTCGCTTCTGTCGGGCTTGCTGAAGAAGGATCCGAAGCAAAGGTGAGGCTTTGGCATTCCTGGTCTTCTGATTCAGGCGGCTCCCAAGCCCCGTATTCCCGGAGGCAGATTCAGGGCAGGTCAAAGGAAGTGCTTCTTCTCAGAAGGCGTAGTTAAAGTAAGATGGACACACACAGTCCATTGTTAAACTGCCCCCCACAGGAGGCAAGGATAACCAGCAACTTGGATGGCTTTTGAAAAGGATGGTGCAAATTAGAGGGGGAGAGGGCTATCTAATGGCTACTAGCCTTGCACACCTTTGAAAGACAGTGGCTAGGAATCTCAGGTAGGAAGAGTCTTGCTGCTGTGCTCAAGTAAGTCCTGCTTGTGGATTTGCCATGGGCATCTGGCTGGCCACTGTGAGAACAGAATGCTGAACTAGTTAGTAGGGCTGGGCGATATATCAATATACAGTGGTGCCCCGCAAGACGAATGCCTCGCAAGATGAAAAACCCGCTAGACGAAAGGGTTTTCCGTTTTTGCGTTGCTTCACTAGACGAATTTCCCTATGGGCTTGCTTCGTAAGACGAAAAAGTCTTGCGAGTCTTGCCATTTTTTTTCGCTCCCCCCCCCCTTTCCTAAGCCGCTAATAGCCTTTTAGCCACTAAGCCTTTAATAGCCGCTAAACTGCTAATAGCGCTAATCCGCTAAGCCACTAATAGGGCTGCTTCGCAAGACGAAAAAACCGCTAGACGAAGAGACTCGCGGAACGGATTATTTTCATCTTGCGAGGCACCACTGTACCGTATTTTTGCTCTATAAGATGCACCTTTCCCCTCCTAAAAAGTAAGGGGAAATGTGTGTGCGTCTTATGGAGTGAATGCAGACGGGAGGCTCTGCTCAGCGCTCCCTTTAAAGAGGGAAAAGCCCCCAAGAGCCGCACACACGCTCCACACGCTCTTTAAAGGGAGCGCGGCTCTTGGGGGAGCCTTCATCCCCCTGCCCGGGAGAGGCTGCGTGCGGCTATCCCATAAGCCAGCACAGCAAGAGGCTATCCCACAAGCCAGATCCCTCTTGCTGTTCTGGCTTCTGGGATTCAGAATGTTGTTTTTCTTGTTTTCCTCCTCCAAAAACTAGGTGCGTCTTATGGTCTGGTGCGTCTTATAGAGCGCAAAATACGATATCATCCCAAACTGGTTTGAAGTCCATATCGTGATATCGGCATCGTAATTCCTGACATGGCAATGTATCGCGAAGCATGTGGTGTGTGTGTGTTATGCAAAAATCACAATGTGGGGGGAACTGTGAAGCCAGCCGATGCCTCTCTCGATTCCTGCAGCCCCTGTTAACTCTGCCAGCTCAGCTCTCCCCGGCCTCATGCCGGGGGCAGCAAATCACAAGAGCAGGCGCCAGCAAAAACCACAGTGTGGGGAAAACCGTGAAGCCAACCGATGCCCCTTCATAGCTCCATCCTTATTTCAGACTTCAGGGTGGATCACACTGTTTAGCTGTTGATATGTCGTGATGCTGAAAACCAGATACCGCCCAGCCGTACTGGATAGGCCATTGTGCTCTTTGTTCTCCTGTGCTCTCCTGGTGTGAGTCAGTTCTAGTGCTGTTATTTTCTGGCTTGTTTAAGTCAGAGTTCCCCTTTGTGCCTAGAGCATCCTCTAAAATGAGCAGTGAAACGCCTTCTGTGTCATCCCAGTGTCCGAATGTGGGGAAATGGAACATCACAGAGCAAGTAAAGATTACAAAGCGCTTCTTCCTTTTCCCCCACCCACCCACAAAAAAATATCCACTCTGGAGACTACGCTGCAGTTCAGGATGATTATTTGACCTGGTTTCAAAGCTGTTGAATGTTTTTATGTGAAATGCATGCTTAAGAGTCTTTTTTGTTTAGGCAAGCCTGTCCAGGCATGTAGTTATTAATGTGTTTTATCCTTTTCTCGCTGTTCATTTTAATTCTTTTTAAATGCATTTGAATTGCTTTTAACTGATAATTTTAATAACATCGTTTAAACTGTTTAGAAGTTTTTATTACAGGCTTCTTTATTAGAGGTTTACTAGAGGGTTATTCAGAGGTGGTATATAAATTTTATTAAATAAATAAGTGGCGCGATCAGCATGCAAGGTTGCGCAGGGCCTACTTGGTAGAGGCACCATCCCTGTCCACACACTTCTGCATTGTCACTTAGCAACAAGTCATTTTTGCAAAGGCCAAATGAGTAACCATTATAAAACCACGTATAAACACAAAACGTTTGCACCGTGCTAAAGTGGCGCTGGTATTTTTCTCCCCACAGGTTAGGCGGTGGACAGGATGACGCCAAGGAGATTATGCAACACAAATTTTTTGCTGGCATCGTATGGCAAGATGTGTATGAAAAAAAGGTATTCAGAGTTTTGCATGTTGGAAGATGTGATTTGTTGGTGCTTCACAGCTGGAGGCAGTAATGTAAACCAGTAAACCAAGGATTGGGAACCGGATGGTGTGTCCCCCCTTCCTCATAACCCATGGCTTTGCTAGTGTGGCTCTCTGCCACCCTCTAGTGTTCAACACCCACACAAGTTTATAGCTGGTGTGGCTGTCTGTTAGCCGATCAAAATGGGCTCTTTTTTTGGCTCACAAATGGGCTTTTTTGGCTCACGTAGTGACGGCTGTTGGATTCAGCGGCCTTGAGGATGGTTCCTTGATTAACATTTCACTGAATGTTGCTGTCAGCATGGACGTTTCCAAGTATCATGCCATTCAGGTTAATTAAAAAGGCCTTGTGCAATCAGATGGGAAAGATGGTTTACAGTTGCATTTGCCCCCTGTGTGTCAGCATCTTCCTCCTGTCCCTGTTCAGAGCCCATAAAACTTCCCAGAGCTTATCCTGCTTCCCTTGTCTCCAAGCTTCTTACAGAGAAAAACGGAAGGGGTGACACGGGTTCAGTTAGTGCCAGTCATGCCATCATTTACCTCCATTTCCGCTATGCATCTTTAAAAAAAAACCTGGCTCTTGTTGCATTTTTTGAATGTTTCACTTGGAATTTAAACACTTTAATAGCTTAAGTCTATCTGCTTTTTCCCCTGGTCACTGCCCTGCGGGAGTTTTCGCACTGCTGTGCTGTAGAGCTAAAGGCCAATCTTTGTGCATCTTTACATAGCATGCTTCAGGTTGAAGCCTTAATATTTTTAAGCTTTAATATTTTTCGCAGCCGACCATTCTGGCAGACCAGAATATTTTTGCAACGGATTGTTGTCTCCCCTGCCACCACCCCCAACTCCACGTTCACACAAGAACTCCTAGTTCAGCTGCATTGTGTAAGCAGATATGGGGGGTGTCTCCATTGCTTGGACTTTGGAAAGGCCTTTGCTCAACTTCCTGGGTACCAATAGACTCCCATGTAGGTAACCTGTGACGCACCATGGAACCAAAATTTCAGCTGTCTTGTTTTCTGCTTCCTGGTTGATGCCTTGTCATTATGAATTCAGATCAAGCCCTGCTGGCTCTCAGGTTGCGTTGGGAAGTGGTCCAGCATTTTTATGAGTACGGAAAGTACTCTTATTCCATGCATGCAGGCATGCACAATCAACAGAATTATAATGGCAGAATTCCCTCTCCCCCCCCCAAGAAACCCCCCTTCTTATTGACCTTTTGTGTCAACACAAGGGGGCTTGTGAAGAAGGCGCAGCAGAGACTGTACTTTTTGAGAATTCTAAGGAAAAACCATCTTCCGCAGAAACTGCTGCTTGCCTTCTATCACTGTGCCATTGAGAGCATGCTCACTTATGGCATATGTGTGTGGTACGGAAGCTGTACTACCCGGGACAGGTTGGGGTTGTGCAGAGTTGTTAAGGCAGCAGAGAGCATTGTTGGCTGCCCACTCTCCACCTTAGAGCAGATTTATGCCACAAGGTGCCATAGGAAGGCACTGGACATAGTAAAAGATCCATCGCATCCTGGTCACTGTCTCTTCGAGCTCCTGCCGTCGGGACGGAGATACAGGACGATGAAGACAAGAACGAGCCGTCTTAAGAACAGCTTCTTCCCCAGAGCGATCTCGGCCCTGAATGGGAAGCCCGGACTTTGAAAGTCATCTAATCTTCCTTGCTGTATTATACTGTATTGTTTAATTAGTGTTTTTATGGCGCAGTCAAGTAATTTCGTTGTCCCCAAAGGGGGCAATGACAATAAAGATGATATTATTATTATTATTATTATTATTATTATTATTATTATTTATTTTCTTAACACTTAATAGTGGTGGATCAGCTTTATCTTCTTCTGCATAGGCTTCTTCTCTTTTCCCCCATCTGATGCCAATACTGTTTTCATCCTGGAGTGGCTGACCACTGGCCCTCCGGATATCGCTGAACTGCAACTCCCATCAGCCCCAGCCAGCATGGCTGGTGCTCAAGAGAGGGTGGGGGTTGCAGCCCAGCAATCTTGGAGGCCCACAGGTTCTCCATCCCTGCCAGCCCCCACTAGCCGTAGGCGGGACTACCACTGGTGAGAAACAATGTTGTTTGACTCCAAGTCCCATCAGCCCCTGCCAACATGGCCAGTGGTCAGGGATGATGGGAGTTGTAGTCTGGAAGGCACCACATTGGCTACTCTTGGCTTAGCATTATGTTATAAATGGACCCGTATGGCCTGCGCTGGGACACAGCAGTGTCATGTGAGCAGGTGGTTATGTATAAACTAGTTCCGCTGTTTTCTAAAACTGACAGTATAATCACTTGGCTTTTTGCCCCTAGAACGTGCGCATCATCACCTTGTTTCCCATCGCTTCGGATTGTGAATTAAAACAAAACAAAAAAGTTAAAACAACATAGATGTATTTAAATGGGTCAGCACCACGCTTTAAGGTCCATTTGTCTGCTCTGGGGGGGTCTTGCGCTCTAAACGACCCACCCATTCTCTCAAGTCCAGTACACCAGGCAATCATTTAGAAAGTGGGTGAAAAGCCAGATCAGGTGCCAGAACTACATTATGCTAAGTGAAATCAGCAGTTAGCCATTTTTAAAGGAGCGAAACCACACACACACACACACCCGCCGATGGTAGGGTGGTAAATTTTGATGCCTTTGCTTCTCTTCCTTTCTTCCAGCTCATACCACCATTTAAACCGCAGGTGACATCTGAAACGGACACGCGCTACTTTGATGAAGAATTCACAGCACAGATGATCACTATCACTCCTCCTGATCAAGGTAAAAACTGCTGCGGTTGTCATTATAAAGACTTACATCACTCTATATCACCAGGTTTGTCTTAATGAAAGGATTGCCTGCACTGACAGGGATTCAGTCAGTATCTCCCAGAAAGCAAAGACTTAAATCTGGTTATCTGTAGTTTTATCGAAAGCACTGCAGATCCGAGGGTTGGGTACCTCTGGCTTGTAGGCCAATTTCAGCCCACCAGGGGGTCCATGAGGTCTCAACGTCAGCCCAATGGTTGAGAGTGGTTCAGATGACAAGTGGAGGAGAGGAGGAGGATGCTAAATTATGCACACCTTTCCCCAAGCAAGTCAGCCATGATTTAACCCCCACCTCCTTAGCTGAGCAGGATCCCATGCAAACCTGTTCCTGATTCAAGAAGGATATTGCATGGAAATCCCCTACAAAAATAAAGGTTTTTCAACCAGCTCATGTTTGAACCTCTGGTTTTACGAAGTCCAAACAGGAATGCTGGGCTGGTTGAAAGTTGTTCTGCAGGCTTCCTTCTTTAAACTTCGTTCGGCTTCACCTGCCTGTTCCCAACTCCCATCTGCTCCAGCCAGCATGGCCAAGAGCCATGGATGATGGAAGTGCCCTGTGAGGGTCACCAGTTCCCCATTCCTTCCATTATACTTGCCTCTCTCTTCCCCCCTCGTTGGCTAGACAACCTGTGTAGACTTAGCTTCTTGAGACAGGGAGCCACAGTGCGTGCGTTCTGAAGTTACCCAGGAAACTAGGAGTGGACAAAAGATAGAACAAGAGCTACTTGGAGATCACTAGGAGGTTTGAAGTAGACGGACAAAGTGTTTCTGAATCCTAACAATTGCAACCACAAAACTCCTTTTTGCAACTCTATTAGGCTTCTAAGGTAAAGAAACGTTAGGAGCATAGGAAGCTGCCTTGGACCAAGTCAAAACATTGGTCCATCTTCCTCAGTGTTGTGTACACTGAATGACAGCATCTCTCTCAGGTTTCAGGCAAGGGGTGGCTCCTGGGGATGGCACAGATTGGACCTGGGACTTTTCTGCATAAAGCCCCTAACCTGGAGCTAACTCCTGTGTGAAAGGACTGTGAGCTCAGTTTAGTTTAATGATTCCCAGCTCAGAATCTGCTCAGAGGCACCCTGTTCTTTAATTGTAACACAACATATCTTTTTGCATCTAGCTCTGGTTAGTAGGTCTTGGGTAACCAAAACAAAGTACAGATAGGTAGCCGTGTTGGTCTACCATAGTCAAAATAAAAAAATTCCTTCCAGTAGCACCTTAAAGACCAACTAAGTTAGCTTTCGTGTGCATGCACACTTCTTCAGATACACTGAAACAGAAGTTGCCAGATCCTTCTATATAGTGAGAAGGTGGGGAGGGGTATTACTCAGAAGGGTGGTGGGAATGGGAGATTGGCAGATAGCTGAGATGAGCCTGTTGACGACTCTTAACGACTGCAATAGGTCTTACAGGAAAAGGCAAGGGGAGAGAAGGTGAGAAATGGCTTAGTCATGTATAATGAGATAAGAATCCAATGTCTCTGTTCAGACCAGGTCTCTCCATGGTTTTAAGTTTGGTAATGAGTTGCAATTCAGCAGCTTCTCTTTCCAGTCTATTTCTGAAATTCCTTTGTAGTAAAACAGCTACTTTGAGATCTTGTATAGAATGTCCTGGGAGATTGAAGTGTTCTCCTACTGGTTTCTCTGTTTTCTGAGTAATACCCCTCCCCACCTTCTCACTATATAGAAGGATCTGGCAACTTCTGTTTCAGTGTATCTGAAGAAGTGTGCATGCACACGAAAGCTCATACCAAGAACTAACTTAGTTGGTCTCAAAACAAAGTAGACCAACAAGCCTGAAGTCTTTAAAGCCTTGCTCGTAAAGCATTGCACGCATTGGTATCTCAACAGATTAATAGAATGCTTTCTTTCTGCTTCCAGATGACAATATGGATTATGTCGATAGCGAGCGACGACCGCACTTCCCTCAGTTCTCTTACTCGGCCAGCGGAACGGCTTAGTGTTTCATTTATCCATTCACAGGAACCAATCAGACTGCATTTTGGGGACCTTATAATTTCGACGGACACTAGAGATCTCTCTACGATACATGATTTGCAAACTATGTTTGTACTACAGTTTAGTTGAATTTGTAGGAAGCCTCACAGGTTGTGTATTTAAAACAATCCTGATGCATTTTTGAATCGGAATCTCTGAAGCAATTTTGAGGAAGGAAGACAAAGGATCCACTCATAGAGCGCAATTAAAAATGTAAGAAAAAGGCTTTTTCTTCTGAAAAACGACCTTTTTTGGTTTTTAAGAATATGCACCAAAACTGTTTTCTTTCTAGCAGTTTCAGATTTTCCATTATTATTTGGTTTGGGGTTTTTTTGTGGAAAACTTTATTAAAAAGTTAAAAAAAGAAGAAGTTTAAGGTTTTCAACCTAGCAGCAGCAGCAGCAGTGACCATTTGAGAAAACCTCTTTTTTTTTAATTTATTGCATACCATTTCATTATGTAAGTAGTGAACCTGCACTCTGAATAATTAGATATATTTAGGATGAGAGACAGATTTAGGTAGTGCAATACAAGCAACAATGCAAAAATAGCCGGAACAAACTCTGGCGATAACAATAGGTTCATCCGCTGTTTGGACAGAAACGAAACAAAAAAAATGTCAGCAAAGATACTAATAATAGGAATGGCACTAACGGCCTCAATGAGGTAAAATCAGAACCGATAGTTATGCTACCACGCCTTCTTAAAAGACAGTACATAGTTACATATCAAATGGAGCTGTATGGAACTTTACATTTTGCAGTGCACTGGGAGGTAGTCTACTAAAGGCAGTGAGTTTTAATTATTCCATCTGAGTGTATTTATCTAGGTTTAATCTTGCTGAATACCAGCAGATATCCACGGACATTTTCTCTTGCCATGGGCCACGTTGAAACCAGCAGAAGTCGTACAAGGGTCTTTCTGCACTCATCTTCCCAGACTATATTCTCATCCCAGTTTCCTACTAGTTGTGCCTTGGAGAAACGAGCCAGTTTTACCAACTTCAACTGGGGAAAAAACCCAAAACCCAAACACTTCTTAGTTGCAGAATTGACCAGCAGAGAGAGGGGTGGGCAGGCATGCCTGTATATTAAATGACAAAAGAAAAAAGGGGGGGGGGATGCCGACAGCAACCGCACAATATTCTTAAGCGACGAAACATCTTGCCAAACGAGTTGACAAGTCAAATTTCAGGCACCGAAGCCATAGCTTTGTTCGTATATTTATAAAAGGCAGTTCCAAAAATGGGAACGTGAAATGCACGTTGATATTACTACATCCATGTGTTCCGTCACTCACTTCAGTGTACATTTTTAATGATTATTTTTAGGGGGGTGGGGAGGAAAGCTCAGTGGTGACACCAGCACTTGGATCTAGGGGTGGGGAATGTGTGGCCCTTTGGAGCACTGCTGTGCTCGCTCTCAGGGGCCGATGAGCATTGCGATCCAACAACATCCATGCGCCTGCAAGTTCCCCATCCCTGGTGAGGAGGAAGCTCTGCCTTTTGCAGTTGCAGATGGGTGTAAAAAAAGAAAAATTGGATGAAACTTCCACATGTTCGAAAAGCGAGCTCTTTCTTCCCCCATGCCCTGCCCTTTATTATCACTTTGTTTTGCATTTTCACAGAAGCCGCCTCATTTTGAATCTGCCGGACATTTGTAACTAAATTGTCTCTTTGCCTTTTGACACGGGCCAGGATTTCTGAACGCTCGCTTGTGCCGCAAATCAGTTTATTCAGTTGTGGCTTTATGTTCTTTTTAGATATGCTTTTGTTTCTGTTCTCTTATCTGTGCAAAAAAGTTGATTGAATATACTGCAGTTCCTTAACACCTTTTTTTTTTTAATTTGAAAGGGAATGTACCCTGTTTTCCCTCTACATGAAATCCCACCATTTTGTGTGTTCTTTTTTGTTTGTTTTTTACAACATTCAACTCTAGTATTTTTACTTATGATATGAAAGTTTCCCTCAAAATACTTCAATAAAATGTGCTTTAACAAGTTAGCTTGGGCCTTGCCTTTGGTGGAACGATGCAGACTTTTGAAAGAGCAAAACTGGATGCACCTTTTTCTCCCTGAATTATCAGCCTGCTATAAGAAGGTGGGGGCACACAAGCTGTTGCCAAGGAGCTACAGTAGAAAAAGGAGCAGACCGAGGTGTTTGATTTTACATTATACGTAAAATATATATACCTGCCATCAAAGTCTGGGGGGAGAGGCGAGAGCTCAACCATAATGAGAACTTCGCTTCCAGCAAATACAAAATGGGAAGTGTTTAAGGGGCATCTCATTAGCAGCAGGTCTTTTGTCACAAAGACCCCACAACCAGGAGACTCATCAGACTTGGTACAGAGATGCGCAAGAAGCCATGCTGCTGAGCTCAAGCAAGTGAGTGTGAAAGGAGGAGGGTGGGAAGGGGGAAAGCTGGTCAGGGGAAACGGGGCCGAAGCTTGAGAAAAAAGTCTCTCCAAAGAAAAAGCTGCTACAAAGGGTTCACTTGTGCAATAAAATCTGGCTGAGAGCAGCATATAGGGTTTTTTTAAACACACACACACACACACAGCAAGCTTTCAGATCCAAAACCTGCTTTACAAAAGTGGATTTTTACTACCTGGACATAAATGTGGCCACTCTATCTTGAAATAAAGCTTCTCTGATAATTAATGATGCCGCCTGCTATAACTTGCTCTCCCTCAGCATTTTCTGTCTCGGCTTTTTCCTGATGGGTGTCCAATGTGAAACTGATCTTTAAAAGTTAAAAAGTACCTAAACGTTCCTACTTACCTGTTCCCTATTTAATGCAACCGGTGTCATGAACAACCACTTGGCATCATTTATGATATGACTCGTGACCACTTGGTGTAGTATCGGGAGAGTCTACAAGTTTGTGGTTGAGTCTCTTTGAAGGTTATGTGAGCAGGGTTTTCAGCTTTTCATGCATACCCAAACACTCTTACTTGTAAGGAAGAGAGTTAAAATAAGTCATATGAGTGGGTTTATAAAAATATATCTAAAACATTTAGATGGCTCATTTTTTTACTGCTAACAAAGTGTTACTTAAGAACTGGGGAGTAGAGACAAACTGAATCTGGACAGTTACAGATAGGTAGCCGTGTTGGTCTGCCATAGTCAAAATAAAAAAATTCCTTCCAGTAGCACCTTAAAGACCAACTAAGTTAGTCCTTGGTATGAGCTTTCGTGTGCATGCACAAATTCTGACCACCTCAAAGTTTAGGGCCATGGGAAGATGCTTTATTCCCATCGGGCCCCTGTAGTTCACTTTTGTCTACACTGTCTGGCAACAGTTGTCCATTTGTCTCAGCCCTATCTAAAAAAGCCACGGATCGAACCAGATTCCACATCTGAAGAATGAGCTCTCCCTCGAGTTTCAGCCTTCTATTACGTTGCTTTTCTATGTAATTGAATAAAACTCTTCCGCCTTATCAGAACAGATGCCAGCAAGGCTAGCCAAATGCGCCCTCTACGAGAGATAATATAAAAAGTTTATTCTATTAAAATTACAGTTGTAGAAATATACACTATTTATAAAGCGGCACCCCAATGTCACAGTAGCAAGACGGAGGGTAGGGTGGGAATTGTCCAGCTATTTAAGCAAACAAGTTCCTTTACAGATCCTGGAGATAATTATGTCCTTCAAACGTAGTACTGTCATTTCAAGCATTTTAGTCCTCAAACATGGAGCAGCCATTGCAAAGTATTCGCTCGCCAACATCATTGGACCTAGAAGAAAGAAGGTAACAGGCAATTCAGTGCACCTTTGTGTTCTGTACAGTTTAGGAAGAGAATGCTGGCTCCACCTCTACCACATGCAAGGAAGGCGTGAGGCTGAATAAATTAAGCTGTAGGGGAAGCCAAAAAACCAATCGCCTTGCTGGATTAAATCAAGGCCCACACCAGAATAACCTGTACACGCAGGATGTATTTAGCTACAGTGGGAAACTGCTTTAAGAGATGTAGGTGGGCAGGTGTAACCGAGAACTGCAACAAATTAAACAATGGCACAGTTCTCATGCAATGCTAAGCCATACAATGGCTAGGCATTCCTAAACAAAGTATGTGGATACTCATAGGAACATCATAAGCCTGCTTCACTCCTCCCCTGCTTAGTTCCAGGGAGATCAGCAGCAGCAGGAACAGATAGTGTGTGGGTATTTGGAGGTGGGGGGAAATCATTCAAACTCATTCATGCTTACTCATGGTTCAATTTCATGTTGGCTGCAGGGGAGCTTATTTATGTACCGTATTTTTCGCACCATAGGACGCACCGGACAATAGGACGCACTTTGTTGTAGAGGGGGGAGAACAAGAAAAAAAAATTTTCCCCCTCTCTGCCCAGCGCCCCTTCAGTGTGCACTGACCCCTCTGGCTCTCCAGGCTTCAGGTTCCTTTCGACCTGCTCTTTGGGGCTGGCGGGGGGGAGCCCACCACCAGCCCCAAAGAGCAGGTCAGGGAGCAGCGGAAAGGCGCAGCAGAGAGGCTCCTGCCATAGCCGTGCGTCACCTCTCCAGCCGGGAGAGGGTCGCGGGGCTATGGCGTCTTCGCTCCATAGGACGCACACACATTTCCCCTTCATTTTTGAAGGGGAAAAAGTGTGTCCTATAGAACGAGAAATACGGTATATTCTTTTCCTCCCAAAGCAGCCCAGGCTGGGAAGCCTCCCTATTCGGCCCACGAGGCTGTTGGTGCCAAAGCCAAGCCCATCTCTGGCCCTTTACCTGTGGGCCAGGTAAAGGCTTGCTGCCTGGCAGAAGTGGATTTTGCACACAGTGCTAATCAGCTGGTTGTCAGTGCTTGCAACGGCCTGTGCCTTTGCTCACAGGTTTGATTTGCCACACTGTTAAAATAGCCTGCAAGGGCTGGGGACTGGGCTCGCTGGTGGTTGGAAGTGGTTCTCCAGCCTTGCTCCAGGGCATGAGAAAATTTCTGATGCCAATATTTGCAGGGAGTTCTGCTAAGCTAGACTGCCTTTCCCTCTCCTCAATTTTCTTAATTACCTAGGTTCAAATTACAATCCAAGGTTCAAAGGCCACTGGATTTATGACACAATGGGCCAATGCTTCCTTACAGCTTTTGGCATATGTCCCACTCCAAACCAATTTTGCAAGGAATGCTATTACCAACCAGTTTGCTACATTCAGCATGCAGTGTGTCCCAAACCAACTGAAGGAAGTTTTAACTCATGCCTAGTCCGCACGGACACTTACTCTGTAACAGAACACAAGGAGCAAGCAACTACATGGCAACAGCTGCAGAGTCTGCTGCAGTTCTGGCATATGTGCCGATCGCACTGAGAGCAAGTTTCTTTGACGTCAACTGTTCTTACGCACGAGGAGCAGGCCGTGGAAACGCATTCCGGCAGAGCTGTGTAGAAATGTACAGATTCTATGTTAGAACAGATTTCAGCATCAAGTGTCAGAAAAAGCACCCATTTCAGAAAGCAGATCGCAATCTTCAAGGCATCTACGTAGAATTGTAGAGTTGTAAGGGACCCTGAGGATCATCAAGTCCAAGGCTCTGCGATGCCAAAATCTAAACTAGATGGTGCATACGGAATCCTATTCAGCTGCTCTGAAGGGAGGAATTGTGCCTGCTGTTCTTCACAGAAATACCGCAGACCACCTGAATATGCCCTGTGAGTCTGTTTGCTCCCTACGCCACACAAATATCAAGGCTTACAGTTCCTCCCTTCAGAGAAGCCCAACCGGAGCAAGTCATATCACAGTTACACCAAACTTAACATTGCAACCCAATAGAAGAAAAGTGAACAGAAAAAGAATCCGCTGCACAGGTACTTGACAGCCGGCTAAATTTACTTACCTGTTTCTCTTGCACAGGGCTGTAGAAGTTTTCCATCCTGCCCAATTAACATTTGTCCGCTGCAACTAAGCCGAGAGCAAGCTTCTGGTCTGCCTGCCTGCAGCTCTGGAGACTCTGCTCCCACCGTGCTGCCGTTCCATGTGTTATCCATGTATGCCTGGGCACCCCTGAAGAGCAGCTGTTTCGTTTTCTCTGCAAAAAAGGACAAGGTGGGAATGGTAACGGAAAACTATCTCGAACTGGTTTCCCACTCCACTGAATATCACCTTCCCCAAGAAAGAAACAAGTCTGCTGTATCAGATTATGACATGCTCTCCTACCCAGAAAAGGGCTTCCATTTCAGAGGAAAGCAAAGAAGAAAGCTGCCTTGCAGAGTCAGAGGAGCTCATCTAGTTCAGCAAAGTTTATGCTGACTGGGAGTTGCAGACACCAAGGACCGAATCCAGAACCTGGCATGTTCTTAGATATCACAGTCATGAGTGATGACAATCCAAGCAAGTAATAACTACCAGCAGTAAGGATCTTCTCCCAAATTTCTTAAATGTTTCCATCCCCTCCCCCAAAGCAATTCAGCAAGTTTTTAGTTCTGTCAGGAGAGCATTGAGACTCTTGATCTCAGGGTCGTAGGTTTGAGCCCAACATGAGGCAAAAGTGTCCTGCATTCTTCTTCTTCTTTGGCGACCACTCACAGCCAAGTAAGATTGTCTTCCAAAGCAGGGTTTTAGCAGTGAGTCCGTAAGTGACTGTGGAGGTCAATTCTGGATCCACACATTCTTCCACAGTGGGGAGATAGGTTTCCGGGCAGGAGTTGAGCATGGTAAGCGTTTGCCAACCATGCCTTCCTCTTAGCACATTTCTCCCTTTCTTCCTGAGTTTGAGTGTCTTCAAAGCCCATGACACCTTTGGTTTTGACCTTTAAAGCTCTATGCGGCCTAGGACCTACGGGGGTGCCTCTCCTGGTATGCCCCGCAGAGGACCTTAAGGTCCACAAATGACAACATTTTTCAGGTCCCAAGTCACAAGGTGGTTAAGGTTGGTCTCAGCTAGGGCTCAAGGCCTTTTCAGTACTGGCCCCAACTTGGTGGAATGCTCTGTCACAAGAGACTAGGGCCCTGCAGGACTTGACATCTTTCCGCAGGGCCTGCAAGATAGAGCTGTTCCGCCTGGCCTTTGGTTTGGACTCAGTCTGACCCTTATGTTTCCCTCCCCTTTATGATTTTGACTTTTAAAACGAGGCTGCATTTTGAATTGCATTTTAACCTGTATTTTAAATTGTTCATTTTCTTTTTTCTTATTATGTTTTTACTGAAATTTCATTGGTGCTAGACGCCCTGAGCACGGCTCTGGCCGGGGTATAAATAAAAATTATTATTATTATTATTATTATTATTAGGCAAAGTCTGTTCTCCAATTGGAGCACTTGCAGGGTCGTACGTTCAAGCCCAACATGGGGCAAATGTGTCCTGCATTGCAGGGGGGTTGGACTAAATGACCCTTGTGGTCCCTTCTAACTTTAAAATTCTATGGTCACATCATAGGAGGAAAGGAAGGCTGCTTCTTTATGGTACCTACAGATCCCTTGCTAGGTTCCGAGAATGTGAAGTAGCTCATAACTTGCCCAGATGGCAACAACCCAAGGAACAGACCCTACTTTCCCAATACCGTATCCCCATCAGAATTCAATCCCCCATTATGAGAACACCAGCCCACATTTCAGTCACTGCTCATTACTCACAGGATAAAGCACTGACCCCAGATTCCTCTCACACAGGAACAAAAACAAACATATGCAACTCATCTGCACTTTCTATTTTATCAACTTATTATAACACAAACTCTTACAACCACCGGTTGTTAGTTAAAGTCAAGGGTCTTCTAATGTCCAAGCAACAGTTTATACAGTAATAAGAACCTGATTTCCCAACATGCACTGCATTCTTAGATTTAAACGTGTAATAGATATACCAGCTTTGACATTTAAAGGTTTTTATGTTGCACAGATCCCTGCAGCTGTGTTAGTTGTGGCACAAAGAACACTGTGGCAAAATTAGGGCATAGGAAATGCAGCGTAGGGGACTTCCGGGTTAGCGCCACCGGCAATGGCGGGCTTCCTCTGATCTGGAGAAACCTGCTCCGTGAAAATCAGGGTCTGGACCGCCACGGCGAGGCGGAGACCCATCAAAAACCACAGGCGGGAGAAGCCTGTGGACCTGGGATTCGGCTGGCACCTTTAGTGCCTCCCCTACTCGCGGGGAAACCCAGCTACGGGGATCTGGAGCGATGTGGGGTGAGCGTGGTGTGAGCTTCAAATCGATTGCTCTTTTCACGGAGTGAAGCCGCATTGCTGTTGTCGGAGAGCGCTGACTTTTTTACTGTGGATAATTGGACTCTAAACAAGTACCTGTGAGTAGAACGGAAAATTGGATTACTAAACTTCGTAATTTGGCACCGGAGCGGGAAGGTCTAAACAGGAAGTCCGCCTTCCGCTTTTGTAAACAGTTTGAAGCAAAGACATCGTAAGCTAAAGTCTGGAAAGTCATCTGTAAAGGACTAAATTTCCATAGGTTTAAACTACAAACCCCCCTTGGAAGCAGGAGAAGAGGGGGAAATCTTAAATTGTTCAAGCCTGCAGGAGAGGGAGTAAAGAAAGATAAATTTCTATCGTCTTGAACCTGGGAACGGGCTGTCAAAGATAGACGTTTGGGGAAAGTTCATTGACTGTGAATAATAATGCATGTTGACAGATAGTTAAATAAGAGAAACATATTGACTCCGATGTTTCCTTTTGCACTAAAAAGGAACAAAGATTTGAAAAACGAAAGCAATTTTGTTGCTGGATCTGCTTGTAAAAGGATGGATACAAATAGAAATTGTTTCCTCTAGAGGGAGCTTTTGAACTGTTGTTGGAGTGGACCTGGGGAACTCTACAGCTGTAGAGATTAGAGAGCGTGAGAAACAGGCTCTGACCTTGGATAAGAATGTTGACACAGGAAACCTTAGTGTCTGCTTTGTGCAGGACAAGTGCTTTGTTGGAGCAGCTTCATGTGAAGATGGATTTGATGACTACTGCAATTGACAATTTTGGTCAAACAGTGACCACTGATATAGAACCTGCTCAACAACTGACCCAGGAATCTGCCCTGACAGGGCAAGTTGCGGAAAAGACAAAGGAGGAGGTTGTTGTTGAACCTCAAGTAATACAAGTTGAAAGAGATGCGGCCCTGCAGGAGCATAAGCTGTCGTTTCTGAGGACTGAATCTGGAGTGAGACAGACTTGGAGAGACGGAGTCCTGTCGAGACTGGAGATGGCAAGTTGGTTAGATCCTCCTATGCAGGGATGCTTTGACCTTTGAGATTTGGTTTTGAGCCAGGAGGAGATTGGAGCGGTCAAGGCACTCAACTTTGGAGGGGCATTGAAGTATGTTTTGGAATATTTTTTGGATTTTTGTGCTAACTATGGAGAACGGGCTGACCGGCCGAGAAGGGATAAAGACACTCTTAGGTTGTTCCCCCGAGATCTACTCCTCAGAGACAAAGGAAGGAAATTAAGAACAAGACCAGCAGAAGACAAAGTAAAGTGCAGGTACAATTATGAAGAAGATCTGCAGAAGGGACATGGAAAAGAGTTAAGAGCCTCGGACACAAGATCACCAGGTTGATGGACTAGATGGAACAGATAGAAAGGACTGACAGAACCCGAGACCAGGAAGAAGAGACGGTGGATGAAGATTGGCAGAAAGTTTAAAAATTTATTTAGAGAAATATTGCAAAATTAACGACTGTTAGTAGAAATGTTATAAGGAGTTATGTATAAATAAGTTTTTAAGTTCTAGGGTTTTTATGGTAAGATAAGGCTAAAATAAATTAAGACAATTAAAGGACAGAATACAGTGAAAGATGGAAAGGATTTGCTGAGATAATTAATAATTAGAATACAAAAAAGGGAGGTGTGAGGAGGTCGAGGAAACAAGTTAATGAAGATAAGGGTATGGGAATATTGGATTTGTTTTTAAATTTATTTTTTGTTCTTGTTTTTTATTTTGGTGTATTGTATGTTTGGTACTTTTTATTTTCTTTTTATTGATTTGTATTGTTTAATCTCTTTTTTCTTTGCTTTTCCTTCTCTCTTTTCTGTAACTTTAAATTCCCAATAAATATCATTAAAAAAAAAAAAAAGGAAACGCAGCGTAGGGTGAAAATGAGGGGGAGAGACAGAATATTTGTGTACAGGGAGGGTGGGAGGATATATGCACCTTCCACCAGATGCGTGGCCATGCATTCATGTGCACAAAAGCAAAGCTGTGTGATTTCACACACAAAAGCACACCAATGTGTGATGTAGATAAAGACGCATGAATAAACATGCAAATAAAAAGAAAGTGAGGTACAATGGAGATAAAACCAAATTACCGTATTTTTCGCCCTATAGGGTGCACTGGCCCATAGGGCGCACCTCATTTTTTTGGGAGGGGGAATAAATAAAAAATATTTTCCCCCCCCAGGGGTGGGGAAAGCCTGAGCTTCCCCCGACCCCAGCCCCCAGAACAGGCTGCTATCCGCAAGCCTTGCGAGCCCGGCGGGAACTCCCGCCAGTCTCCCCAGGCTTGTGGATAGCTTCCTGAAGCCTGGAGAGTGAGAGGGGTTGGTGCGCACAGACCCCTCTCGCTCTCCAGGCTTCAGCAAAAGCCTGCATTCGCCCCATAGGACGCACACAGATTTCCTCTTCATTTTTGGAGGGGGGAGATGCGTCCTATAGGGCGAAAAAATACGGTAATTAGCAAGGAGCTGGAAATTTTAAAATCACACTGCAGAATGTGAGGAGATTTCACCCCTCCCACACCCAAGAATCTCCTGATGGTCTCTGCTGACTCTCCAGAGAGGAGGAGGTGTGTCCTGCCTATCTACTTATTCTGCCCAGCAACATATCTGTGTGTGAGAGAGAGTCAGTCAGTCAGTGTATCGGAGAAAGTGAGAGTGTTGGAGATCCTAGAGATAAGATTGCTGCTAAGTGCAGCTGCAGACTCTCAGTGTAGCATTGATTTATGCTTAGAATATTCAGCTCTGTATATAGCTTTGTATCATAGTTGTAGTTACAGAATAAAAGGAAGATTATTCTACAGAGCTGCTCTCCGAGTGGTTTATACTCTGCAAGACTCTGCAAAACTCTGCTGCGCAACGACTGTATTATTGAGACAGTGAATCCGGTGCTCTCAGCTCTAAGCTGTGAGTCCACAGCACTGTGACCTGTTCCTGTGAGAAAGGAGGTCTCTGGCGGTGCTACCCAGCTCGCCCGGCCCAGTCGGGGTTGAGGTGCATGAGTCCAGTTGGTGCACTGGCTCTAGGGCGATGCTGACAGAATGTAACCAGGATTAAAGTTGGAAAGTGCAATGCAGAGTGGCTCTGCAGCAGGAGTCACCAACTTTGGGGGGACCTTGGGCACCACACACACACACACACGCAATCAAGTACACAACTTATTCTATTGGTTAAAATAGAGTGCTGCTTTCAAGCCTAACTTCAAAGTGGAGCGGCAACCACAGCTTTACGGCAATGTTTATTTCTATCCATTTCAATTTGCATGTGGTTTCCAAAGCAAGGGGAACTAGCCTCCCCAGCAACTGCTTGTGCTTCCTTGACAGGTTAAAGAGAGAAAAAATATATCTCTGCTCCTTTGCTGAGTAGTACTTTAATCCCATTTCCCTCTTGTAAAAAGGCCCTGTTTACAGAATCCGATTCAGCATCCACAGAAGATGCAAGGCAAGCAGCACAATACCATGACCTAAGCGCTAGTGCCCCCAAGGGAGGATTTTGGGGTAGAAGTCCAGAGCACCAAGGTAGCAGTCAGGAATCTCCCTCTCAAAACACAGCAGAGCTCGTCTGCCATGTGTTTCATCACACGATGCCCATTCCTATCCTAAAGAGGCGAAGGCGGTTAAGAGAAGTCTGGAGTGTAAAAATCGCTGAACTGTACCAGTTGCCGCATCAAGCAGTTGGTCCCTTACCTTTCCCGCCCCGACCTGGCCACAGTGAACCATGCGACGGTCACCTCCAGGCTTGACTACTGTAATTTGCTCTACGCGGGGCTGCCCTTGAAGCTGACCCAGAAACTCCAGCAGGTGCAGAATGCTGCAGCGAGGCTCCTCACAGGGTCTCTGCCATGGGAGCACATTCACCCAGTGCTTTTCCAGCTGCACTGGCTCCCGGTGGAGTACAGGGTCAGGTTCAAGGTGCTGGTTTTGACCTTTAAAGCCCTTCACAGCCTAGGACCCTTGTACCTACGGGACCGCCTCTCCTGGTATGCCCCACGGAGGACCTTAAGGTCCATAAATAGCAACACCCTAGAGGTCCCGGGCCCTAAGGAAGTTAAAATTAGCCTCAACCAGAGCCAGGGCCTTTTCAACACTGACTCCGGCCTGATGGAACAGTCTGCCTCATGAGACCAGGGCCCTGCAGGATCTGATTTCTTTCCGCAGGGCCTGTAAGACAGAGTTGTTCTGCCTGGCCTTTGGCTTGGAGCCAATCTGATTCCCTCCCCCTTTTTCCTTTCTCCTCCTGTGATGAGGCTGCATTTTAATTGTTTTAATGTTGTGTTTTAATCTTGTTTTTAAGTTGTATTCATTCAACTTGTTTTTATTATTGGTTGTTAGCCGTCCTGAGCCCGGCCTTGGCTTAGAGGGCGGGGTATAAATAAATTTTATTTATTATTTTTATTATTATTATTATTATTACCACTAATTCCTGGACGCGTGCAGAGTGCTCTCCTTTCATAAGAAAAAGCAGGCAGGTTCGAGGTCAAGCACCTCTATGCTTAGAAACACTGGGAGGCAGGGCAAGGGGGGGGGTGTCTCCGCTTCAAGAGAGAAGCCCCTGATCCCTGGACATCTGCAGAAAGAAAGACATGCTTAGGCATGCTTAGGCTGTGCGCTTAGCAGGGAAAGGCTGAGAGGTGCGGAGGAGAGGGAGGAAATCTCTTCAAACAACGCCCTCCAGGAAAGAACCACTGCCCCTGGGCATGTGCAGAGTGTTTTCCCTTCAGAGGAAACAAACACCAGGCAGGCTTGAGCTGTGTGCTTAGCAAAGGCTGGGAGATGTGGAGACGGAGGAATCTCCCCCTTCCAGAATAAAAGGGGCTTTGCTCCATTCTGCTCCTTCCCCCACCCCCACCCCGCTGAAGAGTTCAGTTCTCGCGAGAGAATGAGCTCAGTTCTCGCGAGAGTGAAACACTGGTCAAGCAACGGCGCCCTTGGCCAAACTTTCGTCCTCGCGAGAACACGGCTCCGAGACCCTCCCTCGCGCCCAACCGCCGCCGCCGCCTCCTCCTCACCGAAGACCTCGCGCCGGTAGCGCTCGCCCTGGACGCCCTGGCTCAGCTCCCTCAGCCTCACGCGGGTCTTCAGCTGCACCGGGGAAGAGTCCCCGAACGGGCAGGAGCGCTTCGGCATCCCCTTCCCCTCACGCCACGCGCCCAAGGAGACCAGCGGAACCAAAAGACGACGCCGGCAGAGAAGCGCTTGCTTTTTATGTAGCTGGCTGGGCCCTCCCGCGCGGGAAAATAGCAGCTGCGGCGACGGCGACGCAAAACAAACTTCTTTCGGATCTCGCCGCCACGCACCCCGCCTACTTCAACGTCACGGGGCGTGTCAGCCAATAAGGAAGGACGCAGAGCGGCGTTGGAAGCACAGGTAGGCGGGGCAGTGGCGGGTTTTCTGACGGTGTGTGGGCGGGGCTCTAAGCAGGGGCCCTCCTACCACAGGAACCGTAGCCCTGATGTCATCGCTAGGGGGTGGTGCCGAGGCTCTTCCGTGTAGGTAAGTCGTACTGTTGCCATATATATATATATATATATATATATATATATATATATATATATATATATATATATATTTGTAAACCGTTTTCTGGCTTTTCTTACAATCAAACGCCGAATAAATGCTTATGAAATAAAAATTTCTATTTCATTCATAAAATGAAAAATAAAATAATAAAATAAAAATTTCTGTTTCTTTGGGCTTGGCTTGTTGCGTTGCTGATTTCGTGAGATGTTCAGTTAATTAAAGGGCGCAGCTGCGCACAGCTGAGAAGAACCTCACCAAGGAACTGCTTATTCAAAATGTTGCAGCAAGAAAGTAACTATTCCCAAACGCGGCTTCCTCCTTTCTTAAACCATCTTCCCCTGCACTTATCTCTTTGTGTGCTCATGAGCTCACACGGGCACAGAGTGGTTTCTAACTGCCCCTCCTTTCTTTCAAATTAAGAACCTAGATTGATGTTCCATTTGCAACCCCTTCTTGAACATGCATACCAGGGCAGGGGGAACTGGCCAGTAAATTGTATGCCTTTGAAAACTATACAGAAACGCCAACTGGTGCAAGACAGAGTAGCTAAATCTGAAATCTCTGCCAGATCTGGGGAGCACTTTGCCCCTCCCAATCTTTATTTTACAAATTTTGTTGGGCTTTTTTCTTGTATTTTGAGGTACTTAGCAGGGAACACATGGGCCCAGTGGCATATTTCTTAGGAAACCGGGGGGGGGGGGCAGGACTTGAGGCTGGTGCTTTGCCTTCCTCTTGGAAAGTGTACTGACAGAGTGTGGGTAGCACAGCATAACCAGGTATTGAGTCAGGTTGTTGGTCTTCACCTGCAAAGCATTCCCTATGATGGGCGGTGGAGGTGTGCCAGGTGGCAGCCACTTCACATTCTCTGGCATCCTGCTGCTCCTGAAGTTTCTGGAGTTCAATGGCTTTATTTTTGCAGGAGCAGAATTACCCTGGCAGGAACTTGGGAGAGCTGAGGACTGAAGGCTCAGATATGCTGCTCTAATGACTGTAGGAGAATTGCACTACTCTGCCTTCCCATTATTTTTTGTCTTCCTAGATCCTCTTCCTCTGCTGTCTTCTTTTGGCTGTCTACCACAAACACCAATCACGACTAACCTGATGGCAGACAGTTTGAGGTGGTACCCATGACATTCTTAGTTTTCCAAATGTGCCCTTGGGTTCTAAAAGGCTGGCGCTAAGATTATTTAATGAAACCAGCAACATGGAACATACATTTTACCAATGTTAACCACTGTTAAAAGATCTCCCATCTGTTTAAGGTACAATTCAGGATACTGTTTTTTCTTTAAAAACAGTAGGTCGTAGATTAGATCAAGGACTATCTGCTCCACATTACAGACTGTAGCACATATATTTTTATACCGGCGAGGCATTTGTATACTGGGGTAAACTATTTTCAGGTGTGGTTTTGTGATTTATATTATGTGTTGTTTTGCATGATTGTTTATTGGTTACTAGCTACCCTGAACTCAAGATGGGAGGAAGGCCAGGATCTAAGAAACTTGAGTAAAAAAAATGGACCTGCCCAGTCATTAAGATCTCCTTTAGCGATTAAGGGCCTTTGCTGTGGATTTGCCCCAGCTGTAGAACCCTTTCCCCAAAGAGGTTTCAGCTGAGCTTTGGGGACCAGGTTAAAAGAGTTTCACTGACCTCTTTCTTCTACCACACACACAAACCAAGTCGATGTAAAAACCAGAACTGCCCCCTGGACATACATTAGCTAATTTGCTACAGATTCTCATGAACAGCAGTGGAATATTGATCAAGATTTTCTGTGAATGCAAAAGAAGACTCAAGAGACCAAATTCTTACTCTTGTAAGGCTTTATAAAGCAAAGGAAAGAGCTGTAAGATAAAAGTGTACAGCCCTATTGACCATATACAAAAATAAATCAAGAGAACACTTCTAGTGCATCTGTTGAATTGTGTGCACCCAGCTAGTATCAGCAAGTGTGATATAGAGCATCATAAAAGTGTTATGCATGGAACCTGACCTTTTTACTGTAGTCCTTGCTGTGATGCACAATTAAGACATTTTCACTGTCTTGCCATGCTGTCCTCAACCCTATTAATTCAACCATACCAATTTGCTTCAGGTTATGAATATTAAATGTAACCTGTGAAACTAATTATAAACAAATTTCAAGTGAATGTTCAATATAATATTTAACAGGATACCATCAAGAGAGTAGCATGCATTGTACAGAAACACATTTCTTATGCTGGTTTGAATCACTGTGGACTGTAACATGATTCCCTAATAAATAAAAATAAATTGAATTTTATTCAGTGCTATTACTGAGAACAGATTGCAATTAAAATAACTTAATAACATTCTTCATGGATTAGTTAATACAGAATAAGGCTACAGAACAATAGGTCAACTGTGATTTAGTGCAAACTAAAAAGCCTGATGTCATTGGGCATGATGTGCTAGTGAGTTCTTCCATGCCAGCTCCATTGAAGCGAATGTGATTTATCAAAGCAAAGTTCTTGCACAGCTCACATTAATTTCACTGGATGTTGCACGGGAACACTTCCCAGTAGACTGTGGTTCATGTTGCCCCAGGTTAGGCTGCTCAACTGACACAGACTTTGGAAAGAGTTTAAGCATCCTATATTGCAAGACTGCAGCAGTTTTCTTCTATTGCAGCAGCTTTCTATCTATTGAGGATGCACTAGCTCTGGATAGTCTATTGCAATCAGGAGATTGGACAAGATGGCCTACAAGGACCCCTCCTCCTCTTACAATTCTGTATGCATCTTGTTAGCAGCGTAAAAAAAAAAGTCAAATGGGCAAAGATAATGGACTACAATGCCATTTCAAATTACAAAGCAGGAAGCAAGCCACAAGGTGCAGTAAGCCAGTCACTCATAAGTGATTATAGAGCAAAGCTTGATAACTGCAAGGCAAAAGGCCAAATGCATATACGCCAAGGCACCATGGCTTAAGGGAAAAATTATTGGGCTATTTGTGACAGCAACGAAAACTGACTTGGCAGTGGTCCTCCTGTCAATTAAAAGCACTTTTACAAATTATTTAACAAAACATTTAAGTCTGAAAGTTAAGTCAACATAATCTGTGAATCAGAAAGTTAGTCTTCTCAAAAGGGTGAGGCCCACCGTTATTCTCATAAAAACATACAAAAATTATTCCAGAGCAGTCTGTTGCAGCAAACACAAAGAACCCCTTGGCACCTTAAAGACTAACAAGTGTATCATTGAGTGCGGGCTAGAGCCTACTTTGTCGACATGAGGTAGGTAAGTAAGTATTACCTGCCATGTTACAACTGGCAAAACTAAGGCAGAGATAAGGACTAGGATCCAGAGTTTTAAAAGATTGTCCACAAGGTTTTTCAGCTCTCCTGGCAGCAGCCTCCGTGAGAGGATGCCACCAAAAGGAAAAATTAAGAGATACCTTTGTGCAAGCACACACACTACTCTGGATCCCAGGAAAGGCATTGGTCACAGTCCAAACCACCAAAGCTCATTGGTTTTCACTGGGCTTAGGCATGCTTAGTTCAGTGTTGAATTGTAACCATTAACTAATAAGCAGAAGGCAGTGAGAGTCAATGCAGTGCTCTCTGTTCCTGAGTTTCTATTAGTTATGAATAAACTATAACTTCCATTTCCAAGCTGTCCAAGGCAATGGTATTGCAAGGGGCAGGGGCCACAATCCCCCACAATAAAAACAATTCAGGAGCACCCAGTTGTAACACACCTTGGCTGCTTTATTTTAAAACTTGTTCATTGTGTAATGGTAGACCTTCTGGCCTCAATAAGGTCAGAATCACAATATTTAGGATCTGTATAGCCCTTTCTAGGGTTCAAGGCACTTCACAGGCAATATCTAGTTTTAATCCTTCACACAACCTTGTAAGGCAAGTATCCTCTGTGGTACAGATGGATGGACAGAGGCTGACGCATCCTTTGCTACTGGAAGCAGTGACCTTAAAAGTGCATCCAGACCAACATTCACCATTATGTCATTCCAGCTTGGCACTTCATTGTCCCACAACACACTCATATTCATGGGGAACATGTGGTTGCAATGGCACAATTAATCTTTTTTTTAATGGAGCCAAGTAGCAACAGATCCAAGCCCTAGGCCCTCTACTTCACATGGATAACTACACAGAATAAATCAAAAAACCACACTGCTATTCTGCATGAACCAAAAGGATTCCTCCTTCATACACACTGCTTATTTTGCTGGGATTGGAGCTCCACAGTCCATAATAGCACAGCTCCATAGAAAAAAGCACTGTCATTCTGTACTCATTATTTGAAAGGCTGATGAGGAGCCACTCTAGTTAACTTGTTTTAAGAACAGAAGAGCCCCCTGGCTGAAGCAAGTGACCCATCCAGTCCAGCATCCTGTTCTTACAGTGGCCAGCCAGGTCCCTACAGGAATCACACAAGCAGGACCCAAGTACAACAGACACTCTCCACTCTAGAACTGGTATTCAGATGTGGAGACTGAACACTGCCATGAGGGTTAGTAGATGACGATAGATAGATATCCTCCATTAATCTATCTAATCCTCTTTTAAATCTACCTGTTTATTCTGTTGGTGATCAAGCAGCACAGTGGCAAGTAATGTTGGTGGAAGGGAATCCATGCTATGGCTTGGCAACATAGGGTCCAAGACCAGGGATCTACTCTGCTGAAATGAAGGATGTAGTGAAGCCACACCCTGTCCATGTAGTGATGCACTTCAGGATGTTGCAAAGATTGGTTTCCCTGGGCATTTTCTTACTTTGCTGTGGTTTCTTTGTCCTTGTGCCTACTGCACAATGGCACAAGAGAGCACCATCTCTGAAGGACTTCATGTGGAGTGCCTATTGGGAAATATTGCAAGGGAAGCTCTTTATCCCTTAGGTCTGTTGGCTATTTTCAGTTTGACCCACTGCCAAAAAAAGGACTTAAGCTATTGCCTTCCTTCCTCCCCATGACATAACTTCTTTTGCATCTCTTCTCCCTTTATATCTGAAGAGCTTTTATTTCTAAAATAAGTAGTCGCTTTGACTGCTGGGCTTGAAAGAGAATTACTGAATTGTGCTGGCTTTTACACAAGTGCAGTGCTCCATAATCAGCACAATTTTAAATGCCACATACATTGAACACTGCCATATTATTGCTTCCTGACATAGTAATTGGAACCTCCTCCTTACACCTTCTGCAATCTGGAATAAACTTCACTACTGGTAGCAAGTTGAATAAATAATTCAGTGCAGGTTTGGCACTTTTTAAATGTTACCTTAAGATTCCCCTCCCCAAAATTTCTGTTCTTATTCTGTGTTCCTAATTTTTGGATACATTTACTTGAGAATATGACAAGTACAAGGCATGTCTAATCATAGTCTAGAAAGAACAGCATCTTCATCTTGGTTTGGGTACAGAAAGGAACAGATGTACAATAAACTGCTTCTTGGCAAATATGTTCTTTGTGTGTTTAAAAGAGCTGGATCATCGATTCCCTTGATTTTCCAACTCCAACCCATTTCACTGAAGAGGAGAGAAATAAAAAATTATTAGAACAATTACTTGGGGAGTAAACAACATAATGGAATCTATTTTATGATGTAATCCCAATGTGTAGACCAGAGTCTTCAAGAGCAAATGATCTCAGAACTGCAGTGTAGTAGCAGATAGACATTTTAACATTTAACAATTTATTCTTGTGATTTGCCTCTGAAGTTCTACAGACCTGCTTCATTTTTTAAAAGGCACACAAAAAACTTATCCCTGCCCACTTCCCCCCACCATGCAAATGTTATACATCTCAGCTTCCTGCTTACTCACTTTTCTAAACTAAAAAGCCCCATATGCTGTAACCTTTCCTCAAATGGGGTTGCTCCCTCCCGTTGATTATTTTGGTTTACCTTTCTGAACTTTCCCCCTAATTCTACAATATCCTTCTTGAGGAGAGAACTACACACAGTATTTCAAAGGTGGCCATACCACAGATTTGCACAACAGCATTATGATATTGGCAGTTTTGTTTTCAGTCTTTTTCCTTATGACTCCTAGCATGGAATTCACGTTTTTCACAGTTGGACAATGGGTTGACATCTTCATGGAGGTATCCCCTGTGCCTTGAATATATATTGTTCCTGGTCAGTGACTGCCAGTTCAGATCCTGTAAATATTCAAAGCTGGCACAGGGATTTATTTACTTTTTACATGTTGTGGGGCAGGTGCCTTTTGGATAGGGAAGCATAGGAGAGGGGTCAATCACTACAAGGTTTTTCTAGAGTACTGCAAACAGTGCTTGGGAACCGCTGATCTAATTAAATCCCCCCAGAGCTGGAACAACTTTTCTGCCCAACTGGAAATAATTTTGCATGGTTTGGCGGACACATGGAATGCCTCCTAGGAAGAGTGCCAAAACGATATGTACCTGCCACCCCAACGTGGTTCTCCACAAACCGAATGTAATTTTGTGCCTTAGGTGGAAGTTCCTCCCATTTTCTGGCACTTGTTGTGTCGGTTTTCCACCCTGGCATCGTTTCATACTCCACCTCCACTTTCTGCAGTATTTCCTGGTTAGCTTCAAAAATGAGACAAAGTGAGGATGTTTCTATAAGCTAAATGGTTGCAATCAACTGGCGTGAACAAAATTCAAAGTGTAATTGGCTAAATTTAAACTAGATTGCATGAGACATGTCTGGCAGCTCAGAGGTACAGCATGTGCTTTGCAAACAAAAAGATTCCTAGGTTCAATTTCTGAAGTCTCTAAGGAAGGCTGGGAAAGACTCCAACCTGAAACCCTGGAGAGCAACTGCCAGTCAGTGTCAATTGTGCTGAGCTAGATGGACCAATGGTCTGTCTTTATATAAGGACAACTTCCTATGTACATAGGGAATAATGGAGAGGGCATTTGGTTCTGTTTACCAAATTCTGGCACTTTTAAAAACAAATCTCAAGTCAACTCTAGAAACCTGTTGGCACAAGCAACAGTACTAATCATATATTTGTAGAGTTGGGAGGTACCACAAGGGTCATCTAGTCCAACCCCCTACAATGCAGGAATCTTTTTGCCCAAGGTGGGGCTCGAACCCACAACCCTGAGATTAAGAATCTCATGCTCTACCAGCAGAGCTGTGTACATACACTTGTAATGTAGCAGTTAAAAGGAGGAAGGGGAGGAAGCCTGATAATAAACTATTTAAGCCATCGATACATACCTGGAAAATATGGAATTCTTTTGCCACCCAGCTTGTAAGCTACACCAATTTTGATTTCATCAAATACATCCAGAATATCCAGTTTTGTTAATGCCAGGCTGCCCAAAAGAAACATGAGGTAAAATTACATGTCAAACAAATCCTCACTCAGCACCTTCTTTAATCCCCTCCATCTGTCTTCATCTGAATTCATTCGGCCAAACTGAATGAATAAATATGAACACGAGTAATCACGGAATAAATAATAAATACGCATATTATAGGTACTTTAATAAAGATTTTCAGAAACTTTGCAGAATATGAAGTCAAGCATTACATGCATGTATTTTAAAGAATAGGTACTATTCGTAAGTATCAAATGCATTTTAAAAACCTGAATGCAGTGTGGGGGTGATTTTTTAAATTTCTTATTGATCTGCTGGAACCAACCCAAATTTGGAACCTCAAGAGCGGACTAGGAAACCACTTCTAGGGCATGCTCATTGGGCCAGTGCAAATGCAACTTGACCCTTGGGCTAAGGGATTAGGGGCAGACTATGGAACCGCATGCCCTCTTGCTTCAAAACCCTCCTCTCTCAAGCAAGCATTGTCATCACCATGTTTTTCCGTTAAGTCAGTAGCCTATGAACCTTGGGTTAAAGCTAATCGCTGTTCCAGTTTAGCTAAACTGTGCAGTGCAGAGTGTTGTATCCCCTCCGTTAATCTTGCCAAACTGCCAAGCAACTCCATGTTCAAGCCACAAAGCACATGGCCATGAACACGGTTTCCTTTTTCCTGGCTCTTATTGACTGCTTCACTCCTCCTAAACATTGTGAGCAGTGTATATTGCAATCCTGTCAGCAATTCCATATAGACTGATATTATCATCCTTATGACACCTGGAGCAATTGGCTCTTATCAATGCACAAAACATAACACTTTGCTAAGCTAATCTTATCTTAATGTTACCTACATATTTGTACTCCACGGGATAAAAAGTTATGAGTTCCAAGTGTAGCTCAAAATCTGTGATGCTTACGCAGTGAATCCGTTGATCATATGGGCGTATCTCAATATGACAAGGTCAAGCCAGCCACAGCGCCTTTTTCTGCCTGTGGTCACTCCCCATTCATGGCCTCGGGACTGTAAAAGATCTCCCATTTCCTGCCAGAGACAAATATTTAGGTGAGATTTCTGCAACATTAATCCTAAGCATCAGGCGATCAATGTAACATATTTGTTTTATTTAAAACTCAACAGGTGTGTGATGTACTAAAAACCAGAAGTAGAATTCTAATTTCCATACTAATTACACATTTTTAATCTGAATTATAAATTGTGTATTTTATCGCCAACTCAGAAAAAGCACTTCTGCTTAACTGAACAATACAAATTAGGATGTTGGGACTGTATGAGATGCCTGAATTTTGGTCCAGGAAGGAGAAATCTGATGGACATCACTCCATGTTTGCCTACCAGGGTTTCACAAGAATATGAACAGAAAGGTTTGAGAAACACTACATACAGCGTTGAAAGCCAACATTAAGAATTGATATGTAAAATTATTTTCTGAGTGCCAGAAGTACACAAGGAACTGATCCTTAAAAATATTCTTTCATCAATCACTTATTCTTATTTATTTTTATATCTTCCACACCATTAACAGAAATTATTTGAGCAGGTCATAGGATAAAGGATGCTCAATTCAGATAATCCTTGCCTCCAAATGAAAGTTGGAGGATCAGTTCAAGAAGGACACTGACAAACTGGAACGTATCCAGAGGAGGGCAACCAAAATGGTCAAAGGCCTGGAAACAATGCCTTATGAGGAACGGCTAAGGGAGCTGGGCATGTTTAGCCTGGAGAAGAGGAGGTTAGCCATGATAGCCATGTTCAAATATATAAAAGGATGTCACATAGAGGAGGGAGAAAGGTTGTTTTTTGCTGCTCCAGAGAAGCAGACACGGAGCAATGGATCCAAACTACAAGAAAGAAGATTCCACCTAAACATTAGGAAGAACTTCCTGACAGTAAGAGCTGTTCGACAGTGGAATTTGCTGCCAAGGAGTGTGGTGGAGTCTCCTTCTTTGGAGGTCTTTAAGCAGAGGCTTGACAACCATATGTCAGGAGTGCTCTGATGGTGTTTCCTGCTTGGCAGGGGGTTGGACTGAATGGCCCTTGTGGTCTCTTCCAACTCTATGATTCTATGATTCTATGAAAAGAGCATCCTCTTCTGCAGTAATCAGAGTTTACCCCAACATTCAGTTTGGCAAACCTTAGTTAGCATTTGCCCTCCAAACCAGAGTCAGAAACCCTTTTGAAAGTACAGTTTCTGCCAGTTTGCACATCACAGGAAACAAAGAGGAACACTGCATGTAAGAGCAGAGGAATGGGAAAGAAGTCAACCTTTGTTCACTATCTACCAAATCACCAGTTTGAGAGTATCTGAGCTTATACAGTGGAACCTTGGTTGTCAACTGGCTTAGTTGACGAACAAATTGGCTCCCGAACACCAAAAACCCGGAAGTGTTCCAGTTTTCGAACGTTTTTTGGAAGCCAAACGTCCAATGTGGTTGTCAGCTATTGTTTCCAGGGTGCCTGCGCCAATCAGAAGCCACACCTTCGTTTTTGAATGTTTCAGGATTCGAACAGACTTCCAGAACGGATTAAGCTCAAGAACCAAGGTACCACTGTGTAATGATTCTGTTTTTAGCAGCTCATTTTAATCAGTTGCCTTTGATACAGTTGTCTCCAAATATGGTTTTTTGGGGGGAGGGGGCTCCCCCCCACCAGCGCTATTGCATCCACCAACTAGTAGCTGCAGAAGCAGACAAATCCTACAGAACAAAAATTCCAAATTGAAAGAAATACTGATTCTGCAAGGATACTGACAGATCACTTTAGATTCAGATCAAGGATGACCCTGGCAACAAGGATATCTAAAACAGCAGAATTATGAGAGTACATAAGCAGTATATATAAGAAAATTAAAGCAGCCAGAAGGGTAAAGTTATCACATAGGTGCATTTCTTACTTTGGAACGAAGCTTGAGATTTGTGTTGAATCTACTGCGGCCCCAAGATAAAATACGGCCCCTTGGCATAGTCTAGACATGTGTGCATTAGCAGGAGACCATCATCTTGTTACGACATTTTATCCCACTGACCTTATGTCTTTGCCTTTGGTAACACTAAACCTACATTTATCTGTTCAGTGGGAAAGGCTCCAATTCCCACTCTTGTTGTGTAGGCCTTCACTACACCATACACTTCTCCAATATACTGGGGAGGAATACCAAGCCCGGTGCACACACCGCCCACAGTGCAGTTGGAGGACGTCACAAAGGGATATGTGCCTGCCAAATGAAGGAAATATGAATTACGCATGGGGAAAAACAAATGACTTTTGCTTATTCTATTTCATCATGGCTTCTCATGTACATTGTTAGCTACTTCAAGGTGCTTTAAAATATGGGGATAAGGGACCCCTGGTCACATCAAGGAAGATGAAGGAATGCACAGCACAGAAGATGAAGAACGAGCAAAATTCCACATATATACGCTAGCAGAAAAGGACATACACCAGGGATGGAGAACCTGTGGCCCTCCAGATGTTGTTGGACTACAACTCCAAACATTCTGGACCAATGCCCAGACTGGCAGGGAGTGATGAAAGGTAGATTCTTAGCACATCTGGAGAGACACAGGTTCCCCTTGCCCTTGCACTATACCCTGTTACAGAATGGGAGAGGCTGAACAGGTGGTTTAGTTGACTGATAAGAACAGCTAGCTGTACCTTTTGGCAGTGTAAAGTATCCTAACTCGCTCAAATTTTAGTAAGTTCTGACTTGGTGCACTCCTCTCAAGCCAACACAAAAATTATGTCACATCTCAGACATCTTCTAATATGCCTGAAGATTCATGCAGGTGTCACAAATAAGCAGGGGTGCGTATGGAAGAAGAGCTCTGCCTATCCGGTTCAGCATCTTGTTTCCCACACTGGCCAGCCAGATTTCAGTGAAGGTATATAAAGTTTTGTCTCACCTTCCCTGAGAAATAGGTATATAACCTTTCCTACCTCTGCACACACAGGAGATCTTATGGAGGCGGAAAAGTATTATGTTGTACAGGGAGACGTACCGAAATCAATGTCGAGCAGTGCTGCGTTGGCACCCTCTACAAGAATTTTCTTTGGAGAGCCATGCAGCGCTTCATACATAAAATAAACACCATCTCGGACCATTGGCCTTATTTTTTCAGCATAGCCCTGAAAGATCCAACACATACACAAGGTTAAATCAAACATTTCTAGAAGATTGGCTGCAAGTCAAGAATAAAAGCATACCAAAAGCCAAACCATAAAATAACCATTTCTAAAGTGTTAACTAGGTGGAGGGATCTATAAAGAATAAAAACAGGGTAGTTTCCTGTACGTTTCACTTTACCCAGGGCAGTCACACATTTTCAGGGTAATACCCAAACCGCTGTACAGACAGAAGGGATAAAACCCAAGTATGGAAAGTGATCTTCTGCGTTCACAAATCATTTTCAATGGAACTCATATTGTCAACATTATATCTGGTGAAACTCAAGTGTACTTTCATCTTCTGAAATTTAAACATGCCAGACGTAATCCCACATATCCATCAAGCAGATGCATATTCCTTTCTACTATGCCTTAAAACCCTAGCTGGCACATATGCAGAAAGCTCCTTGGAGCCCCACAACAGTCAGACTCATGAACGCCCACAATGCTCATTCACTGTTATGCCCTCTGCCAAGTATCCCTAGGCCCAAGTATAGGCAGGACAATTCAGGCCACATACATCACTACCAAACATACATCATACACATACATCACTACCAAACCATCATACACATACATCACTACCAAACCAAACTTTCAGCCAAACCATAATGTCTAGGAAGTGTCCGCTCACAGTCTCTCCAAAGTGTTTTTGCGCAACTCCCATTCATATTGTGGGGTTGCGCAGTAAAGGTTCCTAGTGAATTGTGACCACAGGTATTGTACAACAAGCAAGCTGGTTCCTGGGTATTTTAACAGTGAAAGATTTCAATCACTGTACTACATTATAGTGTACTATCTTTTCTAGGTAAAATATTTAAATACTCTGAGATCCATGGAAAGCAATATACTGCATTCCACATACGCTATGCTCTATCAGTTTCAAATTTCCCTTTCCATTTCAAACTCTTTTCTGTTTCATAGTCTTTGTTATTTATAGAAAATAAAAATCAGTTATATAATTTAGTTATATAACCTTGCTTTATTGTCTTAAGCACTAAAGTATTACTAGTTTACCTTTAGTTTTTTTAGTTGTCCTTCTGTGTCAACTTCTAAAGAAGGAAACATCGACTTGTACTGGTGAGCAAGATTCTTAAATCTGTAAAATATCAACAATTTACTAGCACACATATTTTTAAAGTTGGGTCTTATTATATAACGACCTTTGGCTATAGGTCACACAGAATGCCACAAAACAAAAGGATTCTCTAAAAAAGATACAGGAGACGCATTTTCAACCTGTGAAGATGGACTGAGCAGTACCCTGTTAAAGCCAACTAGAGACCTGGTATATACCTCTTGTCCAGGCACCAGTTTGTCTGAAATCGCAAATGACAATATCTATACCACTACTCCTTATAGCTTCCTAATTCCCCCTACCTGTGTTTAAGGGGTATAGAAGCAGTAAGAAAAAGATTTCACGTTAAGCAAAAATCCCCGCCCACTTCTTGCTGTGTGCTTCAGTAGGATACCTTGAAGAAAATTCATCAAAGTCTGAAAGAAGATCACATATCCGAAGTCCTGTCCGTGCCGCTTTGGAAGAATAGGTTGGTCCAATCCCTTTCTTTGTTGTGCCAATACTAGTGAAAGAAGACAAATGAGTGGTATCAAGTCGTGAACTAAGAAGACTTACGGAGACACATACATTTTTAGAATGCATTAGAATAGAAATTGGTTGAAAGTATACTTTTTGCTTGACGACCAAAACCATTAAAAAAGACCCTCCTCTCTACTCCATTTATTTGCCCGTTTCTTTCTGTTCCTATGGCTGAGATGTAAAGGAACGTGGGGCTCTTGTATTTTTAATAGTCATTAAGATTTACTGTATTTTTCTAAGACGCCCCCATGTATAAGACACCCCATATTTTTGGGGACTCAGATTTAAGAAAATGGGGGGAAATGTATCCGTGTATAAGACGCCCCCTAATTTTTGACCTTATTTTTTTAGAGGAAAAACGTAGTCTTATACACAGAAAAATACAGTATTTTTCCCAAAGAAGCTGGCCATGCACACACACAAAAATACAACCTTCTATACAATTACTAAAGATAAATGAATGCTGTCCTTTGTGTCCGATCACACTCTCTTGCTTGTTTCTCCATTTCAAATGAAGAAAATAGTGGTGGTACCACAGATGCAACCCCCCACTTCTTAAGTTAGCGCCTGACTCACTAGTTGAAGGCCAATGGCACACCGAACTGAGACCAAGCACTCCTGAAGCCCGACTACGTGGATGAAACAGTGGTGGGAAAAGTGGCAGAAGTAATTACTCACTTTCAAATTACCCAAATGGTAGCCCTGCCCTTTCTATCTATCACCCTGTCTTGTTTTCTCTTACAGGGCACTCTTATTCTGGAGCCCTTTTGACAAAAGGTGGCACAGAAATATAAACGATAAACATAATGGGTAAGATATAAATAAGTTCTCTGACCTCCAGTTCTATGTTGCTATTCTGTCACATACTTGCTAACCAGATTTGTGGTGCTGTGGGGGAACCCAGTTAATTCACAGTTAATTTCCAATCTGCTCCCAATCTTCCTTCTCTGGACTTCACATCCACTAGGGGTCAGTCACCCTTCTTTGAGTCTGTGCTTCAGTTACATACTGTTAAGTGTGATTTCTTTCAGCAAGGGCATTATTAACAAAGTTTACACTACTGCACAACAAACAATGCACAGGACCAGAAAGCAGGGTACATAAAACTGACTTTTCATGCCGAACTGTATATGCCAACTTCCTACGCTCCAGTAGGTTTGCTTGTTTTCATTACTGCACTGCCAAATCTTTCAGAGCTGTTCTAAATAGGTCGACAAGGTATCACTTTCCAGCTCACTGACCTATCTACTATAACAGCCATTACGGGGGCATGACAGGGGTGGACTGGGAGGAAGAGAAGCATGACTGCAAGCATAGCCTGGTAAAATACTGGAAACCTTTGCCATCCACCATGAGTGGAAGACGGGTTTTGCTCCTAATAATGAGGAATTCACTTTTACTTGAAGCTGAATTTCCCCCACCACATGCTGTTCAGACACTGTGGGATTCTGGCATACCTACAACCTATCTGGAAGATAAACTGCTGCAAAGCTTCATGAAGGAGATATGCCTAGGGAACACTGTTGGGTCAGATTCCAACTACAGAAAAGAATGCATCTCCTTCTGTGGCCTGCCTGGGTGGGTTGAGACTAGCTATGAGCTGGACTACTTGCTGCATTTTTTATCAAGTCTCAGGGTGTGTATGCAACATTATTTCCATAGCACCATGAGGGCAGATATTATGAGTGGCAAATATTCCCACATATTGCTACACCTTATCTGATCCAGGATTAGCAGTAGCTTCAGTAACTCTACAAATATAATGGAGGAGAGGGGGAAATCCCAGTTGCTCTTTTTCCCAATTGCAGTTGCTTCTCCAAGCCCTAAACCAATCAATCAAAGAGCAATGAATTTGACTAGACCAGATTGCAAATATATTTTGGTCTAGTCACATAGCTGTCAACTTACAGATTTGAAAATAAGGGATCAGCAGCCAAAATAAGGGATCAACAATTACTTTGATTAAATACATATTTTGCTGCGTGCAAATGGCTTTAGATACCTATTAGGTCCATAAATGACCATATAGCATATATTCAACGCACAAAAAACAGCAACAATTTGTTGTTGACAAAGCACAGCTGGACATAGAAAGGGCCCCATTACCTTCAGTAGCTTATTTAAGGGACATCATCAATAAGGGACAGCAGCGGGACATGGCGCTGATATAAGGGACTGTCCCGCCAAATAACGGACGCTTGAAAGCTATGTCTAGTCAACTTCATTATTAAGGGAAACCTCTTGAACAAAGGAGCAGTGCAGAAGGAGAGACTGCCATACATCAATTTTGTTACCTCTAATATATATATAGCTTACATAGAGCTATAGCTTACATAGAGAATCAGACTGGTATTCCAACACCATTATATCTGCCTCTGGACAACTTTTTAATGTCCAAGTTGCAGAGGATATCAATAGTGCCCAAATTTCTCATAACTAGGAAGCAACATGTTGCCATTTCTGTGTAGTGTTACGAAGGAAGAGCCACCATGTTCTAAGATGCAGGACTTGTAGCAGAACATCTTGCATGGAGGTGGAAGAGCTAATAAGAAGAGTGGATATTGACCCAGGGACAGCCACCATCCTCAGCCTAACCGAGCTCATGAGCATTGCTAACAAACCAACTATTTTCTCCAGAACAGAAATAATTTGTTCTTCTTTTATAAACTCTAGATGACACTGATGTCAAAATGCCTCGTTCCAGTGTTTTTTGGCAATATCTCCAATCTTTTGGGGCACCTATCATTGATGAGGATTTCATGCAATGGCAGATGGCCTTTGAAGTCTTTCCCAACTCTATGATTCTACGATTTCCTGAACTGATCTTTGACTTATATATTCTGTTAAGCCAGATAAATTGTTGGGTTTTTTAAACCACAATTATATGCCAGTAGGTACCAAGAACTGAAAGTTCGATTCAGAAATACCATGGCTGATGTGAAAACTATTAAAGGGCTAGGAGTGAGTAAGTGGAACCACAGTTGAGCAAGACTTACTTTCAATTAAAACATACTAAGCAACAGGCTTTGTGGGATTTTTATGGGGAATAAAGCACAATATTGTCATGTGGAACTACTGTTTTAATTCTGCTTCCAGGTGATTGTGAAAGACCACTGCCTTGGCAGCACTGAAGTAGCCTAGAGCAGAAACAACCAGACTTCTTGTGAGATCAGCACCACATATACTATACCCTTGATATTTTGGTAATTATTTAAGGGCAATTAAAACTAAAAGTTTGCTGGATCAGACTTTTCTGAGCAGGAGCTTCCATTATGTCTGGGCCCCTATTATTCTCTTCAACATCCCACAGCATAATTATTACTCCATCCAGGAATTCAAAGGGTGCTGTCATGTTGCCTGTGGTCCCTGTAAATCCAGAGTTTGGTCATGCAGAGCTCTCTTGGAAGTCAATATGTATTTATCATTTTTATTTATTAATTAATATGCTGAGGAGATCAAATACAGGGCACCCTATTCTTACAGACTTAAGCCATATCTATGTAGCAGAATTCAGGTATACCAAGATGCATAATTACTTTTTCCCTTCTTGTGCTTGCCGCTGCACTTCTTGAAGTCCATCCACTGCCTGGTGAAAATCAAACACTGTACAGCACAGGAGAAGAATCAAAGGAGACAAAAAAAAAAAAAACAGTTTGGCTTTCAAGTATCACACACACATTATTTGAGTAGCAAAGAGACCAAGTTAAATAAGCCTTTGTGATTCTCAGTAACATCATTTCTGAGAGTCAAGCAACTGGATCGGATCCAGACATTGGATCCGTGATGTTTATGGAGTGCCTGCTCCAACTGCCTCTGTGTCTACATTTGTTTTGTTACCTTGTTAACATTGTAAGCTATTTATATTTTGAACGATATCTGGGGTTTGTTTTCCAGAAACAGCAGCATTAAATGCTAAATACTAAACTGCCAGCAACTTTTAAATGTATCTTAATAAAAAATAATTTCTACTACTGGAAGGTACAGGTAAATGCTCCCTCCTCGTTCTATTAAAATTAATAGGCTTTTGCACCACACTTGGCATTTTAATAGTGAAAGTTATTAACAAGAAATTGATGCATATAAAAGGATGTTGTTCTCAATACATAGTACTACTGATATTCAGCAGTTAGTAACTTATGCTAAATATATACATATATATATATATTTATTAGTATTAATTTTGTTGAATAATGAACTTAATCACAATATTGGCATTCACATAAGGGACTAGTTCAACAGAGGTGCCTGCTGGAGGAAGGGAAGGAGAAGGCAAATTTTGCAGAGCCCATCTCCCCCCTGCAGCTATTCTGGGGCTTTCCCCCTGCTTCAAAAACCCGTAACAGGTTTTCAGGGAGCTTCAGGAGCAAGGAGTAATTGGCAAGAATCACCTCCCCACCTCCGGTCAATGAACTCAATTCATGGGAAGTATTGAACCAACCCCATACATATTAAGTAGGGGGAGGTGGGGGGGTTTTAAACTCTTAATTATTGCACTGAGCATATTCAAATAGAGATTACTTGCCATCTATGTTATGAAACACAAACTCTCCTCAGAGCAAATAATGGGTATGGATGGCCAACAAAGATCCTAGAAATGCAAAGTGCCTATAATCTGTTTGTATATAAAGACTTTCTCTACCAGACTGCCACTTACCAATGTGTGCCCTGTCTGATATGATGAGTCTTTTCTCCCAGTCTCTTAAACCTGTCAGAAGAAATGCGGTGCCAGTTAGGTTTCTGTTCCCAAGAGGCTACAACACTGAGATACGAGTTTATTCAGTTGTCCTATCAGTTTAAAATTATTTATTTAAAGAAAAGAAACGCAGACACATCAAATGCAGCAAATACACATGTAATGTATTACGAGCAAAACCAAAATCAATCTGTGCTCCTTTATGGAGTGTTTTTTGTTAGGAGGGCAAAGTTCACATAGTAAGGAGCCCCCAAGATTGTTGGGTTGTTGTTGTTTTTTTTACACACAACTCCCTCCACAGCTATATTCAGCTAACTAAAGCACAAAAATACAGCCATGCTCTGGCTTCCAGGAGTGGCTTTTACCTCCTTTCATAGTAGGAAGCAGTTTTGTGTTTGTTTGTTTGTTTGTTTGTTTGTTTGTAACATTAATTACTCCTCCTTGCATTCAAGGATCTCAATTTTGTGACAGCATATTTACTCAGTTGTGATTTGCAAATGAGGATATGCTACATTAAGAGGAGCCTCCTCTGGATATTGCTCTGTCAGGCAATGTGTGGAACAAATTTCAGGAGCTCCTTACCAGGTGAACATTCCAGCAACTTTCATACAGTCTGTTTATTCGCTTGTGATTTGGATGTCATGTTTAAATAATAGTATGTCTAAAGCATCCTATTATTTGAATGCATGTAGGCTTATGCATCTGATGTTGGGAAAGATGGAGGGCACAAGGAGAAGGGGACGACGGAGGACGAGATGGCTGGACAGTGTTCTCGAAGCTACCAGCATGAGTTTGACCAAACTGCGGGAGGCAGTGGAAGACAGGAGTGCCTGGCGTCCTCTGGGCCATGGGGTCACGAAGAGTCAGGCACAACTAAACGACTAAACAACAACAAGGCTTAGGCATACTATTATTTAACCATGACCTGTAAATTTCCCTGATAAATGTGAAATTACCTGCAATGAGAAAAATACACTGCTTTTAAAGAAAACCAAAACATTACATACAAACCTTTTTTCTCATTTTTTTCAGCTTCTTCAAATAATCCTGGCAAATGTATGACTACCCCATTCCCTAAAAAAAAAAAAAAGAGAAATGTGTAATCGTGAGAGCAAATCATTACACAGTCATCTTTCAAAGTAATGCACAAAGCATTAGGGTACTAGCAGTTGTCCTAATGCTTAAGTCAGACCAACTGACAATGGACTAGGTCAAAAACGCTTTCCCAACTCCATTAACTGGAGTAATCAATCAGTCGTCATCATCATCATCATCATCATCACCACCACCACCAAATACTCTGCCCATCTGGCTGGGTTGCCCCAGCCACTCTGGGTGGCTTAACACATATAAAAACATAATATCTGTATCCAGGCATAGGCAAACTCGGCCCTCCAGCAATGGCAATCATGCTGAAGATACAGGAGGATTAGAAATGTGGAGGGATGGTAACAGCTGTTCCTTTTGTTCCCCACCCCCCACCCTGACCAAAAAACCCACTATGCAATTGCTTCTCTTTGAATCTTCTTGAAATTTCTTATTTTCCATACTAGTGACAGTCAGTAGGTCACCTGTGATATCAAAGGAGGGAAGAAAAAGCTGAGTGTTTAATCTTGTCTTACTGTTTAAACTTAACCTGATTCAAGCCGCAGTAGTGGAAACAATAAATGTTATTGCTCACGCAACAAAGAATCCATTTATAGCTGAATTTCCCCAACTTGAATCTCAAGTCTCCAAACAAGACATTTATACTTACCAATTAGAGAAATTGCCTTGGGATTAATTATACCACTAGGAAAGAGGTGAAAATCATATTCCTTTCCATCAACAACCACGGTATGGCCTGCATTATTTCCACCCTGCCAAAACAAATACAAAAAATGATTACTTAAATAATGTTAACCTGTTTTTGCTATAAGCAAAGAATGCTATTGATTTGGACTGAAAATATGTGTTCATGTTTCTTAATCGCATTCATAGTTAGCTGAATTCCAGCCTAATTATATTAAGGATTTGAACTGCTATTGTTATTCACTGTTCATCTGCTTCAGAGGGGGTGGGGAGGAGGGTGTCACATGATGGTGATCTGCTAAGACAAAAAAAGAAGAAAAACAGCACCACTGTCCCCCAAGTCACTTTACTTCCACCACTTAGGATTACTCTGTAACTGATTTACTGTAATTCAATATTCGTTTGTTGCCTTTTACTGTACTAAGGTAGGTCACATAAAACAGACTGCAGAGCTTTTCCATCTGCTCTGTTGTTAAGACCAGCTCTGCCAGGCTCCTCCTACAACTGTTATCCATATCAACCATTCCATCAGAGAAAAACTGGACTACATGGCTTCACCAGCTCTACTGCAAGAACACTCACTTTTGGCTCCTCTGCTCCTTGAAATCTTTCAGCTGTAGCTGCTAACTGAAACTTAATTTTCGCAAATTTCTTCATTGAGGGGGTCCTAAAAATATATGCTTGGGTGTGAGAAATTCAAATCTGCTATTTTTGTGACTACCGGGCAACATTTAGATTGATAAGTCTACGTAATCTTGCTTTTAGAAAACCAAAGAATATTTATTTTACCTTCTGTAAATGTCAGGTAATGTGCTATACACACACACACACACACACACACACACACACCCGCAACTTTACATACACTTTACTTACCAAGCAAAACAAAATTACATTAATGTAACCAAAATATAGTTTCTTGTAAGATTCTCCTCTCTGAAATATATCCATGGACATTTTGCATTTTGACACCATTAGGATCTGGAATGCACTTACTGTAGAAGTGAGTCCAGCTGTTATTACTGAATCTCTCTTATTTATTTACTCTTACTCAATAACTATACAAAAAAACTATGCGAAGTTTGTTTTTCCTACTCTTCTCTTACAGCTGTTAGCCTTTTCACAAGACACCTTAATTCTAATTAAAGGTGCCTTCTCCATTTCAAATTAGAAACACTTGCAATGCGTATGCACACAATCATCAAGGTGATGTGGGAATAAATGTGACTTTTAAGAGGGAAAAGAGCAAAACATATTTACTGAGCTGTGCAGCATGTGCTTTGTACACAAGTAGCCCAAGAGGTCTTTTTATGATTATGTAGACAAATTTCATAAGATGCCTTTTATATTTTCTGTGTCTACAATTATAAAAAAAGACTGCAGTGATTAAAAGTCTAGATTAAGAGGCATTAGACAGTAAAATTGCCTCTGTTCCCTTTCATCAAAATATAGAAATACAGTATTAACACCCCACTCACCCAGGCAAGTTATACAAGGAAGTGAGCTTTGCTATTAACTTGCCTGCAAGTATCATAAATTCAAACAACAAAGAAGATAAAACAAGTATCATTTGAACTTAATTTTCAGTTACTGACTTGATTGTTACCCAGGATAATAAACCTAAGATTTTGATGAGGGCACTGCAAGCCAGCCTTGTTTTCTTACAGAGCTTTGGTAACTTTAAACTTGACCTTCTCATATAATACGGGTGATCCTGGAGCAATTTTATCAGTACCCAAAGGAGAAGCCCAAGTTTAAAATAGCAATGTCACCATGTAGTTTTAAATCCTCCACAGATGTAAGGACTCCCATAAGTGAGGCTCTTTCTTCAGATGCAAACAGATGCCCGGGAGATAGATATAATAAACAAAGAAGCATAAACAAGGTTGCCTCTGAAATGTATTAAGGAACAACCTTTCTAGTCTTTTGAGATGTAATAATAATAATAATTTTTATTTATACCCCGCCCTCCCCAGCCAAGGCCGGGCTCAGAGCGGCTTACAAGCAATAATAAAAACAAGTTGAATGATTACAACTTAAAAACAAAATTAAAATACAACATTTAAATATTGAAACATTAAAATATTAAAATGTAGCCTCCTTGCAGGAGGAGAAGGAAAAGAAAAAAAGAAAGAGGGAGGGAGGGAATCAAATTGGCTCCAAGCCAAAGGCCAGGCGGAACAACTCTGTCTTACAGGCCCTGCGGAAAGAAATCAGATCCTGCAGGGCCCTGGTCTCATGAGGCAGAGCGTTCCACCAGGCCGGAGCCAGAGTTGAAAAGGCCCTGGCTCTGGTTGAAGCCAATCTAACTTCCTTAGGGCCCGGGACCACTAGGGTGTTGCTATTTATGGACCTTGAGGCTCTCCGTGGGGCATAACGGGAGAGGCGGTCCCATAGGTACGAGGGTCCTAGGCCATGAAGGGCTTTAAAGGTCAAAAGCAGCACCTTAAATCTGACCCTGTACTCCACCGGGAGCCAGTGCAGCTGGAAAAGCACTGGATGAATATGCTCCCATGGCAGGGACCCCATGAGGAGCCTCGCTGCAGCATTCTGCACCTGCTGGAGTTTCTGGGACAGCTTCAAGGGCAGCCCTGCGTAGAGCGAATTACAGTAGTCAAGCCTGGAGATGACCGTCACATGGATCACTGTGGCCAGGTCGGGGCGGGAAAGGTAAAATAAATTAAGATACCCACATTCAAAACCCAAGAAAGAGACTGAAATACAACCAATCATGAAACTATCATATTCCAATTGGTTAGAGCGTGATGCTGATAACACCAAGGTTGTAGGCTCAATCCCCGTTAAGGGCCAGCTGCATATTCCTTTTTTTTTAATTCATAATTTTTTATTCATATTTGCACATATATACAGGAAAAACATAAACAAAAAATCCACCACATACCTTATACAAATTATATCCACTTCACAAATCATAAATAAAATACATAACTGACTTAGTCTCAACTGAGCCTTGGACTTCCCTCCACTCCTTTGGTAAGTATCGAATAAATTATATAGTCGCGTACTTTTTAACTCTTTTACATAGGCCTTTCCCGCTGTTAGAGTTATTTCAACCCCGCCAGTGTCACCTGAACTTTAGATTCCATATACATTAAATATTTCTTCCAATTATCATGAAATTTCTGTTCGTCTTGGTCCCTTAATCTTCCTGATATTCTATCAAGCTCAGCATAATTTATCATTTTAACCTGCCACTCACTTATGTTGGGTATTACTTCTAATTTCCAATTTTGTGCTAACATAGTTCTTGCAGCTGTCGTGGCATATAGAAACAAGATCTTATCTTCTTTTTTAATTTCTTTACCGACCATTCCTAACAAAAAAGCTTCTGGCTTTTTGGGAAATGTATATTTCAAGATTTTTTAAAGTTCATTATAGACCAATTCCCAAAAGCCTCTCACTTTGCAACACGACCACCACATATGGCAGAGGTCACCTTCTACCTCTCTACATTTCCAGCATCTTTTATCCTTCAACTTATAAATCTTGGCTAATTTCACTGGTGTATGGTACCACCTGTAGATCATTTTCCACAGGTTTTCCTTTAGTGCCGTGCATGCTGTAAATCTCATATTCTTGTTCCATAGTTCCAACCACCTCTCAAAGTCGATGTTATATCCAATGTCTATCGCCCACTTAGTCATGGCCTCCTTCACCTCCTCATCTTTAGTATACCACTCCAGCAAAATATCGTACATCCTTGACAGTGTTTTGTTCTTACCTTCTATAACCTCCACATTAAATTTAGATTTTTTATCTTCAAATCCTACTTTCTTTTTGTCTTCTTTTAGCAGGTCATTTACTTGGTGGTATTGCAACCACCCAGTAAATAAATTTTTGATCTCTTCATATGGTCTAAGTTTAATCCCTTGATAAGGGTTATATAAGGGCCAGCTGCATATTCTTGCATTGCAGGGGGTTGGACTAGATGATCCTCAGGGTCCCTTCCAACTCTATGATTCTACATATCTGCATCTTCCCTCACTACTCATTTTATTTTCTCTGTCTTTCACGCTGTCAGAAGCAAGCTTCCTCAGGACTCATGGGGTTTTTGCTTTGTTTTTCTTTGCTTATGTTACTAGCCAGGCTGCCTCACTCTGGGTAATGAAAGGGCCAGTTTTAAAGTGGCAGATATTCATAGAATCAGAGTTGGAAGGGACCCCCAACTGGTCCAAACCGCCTCCCCCCTGCAATGCAGGAATCTCAGCTAAAGCATCCATGACAGATGACCATCCAACTCTGCTTAAAATCTTCCAAGGAAGGAGAGTCCACAGCCTCCCGAGGGAGACCGTTCCACCATTTAACGATAATAGGATAGCATTAAAAGGATGTCAATAAAGGCTGTTATTTGTATCAAAGGGGGTGCACGCATACTCAGAAGGCAGCCCCACTGTGTTCACGAAAGGTTATGTCCAGGTAAGTGCATGATTGTGGCTTTAGCTTATTTCACTAGGGAACAGTGCAGTGGGACAGAAACACTCACCTGTCCTCCGATCAGTCACATCACTGCTGCTTACCAGCTGATTCAAGAAGAGGAGCAAGGGGACATGACATTTCTCCCCATCTACTTCCCAGTGAGCAGCAGTGACTGACCTGCAACCAGGAGAGCACAGCTACCCCACCACTGGCTTATTATTTTTTACCACCGTTAATGGAATCTTTCAAGAAGTTGGAGATGGCGTTTGTAAGTGGTCCATGTTTCACAAACATACAGTAAACAGGCGAACTAGTATCAGTGTACTGGATGAAGCAAAGATCACCAGTGTTGAAGCAATGATTCTTCAACATCAACTTCGTTGGACTGCGTCATGTTGTGTGGATGCCAGATTATAGTCTTCCAAAGCAACCACTCTACTCCGAACTTAAAAATGGTAAGCGTAATGCTGGTGGTCAACAAAAGAGGTTCAAAGACTCTCAAGGCAAATCTTTTTTTAAAAAAGTATGTTGTATAAACACCGAGAACTAAGAAATACTGGCTTGCAGGTGCTCCAATTAGAGAACAGCCTTTACCAAAGGTGTCGTGTTTTGAAGACGCTCTCAGGACAAAAGGGAGAAATGCCCTAAGAGGAAGGCATGCTTGGCAAATCCACACCGTGATCAACTCCTGCCTGGGAACCAAGGTCACTTATGGACTCATTGTTAAAACTGTGTTTATGGAAGACAATCTTACTCAGCTATGAGGGATTGCCAAAGAGAGAGAGAAAGAGAGTTTTTTTTTACCACCATGGGTGGTGCTACTTAGATTTTCTGGCACCAAAATGTATCAGATCACCCCAGTAAAACACCAGTGTTAGGCTATATAAATAATTTAACCCATAAGACTTGGGAGTTCAGATTTTGTTTAACACTACATAAAGTATAGACACTTGCCCTCATTCTTAATTTAAAGCTTTCCCCATCACTTGATAAAATGTATGACAGCATACTAGCTTTCATTTTCATAGGTAACTCTGTGGTATTAAAAGCCAGAAATCTGGCTCTGCTCTTAATCCTGTTTTTTTGTTTTTTAAAATGGGATTATGCTGACTACCTTTCAAACCTCTAGTTAAAGAGGTATTTATTAGTGGCAAGATGAAGATTTTTGTAAAAATTATCAACTCACATTTGAGTACTCTTGAGAGGTGAACTGACACAAACCTGTTTGAGAGTAAGCACCAGTGAACTCAGATTTACTGAACTCGGACATATTTCTCAACTCAGAACTGTGCTGTTAAAATGCTTGGGTGTATTAGTGAGACCTCTCATTTTTTATTTCTTAACATCTCTCTTTGACTTCATTCTTCAGTTACCTTCCCACCCCATCCCAACACCTCATTCTGACATGAGGATGTGCTCAACATCTTCCACAGGGAATACAAATAATATATTCAGCTTCTTTCTCCCCTGCCCCTCCATCTAACTGTCCAAGTGCCTCTTATTCAAAGAAATTTTAACTGTTCAGCTTAAAAGAATTTAAGATGCATGTTGCTGAACACATTGTTCAGTTGCTTTGCTTGTTTAGCCCGGTTTGTGCTCCTTCTGTTCTCAGTTGGGCAAGACTTTCTCTTTTTAAAGGAAGTATTCTTGCCTTTCATAATTTCCTTGATTTTGCTCATAAAGCAGCTGGCATCCGCTTGAATTTCATAATCTGTGGTAGAGATTCTATCTGAGCCTCTATTATTGTGGTTTTAAAGAACCTCCATGAATCCTGAAAATATATTTTCTACTTCCTCTTTCGAGATGAAATGTTTAAGAATGTACCTTAACTTCCTGAGGATTTAATACTGTATGCTAAACAATTGATGACCCAATAAAAGCATTGACTGTACTGAAAAAAGCTCTAAACAAATTGAGAACTATGAAAAGAAAACAAGGAGTGGGAATATTTGGGAGAATATTTTTTTAAAGAAGGTATCAGGGTTAACTGGCGAGTGAGATAAGCTTATGATCAGTAGTTGACTAGACAAGGGATTAGAAAGGATGGAGAAAGGGACAGGATAAAAATGTAAGGAGATGTAGCAAACTAAAGAATATAAATTAGGATGCCAATGAAAGATAAGTCGGGAAGTCTTTACTTACTATAAGATGATGAATGGATGTACTGTAATATGTTTTATGTAATTTGAAAAATGTATAAAAATAAAGTGGGGGGGAGAGAACTATGAAAAACACAGAGAAATTTAAATTCACTGACGGAAAACAAACTATTTAAAAATTCCACATCATTACTAACAGTTTCACTATTGAAAAACTATCATAAGATTTAAAAGTGAGATCATAAGAGCAAGCTGGATCAGGCCAGTGACCCATCCTGTTCTCACAGTGATCAACCAGATGTTTATAGGAAGCATGCAAGCAGAACCTGAGCTTTTAAAAAAAATGTAAAGAGATAACCTGAGAGTTCTTGCTATGGTATCAGCTTCCCTCCAGCCTTAATATGATGCCACTGAGAGTAGACACTAAGGGATTTCAAGCACAGTATAATAAGTATTCATACCCAGCATTATTTCTCAGTTGCATTTGCAACAGGTGTGGCCATGCAAATTCTAGATGAGTGTCTGGATGCTACAGGAATGATGCCCAACATACTGAGGCTGAATCTTGGTAAGTTGGAGATTTTGTGGCTAAACAGTCCACCATTCCAGGAGCTGTGCAATTTGGGAAGAGTTGCACTTCCCTTGAAGCAGATGACATGTAGTTTAGGGGTGCTCCTTGATACATCTTTGTTGCTGAAGACACAAGCAGCTGTGTGGTTCTTGGTCCAGCTGGTGAATGCTAGGTGCCAAGGTTCTTACCACGAACCTGTAACACTGCTCTTAAAAGCAAGGCATTAGCTGTCAATCAGCTTCTTGGCCAGGTTTAAGGTTTCAGTAAAAAGTAAAGGTACCCCTGCCTGTACGGGCCAGTCTTGACAGACTCTAGGGTTGTGCGCTCATCTCACTCTAGAGGCCGGGAGCCAGCACTGTCCGCAGACACTTCCGGGTCACATGGCCAGCGTGACAAAGCTGCTCTGGCGAACCGGCACCAGAGCAGCACACGGAACGCCGTTTACCTTCCCGCTATAAAGCGGTACCTATTTATCTACTTGCACTTAAGGGTGCTTTCGATCTGCTAGGTGGGCAGGAGCTGGGACCGAACGACGGGAGCTCACCCCACCGCGGGGATTCGAACCTCCAACCATGTGATCAGCAAGTCCTAGGTGCTGAGGTTTTACCCACAGCGCCACCTGTGTCCCTAAGGCTTCAGTACTAACCTACAAAGCCCTAAACCTAAACAACTTGGGACCACCTCCAAAAGGATCTCCCAAAGCTAGGTGAATGGGCACTAAAATGTCAACTGCAATTCACTCTAAACAAGTGCAAATCGATGCACACTAAAACAAAAACATAAATCCTATATAATACAGAGTCTGAACTGTCGCCACATGTCAAAAAGGTTACTGTAGCTAGACAATGTTGCAAAAAGGAAACCAAAATTATCAGGAGTGGAACAACTTCCCCATAAGAAAGGTTACAACATTTGGAACTTTTTAGTTCAGAAAAGAGGTGAACAGGACAGTTATGACAGAGGTGTATAAAATGACTTGTGGCGAGAAAGCAGGTATGTTTTTCTCCCTTTCTCATACTATTAGAATTCAATGAACCTGAATGTTGGAAGGTTTTAGACAGACAGAAGGAAGTATTTCTTAACACAGCGCTCAGAGAAATCCACTGCCACGAGATGAAATAGTTGGCAAAACCAGCTTTAAAAGTGGGGTAGATAAATTAATGGAGCATAAGGCTGTCAATAGTCAGTAGCCATGAAAGCTATATACTAGCTCCACTGTTGGGAGAAAATATGCCTTTCAATAAAAGTTGTTGGGAATCACAAGTGGGAAGAGTGCTGTTCAACTAATTTCTGCTTGTGGGGCTTCCCATAGGTCCAGCCACTGTGCTAGACTTGGTGGGCCAATTGTCTGACCCAACTAGCCTGTTCTTAGGTTACCTAACAGAATGTCCTATTCATACAGACCTGCCCAATAACTAAGTTCTTCTACTGAGCCTTCCCAGGTCATGGAACAACTTGCATTGTGGTGGAACAACCTCCTCTCCAAAAGAAAGGAAGGCTGCCATTTCACTGCCTGCTAAAGAGCCATCTGTTTTCTGAGGCCTTTTCCCTGACCAGTTATGTTGATGATCTTATCTTTTATTTGTACTTCATGGTTTTTGTGAACCACCTTGTGATATGTTATGAAAAGCACTAGACAGATATTTTAAATAAACTGATGAAGTGCTCTGGTTAGTTAGAAAGTATGCCCAGGCAGAAAACAATTAACTGATAGCAACATGAATTTATCAGAATAATTTCTTTAGTGCCATGGAGAGGACCCGTCTACAGATTTATTTGCATTTAACAAAATTTATAAAACCACCTGACTGTAATGAAACCTCTAAGTGGTTCACATGAAATATTAAAATTATAAATAATACCACTTCAAAACGATTCAAAGCATTTAAAAATAAATAAAATTAGTAGTAAAAGGGAGTAAAACATTTCAACAGTGACGTGCCTGGATAGGTTTCCTTCAACAAAAAGGTTTTGAGCAGACCTTGAAAAGAGTCCAACAAAGGCACCTGATGTCAACAAGCAGGGAGTTCTGAAGTGCAGGCACTGCCTACATTTTATTAGGTTGATTTCTTACCAGTGGCGTAGCGTGGGTTGTCAGCACCCGGGGCAAGGCAAGTAATTTGCACCCCCTAACCCGTGGATTTTAGCACTCGAGCCAGGTAGGGGCAGAGAGCTGCGAGTGCGAGCCCCCCCGATGCTGCGCCCGGTGCGGCCGGCCCCCCTGCACCCCCCACGCTACGCCACTGTTTCTTACAACTGCAAAACATGTATTTTGTGGTGCCTGTAACAGTGACAGTTCCACAGACCAAAGCAGTCGAGAGTGCATACATGGGGTAAGGCAATCCTGCAAGTAAACTGGCTCCTAGCCGTTAAGGGTTTTATATGCCAACGATAACACCTCGAACCTGGCTGGATGAGGCTCCTGTTCAGAGAGAAGCCACTAGATGATTACTAACTGCAATTGAAAGATGTTCCCAAGTCCCAGAGTGACATTTTCACAAACCCCACAACAAGACCGATAGTGGAAAGAACTGGATAGTGGAAAGAATACACAACTTTCATATATCTGGTTTATTTCACCATTCCTCAAGTGAGTGCACACACACACACACAGCTCATTTTATCATCACAACCACTCTGTGAAGTAGGCTAGACAGAAAATGTGACTACTCCAATTGGCATAATGGCTATGAACCCCTATCTCCCCAATCCTAAATCTATACTACCGCTGCCACCCTCGCCCGGCTCATTTAGAGTCTTAATATGTGACTGGAGAAGGGAAGCAGAAGAATAAAGAAACACTGCTACCTTCGTCACATTTAGCTTGGCCCACAATAATGCACGGATAGCATACTATGTGTGAGTGTTGGGCTGCACTAGTCACCTTCAGCAACCTTCCCTTGCAGAAGGCCGTCACCTGACACCTGCTGCAAATACCCGCCCCCAGCAGATTCACTACTGTCCAGACACACAGGTTCTGGCACTGAGACCATGCTTGTCTAGATCTCGGGATCTTATGTCATTTATCGCCAAGGGTCAGCTATTTCTATTTGTAGCTCAAGGCGTGCAGGCTTACGTTCCTCTTCCCAAGCGGCATTCAGTCTGCTCTGTGCTGTAGCAGCCAGGGAGGACGCAAAGTAAGGTGGGTGGGAAGAAAGTGAAGAAGGAGAAATATGGTGTGGGGGGGGGGGAGAGAGGAGGGGAAACAATAAGGGTTAATGCACCAAAATCATAGAACTGTAGAGTTGGCAGGGACCCTGAGGATCATCTCCTCCAACCACCTGCAAGGCTGTCCCCATGCAGGGAACAAACCTGCAACCTCGGCGTGAACATCACCACGCTCTAACCAACTCCAAAATAAAATAATAATGATAATGATAATAATAATAATAATAATAATTCCTTGTTGGCATCCATCTGTCTCAAGAGACAATGGAAGAATGCACCATCTGGGGTAAGGTCAAACCACTGGAGAGTTACAGCAGCTAATAATATTAGTAACAGTAAATAAGTGGAAAGGAAGAGGAAATGAGAGCAGGAATACGACCCAGGTTAAAATATCAACGCAGCCATGAAACTCAGTCAGTGGCCGTGACCTTGGGCCAGTCGTGCTTCTATCAGCCTAGCCTACACCGCAGGGTTGCTGTGCGGATAAAAAGAGGGTGGAAACCCCGGGGAAAGGCTAGAGTCTTGAAAGGGAGAATGGAAGGATTTGAAACGGCGGCAACTACCATCGCCACCATATAAGCGGGACAGGATAGAAAGGTCACAAATGCAAGAGCAACAGAAAAAGCGGCAGCGAGTCTTTCGTGGCTGAAGTGCCACCACCCACCTGGCACCTGCAGACGACGTCGGCCTCCGTGGCCAGCAGGTCCACCACCTTGCCTTTGCCTTCGTCCCCCCACTGCGAGCCCAGCACCACCGTCACCCGGTTGCCGCCGGGCTCGCTCCGCAGCCGCTTCAGGCCACCGGCGCCGGCTGGGTGAGGGGCGCGGTCATTGGACGCGGCCGTCGCCGCCCGAGTGCCCGACATGACGCTGGCTGGACGGCTCTGTCGGCGGCCTGAGAGGAATCCCTTCTGCTCGCACGAGCCCACCTCGAATGCCCGTTCGCCCGCTCTTCGCCTTTTTGTGCCGGCACTCGGCCAATCGCGGCGGCCGGAGCACTGACGTTAGACAAGGGGAGGAGCGGGGTTGGGTATCTACGAGCTGGAGGTGGGGCGGGCGAAGCAGTTGGGGGCGGGCCTACGGGCGTCGCCAAAGGGCGCGCGAAGCGTTCCTGAGGGGAAAGGGCGGTTCGCCTCAGACGAAGCAGGCCGTGGCGGTTTAGAAGCTGTTACCCCCTACCCCCCCAAAAAAAATTCGAAATAAAATTCATTACGCATTTGAAATAACCATTCAAACCGAGCATTCCGTCAGCTAAGAGTTCGCTCCCCTTAAGAATGTAACCCTATCGTGCCAATGTTAAATAAACCAAGACGAAAACTTAAAAAAATATAAAGGAATAAAAATATGTGTATGAAAGTTAATATAGCACACTGAAATCAATATTATTTATTTACTTTTAAATAGAAAGGTGTTTATTATTGTTATTATTAAAGAATTAGAATTTATATACTGCCCTATACCTGCAGGCTCCGGGTGGTTCACAAAATAAAATCAGAATATAAAACCACAAAATACATAATAAAAATAAAAACAACAACCCAAAACCCCACACACATGTACTTTAAAAGGGCATAGAATGCCTATCAAATAACAGTTAATGCAAATATTATATATTTATGAATCTACCAAAAAACCAAAATGTGGAATTAAACACATTACGCATTTGAAAGAACTATTAAAACCAAGCATTTTGTTACCTATGAGTTCGCTCCCCTGAAGAATGTAAACGTATCTTGCAAACGTTAAATAAACCCAGATGAAAACTTTTAAATAAATTTCTGTGTATGAAAGTTCATATAACACACTGAAGTCAAGACAGTCCTGGCTTGAATTTTACCTCAGGCCAATGGGACACAACCACACACCATGGATTCTCCCAAATAATCCCAGATGTGAACTGTAGGTTATTAAGGGTGATGGGAGTCACAGTTCTGTGAGGAGTAAATGACTGTTTGTTTGTTTCATTTAAATAACACCTTTATCTTCCAAGGAGCTGAAGGTGGTGGCACATGGTTCTCCTCCTCCCCACTTCATCCTCACAACCACCCTGTGAGATAGGTTAGGCCACAAGGCAGTGACCGGACCAGGGTCACCCAGTGAGTTGTCGGGGTTCGAACCCTGGTCTCCCAGGTCACAGTCGGGGCTTCTTCTTTTTTCAGGAGGGCTCCATTGCCATTCTAAGACAGCAAAGGAGAAGTTCCTGGTTCCTCATTTTCTAGAAAAATAGCACTGGTCATTATCCAACACTAACCATTACGCCACATTGGCTCCCAGGATTCTCTGGGGAAAGTCGTCTGCTCTAGAAAAATAGCACTGGTCATTATCCAACACTAACCATTACGCCACACTGGCTCCCAGGATTCTCTGGGGGAAGTCGTCTGCTCTAGAAAAATAGCACTGGTCATTATCCAACACTAACCATTACGCCACATTGGCTCCCAGGATTCTCTGGGGAAAGTCGTCTGCTCTAGAAAAATAGCACTGGTCATTATCCAACACTAACCATTACACCACACTGGCTCCCAGGATTCTCTGGGGAAAGTCGTCTGCTTTGAATGTATGGTGTGGAAGTGGCCTAAGTTTGTTAGCGTCACAGGTGTGCACATGCACACACTCTCTGACCCAGGAGTGGCGCAGCTCGAAACAGCAACCTGTCACCCCACCTCTTTTACCTGTGTGGCATGGCAGCACCCACAAAGCACTGGAAACCAGTACAGCTGGAGAGGTGGTGGGGTGGGCAGCACTGGTGCTGCCTTTGGGGCTTCTGGCGCTTGAGGCGGTCACCTCATCTGTGGGCCTGCCCGGCCTCAATATGAAGAGAGCTACACTGGCCTGCACCGCGGGAAAACTAGAGTGCCGTGGTGACATATAAATGGCAGGAGCTACCATGGTTTGTCCTTCATAGCCACGTGTCCAAGGGGAGTCCAAAAGTGCCAGCAGCATTTTTGTGCCACGTACCCCAAAGAGCAAAGGTGTATCGTATAAAACCCAGTTTATTAACATCAGCTTGATTGCATTCCTATGCACAGTTCCCTTGGAGTAAGCTCCACTGAATTCAGTGGTCTTTATTTCTGACTTTATTTCTGACCGAAATGCAACCTTTTATCTTTTCATTGGAAATGCAGTCTTGCAAAGAAGCATTACCATTTATAAAGTTTAGGGACTCCCATCAAAGGAAGGAAAGAAGGATCCAGCCTCCAGCTTGATTTCTTTTCCTCGTTCTCTGACTTCCTCTATGCTAATTGCCACAAACTTGAAGGCCTCATTATCACCTCACTGGCCAAAACAAGGAGGGTCCATCAATTAGCCTGGAACTTTGGAACATGCTACTGCATCACTTCTGTCCTGAGAAAAGTTCCAGAGCTCTCCTCCCTCAACTACCCCATTTACAGGCAGAGATGCAAGAGATGGTCTGTGGGATGCACAATTTTGAGAAGGTTGAGGGAGACAAAGCATGACAGGGGTACATGGCAACTGAGAGAAGGTTAATCTTATGGTACTGGCATGCAGGGCTGGTGCCAGACTTAAGGGGACCCTCCCCCCCCCTCAAAAAAATAATTCAGGAGCAAAATAGAAATATTCATTTACCCAGTTACTTAATGGCTGGAAGAGAATGTGTTTGGTAACCTTGAAATTGTTACCTATGATGGTATGTGGTTGTTTTAAAATGAACACATCAATTAATTGTATTGGTTTACTACTTTGATGTTTGCCACCCTAGGCTCCTTTGGGAGGGAAGACGGCAGAAAAAATTAATAAGGACGGAAGGAAGGAATAGTATATCTTATACCTACAATTTTTTTCTAGACGCTTTGTCCATCAATGTGGCAAAATGTCAAACAATTGTTTCTTGCCAATAATTCATTTCCAAAATCCAGAGAACTACATTACCATTTTCTCCCAAGTATCTTTCTACTTTTTAAAGAAGTTCATTTTTAAGTATTTTTAGACCTTCCATCACAATTGTGGAACAATCCTTTCAGGTAAGAACATATTTAGTGGCATTAGATCACCTGGTTTAGTGGTGAGGGGGGTACTTTTGTGAATACCTTCTTTACCATGAAACTGTAGTGAGACAGAGGAGTTTAAGGAGAGAAAGCAAATCAATTTTTCACTTTTATATATATATATATTTAAATAAATGCATATACAGTCCTGCATTGATGCATGCAAGTTACTTTTGATTTTAAAGAAACAACAATTTTTGCAAGTCCTTTCATCTGAATCAGGGGTGAGGATCCAGTGGTGCTCCAGCTGTTGTTGATCAATTCCCACCATTGGCCATGCTGTCTGAGGCTGGTCAGGGACGATGGGTATTGTAGTCCACAGAACACAGAAAGCTTCCTTACGCAGAATCAGACCGCTGGTCTACTTAGCTTATTACTGTCTGCACTGATTGGCAGCTCCAGACAGGCTCTCCTAGCCCTACCTGGGGACTGAACCTTGGGTAGCTTGGAAAGCAGATGCACAACCACTCAGCAGCACCTACCAAGAGGGCTCAGATTCCCCATGCTCACTCCACAGTTTCAAGGCAAAAAGACTGGAAAGAATTAGGCAAATCCTCATGTCAAATTCACAACTATTTCTGCCTTCCCACTCCACAGAGCACAGGGATGACGTAGGAGGAATAACAAGCAAAAGGCTAGGCAGGTGAAGTTCACTTAGCAGCAGGCAGCTGGCAGGCATGCTACTTAAGCAGAGCATGTTCCCCTCTCTGGAGGAGCAGGAATGCTTTATAGGGAAATGAGCGGCTGGCTGACATTTCCCCCCCCCCCCCCGAAAGCGGAGGTGGTGACATTTGCCACAACACTGCTATCCCTTTCCTTTAGAAATGGAGCCATTGTGGGGTAGAGGGACAGATGACATATTGTGCAACCAGCAAGGCACTCAGAATGCACACAGGCGGAGGACTTCCGGTTGGTGCCAGCGCTTAATGGCGGTCCTACCTCCGAGCTCCGGAGAAGGACTGCTCCGCAAGTTTGGGTCTTACCCGCTACGGCGAGCGGGGGACCCCTAAAATCTCAGGCGCTGAAGCCTGAGAACAAGGAGATTCGGTGGGCACCTTTGCACCCCCCGGTACTGCGAAAGAGCCTTTTTAAAGGCTACGGAGCGGCATCGGGAGTGAGCGCGGTGCTGAGAGTCGTCACCCAGCCTGCGGAGTGAAGCCGCGTCGCCATAAGCGGAGAGCGCCGATTCCTTCCTGAAAGAAAATTTGGACTGAATTCCCGTGAGTAGGAATTGAAAATAATTGGGACCCTTCAAATTCTGAAAATCGGACTAAAAGCGGGGAGGTTAAATCAAGGAAGTCTCCCTCCCCCCGACTGCATGAAAGTGAAAGCAACGGAACTCTAAATCTGCATCCGTTGAAACTTGCTTTTATATAACTAAACCGGACACTCAGACCTTAGATCTCCCCTCTAGCTAGCAGGGCAGAGGGGAGGTGAAAGAGACTTTAGTAACTGCACGACCTATTTACAGTAAAAATCCTCTGCTGTCTCAGCTAACAAAAGTATGAAACGGTCTGCCTTTTAGGACAATAGGACACTGAACTGACTTTCTCCTGTAAAAGTGATACTGCGATACAAAGTTTATACAGTGCCTGGCTACAGTACATCACAAGATGAAACAGTATATACTGGGAAACTGTGGCAATTTGTAGCTACAAGCCTCCAGTTATACTTGCTTTAACTGTGTTAAAAAACTTTTCTTTTTACATCCTTGGATATTCTCCTTTGTCTTTGTACTTGGACATTTTATTTTTGGCCATTTTGATTTGCTCCCCCTAGAGGGTAAAGTAAAACTTGGCACAGCTTGGGACAGTGGAATTTTCCAACGGGGAATAGCTCCCGTGGGAAACGACCTTGACATGAGTGGCTCACAAGAAGAGATAGTTACAAGAGCCAAGACCAAGCAACAACAACAACAACAGCTGCAGCAACAGACAAAGAAAAGAGGCTCAATTTCAGGCGTAACTACTGGATCTGCAGGAACAACAGGACAAGAAAAAGGGACGGCTGTCTCTATGGATGCCGTGACAGAAGCCCTGCTTAAAATAAATCAATCTTTGGAGTCTCTGACAAAACAGACTTCAGAAAATACACAAAAATTAACAGAAATATCAGTAAGACTAAACCAGAATACAGAATCAATAAATAAATTGGTGGAGGAAAATGCTACTACGCGTAAAATTGCTGAAGATGCCAAAGTTACTGCTGAAGGGACACAAGAGAAATTAGAGCCGATCGCTAAGAAGGTTTATGAACACGACGCAACTTTGGCCTTGTGGGAGTTACAGAGAAAAGAGAGAAACTTAAAATTAAGACTGATTCCAGAGAATGAAGGAGACAATTTCGCAGAATATCTGACACGGGAGTTTGTTGACTGCTGGGATCTTGAAGAAGACGAATTCAAAATTACAACAGCTTTCAGACTGGGCAAAAAGCAGGACAGAAAGACCCCGAGAGATTGCCTGATTACATTTAGATCCAAGGACGAAAGAGACAAAATATTAGGACTACACTTTGGAAAGGCCTTGCAAATTGGAAATTCAGCTATACAGATCTTCAAAGATATTCCAAAATATATGCTGGATTTAAGAAACTTCTACAAAGATTTGACTCTTCTGCTGAGGAAAAACTCTATCCGTTTTAGGTGGGAATTTCCACAAGGACTGTCATTTGATTACAGGGGAAAGAAGGTGAAGATAAAGACTATTCAAGACAAGGACAAATTTTTGGCAAGAAATCAGGAGGACCTACAGAAGGGGACAGTGGACGTACTTGCAGAACAGAGGAGAGTACTAGACATTTTGAATCTCTCGTTTGGACAAAAACCACCACCATCAGAAGAAGAGCAACAACTTGGAGCTGTTGGAGGAGCTTCAGAAAAATAATAAGATGGCTCTGCAATTCCTTAGTTGGAATTGTAATGGACTTAATGGGCCTCTGAAGAGAAGACAAGTGTTTCATATTTTGAACAGAGAACAACTGGACTTGATATGTCTACAAGAAACTCACATAACTAGAGCCCATAGAAGATTACTTATAAATAAAAGACTAGGACAAGAATTTATTGCATCAGATAAAGTTAAGAAAAGAGGAGTTGTAATATATGTGAAAGAGAAATGGGCCCCAAAAATGATATTTAAAGATGAACAAGGGAGATATCTGGCAGTGGAGATACAAGTACAAGGAGAAAAATTTTTAGTTGTGGGAATCTATGCACCAAATGAAGGTAAATCTGACTTCTTTAAGAGACTTCATGAAACTCTGATGGACTATCTGGATTACAATATGATAATTATGGGAGACATGAATGGTGTGGTCTCCACTAACATGGACAAGGCACAAAGACTAACAGTTAGCAAGGAAGGGAGACTTCCTAAGACTTTTTTCGAAATGACGGAAAACATGGATTTGATAGATATATGGAGAACAAGGAACCCTCTGGAGAGAGAGGGAACCTTTTTCTCTCAAGCAATGATGACCTCGACCAGAATCGATCAAATTTGGATTACTAGTGGTATGGCTCCAAAGGTTAAGAAGGTGGAAATCTGCCCAAAAACTTGCTCCGACCATAATGCCGTGAGGATGGAGATGAAACTTACAACAACTGGTCAATTCAGATGGAGAATGAATGACACCCTCTTTCGAGATAAGGAGATCCTTATGAAGGCCCAAAAAACCCTAAAAGACTATTTTGAAATAAATTTGAGGACCGACGTGGAAAAGAGAGTGATCTGGGACGCAAGTAAAGCAGTGATGAGAGGCTTCTTGATTCAACAAAATTCAATAAAGAGAAAAAAACAAAATGAGAAAAAAGAAAAGATTTTGGAAAAGATAAAGGAAGGAGAGAAAAAATTAAGAACAAAACCAAAGTCCCAGGAGATTCTAAGAGAGATCAAGTTATATCAAACACAATATATGGAATTGATGAACCAAGAGATTGAATGGAAGATAAAACAAATGAAACAAAAGACATTTGAATCAGCAAATAAATGTGGCAAACTTCTGGCATGGCAATTGAAGAAAAGGCAGAAATTGAATACGGTTACAAGCCTAGAAGTGGATGGAAAGAATATATCTAAACCTAATGAAATTAGAAACTGTTTTTTGAGTTATTTTAAAAAGCTATATACTCAAGGTTCGCAAAATGAAGAAGATATAGACAAATTCCTTGATAAATATGGATTACAAAAAATCTCTCATCAAAGTAAGATGGATCTGAACCAGAGAATATCAGAACAAGAGATAGAGGCCGCCATTCAGAACATGCAACTGGGCAAATCTCCAGGACCAGATGGACTGACTTCTAGATATTACAAATCGTTGAAGGAATGGTTGACTCAACCATTAAAAGAAGTTTGTAATGAGATCCTTGAGGGAAAGAAGGCACCTGAATCGTGGAAAGAAGCATATATTTCACTCATACCAAAGACAGAGACTGAAAAGACTCAACTGAAGAACTACCGCCCAATATCACTACTTAATGTGGATTATAAAATTTTTGCAGACATTTTGGCAAAAAGATTTAAAAGAGTGTTGATGGAAAGGATTCATAAGAACCAAGCAGGCTTTCTCCCTAAATGACACCTGGCAGACAATGTAAGGAATGTAATAGACATTTTGGAAAAGCTAGAGGTGAATATAAACACTAAAGCAGTATTGATTTTTGTGGACGCGGAGAAAGCCTTTGATAATATTTCTTGGAGCTTTATGATGAAGAACCTTCATGGGATGGGGGTAGGCCAAGGTTTTGAGAATGGTATGGCTGCAGTATATTCTGAACAAAAGGCTAAATTGATTGTAAACAACGTAGTAACTGAGGAGCTTAAGATAGAAAAAGGAACACGACAGGGGTGCCCAATTTCCCCATTACTTTTTATTTCAGTTCTGGAGGTGTTGCTGAATATGATAAGGAATGACCAGCAGGTTAAAGGAGTGCAGGTCGGAGCTAAACATTACAAGTTAAGAGCGTTTGCAGATGACTTAGTATTGACTTTACAAGAGCCAATCACTAGTACGAAAAAAGTTCTAGAAATAATACAACAGTTTGGCCAGGTGGCTGGATTTAAGTTGAATAAACAAAAAACCAAAGTTTTAGGAAAAAACTTAACAGATATGGAAAAGGAGAAATTCCAAGAAGAGACAGGGCTGACAGTGGTTAAGAAGGTCAAATACCTAGGGGTTTATTTGACATCTAAAAATGTGAACTTGTATAAGGACAATTATGAAAAATGTTGGTCAGAAATCAAAAAAGATCTAGAAATATGGTCAAATTTGAAATTGTCAATGTTAGGCCGAATTGCGGTGATTAAAATGAATGTATTGCCTAGAATGCTATTTTTGTTTCAGACCTTGCAGATTCTTGACAAGATGGAATGTTTCAAGAGGTGGCAGAAAGATATTTCGAAATTTGTCTGGCAGGGCAAAAAGCCCAGAATTAAATTTAAAATATTGACAGATGCAAAAGAAAGAGGGGGTTTTGCCCTGCCGGACTTAAAATTGTACTATGAGGCAGCAGCTTTTTGCTGGCTGAAAGAATGGATGCTCCTCGAGAATACGGACATTTTGGATCTGGAGGGTTTTAACAATGCTTTTGGTTGGCATGCATATTTATGGTATGACAAAGCTAATAGTGCCTTTAAAAATCATATTGTTAGGAAAGCACTATATAATGTTTGGACAAGATATAAAGATCTGTTGGAAAACAAAACCCCTAGATGGGTGTCACCAGTGGAGGCTAAAGCAGTGAAGAAACTCAATATGGAGGTCGGATGGCCGAAGTATTGGGAAATTTTGGAACAGGATGGAGATAAGCTTAAACTACAAAGCCAGGAGAAATTGAAACATAAAGTACAAAATTGGTTTCAATACCGTCAAATAATGGAGTTTTTTAAACAGGATAGGAAAATTGGCTTCCAAGTGGAAAAATCAAAACTAGAAACTGAGTTATTAGAACCCAATACTAAGATTTTATCTAGAATGTATAACTTGTTGCTGAAATGGAATACACAGGACGAAACAGTCAAATCGGTTATGATCAAGTGGGCACAGGATGTTGGGCACAATATCATGTCAGCTGACTGGGAATGGTTATGGAACACCGGTATTAAATTCACGGCATGTAATGCACTAAAGGAAAATATTATGAAAATGGTTTATAGGTGGTACATGACCCCAGTCAAGCTGGCAAAAATTTACCATTTGCCCGATAATAAATGTTGGAAATGTAGAGAGACTGAAGGTACCTTCTATCACCTCTGGTGGACGTGCCCGAAGATTAAGGCTTTCTGGGAAATGATCTATAATGAAATGAAAAAGGTACTTAAATGTACTTTTCCTAAAAAGCCAGAGGCCTTTCTCTTGGGCATTGTCGGCCAATTGGTGTCCAAAGGGGATAGAACTTTTTTTATGTATGCCACAACAGCAGCAAGAATACTCATCGCGAAGTATTGGAAGACACAAGATCTACCCACTTTGGAAGAATGGCAGATGAAAGTGATGGACTATATGACATTGGCTGAGATGACAGGCAGAATCCGCGACCAACGAAAGGAGACGGTGGAAGAAGAATGGAGAAAATTTAAAAGTTACCTTAAGGACTATTATAAACTCAATGAATGTTAAAGTGTTGTGGTTTTCAGAGACAAAGGGATACAGTGGTATAAGGTCAGAATATAGAGAAGACTAAGATGACAGAGGTTGGAAGTAACAATTGGGAGTTGCTAAAAATTATGGACATTGGGATGCAGAAAGGGGGGGGAGGGGAAGTCCAAGAAAAGAGGTTTATGAAAATATGGTATGAAACTATACGTGTATGTTTGTCTTTTTAAGTGTTTGTTTGTTATTTAAAAACTTTGTAAAACCAATAAAAATTTTATATATAAAAAAAAAAACCAGAATGCACACAGGCGTTGTCCCATTTTATCTGCTGCGCAACAAACCTGTCAGGGAAGCAGTTAACCCAAAAGCATGACCAGCCCAAGGTCAGCCTTATGCCCGAGCAGTGATGTGAACTCTTTCGGCCACCCGCTCCAAGCCCAGCATGCTGGCTCTCAAATATTTGCTTTGCCCCAAACCATTACATTATTTCATTTCTGGCTTTTCAGTTATTTAAATAGAATTGACTGCATCTTAATATTATACCAGGGACGCGGGTGGCGCTGTGGGCTAAAGCCTCAGCGCCTAGGGCTTGCCGATCGAGAGGTCGGCGGTTCGAATCCCCGCGGCGGGGTGCGCTCCTGCTGCTCGGTCCCAGCGCCTGCCCACCTAGCAGTTCGAAAGCACCCCCGGGGGCAAGTAGATAAATAGGTACCGCTTACCAGCGGGAAGGTAAACGGCGTTCCGTGTGCGGCTCTGGCTCGCCAGATGCAGCTTTGTCACGCTGGCCACGTGACCCGGAAGTGTCTTCGGACAGCGCTGGCCCCCGGCCAATAGATGTGAGATGGGCGCACAAACCCCAGAGTCTGTCAAGACTGGCCCGTTCGGGCAGGGGTACCTTTACCTTTACCTTAATATTATACCGCTGGCCTCAAACCAATGCCAGAATAGTGCAACATTCAGTCTCCCCAGTAGTGGGTGCTGCAGGGGTGAAAGTTGTACTTTATATAAAGTTTGAATAAAAAACAAATAGATATGTGCTCCAGTCCTATAATTAAGGAGTACCCAATATTATGTTTTAAACATTAAGCAGGAACTTTAAAAAAAAATGTTTTGGGGTGGGCAGAGAGTTACAATAAAAAATGGGGGGGGGAAGCACCAACACATTTTCCTACAGTAACTTTAAATAGGCCAATTTGAATTGTTGTTGCACATTTATATCCTGCATTTTTCCCTAACAGGGAAAGCTTTGTACCAGTTTAAATCAGTGCCCATGAAATTCAAGAAATTTCAATAAGAAGTGGGGTTTCTGTACTCTGTTACCTAACTCCATTCCTTTTCCTCCTTTTATGTGCAATAGACAGGTAATTTACATCAAAATTTCCACAAGGAGTCATATTATAGCTTTTTATTTTCTTCCATAGGTTGTTCAGCTTAGTAATTAATAAAGGCATTGTTCTTACCAAAACTGACACAATGGAAATAATAAATTAATAAATATGTTAATAAGTAAAGCACAGAAATCTAAACAAGCATCCACTATCAAGTTCCTCTTTTTTATATAAAATAATAATAATTCAATTTTCTCACTTGATAAGTTGGGGAGGGGAAAATAACTGCTTGGACATGAAGTATTATTATTTCCAGTTAAGAAAGTAAACTGAAACCCCAAAAAAGAGCAGGATTCTTTCTTTCTTTCTTTCTTTCTTTCTTTCTTTCTTTCTTTCTTTCTTTCTTTCTTTCTTTTAAGACAGCTCCTGCATAGAGTTTCCAGGAATTGATGGTTTTTCTCACATCTGAAAGCCTTTCCCGGACAAAGCATCAATGATGCCAGCTTCCTTTGTTGCTGCTCGTTTTCAAGCTATGCAGAGAGAGAGAGAGAGAACATGCCTCATATTTGTATGCAGTGAAATCATGCCAATACATACCAGCACCTTTGAATTAAAAAACAGAATGACTAATAGCCCGAGTCTATGTTCATCAGCAGAGGGTTCAGTCCTGCTGGGTGTTGCTTTGCCAGCATGTTCCCTGCAGACAATACACTGCCTAACCAGACCCCTGCAGCCAGCAGGACTAAATCTTCTGTTCATTAGCTGGCAGGCAGAGGGTTCAATCCTGCTGGGCACTTCTTTACTATTCAGCATGTTTTACCAGCCCACCCCATCCTGCCAGTCAACTCTGACATGTGGGTAGGACTGCTCGCTTATCAGTCAACTGGCATCATCATGAGGTCAGGATGCACTGACAGATGAAGAGTCCTGCCCATCTCTCAAAGTTGGTCCACTGGGGTGGTGAGGGAGAAATCAAGATCTGGCCCCAAACGTTCCCGGCCTCTAGATTAGAGCCGTAAATATGATACGTGAAGGAGCCCTAAAACGTCTTGGTGAAGTCTCCAGGTGACTGCAGAAAGTTCTTAAGGGCTCCCTTCTCAATGCTGCACACTCAGGCGCCTTTAACCACAGCCCCATATCGCAGCGAGCAAAACATTGAGTGAACAGGAACAAGCTGTCATGCTGATAGGGGGATTTCTGCAGGTGACAGTGGCAGCTGTCGGAACTGGTATCTGCTGTTGTCACCCAGTGTGGGGGCTCTGTCAGGGTTCCTAAGGGATCTATGGGGTTATGAAGGCTGTACAGGGAGCTCCTCATCTGGAGCTGGTCTTTGGAGGGCCGGAGGGCCCCTCTTCCATCACAATCCCCTTGCCTGCTCCCACCCCGCTCAACAAGCTACTTCTCCTAATATGGCAAAGTTCACTAAAAATAGGAGGACAAACTGAGACAATAAAGGAAAATAAACCCGTCTTAACCATCTTAACTGAAGGACGTGGGTGGCACTGTGGGTTAAACCACAGAGCCTAGGACATGCCGATCAGAAGGTCGGCGGTTCGAATCCCCACGACGGGGTGAGCGCCTGTTGCTCAGTCCCTGCTCCTGCCAACCTAGCAGTTCGAAAGCACATCAGAGTGAAAGTAGATAAATAGGTACCGCTCCAGCGGAAAGGTAAACGGTGTTTCCGTGTGCTGCTCTGATTTGCCAGAAGTGGCTTAGTCATGCTGGCCACATGACCCGGAAACTGTAAGCCAGCTCCCTCAGCCAATAAAATGAGATGAGTGCGGCAACCCCAGAGTCGGCCACGACTGGACCTAATGGTCAGAGGTCCCTTTACCTTTACTTTAACCATCTTAACATAAGTTCAGCATCTACCAAACCTTCAGACTTTTTGGAACCCGGGACCCAACCACCACTAGTCCCAATGTGGAACATGGAACCATTTTTAGGTTTATTTGTTGTTAACTTCCTCCTTTGTGATCAGCCTCTCCCCGTTTCCCTCCTCCTCCTCCCCAAAAGCCCTACATTTGATACAAAAAGGGAAATTATGGGCATTTTAGGCCACAGCGTCACACAGTTAAGGCGCTGTAAATAAGTAAATTAATAACTGCCTTTAGCTGTTAAAATCAAGAAGGCATCTAGGTAGGTAAAAAGGTAAAGTTTGGTCAAAGGCGACTATGGGGTGTGGCGCTCATCTCGCTTTCCAGGCTGAGGGAACCGGCATTTGTCCACAGACAGCTTTCCGGGTCATGTGGCCAGAATGACTAAATCACTTCTGGCACAATGGGACATCTTCCTGCCACAGTGGTACCTATTTTTCTACTTGCACTAGCGTGCTTTCGAACTGCTAGGTTGGCAGGAGCTGGGACAGAGCAACAGCAGCTCACCTCATTGAGCGGATTTGAACTGCCAACCTTCCGATCGGCAAACTCAAGAGGCTCAGTGGTTTAGACCCTGCATCTAGATAAACTTGTACATGGACCCAGTGTTACAAAATCAAATTCTAAAAAGGAATACCCAAACTGGTTGTGATAATAACTGAAAAGTGGGGGAACAGAGGAAAACTTATTTCCAAAGGTTATACCTCTTTAACAATGCTTCCGACGCTTAGCTGCTTCTCCTTCTTCAAGCAAATTCTTCCTCTTTTCTGCCTTTACCCCTTGTTCCCTTCTGTCCCGATTTTCCTACATTCCAACACACAAAAATATAAAATTCAATAGAAGCCTGACCAAAAAAAAAAAAAAATCCACATGGATAATAAACCCACCTAGTTTGAAAATTGCAGCCCACTTTTTAAACAAAACAACAACACATTCCTTGAATTAATTTACAAACCACCACAGTAAATCACTGTGCACTGGGGCGGAAACCATGCGAAAGTAGTATGAGATCAGGGCAGTCAACGGCATGCAATTTGAATTAATTTGACTGGCGGTGGGCTCAGGACATGCAAGGAGGAAAATACTGCTTCATGAAACTACGAATTAATGTATGGGATTCACAGCCACAAAATGTGCAGGGATACACCGTATTTTTCCGTGTATAAGACGCCCCCATGTATAAGACACCCCTTATTTTGGGGGACTCCAAATTAAGAAAACACGTCTCAGCACTACCCGTCTATAAGACGAGCCCCAATTTTAATCTAATTTTTTTGGTTAAAAAAAACCTATTCTTATACACGGAAAAATACGGTAATTACAACATACAACCAGTTACTAAATTCAGCAGCAATTGTACAGCTCCTTGTTCATTTGTTATTAAAAAGAGTCAAAGCAGCTTGCTGCATGCTCCATGCATCTTAACCCATGCGTAGAGAAGTAGCGTGTGTTTTATTATAACCATGTTATCTACTTTAGCTGCTCATACCAGACAAAGGCTACAAAGTAGAGTTCTGGGTAGATGCAAAGACTCTCTCAACAAGGTTCTTTATGTCCTCCTCCCAAACAGAAGCCCCTCACGCAACATTGAAACTTATTCTTGCAACTCCCTTTTGAATTTCAGAAGTGGCTTGCTATCAGCAAGTATAGGGGAGAGGGCTTGCACTGGTGCCTCTGTGCTGCACAAGTGTGTGAAAATCAAACACACTGCTGTATGTACACGTAATTCCTTGATATCAAAATGCCCACAAGAAGCATACAAGCTAGAGATCTGAGGATTATATTCAGTTCTAGCAAAGACTAAGGAGTAGCTGGTGGTTCCTTCTACCAATATGCAGTTTTGTGAAGTCCAATAATTTTTTATTCCCACAATGGTAGTTTCACGCATTTCTGGCATTAATTGGTAGCTTTAATATATTCCCCTTATTTCTGATTTTCAGGCTGTGAGTGCCATTACTTATGTAGCCAAAACAGATTCACCCACAAACATGGGGGAAGAACCAGTAAGTTCAGGGGAACCCCGAGTTTTGCAGCAATAGAAAAATGATCGCAGGGGCAGGGAGATAAGAGGGGGAAATCACAATATACAGCCCAATGAGAACAATATGTGAGGAGTTCACCCCCCCCAAAAAAAAATTGCTGGCTGCTGGGGTAGAGTAAATTAAAACTGGGTGGTGTGGGAATGGAATATATTGAGAAAGGGGATGGCCGGCAGGAACCCTAAATGGGAACATTCCACATAGCAAAATTTTGTTGCAGGTCCCACTTGTCATTATCGAACCTTGTTTATTATTGCAAACCTTGAGGGCTTTGATGAAGAGATCCCTGAAGGTTTTCATAGTGTTAAAAAGATCATCTAATGAGTGTGTGTTTCGATCTTCACAGAGATAATCAGCAAGCTCAGCTTTCTTTTCCACAAGGGCATTCATTTCCTCACCCAGTTCCTTGGAAGCATTTATGCTATCCTACTTGCAAACACAATTTGCGCATGTTAGAAAACATTGTTCAAAATAACATTGCACCTGGTGCGGGTTTGTTTGACTGTTTTTTACAGTCTGTATTTTGTTGGTCTTAATGCTTTGCTTAACCATTAAAGGTAAAGGGACCCCTGACCATTAGGTCCAGTCGTGACCGACTCTGGGGTTGCGGTGCTCATCTCGTTTTATTGACTGAAGGAGCCGGCGTACAGCTTCCGGGTCATGTGGCCAGCATGACTAAGTCGCTTCTGGCGAACCAGAGCAGTGCACGGAAACGCCGTTTACCTTCCCGCCAGAGTGGTACCTATTTACCTACTTGCACTTTGACGTGCTCACCGCCAACCTTCTGATCAGCAAGCCCTAGGCTCTGTGGTTTAACCCACAGCGCCACCATTACTTACTAATATTATCATAAGCAGCCACAGAAAATAATAGTAATTGTAAGGTAAGGTATACATTTTTAAAAAAACAAAACAGAATCAAGGGTGGGGGATTTGTGAAAATAGTCCAAAAGAGCTCTCTAGCAGCTTGTGAGCAACTTTCTGAAATAAATAGAATAAAGCCCTTTCTAGTCAATCATCTTTTAGTCTAGTAAATCGTAGGATCATAGAACCAAGGGTCATCTAGTCCAACCCCCTGCAATGCAGAAATCTCAGCTAAAGCATCCATGACAGATGGCCACCCAACCTCTGCTTAAAAACCTCCAAGGAAGGAGAGTCCACAACCTTCCAAGGGAGACTCTTCCACTGTTGAACAGCTCTTACTGTCATAAAGATCTTTCTGATGTTTAGTCAGAATCTCCTTTCTTGTAACTTGAAGCCACCGGTTCAAGTCCTACCCTTCAGAGCAGGAGAAAACAAGCTTCTTTTCTCAGTTGTTGCCTGGGATCCTAACTTCTTCCTCAAAGAAGCACTTTTTATTTTGGATGGATCTCCTGTTTCGCACCATTCATTATTGCGAGGAATCTTTCTCCAGCTAGCCAGACTCCTGCTATTTGCAGTACTGCCCAGAATGATGTTGTTGTTGTTTAGTCGTTTAGTCGTTTAGTCGTGTCCGACTCTTCATGACCCCATGGACCAGAGCACGCCAGGCGCTCCTGTCTTCCACTGCCTCCCGCAGTTTGGTCAAACTCATGCTGGTAGCTTCGAGAACACTATCCAACCACCTCGTCCTCTGTCGTCCCCTTCTCCTTGTGCCCTCCATCTTTCCCAACATCAGGGTCTTTTCCAGGGAGTCTTCTCTTCTCATGAGGTGGCCAAAGTATTGGAGCCTCAGCTTCACAATCTGTCCTTCCAGTGAGCATTCAGGGCTGATTTCCTTCAGAATGGATAGGTTTGATCTTCTTGCAGTCCATGTGACTCAAGAGTCTCCTCCAGCACCATAATTCAAAAGCATCAATTCTTCAGCGATCAGCCTTCTTTATGGTCCAGCTCTCACTTCCATATATCACTACTGGGAAAACCATGACTTTAACTATACGGACCTTTGTTGGCAAGGTGATGTCTCTGCTTTTTAAGATGCTGTCTAGGTTTGTCATTGCTTTTCTCCCAAGACTGTCCAGAATATGCTTGTGCAAAATGGCAAACCCGTCAACTGAAGGAGAAGAAGACTCTACTGCAGACAGAACCAACTGGCTTTAAGGCACAATGCAGGCAAACATCTTGTCAATCTCTCACTCTCTCGTGCACACAATCTCTTGGCAGCAAGGGGCCTTGCTTTCAGAATTTTGCTTGACAGGCTGCCTAAATTAACCAGGCAAGTCTATTTGTTCTTTTCAGCCAATTGAAGATAAAGTGCATTCATCTCATCTCTTAATGGGGTGGAGGGGAGCAGCATGGTTTGCATCCCCTGCGCACGAGGCCCCACTTTGCAAAAACCAAGGCACCCGGGGTCTGGACAGCGTCAGGATGAGCCACTGCTTGAGAACCACATGTATGCTGCCAGTTCCATGAAGGAAGGAAGATAATATATAAACAAATGTAGGGTGACAAATTAGAAACAAACGGCTAGTCTCGCCCTGCACCATCACGCACCAGTGGTCTCCCCTAAATGTTATTCCACACATTGCACCACTGGATAGCTCAGCTGGCTAGAGCAGGGTGCTGTTAACGCCAAGGTTGCAGGTTCGATCCCTGTGTGGGGCAGCTGCATATTCCTTCTTTGCAGGGAGTGGTACTAGTTGATCCTCAAGGGCCCTTCCAGTTCTAGTTCTATGATTCTAGTTCTATGATTCTAGTTCTATGATTCTAAGAAAAGCCACAGGTGCTCCAGCACATGCATGCAGAGCCATGTTAGGGGCCACTCCATTTTCTTTCATTTCAGAGGGGTCATAGCTCCATGGTAAAGGTAAAGTTAAAGGGACCCCTGACCATTAGGTCCATCACTGGGGCTGCGGCGCTCATCTCGCTTTATTGGCCGAGGGAGCCGGCATACAGCTTCCGGGTCATGTGGCCAGCATGACTAAGCTGCTTCTGGCGAACCAGAGCAGCGCATGGAAACTCCATTTACCTTCCCACCGGAGCGGTACCTATTTATCTACTTGCACTTTGACGTGCTTTCGAACTTCTAGGTTGGCAGGAGTAGGGACCGAGCAATGGGAGCTCACTCCATTGCAGGGATTCGAACCGCCAACCTTCTGATCGGCAAGTCCTAGACTCTGTGGTTTAACCCACAGCGCCACCCGCGTCCCCATAGCTCCATGGCTTGTATGCAAAAAGATCTCAGGACTGATCCCTGGGACCTTCAGAAGGTCATGGAGAGAGGGTACAATACTGAGCTATATGGACTATTGATCTGATTCACATTCACACCATACATTTAAAGTAGTTGTATCAGTCATGGCTTCCCCCACAGAACCCTGGGATCTGTAGTTTGTCAATGATGCAGAGAGCTTAGGACAGTGATGGCCAAACTTGGTCCTCCAGCTGTTTTGGGACTACAACTCCCATCATCCCTAGCTAACAGGACCAGTAATCAGGGATGGTGGGAATTGTAGTCTGAAAACAGCTGGAGGGCCAAGTTTGGCCATCACTGGCTTAGGAGACCCGTAAGAAACTACAGTTCCCAAGATTTTTTGTGGAAAACCATGGTCACACATCCACATTGCATGTTCACATTTAGAGCATGGCTTCCCTTAAACAATCCTTGGAACTGTAGTTTAAGGGTGCTGGGAATTGTAGCTCCATCAGGGGTAAGCTACAGTTCCCATTTGTGTGGGTTTTTGGGGGGAGAGACATGTACAATAAATGCATGTTGTGGATGTGACCCATGACCCTTAAAGAGAGCAAGGACCTGTGAAACCCATTTAGCAGACACAACTAAGAAACATTCTGGAATAAAAGGAAGCTTGAGTACCATTGGTAAATCCACGTAACTTACTTTAATAGATTTCCCAAACTGGACTTTCACATCATCCTTGGATGAAAATATCTTTTGCTCGATTTCCAACAATTTCTTTAGAAGGCCTTCCACTTCCACTTGCATCTCTTTTACATTGATTCTGGAAGAGGTTTAGTAAAAAAAAAACCGACAAGCAGCATCTATAGGTAAACCCATTGTGGAAGCTTCCCTTCCTCAGCACCCCCACATATCTCTCAACGGGAAACACAGAAGGAGAGTCTTTGTGGTGAGAGAGATCATGCATGCAAGACAAAGGAAGGAGCCTTATCAATGGTCCTCTACCTGAGTGGAATGTGGATACAGGAACCACATTTCTTTGGCAGGGTCCCTGCAGAGTCCTTGTCCCCAGTGCCCTACAGCTACCCCATCCAGCACGAAAGGGGAGCTTTTCATCCACAGGGTGCTCCAAAGCTAAGCATTTAGGAATGCTGAAAACACAAGGGCAGGCATAGGCAAACTCGGCCCTCCAGATGTTTTGGGACTACAACTCCCATCATCCCTAGCTAACAGGACTAGTGGTCAGGGATGATGGGAATTGTAGTCCCAAAACATCTGGAGGGCCGAGTTTGCCTATGCCTGCACAAGGGGCTTCCGTTTCAAGGGAATGCTGTGCAAGTTCTGCAACGTACAGCAGAGCTTCATGGAAAACACAGACGAAATCAGAGCACTCCAAGTCATTTGCTCATGTACATGCACAGAAAACAGCAGATCTGTCTGAAAGGCAACACCTGCATTAATGGTTGCAGTGCATCCCTTATTATTATTATTATTATTATTATTATTATTATTATTATTATTACTACACAACTGTATAATATTATTGTGCAATCTTAGAAGGGGTGTGGCTGTGAGGTGCAGAGCTGTGATTATCACGAAGGGACCCTGCACTTCTGAATTTGCCACTGCGCAACTGGTTAGACATTGTGTTGGGCTAATAGGAAGAAGAGGGGAAGGCAGTGCCTTCGCCCAGTTCTGTGTGTCCCCACCCCACCCCAGTCCCCATGCCACAGAATTCTCCACTTCCTCATACAGTGGACACTCGGGTTGCGAACGTGATCCATGCGGGAAGCATGTTCACAACCCGCAGCGTTCGCAACCTGCAGCGCCGCACCGCGTCTGCGCACGCGTGGGTTGCGATTCGGTGCATCTGTGCACGCGCAAGCGCCAAAACCTGGAAATAACCCATTCCGGTACTTCCTAGTTCTGTGCGGTGCGCAACCTGAATCACGCAACCCGAAGCATCTGTAACCCAAGGTACGACTGTATTCTAATTCTGCTTTAACAAACACACATTAACCTTTTTATTTCAAATGTTAGAAGGGAGGAGAGTTTACCCAGCTGCCTTTGAAACGCACTCCAGGTCATGGGGAAGCTGTAAAAGGTCTCTGTGTTTTTTTTCAACCTCCTAGAACAAAACAAAACAAAAAGCAGGAAAAAAGTAGTAATCATGTATTTGCATCTGTAGAAAGCACCAACCAATTATTAGAAGCGCGAGAAAACAGGAAGCAGCCTTATATTGAGACAGCCCATTGGGTTCCTAGTTCAGCATCGTCATGGCCTGTTCTCCAGGATTTGAGGAAGTGTTATCTCTACCTGGAGATATTAGAGTTTGGACCGGGGACCTTCTGCATTAGGGGAATTTGTTTATTAAAATGTGTGTACATGAAGGTACATTCTTTCACCTTTGGTGGACGTGCCCTAGGATTAAGGCTTTCTGGGAAATGATATATAATGAATTGAAAAAGGTATTCAATTATACCTTCCTGAAGAAACCAGAGGCCTTTCTCCTGGGCATTGTCGGCCAATTGGTGCAAAAGAAGGACAGAACTTTTTTTATGTATGCTACAACAGCAGCGAGAATACTTATCGTTAAGTATTGGAAGACACAAGATCTACCCACTCTGGAAGAATGGCAGATGAAGGTGATTGACTACATGGAACTGGCTGAGATGACTGGCAGAATCCGAGAACAGGGAGAAGAGTCGGTGAAAGAAGACTGGAAGAAATTTAAGGACTATTTAAAGAAATATTGTAAAATGAATGTTAAAAAGATGTTGGATAGAAACTAAGTGGTTTCCAGCTGTAATGCTTTAGGAGATATGAAAAAAGGATTATAAATGGGTAAAGGTTTAATGGTAAGGATTTGCTGAACTAACAAATTGAACTGGAATACAAAGAAGGGAAGTATGAGGAGGTCGGAGGGAATAAGGGTATGGAAGTTATGTCATTGAAAATTAATGTGTGTTTTTAATTGTTTATTATTTTGTATGTTTTTTTGTTTTTTTCTTATATCCAAAAATCTTTAATAAATATCTTATAAAAATATATATATATTAAAATGTGTGTACAGTCAACCTTCGGTTCCCGAAAGCATCGTACGTTTTGGTCCCGAATGTTGAAAACCCAGAAGTAACTGATCCAGTTTTTGAACAATTTTCAGAAGCCAAACAGCTTCCAGGGAGCTTTCTTCTTTTTTCTTCGTTGGGTGTTCAGTAGGGCGGTTCATAAAATACTTATTTTTTGAAAATGCCTGCTCCAAAGGTCTTATCTTGCGACACTAGGGATTATATAGCTATATCTGAAATTTCATGCATATCAGTTAATACCTTGACCCTCCTCCACAAAAATAGCTGTTTACTTGGCCATTTTCCTATGTTGTGAAGGCTGAAATTTCAATTCAGTGGAGCAGGTGGGGGGTGTTCAGGTGTAAAGGGAGGGCCTGGCCAGGTTGGTGAGTAGAGCAAGGAAAGGCAGCAGCATATTTATAATCATAAAATTAGAATCATAGAATCATAGAGTTGGAAGAGACCGCAAGGGCCATTGAGTCCAACCCCCTGCCAAGCAGGAAACACCATCAGAGCACTCCTGACATATGGTTGTCAAGCCTCTGCTTAAAGACCTCCAAAGTAGGAGACTCCACCACACTCCTTGGCAGCAAATTCCACTGTCGAACAGCTCTCACTGTCAGGAAGTTCTTCCTAATGTTTAGGTGGAATCTTCTTTCTTGTAGTTTGGATCCATTGCTCCGTGTCCGCTTCTCTGAAGTAGCAGAAAACAACCTTTCTCCCTCCTCTATGTGACATTCTTTTATATATTTGAACATGGCTATCATATCACCCCTTAACCTCCTCTTCTCCAGGCTAAACATGCCCAGCTCCCTTAGCCGTTCCTCATAAGGCATAGTTTCCAGGCCTTTGACCATTTTGGTTGCCCTCCTCTGGACACGTTCCAGTTTGTCAGTGTCCTTCTTGAACTGTGGTGCCCAGAACTGGACACAGTACTCCAGGTGAGGTCTGACCAGAGCAGAATACAGTGGCACTATTACTTCCCTTGATCTAGATGCTATACTCCTATTGATGCAGCCCAGAATTGCATTGGCTTTTTTAGCTGCCGCGTCACACTGTTGGCTCATGTCAAGTTTGTGGCCAACCAAGACTCCTAGATCCTTTCCACATGTACTGCTCTCAAGCCAGGTGTCACCCATCTTGTATTTGTGCCTCTCTTTTTTTTTTTGCCCAAGTGCAATACTTTACATTTCTCCCTGTTAAAATTCATCTTGTTTGTTTTGGCCCAGTTCTCTAATCTGTCAATTGATGTTTTAAAAAGTGCAATCAGTTCTCATAAGGGGGTTCGGGTTTTGTCTTGTCTTAAAACAATACTGCTCCTAATGTAGTCTCAGAATCAAAGTCAAGTGCAAGAAAGAAGAAGGAAATGCATCCGTACCTCTAGGATGTGATGGAGCAGAGTAATGCTGTTTTTATTTGCTCTTGTCTCTGTTAGTTTGAGCAACGTGCTGATTCTGAAGCCTCCAGCATTCCCACTGTGACGCCCCTGAAAGATCAGATGTGATATGAGCCAACCACACACTTCCAAGAAAAAGGCACACCCAACGTGCCCCTTTGTCATCACAGCTGGATGGCAACTGTAATAGACACACAGACATTTAGATATCTTGAGAAGCCACTAAACCAAGCATGCAAGACGAAGGGATGAAAGGGCCCAATAATACAAATTATGGTATGGAGAACCAGACCACTCCAGTTCCCATCAGCCCTGGGCTGGCCTAACCAGTATTCAGGGACTGCAATACAGTAGTACCTCGGGTTAAGAACTTAATTTGTTCCAGAGGTCTGTTGTTAACCTGAAACTGTACCTGAGGTACCACTTTACCTAATGGGGCCTCTTCTGTTCTCATCCTGAAGCAAAGTTCTTAACCCGATGTACTATTTCTGGGTTTGCAGAGTCTGTAACCTGAAGCGTCTGTAACCTGCGATACCATTGTACCTCAAGGACCGCCTCTTACCTTATGAATCTACCTGGACCCTGAGATCACCTTCTGAGGCCCTTCTTCGTGTGCCTCCTCCTCGAGAGGTCCGGAGGGTGGCAACACGAGAACGGGCCCTTTCTGCGTCGCTCCCCATCTGTGGAATGCTCTCCCCAGGGAAGTTCGCCTGGCACCTTCATTATACACCTTTAAGGCGCCGGGCACAAAATGTTCCTCTTCAACCAGGCCTTTGGCTGATTGAATCCAATGCGCTTTTAAAATATGTTGGGGAGAGGGGGTTACTGGGTTGTCTTCGTTTGTATTATGTACGGTGGACGCTCGGGTAGCGAACGTGATCCATGCGGGAGGCACGTTTGTAACTCGCAGCGCCGCTTTTGTGCTGAAGCGTATGTAACCTGAAGCGTCTGTAACCTGAAGCGTATGTAACCCGAGATACCACTGTACATGAACAACAACAAAAGGTATGCCTACTCACCCATGAAATTTCCTAGGTGACCTTGGCACTATCAGCACCTTTTACCCCAGGGATAGGGAACATCAGGCCTGAGGTGCGGTGGATCTACAAAATGTAGTCCTCCAGGCCTCTCTATGTGGCCCAGGGAACCACATCTGTTGGATTCTCTAGCCTTTATCAGAGGTAACTGGCCACTTTCCCGGCACTCGGCTTGAGATCCTTGTTGACCTTCCCGTCTGCGTCACCCGGCAGGATACAGGCAAGGTCACGATCGGCGATCCCACTCAGCGTGAGAGGGACACACCACTCCTCCCTCCTCCCTGCTTCCCCAGGGAGGGGAAAGAGACAGACAGAAATCTATTTACATGTTTTTATTCCTGTCTTTGCATCAGTACAGAGAAACACGTCTGCACTCTCCAGTCTCCAACAGTAGAGATACATACTCCACCCCTGTACTCCCAGTACAGGTCAGATGACACTCTGAGCTAACATCCGGTGCTCAGCACAGTGAAAAGACTGCCCCTTTGTTTCCATGGTACAGTCCCCAACAATCACATCCTGTTTTGCATTACAGCCACATGCAGCTCGCTCTCTCATTGCTGCTTTTTCCTGACACCCACCCCAAGCTACAACTTTCAGTGGCACAAGTGTTTTTGCCTGGCCAGAAGGCATCCTTGAATTCCCCCTAATGCCTCTTTCTTCCCTGTCTGGATGGACAATAGAAAGGGGTTAAGCACGTGTGTGTATAAACTAGCCTACCGTACAAAGGCAAAAGTTTACGTTGATTGCTCCACCCACTTTTGCCCCGGCCCCACCCACCGCCAGCATAGGGCTCCCCCAAGGGTCACCTAAAAGGCAACGTGGCCCCTTGGGGTAAAACAGGTTCCCCATCCCTGTCTCAGCCTAACCTACTTTGGAGGGTTGTTGCAAAGATAAACCAGGGGCAGAAGGGGACCATATACAATAGTCTAAAGTTCCCTGGAGGAAAGGGTTAGGAAAGAAGAGATAAAAAAAGGTGAGACATGTAGGTATTTCCCCACTCTCCCCACCTTCTTACATAATTTAAGAAGTTTCCAACTTTCAGAATCAACTGGCAGAACAATGGCAGACGCCGGTTTGTAAGAAGCGCTGAAAAAGAGAAGAATGCAAACGTCGTTTTTACTTGGAGTTTGCACACAAAAAAACCACCTCTGCTGCTCCATATCTTGCATTTAAACTCAGGAAGAAAATAATATTTAGGTTGCAATTGAAAACTGAACTCAGTGGGCAGTTCTTCTGAGTACTCTTGTATTGAATTGTTAAAGGTAAAGAGACCTTGACCATTAAGTCCAGTCGCGGATGACTCTGGGGTTGTGGTGCTCATCTCGCTTTACTGGCCGAGGGAGCCAGCGTTTGTCCACAGACAGCTTCCGGGTCATGTGGCCAGCATGACTAAGCCACTTCTGGTGAACCAGAGCAGCGCATGGAAACGCCATTTACCTTCCTGCCGGAGCGGTACCTATTTATCTACTTGCACTTTGACGTGCTTTCGAACTGCTAGGTTGGCAGGAGCAGGGACCGAGCAACAGGAGCTCATCCCATCACGGGGATGGGGCAAGCCCTAGGCTCAGTGGTTTAGAACTGAATTGTTAGTTGTCTTTAAATGATGAGTAACCGGGGGTATCCAATTAAGTCACTGATAAAATATAAAGCTACACAGAACTACGAAGTGTGTGAGTCCTATAAAAATGCAAATAAAAATCAAAGCATCTCCAAAAAGACATTAGAGTTTTCAGCTAGCATTATTTTCTCCTGTTTGGGTAACTTGAGCAAATTAATTTATTTAATCTGGATCGCCAATGGTTACTGGTCACAATGGCTAAGTTCTACCTCCATTGCTGAAAGCACTATGCTGGGAATCACAAGCAGGCTGAGGGTCCTGCTGTGCTCCTGTTTGTGGGCTTTTGAGAGCATCTTGTTGTCCACTGTGAGAAGAGGATACTGAATTAGATGGGTCTTTGGTCTGATCCAGCACAGCTCTTCTTATGTTCTCATGCTGCCATTCCACGCTTAGTCTGGGCAAGAGCAGTATTTGGTACTAGATGCAAAACTCAAAATAAAATTGGAAGCTTGGGATTGTGGTTTTTAAAGGGAATTTACAGATCATGCGGATGGGAGGTGTGTTGAATGGTCTCTTTAAATTTGAAGGTTCATTATTGTTCCACAGGATGTGTATTTCTTTAAAAGCCAGAGCAAATAACATGACCTAGTTTTACAGCTGTGAAGCAGGTGCTGTTGTTGTTTAGTTATTTAGTCATGTCAGACTCTTTGTGACCCCCTGGACCAGAGCACGCCAGGAACTCGTGTCTTCCACTGCCTCCCGCAGTTTGGTCAAACTCATGTTGGTAGCTTCGAGAACACTGTCCAACCATCTCATCCTCTGTCATCCTCTTCTCCTTGTGCCCTCCATCTTTCCCAACATCAGGGTCATTTCCAGGGAGTCTTCTCTTTTCATGAGGTGGCCAAAGTATTGGAGTCTCAGCTTCAGGATCTGTCCTTCCAGTGAGCACTCAGGGCTGATTTCCTTAAGAATGGATAGGTTTGATCTTCTTGCAGTCCATGGGACTCTCAGGAGTCTCCTCCAACACCATAATTCAAAAGCATCGATTCTTCAGCGATCAGACTTCTTTATGGTCCAGCTCTCACTTCCATACATCACTACTGGGAAAACCATAGCTTTAACTATACGGACCTTTGTTGACAAGGTGATGTCTCTGCTTTTTAAGATGCTGTTAAGTTGTGGTAATTAAGCTGTTGGGTATGGTATATAAAGAGCAGCATGTAGCTCTCGCGGTACCCTGGTGGATGGGTCATTCTTATTGATATATTGTAATTTAGTGTAAAAAGGAGTTTTTGTTTTTGTTATTAAAACCTAGCAAAAGTTAGTTTTGCGTTTCTTGAATTTGTGGTCTCCCCAGCACACCTTCTGCAGCGCAACTAGTCTGCAAAATAACTAACAAGGTGCTGCCAGTCAATGACAACAATACTAAGTTAGACAGACCAATGGTGTGAATCTTTTTCATTTGTTCCTAAATTTTGCAGTCCACTTACTCTCAGCAGCTGCTCTGACCAATTTTGCTTTGGGCCAAAGCAGATCCAGCATAATGTTGGTCTCCGTACATATCAGCATGCCTTCAATCCTCAAGTGGTAACTAGGAAGAGAAATCAGTATTTTTTTACTTAAAAATCATCATCATCATCAGAGCTAGTAAATGGAGCCATGGACAAGGCAATTAAAAACCACACTAGGATCTCGTTAGAACATTCGGGTCAAAGAATGGAATAGTTCACAAAAATATTAACATAACAGTGTGTCACTTTTCCATCCCAGCAATGCTCCCCAATTTAATTTTGTTCTCCACCATCTCCAAAAGACCTTTCTGAAACTCTGCTTCTTTCACTGGCATTACTCACCCAATCTCTGAAGACAAGCGCATTTCAGAACTTTCTTACCCTTAGCAGCTGAAAATGTAATTTCCAACCTATGTGTGCTTTCTCTAGAAGCCAGAGCGTTCCTTATTTATCATGAACCATACATGCCTTTGTTCTAGGTATCCACGGATAAGCTGGTGAAAAGGAGTAAATAAGATTTGTCTGGAGCTGCTATTCAAGCATCAGCAATGGACTCTCGAGGCCTCAACTGGTCCTGCTTACACCCAAGCCAGCCACCGGACCCTCCTGGACAGGAAGGTCTATGGAAGACTTCATGTTTCAACTGGGATGTTGCCTGAGTAACAAGGCCTTATTGCCACTAGTATAGCTCCGTATTCCCTTTCCAATCCAGCTCCTGTTTGTCCCTCATTTCCAAGGTCCTCCTTCCTGGTTCTCTCTAACCCTAGTGTGCTTCTCAGTTCCAATTCCTCCTTGCTTCTTGGCTCTGACTCACTTCCTGGCTCACCTTGGACAGCTGCCTACAGCTCTGCCCTGACAAACACCCAGGGCTAGGGCAAGAGACCCTTCTGCTGAAAGACAAGATGGTGCCCCGCCGCAAAAAAATAACAACCCCAAAACAAAATCCACTTCTAGAAGTGGACTTAATTGGCAGTTGTCACACTGGTGACAGGACAGTGGCCTCTAGCACAGCAGTTGGGGGTAGCAAACTTACTTGTTTTTTATTTTCTGAAAGGATTTTTATTTTTTTTAAAAATAGATGTCTTTCCTTCCCTTTATCACAAGGGACAGGATACAGAAACTGGGCCCTCAAAAGGCAAGCCGCTCCAAAATCAAGACAAAGAAAAAGACAATAATATATTTGTCAGGGAACTGACATCAGAGGCACGGGAGAAGGAGAGGGTCTCTGATTCTGCAGGAGAAGGTCCCGGCGCTAGGGGGAGACTCAGCTGGGAAGAAGGGGAAGAGAATGAGTGTAACACCAGGGATCCAGGAGAGCAATGGGACAGGGAGGTGCAAGGGCTCCAGGACTCTTCGTTGGAAGTTAGTGAGGAGAGCCCAAGCACCCCGCTGCCCACGCCCACCCTGCGCAGGAGACTCCCGCGCAGTGAGAGGCGGAGACGATTGGGCATCAAACAGGTCTTATGTTGGCAGCGCTTTAAGAAACGCCCACAGACAGATTCTACGAGTGACTAAGGGCAGCCACGCTGAGATGGGCTGTGCAGTCCGGAGGGTTTAACCAGGCAATCTAATGCTCAAACGGAGCAGGATTGCGCACGAGTAACTCCCAACCACTACAATATTGTATGATCTGAGATAGTTCACAGAATATGGCTCAGAATGAAAAATAAGGAAAAGAAATACTGGACAAATCCTTCCTCAGCATTCTGTTGGTGCAGGAAAGGCTTATAAATGTAAAAACAAGAAAAGGGTAAAAACAGTTCTGTATGTAAAAACAATACAAATATTTTAAAAACAATTCCACGTAGCCAAACTGTTAAAAATATAGTAATTCCAATAGAGGTGCAGACTTAGGTGACACAAATGTTTCACTCACAATCCCCTGATGTCAGCTCTCTGCTGCCAGCACCACCCCACAAGAAACTGATGCCTGAGGCAGCCACATCACTCTACCTAATGGTAGAGCCGGCCCTATGCTAGCCAAGCAGAACTTGTAGGCAAGGGGAAGTAAAAGATGGCTCTTACCTGGGAACTTCAAGGAGACACAGATAAAACTGATCTGCATTTCCTAGCTTGGCTTTTTCGCCCTTGAATGCTTTCATTCTCTCAATCTGACAAAAGAGAGGAAGACTTGTCACTACCGGCTCTGAACTGCAAGCAGCGATACCCAGACCTATTACATTGCTTTTTTTTTGTAGACCACTTATAGTGTGTGTTCCCGCCCCCCTTTAACTGTATGAAGCAGCAAGCATTTTATAAATTAAGACATAAATATTAAGAAGAGGACTACAGTTCCCAGAGCCCTTTGGGGGATGCATGCTCTGGTTATCTCCCGCTTGGACTACTGCAATGCGATCTACGTGGGGCTACCTTTGAAGGTGACTCAAACTGCGATTAATCCAGAATGCGGCAGCTAGACTGGTGACTGGGAGTGGCCACTGAGACCACATAACACCAGTCCTGAAAGATCTTCATTATCTCCCAGTACGTTTCTGAGCACAATTCAAAGTGTTGGTGTTGACCTTTAAAGCCCTAAACAGCCTCGGTCCTGTATACCTGAAGGAGCGTCTCCACCCCCATCGTTCAGCCCAGACACTGAGGTCCAGCTCCGAGGGCCTTCTGGTGGTTCCCTCGCTGTGAGAGTGAGGTTACAGGGAACCAGGCAGAGGGCCTTTTCGGTAGTGGCACTTGCCCTGTGGAACGCCCTCCCAGCAGATGTCAAGGCAATAAACAACTATTTTACTTTTAAAAGACACCTGAAGGCGGGCCTGTTTAGGGAAGTTTTTAATGTCTGACACTGTATTGTTTTTGATATTTGGTTGGAAGCAGCCCAGAGTGGCTGGGGAGACTCAGTCAGATGGGCGGGGTATAAATAATAAATTATTATTATTAATAAAATGTGAGAGGCATCATGCCGCCGAATACAACTTGCTGGGAATTGCAGGTGGGCAGAGCGCTGTGGAGCTTATGCCCAGCTTTGCAGACTGTGTGGCCTCTGAGAACAGGACTGGATGGATCATTGGCCTGATGAAAGCAGGCTCGTCTTATGGTATGTATGCACTCACGTGCCTTGCCAGCTCCAGGGAGGTCAGGAGCACCACTTGTGATTGTCTAGCAACTTCCAAATATGCTCTCTTAATAGTTGCAGAGCATGACTAATGGCTTTGAGACAACTCTCAAGTTATTTCTTAACTTAACCTTCAGAAATAGCAAGACGTCTGGCATGGGTTCCGGTTCCATGAATGAAAGAAAGCTAGTCTGGTGCAGTGATGACAGTGGGGAGTGGAGAACCTTCACTCCCAATTTGGGGGTTGCATTCCCCTGGGGGTTCTTCTGTGTGCCAGTGGTGGGTGGGGCCACAGGCAAAAATGGGTGGGGCCACAGGCAAAAGTAGGCGGGTCAGGGACACTCCCTTCTCCCCGCCCCCCTTCTCTCTCCCTCCTCCGATCTTCCCATCTGCATGTAATTAAGCCACGCATAATGGCCTCAGCTGTTACAGGCTCAGGGAAATGACAACTTTCTTGGTGCACTAATAAGCACATCTGAAATTAATATAGTGGGGGGAGCCAGTATTCATACCTCATGGTTTTTAGGCAGAAGCTTCATTAGGTTTTTCAGGGCCTCTTCGTCAAACATGCTCCTGTCTCCTTTCCAAATCATGTCGGCTATTTGCTGATTCGAGCTACAAGAAAGAAGTGGAATGGTTAAGATGCACAAACATAAAAGCTAGGAAGAAATCTCAGCACAGGTGCCCCGTCCCCCCAACTTACATGGGAGTTACGTTCTGGGCCCCCCCGTGCATAAGTGAAATCACATCAAGTGGGGAGTACCCTCTAAACACCCTTTAAACACCCTCTCTTCAATCAAAAATACTGGATCCAAAAATATCCACAGCTAGAATTGAAGATCTGGAGGAGGCGAGAGGACATGCGGGGAGGCTGAGCAGTGTAAACAAAGCCCCACTGCGCCTCATGTCTCTTTGGGGCTTCCTCCACCCTCACTGACCTCCTCTTCGGGCTCCAGGGAGGGTCTGCTTGCAAGCCACGAGGACTCATCAGCTCCCTCCCGCAATTTCCAGGTTTTAATTGAATTATTTACTTATTTCCTGGTGACACACCTATTCGCGGTTGTGCAAAAGCCAAAATGTATGGGGGGGATGCCTGTAAATGGAAGAGTTGTTGACAGTGTTGTTGACCAGTTGGATCCAGTTCACATGCTTTATTACTGAAGGACCCATGCAAAGTGAAATCACAGCACAAATCCCTCGGCAGATGGCTTGCATCAGAACTTTCCAAACTTTTGTGACACATTAGTGTGTCGGCTGCAATGTGTAGGTGTGTCGTGCAAATGCTCCCTGCACTCCTCCCCTGGGAGCTGGAAAGGGGATAGTTTAACCTCTGGTTTGCTAGTAAAACTGAATTACTGTGTCGTGAAAAGATGCAAATCTAAAAGGTGTATCACCAACATGAAAAGTTTGGAAAGTTCTGGGCTTACGTAGTCATCTCCTTTGGTTTCCCATGCTGTTTTCAGTCAGCTTGGCCCCTCTTAAAAACTTTTGTCATACTTATATGCTTTTACTGGTGGTAGAGAGGAAACAAACTGGAAGTAGAGAGATCATCTCAGGGGCATCTCATGCTAAAACAGATCTCGGAAAGACCTCTGCCTTGAGACCTTGGAGAGCCAGTGCCAATCAGACTAGACAATAGTTGTGCCAACGATCTGATGCCCTACCAGGCTTCTTATTTGCTCATGTTGAAATTCTGCTTATGCTGCTGGGGGCCAGGTTTAGTCATCACTCCCCCTCACCCCACCCAGCGCATTTCATTGACCAAGTAACTCTCACCATTTAAACTGCTTTAGCACTATGTTCAGATGGAGACTTTTCTTTCGATCTACGAAGGAAATCTGTTTAAGAGGGGGGTGGTTAAAAAAAATTAGTAGCAGGAACAAGTTAATACTGCTTGCCTACTTTCTTTGAACAAAGCTCTGAGACACAGAGAATGTGCAGTGGTTTTCAGATTCCTCACCATCTCCCCACTTCCTAGCATTTTTATAGTGCGTTATGTTATGTTATGTTATGTTATGTTATGTTATGTTATGTTATGTTATGTTATGTTGTTATGTTATGTTGTTATGTTATGTTGTTATGTTATGTTATGTTATGTTTTATGTTATGTTATGTTATGTTATGTTATGTTATGTTATGTTATGTTATGTTATGTTATGTTATGCTATGTTAATCTGCTTTCCTCACAAAATTGACCCAAAACAAACTAACACAGTATAAACACAAAAAACCAATCAGAAAAGGCACATCCTAAAAACACATTTGTATAAACAAAAGACAGGTCTTAAGAGATGCCAAGGGGCTGACTTTGGTAATCTTTCGTAACATGGCAAGGCCAAAATTTGGTGCCCTCAGATGGATCCTTACAGCTATGGATCTTCTCAATTTTTGCTCCCTCTTGGCTTGCTGTCCTGTGCGAGGGAACCAGCCCCCTCTCCCGGCCCAAAATCCAGCACTGGAGATCCTGCTCTGCTAAAAGAGACCACAAGTGCTTAAAACCCATCAAATTATGGGGAATGACCCTCAGCTATTGTACCTCCTTTGGCTTCTTCAGTCTGGGTTCTGTTTTCTCCTGCTGGCTTGCCTGAGGTACACAGAAGAGTCGCTCTATGCTAATATAATCAGGCTCTATAGCTTCATCACCATTGGTCACCGCTGAAGTCCAGAGAGAACGGCCACCTGGAAAAGACGCACAATGATGGAGCGTTTCCAGCTCTACATTCCTATGATTCTAAGAACATCTGCAGTGCCACAGGTTAATAATAAACCCCTGGTTTATTATAGAACACACTTGAAAACAGCCCTGTTGGAGCCAGACCATAGATCCATCTAGTCCAGCATCTTAATAATGATAATTTTATTATTTAAGCCCCATCAGGCTGGGGTGGCTTGTTCTCAGATGCCCATGGGAAGCCCACAAGCAGAACCTGATGGCAATGGCACTCTCCCTACACAGTGGGCAGCAGAGGTAGAACACAGCCAGCGTACTCACTTTTCGTGGCATCTAAGGGAAGCGTTTGCCAGTTGAACGGCTTCATTTTCAGCATTGGCCTCTGAGCCTTCGTGGAGCCTTCAACGCTGCAGGACGGCAGGGCCTTGTTGCACAGAGATGTGGCCTTCATCAAAGGAGGGGAAGGAGGGGGTGGCAGAGGTGAAAGCGGAAGCCGCAGCATAGGCAGAGACGGGAACTCTCTGGGCGTGGCATGTGCAGTTGGAAGCTGGCAAGACTGCAAGTGCTCAGAAGTTGGAGATGTTGTCGTGGCTTCCATTGGGTCAAGTATATCTGGAGAGCTTCTCTTTCCGCTTGAGGGTTCTTCTTCCAAGTCCATGTCAACCTGAATGCACTTACTTGTTTTCTTGGTAAGCTGTTTTGCACCCATGTGGCTTTTCGCAAAACATTCTTTGCAGGTCAGAGTTTGCTCCATCATGGCTTTTTCTTCCTTTAATTCCAAAACCCACCAAAAGAGAATGGAGACATTTATTTTCAAAACTGGGATCAAGCAAGAGCATTCCCATCCACAGTGTATCTAACAGTGCTTCTGAAAACATCGGGGATGATTGTGTTGAATCTGCCATATTTGAAATCATAAGCAAGGACATTGAAACCAGCACCCAAAAAAATCAAGGTTATGGGTTTGATTCCCGTATGGGACAGCTGCACATTCCTGGACTAGGTGATCCTCAGAGCCCATTTTAACTCTACAATTCTATGATTTGCACTGAGTAATGGAATCACAACATTTTGGGCATGTGTCTGTTGTATCTCGAATTACAGATAGAGCTGTATATGGAACCCTGTACAGTACAGTATTTTTCGCTCCACAAGACGCACTTTTTCCCTCCTAAAAAAGTAAGGGGAAATGTGTGTGCGTCTTATGGAGCGAAGGCAGGCGGGAGGCAGGCGGGAAAAGCCCCCAAGAGCCACACACACGCTCTGCTGTCACTGATGGGCTGTCCTTCTCCCGCCTCGTAGAAATGCCCACAAGAGCCGTGCACCTTTTAAAGAGCGCGCGGCTCTTGCTGGCTTTTGTGGGAGGTGGGAGAAGGGACAGAGGGCAGCCCCTCAGTCCCTTTGCCCACCTCCCGGAAAAGCCCCCAAGAGCCGTGCTCCCTTTCACGAGCCATGTGGAGCTCAACGCGGCTTGTGAAAGGGAGCACTGAGCGGAGCCTGGGATGCATACAGGCTCTGCTCTGCGCTCCCTTTAAAAATATCTTTTTTCTTGCATTCCCTCTCTAAAAACTAGGTGTGTCTTATTGTCAGGTGCGTCTTATGGAGCGAAAAATACGGCAGTTTACAAAACCAGTGTTTCTGGCACAGACACTTGTGCCCAAAATACATTTTTTCTTCTCAAAAGAAAAACTCAAGTTGAGTTCTAGCCCTCATAGTTTCGTGGTAGTCCACCTGCCTTGCATACCGAAGGCCCCCGGTTCAGTCCTTGGTGTCTCCAGGTGAGGCGGCGAATGGCTGCAATCTTGAGAGAGCCATCTCCAGTTTAAGATAATACTGAGCTAGAGGGACCCATACTCTGACACAACATAACATATATGCAACTGCTTTCAAGCTATCTTTGCCCTTCCTTTAAAAAAATGAAAGCTGGTCGTACATATCTGATAGCCAGCTCAGTTCTCCAAGTACACTTAGTTCATTACATAGCCAAAACAGCACCAACCACAAACAACAGGGATATATCAGAGGAAGCTGCTCTTTGCTGAATCAGACCCTTGGACCCATCTAGTTCAGTAGAATCTACTCTGACTGGCAGCAGCTCTCTGGTATTTCAAGAAAGGGGACACTCGCAGCCCCTACCTGGTGATACCAGAGGCTGAATCTGGGACTTTATGTATTATTATTTTTATTATTATAAAATGCAGGATACATACACAAAATACATAAGAAATACAAGAAGGAAAACCCATAACCCCCCACCTCCCACAAACACATTTAAAGGCCTAGTTGAGGAATGTTTGTGCCTGGAATCTAAAGATATAATAATAATTTATTATTTATATCCCGCCCATTTGGCTGAATTTCCCCAGCCACTCTGGGCGGCTCCCAATCAAGTGTTAAAAACAGTACAGCATTAAATATATTAAAAACTTCCCTGAACAGGGCTGCCTTCAGATGTCTTTTAAAGATAGGATAGCTGCTTATTTCCTTGACACCTGAAGGGAGGGTGTTCCACATATATAATGAAGGAGCCAAGCAAGCCCTCTCTGGGCTCAGCATTCCACAAACAGGGAGCCATTGCAGAATATAGATAATAGATAACTCAGAATATAGATAACTCAGAATATTCTCACAAACAGGGAGCCATTGCAAAATATAGATAACTCAGTTGGTTAGATCATGGGTAGGCAAACTAAGGCCTGGGGGCCGGATCCAGCCCAATTGCCTTCTAAATCCTGCCCGCAGACAGTCCAGGAATCAGCGTGTTTTTACATGAGTAGAATGTGTCCTTTTATTGAAAACGCATCTCTGAGTTATTTGTGGGGTATAGGAATTTGTTCATTCCCCCACAAAAATATATATATAGTTTGGCCACCACAAGGTCTGAGGGACAGTGGACTGGCCCCCTGCTGAAAAAGTTGGCTGACCCCTGGGTTAGAGTAATCAGTTTTGCCAACAGATGGCTCTGCCCAACTCCTTTTACAGTGTGGTGTAGTGGTTAAGAGCAGCAGACTCATAATCTGGTGAACCGGGTTCGCGTCTCTGCTCCTCCACATGCAGCTGCTGGGTGACCTTGGGCCAGTCACACGTCTCTGAAGTCTCTCAGCCCCACTCACCTCACAGAGTGTTTGTTGTGCGGGAGGAAGGGAAGAGGAGATTGTTAGCCGCTTTGAGACTCCTTCGGGTAGTGATAAAGCGGGATATCAAATCCAAACTCCTCTTCTTCCTCTTTAGAAGAGAAACTAAAGAAGGTGACTGGGAAGCCCTTTGCCCCTTTAGCATCTCTGCCAAGTGACATTTCAGCAGCGGAAAGATTTTAAAGAAATATTCACTTTGCACCAGAATTCTGCTTCGAAAACCTAATTGCCCCATGCAGTAACTGGTGTTTGCCTTGACCCCACTTTGAAGCCTGCCTCTGGATTTTGATACACAAAGCCTGCTAAGAAGTCCTGCATGGGCAAAGCAGCTGCTCTGTTGGCGACTTACAGCCCTGTCCCAGGTTCAGGGGGTCCGAAAGATTTGCAGAAGCACAAAAATATCTTTAGAAATGAAGAGCCAAGGAAGTGAAACTCCCTATCTGCCCAAAAAAGCACAGTCGAAAGGTCAAGCAGCCCAGTGGGGACTGAGCATGCTCAGTGAACAGTGACTGGCTTTTAGGGGTAGGATAGACAGAAAACAAGGTGGGATAGGGAATGGAATGGAATGGAGAGTCATAGGAGAGAAAGCATAGCTAGAGCGCTTCACGCTGCAACATTTCGTTGCAGATCCCACTTACATTATCCAGACATTATTAAACTCTCATTTGACTTGAGTTTCTGATAAAAGTCTTTATGCTGATATTTGCACTCTTTCAAAGCTGAAAGACATTGCACCGCATATTACCCAAATAATTAAGGTGATTCAAGTAACATACGGGGTAACAACTGTGGAGTTTAAAAGGTACCTATGTTAGTAGTTTTACCCACCGTATATGTTTAAACAATAGACTTATGTCGCAGGAGAAAAATAACAACCCACCTCGTAATGAAAACATTTAGACTAAAATTATATCGCAAAAAATATTTCCAAACTTAGAAATAACAATATGAAACTCCTACAGATGCTCACTGTGTTTTTAATGCAATCCAAGATGTAAAATAAACTGTAAAATAAAAGATGTAAAATAAACTTTCTTCAGTAGATTACTCTAGGTGATAAAGGAATTTACAGAGAAGTACACCACAAATTACTTTTTGAAACATACTATAAAACTACTGCCTGTAAAAAACGAGTTGTGTTATCCCTGTATATAAAGAGAACTTTACCTTACTTTGTTGGCTAAATATTCAAGACAACTGACTCAGAAGTACTTTAAAGCAAAAACCCCAAGTGTATGACTTGCAGCTAACAAACAACAGTAAATTTGTCAACTCATCCTAATTAACCAATCCTACCTCAAACACTTACACCTGAGAGATAGGTCACATTTGCACCATACTTATGCTTAAAGCATTGTGATACCACTTTAAGCAGTCATTGCTTCCCCCCAAAGAATTCTGGGAGCTGTAGTTTGTTTAGTGTGCTGGGCGCTGTTAGACCCTATATTTCCCAGTGAAGCTACAGTTCCCAGGGAAGAGGGGTTGCCTGTTAAAGCACTCTGAGGACTGTAGCTCTGGGAGGGGAAAAGAGGCCCTGGATGTAGGAAGTTTGTTGTGCTAACTGTTGTGCTAATAACGCATGCAAAGCAGCGCATTGTGGAGACCAGCCTGGAGAAAGATGGAAAGAGCATCTTTCACCCACTAGATGGTGCACGCTCATTAGACAGCCCTTCCTTCAGAAGCTGGGCTACCCTATGTCCTTTCCCATTGGGTGACAATTCTTGGTCACCTGGGAAACCCAGGGACCAGTGAGGGTGCCGCTCTGCATCGCAAGGGTTACCCATTCCACCAGACACAAACAATGCAGCAGCTGTACATAAATGGCTTTGTTATGCAACTGGTCTGAATCAGAAATGCGCGAGCCTTTCCAGAAAGATATTTGCTTGGCTGCTTTTCCTGAGCCAGGAGAAGGGGGGAGGGGGGAGAAGGGAGAAGAATTTCAGGGGGGAAACAGAGCACCACAAAGAAATCAGGTCCATGCTAGTTTTGTTGCACCTGGCTGTGTTGGACACAGCAAGGAATAATTACTTAATTACTTTCAGGAGTAAATAGGGGTGCCACCTTCCACTCCCAGAGTGCTCCTGTGCCCTTATCTCAACAAGGACAGATTAACTGTTGTTGTCTATGCTCTGGTAACCTCTAGGTTAGATTACCACAACATGTTATATGTATGCCTGCCTACAAGTGTGTCCATGGGCTTTAAATGAGCAATATAACTCTATATCTGAAATTATTATTTGGCGATCACTCGGAGCCACACGATCTTCCACAGTGGGGACATAGGCTTCTGGACAGGAGATGATCACGGTGAGGGTTGGCCAAATGTGTCTTCCTCCTAGCACGTTTGTCACTTTTGTCCTGAGGTCAATTATCTTCAAAATCCATGACACCTTTGGTAAAGGCTGTTCTCCAACTGGAGCGCTCACAGGCCAGTGTTTCCCAATTGTCATGTTTACACTACATTTTTAAAGATTCGCCTTGAGAGAGTCTTTAAAACTCTTTTAATACAAATAGGAAGATAAGTGTGGCTCTTGCACAACAATATTTGGAAATAGCAAAAATAAGAGGTGTGGGGAGGATGCGGGTGGCGCTGTGGTCTAAACCACTGAGCCTCTTGGGCTTGCCAATCGGAAGGTCGGCAGTTCGAATCCCCGTGATGGGGTGAGCTCCCGTTGCTCGGTCCCAGCTCCTGTAAACCTAGCAGTTCAAAAGCACATCAAAGTGCAAGTAGATAAATAGGTACCACTCCGACAGGAAGGTAAATGGCGTTTCCGTGCTCTGCTCTGGTTTTGCCAGAAGTGGCTTACTCATGCTGGCCACATGACCTGGAAAAAACTGTCTGTGGACAAACATTGGCTCCCTTGGCCAATAAAGCAAGATGAGCGCCGCAACCCCAGAGTCGTTCGTGACTGGACTTAACTGTCAAGGGTCCTTTACCTTTACCTTTTTAAGAGAGGTGTGGAACGATGGAGTGCTTCAGCAGACAAAGCAGATTTGGAAAATGTGTATTTTCAGCCGTGGTGCAGACGTGTGCCATAGCACCACAAAGGCAGAACAAAATGGGAAATACTGGACATTTGTGCTAAGAAATGTTACAGAATATCAGAAGGAAGCTGCAGAACGTTGACTGATTGTAGTATGTCCGCCTTGGAACTTTTTCATGTGCAAGCAGTATTGAAAATGGCATTGAGTATAACCATCCTGATAGTGTCATGAGCACAAATAATCATGAATGCACAATGAAAAAGGTTGTTTGGCATGGCCCTTATGCAGTGCTTTTTTCTAATATATATATATATATATATATATATATATATATATATATATATATGTGTGTGTGTGTGTGTGTGTGTGTGGCACTCTCATTTTCCTACTCATATTGAAATACTGACCCTCAATGAGGCCAAACTGAGATTCACAAAATGTTAGGGGTATGTGCCCCCCCCCGAAAAAAAGCACTGCCCTTATGTATGTACTACTTTACGTTCCATGATGGGTAGGATGTAAGTGTCCTAAATAATAATAATGTGTTCAAAAGTTGCTCATCAGTTGCTCATAAAATATAATCAATCCAGGGAACAGTTCTGCGGAACTTGAAACTTCACATATACTGCTCTGTGAACTTTAGTTGATCCTAATACAGTGGTACGTCAGGTTACATACGCTTCAGGTTACATACGCTTCAGGTTACAGACTCCGCTAACCCAGAAATATTGCCTCGGGTTAAGAACTTTGCTTCAGGATGAGAACAGAAATCGTGCTATGGAGGCGCGGCAGCAGCGGGAGGCCCCATTAGCTAAAGTGGTGCTTCAGGTTAAGAACAGTTTCAGGTTAAGAACGGACCTCTGGAACGAATTAAGTACTTAACCCGAGGTACCACTGTAGAGGAATTGTTTTACTGTCCAGTTTTGTTCAACCGGATCTGCTTTAGATAAACTTAAGAGACAAAGTTTCCTGTAGCTTCATCTGGTGCACAAATCTGCCCTTTTCATTTTTTTTCTAGGCCCACCGCACAAAAGTACAAGCACACAGACTCATGCATGGCAGTTTGTGTGTTTTTCTGTTTATATCATTCCTCTGTTTCTCTAGTTTGGCTTTGCTTTGTTTGTACTATGGCTGCAGCAAAGGCAGTCTCCCTCTCTCGGACTGACCCTGGGCAGAGAGCTATTGTTCCTGCTTCTGTGCATACTGCCACAGCAGGTTGGCAAGTTGCCTGGAGCTGCAAGCCTCCCCTCCTCCACCTTAGTCTCACAGGAACATGAAGCTGCTAAAGCCTGCTTTCCTAAGGCTGTGGCCACAGCGTAGATTTTTAAAAAGCACAATGACAAACTCTTGCATGCTTCCTTGGGTGTCAGCCCACTGCATCTAAAGGTAAAGGGACCCCTGACTGTTAGGTCCAGTCGCGGACGACTCTGGGGTTGTGGCGCTCATCTCGCTTTACTGGCTGAGGGAGCAGGCGTACAGCTCCTGGTTGATGTGGCCAGCATGACTAAGCTGCTTCTGCCGAACCACAGAAACACCGTTTACCTTCCCACCAGAGCTGTACCTATTTATCTACTTGCACTTTGACGTGCTTTCGATTCTCTAGGTTGGCAGGAGCAGGGTCCGAGCAATGGGAGCTCACTCCGTTGCGGGGATTCGAAACTCCGACCTTCTGATTGGCAAGCCCTAGGCTCTGTGGTTTAGACCACAGCGCCACCCGTGCTGTGTACAGTGGTACTTCGGGTTACAGACGCTTTAGGTTACAGATGCTTCAGGTTACAGACTCCGCTAACCCAGAAATAGTACCTCGGGTTAAGAACTTTGCTTCAGGATGAGAACAGAAATGGCGCAGCGGCGGTGCAGAAGCAGCAGAAGGCCCCATTAGCTAAAGTGGTACCTCAGGTTAAGAACAGTTTCAGGTTAAGAACGGACCTCCAGAACGAATTAAGTTCTTAACCCGAGGTACCACTGTACTAGGTTGGAAGACTGTGTACTAAGATGTACTCCCTAGCAACATGTAAACAACTTCAGCATTGGCCCCTATTAGTAAGCATGTTAGCATTGCAGCTTTAAAAAATCTGCTTTCTCTCTGGGAAAAGGCTTACCACATCATTCTGTCCTGAAGGCCAAGGTTCAAAACGACTGTTTCTTTTATGAAACCTCCAGGTATTGTGGTGGGCTTCCAACAGCCCCAAGGGATGATGGGAGCTGTAGTCCAACAACAGCTGGCAGGGGCCATAGGTTCCCTGACCCTGTTTCAGGACAATTTCCCATGGCAGCTGTTCATAGGTAGCATACCATACCCTCCAACATTTCTCCGATGAAAACAGGGACATCCTATTCCATAATAATTTTATTATTTATACTCTGCCCATCTGACTGGGTTGTCCCAGCCACCCTGGGTGGCTTCCAACATATATAAAAACATAGGTAAAGGTAAAGGTAAAGGTACCCCTGCCTGAACGGGCCAGTCTTGACAGACTCTGGGGTTTGTGCGCCCATCTCACATCTATAGGCCGGGGGCCAGCGCTGTCCGGAGACACTTCCGGGTCACGTGGCCAGCATGACAAAGCTGCATCTGGCGAGCCAGCGCAGCACACGGAACGCCGTTTACCTTCCCGCTGGTAAGCGGTACCTATTTATCTACTTGCACCCGGGGGTGCTTTCGAACTGCTAGGTTGGCAGGCGCTGGGACCGAGCAGCGGGAGCGCACCCCGCCGCGGGGATTCGAACCGCCGACCTTTCGATCGGCAAGCCCTAGGCGCTGAGGCTTTTACCCACAGCGCCACCCGCGTCCCTCCTATATAAAAACATAGTAAAACATTAAATATTTTAAAAAGCTTTCCTATACAGGGCTGCCTCCAGATGGCTCCTGGGTCACATAACTCCACCTGCAAACTAGTGACAGTCTGGAAATGGTCCTGATGGCGAATGATCTAGAATTAGCATGAGCACAGGAACTGGTCTGGCAAGATCTTTGCCCAGGCATGCCTATCAACGACTCTGCCTTCTCTGATGGTTATAAGTTCAGCTGCTGTCCTGTGAATAGGAGAGCAAGGCAGGAGGACAAGTCAGAGGTATAAGACATGCAGTGGCTACTAGCAACAATGGTTATGCTCAGACTTGGAGGCGGCGATGCTTTTGAGCACAAGTTGCTGGAACCACAGGAAGGGAGACAGCGCTTGTGCTCAGGTCCTGTTTGCACGTTTCCTGCAGGCATCTGGTTGGCCCCCTGTTAAGAACAAGATGCTGAACTAGAATTATGTAGAAGGCTCCTCTTGTGCTTCCTGGAGATAAATTTGCTGCTGTTTATCCCTCTCCCAGGCCAGCGAAGTTGTTATGTACTGAGCTGAATAGGATCCAAAATGCAGCAGCCTGATTGGTCCTAGAACAATAGGATTCAGAATGCAGCAGTCTGATTGGTCCTAGAACAATAGGATCCAGAATGCAGCAGTCTGCTTGGTCCACAGGAGCCACCCAATCCAGCTCCAGGTGGAAGTAAATCCACAACCTGATTGGCCCACAGGAGAATCCTGGAATTAGCCAATCACGTGGGGCCCATGTATATATGTATATATTTGACTCTGAGTATATTTCAGAAATGGAACAACTGATTGGTTCCAAATTGGGAAAGGAGTACGGCAAGGCTGTATATTGTCTCCCTGCTTATTTAACTTATATGCAGAATTCATCATGCGAAAGGCTGGGCTGGATGAATCCCAAGCCGAAATTAAGATTGCCGGAAGAAATATCAACAACCTCAGATATGCAGATGACACAACCTTGATGGCAGAAAGTGAAGAGGAATTAAAGAACCTTTTAATGAGGGTGAAAGAGGAGAGCGCAAAATATGGTCTGAAGCTCAACATCAAAAAAACGAAGATCATGGCCACTGGGCCCATCAACTCCTGGCAAATATATGGGGAAGAAATGGAGGCAGTGAGAGATTTTACTTTCTTGGGCTCCATGATCAGTGCAGATGGTGACAGCAGTCACGAAATTAAAAGACGCCTGCTCCTTGGGAGAAAGGCGATGGCAAACCTAGACAACATCTTAAAAAGCAGAGACATCACCTTGCCAACAAAGGTCCGTATAGTAAAAGCCATGGTTTTCCCAGTAGTGATGTATGGAAGTGAGAGCTGGACCATAAAGAAGGCTGATCGCTGAAGAATTGATGCTTTTGAATTATGGTGCTGGAGGAGACTCTTGAGAGTCCCATGGACTGCAAGAAGATCAAACCTCTCCATTCTGAAGGAAATCAGCCCTGAGTGCTCACTGGAAGGACAGATCGTGAAGCTGAGGCTCCAATACTTTGGCCACCTCATGAGAAGAGAGGACTCCCTGGAAAAGACCCTGATGTTGGGAAAGATGGAGGGCACAAGGAGAAGGGGACGACAGAGAATGAGATGGTTGGATGGTGTTCTTAAGCTACTAGCATGAGTTTGATCAAACTGCGGGAGGCAGTGGAGGACAGAAGTGCCTGGCGTGCTCTGGTCCATGGGGTCACGAAGAGTCGGACACGACTAAACGACTAAACAACAACAATATTTCAGAAGCGAAGCTGGTCATCCAAACTTGGGCTCAAGATGGTACACCTCTATCCTCTCTGACTACAAGCTGAGTCCAAGGCCTTCAGAGTGGGACGTTCTTGAGACAGAAAGGGAGCGATCGAAATCTCCATCCCTCTTCATCAGGCAAAACAGTTGCACAAAGCAAGGGGTTTGAGAAGGATGAGTCATAGAATCTGTGGTCTGAAGGTGGAATTTCCTGGTTTCTTCTTTTTTCCGGCTCCTCTGAAGCAGAAGTAACAGCTGCTCACAGAAGACAACGGGAAATCTAGAATTTCAGCATAGCTGTGATTGGGCAGGGGCAGTGTGTCCAACCAGAAACAAAAGGCGGTAGGCAAATAGGATATGGTGTTCTCCGAACTTATTTCGAGTAAAAAGAAATGTGCTGGTTTAGATACACACACACGTATATGCTGTGGTCGTTTACACACACTTCTGAGTAGCCAGGCCTAGAATTGCAGAATTGAAGGTGTGATGTGTCTGTCTGCATGCTAGTTGACGGGGCACAAGATTTCTACATGCGGTCAAGCACTGTATTTGGGCTTGGACAGGGCAGGGGAAACTTTGAATAGACTGACTTTTGTTTCAGTCCAAGGGGCCTACTGCATGGTTGTTGTTGTTTCACTGTACATCCGAGCCAACCTCTCCTTTAACCTGAAATATGAACCGGGGACTACACTATTGTAAGCCACAGCTTCCCCCTCCCTCCACACGATATAGACATGTTATTTATTTATTTATTATTAATTTTTGTTATGTACTGAGTTGAATAGGATCCAAATTGCAGCAGTCTGATTAGTCCTAGAACAATAGGATTCAGAATGCAGCCGTCTGATTGGTCCTAGAACAATGCAGCAGTATGATTGGTTGGCAGGAACCACCCAATCATGCTCCAGATATAAGTGAATCCACAACCTGATTGGCTTACAGTAGAATTCCGGAATTAGCCAATCATGTGCAGCCCATTGTGTAAATAGTGTATATAAAGCAGATACTGTGAGGGGACTTTTATTCATTCCTCCTCACCACTATGAGCTGAATAAAGAGCATGAAATCACTTTGCGACTCTGAGTATATTTCAATTTTGTTCCAAAAAGAATACAGGGAAGGCGCCTGCCTGATATCAAGAGGCAAGGAGTTCCAAAGTCTCCGTCCTAATTTTTAGAAATACCTTTTGAGATAGCGCCCTATGCTCTGGCCGTTATACGCCTTTTGAAGGCTGAGGAAACCCTGCCTCATTAAGGAAGACGCAGGGGGAAAGCTGACCCAATGGCCAGTGCTGCTTTCTCCCACTTATTATATCTCATTTTGCAGAAATAGAAGTTTTAGACAGCGTGCAACTCTACCCTTTTCCCCGCTTCCTATCTCTAGGGTTGAAATGCCGGCCACCCTTAGCACGCGCGGCGCGGCTACCCTTCCCACATACCACCACCTTAGGACACGCCCCCGCGTGCGTGCGTGCGTGCGTCGTCTGTGCGCGCTTCTTTGCATTCCCCGCCTCCGCGCTGCGCCGAGCTCAAGCTCCACCCCTCCTCCGTCAGTCGAACCCCGGCCAATCGGGTCCGCCTCTCTGACGCGCAGGCCGGCACCTGCGTCCCGCCCCCCCCCACGGGTTCCATCCTCCCCAACAACACCTCAGGCCACGCCCCCGCGTGCGGTGTTTGTGTGCTTGTCGGTTTCCTATGCTCCTCCCCCGCGCCCGAAGAACGCGCTGTGCCGGGCTCAAGCTCCGCCCCCCGTCTGGCGAACCCAGCCAATCGGGTCCGCCTCTCTGACGCGCGCAGGCCGGCACCTGCGTCCTGCCCCGCCTCTTTCCCAGGAGCTGTCAGAAAGCCGTTGTCGGTTGAGGGAGGAAGGTGCGCGAGGTGGAGCAGGTAAGCGACCCCCCTCCTCAACGCGCGGGCGCGCTCTCCCCGTTTTTCGTCACTGGCCTCCCTAACGGCCACTCACTTGGCTCCCTATTCCCTCACCGCGCGGGCCTTCCGGGGCTCAGCCGCCGCCTCCTTCTCCTCAGGCCGAGGTGCTCGAGCTCCCTTCCCCCGAGCAGGGAGCGAAAGGGAAGGTGGAGGCAGTGGGCAGTCAGCAGGTAAGCAGCCTGAATAACCACTGGTCAGCAGGCAGTGCAGATTTTAAAAGCTTCCCAATGATAACGCCGCGTTGTTCTTGTAAAACTTAACTGGTTTTTAAAATATTATTCCTCAAATTAAGTATTATTTTCTTCTGCCTCTCAGGATTTAAAAGCGTGCCTATGAATTCTTTAATTCTCATTATAAAAAATTGCTGTATACAAAAGCCTTCGGCTTCAAAATATAGGTGCCCCTTAAAGCTGCCCCCGGCCAATAAATGTGAGATGGGCGCACAAACCCCAGAGTCTGGCAAGACTGGCCTGTTTGGGCAGGGGTACCTTTACCTTTACCTTTAAAGCTGAATGGTTTGTTTATTACTTCATAGGATCGCCAGAGTTGGGGATCATTCTAGTCCAATCCCTGCTTGCCCACGGTGCAGGCTTGAACCCAGCGCCCTGAGATTAAGAGTCTTGTGCTCTACCCAGCTGAGCCTACTTGCTATATTTCTTCTGAGCTGCCTTTCAGGATGTAAAAGCGCCCCTAAGGAGTTTTGCCACTGTGAAATTGAACATAAACCCATGTACAAACCATTAAGTTTTAAAATGGAGAGCTAGAAACACACACCCCTTGAACTGAATGGAGCAAGTTAATCTGCCAGAGTTCCATCAGGGGAAAAGGTGGGGTGTAAATAAATGTATAAAAATAATCCAAAACTCAGCAGTTAATTAAAAAACAAAAACAACCCAGATGAAAATGGAAATTGTTTCTTGTATTTTTTTTAATCATTTAATGAAAGTGTGGGTGCCTGAGCAGTATACATTAATGCATCACATTAAAATATATTTTATTTATCTATCTTTCAGTGATGGGGAACCTGTTGGACTCCAACTTCCATCATTCCTGATCATTGGCTACACTATTTGGGGCTTATGGGAGCTGAAGTCCAACAACATCTGGAGGGCCATGGGTTCCCCACCCCTGATTTATAGAGTTTTTCCTAAGTGTTTCAGGTCACTTTGCATATATTGTCTTGGCAATTCTCACCGAAAAAGTGTGAGGTAGAATGGTGTTGTTGTTAAACTCTACTGCAGATAGTAGCTTGAAGCTGAGGAGAGCAGCACCAGCCTAATTCTGTGGCATGTCCTACTTTCTTCATCAGATTTCTGCCTCAGTGAATGTGTACAGGTTTATCGCCCAAAGAACATATCTTGTTCAGATATGTGTCAAAATAGATCATTAATAAGACTTGATCTATTTAACAAGTACCTTTTCACTAGGGAAATGTGTCATGGTGAACAGTTATTGCATGTCCTAATGACTGGTCTCAAAACAGTGTCCAGGTTTGTTTATTTATTTACAATAACTTCTAAAAGGTTTTTAAAAACCTCTAGCAAATGTTAATACTCAAAAATTACAAGATTGCTGCCTTAGAGAGCTTATCATTGTGGGGGGAATGGACAGCTCATTTTTGCAACTGCTATGTATCAGATCTTTCTGTACTTCAAACAGATAAATCCCCACTATATAAATGAATTTTTAAAAATGCTTTCCACATTGTCTCTCTGACATTTGATGGCTTGCTTAGAAAGTTACCTATCCTAACATCCCATTCCCATGCTTCAATTATTCAACCACTGGCTTCTTTAAAACTTCTTAAACTCATGTTAACTTCTTCACCGTGTTGTAATAAGTTAAGAGTACAGATACTGTATTTACTTGAGTCCAATACACCATCTAATCTAATGCACACCTCAGTTTTCAGAACCTTGAAACCAAAATAGTATTTGCTGGTGAATGTAAATGTGCTATCGAATCTAATGCGCACCTTAATTTTTGCAACCAAAAAAGGTGAGCATTAGATTTGAGTAAATGCTGTACGGTGATTCAATATGTATCATTTTCTCAGTTCATCTCCTAGTGTAAAACTGAGGTGACAATGATGGTGTGTGATGCCAAATGAGACTGGGAGTGGGAGCTTTTAAAAAAAGCAACTCAAAGTAACAACTTCACTAGAAATTGAAACTAGAGGTGGCCTTCCTAGAGCAGCCCCAGGCCTTATTTGTGCAGATAGACTCTGGTGAAGAAGAGAAAAGGGGTGTGTGGGCAGGGAGAGAGAGATAGCCCCACTCAAAGACAACCCCAAGGCAATCCATGTTTTGACTGGAAAATAATTCCCCATATGTAATTTAATATGTATGGTGTGAATCTGCCCCAAGAATGCATGCAGATGTTGTGACTGGCAGTGGAAGTTGTCTTTTAGTGGTTTTTGATACAGCTCTGTGCATGCAGGATGCCCTATTTTATTTAATCCGCTGTTGTTAGCACCTCCAAATATAAATGCCAGAAAAAGTGTTGCCTCAAAATGTAATGTGTTGCTTCCTGCACTTAAAGGCAACAAACAGGAACCTTTAACACCTAGGCTGGAAACAATCTTTCAAATTCCTAGGAGTCGGCATACATTCATTGTTAACAAGCTGGTTGACTAAGCCTATTAATTTCCAGCCTCGTGCACTAAACTCTATGAAACCTCAAATCTCCCTTTAAGTTAGTTCATCTAGCCTTACAGTGCTTGTCTACTTCTCACTGGCAAAGGCTCTCCAAGGTTTTGCAGAGAGTTCTTCCACAAGCTTGATTCCTGAAATTAGAGCTGAGCAACAATGGCCTTCTAAAATCTCTACCCTATTCATGGGTGGTGAAATGGGGGTGAGGGGATGGGGGAATAATTTTGCTGAATATTCAAGGGCAGAAGAGAACTTCTCCAACAGTTAGTAGTGACATGACTTTTTTTTTCTTTTTACCTAAGGTTCTTTTTGGTACTGCTGCCAGTAGCAACTGTGTAGGCAGCCAGGCAACCATTTTGCATTCTCCACTGATCCCAAGATCAAGTGTCATCGTAGGGCATTCTGGAAGGAAAATGGTGGAGAATATTTGGCAAAATGGCCCTCTGTTCTTTTTCTTCGCCCCCCCCCCGGGGGCAAAAAATAAAAGATTCTCACATTTTCTGAGAAGAAATTGCAGCTCAGTTCTACTGGAAATACTTCTTTTGCAAAAGGTTGTTAGCCTTGATCTCCGGCATCACCAATTATAAATAGGTGCTGCACCACTGAGCTCCTCCCCACAATTTTCTGAAATCAGAGGTGACTTGGAAGCTTGAATTGTGTTAGCCCTTTAAGCAGATTCTATAGGTTAGCATCTCATTCCCTCCATTTCTCATTCTGTCAGCAACAGGAGAATGGTGTTATCTACAGTAGACCAAAAATACAGTGATAAGCCTGCACAGATTGGCATCAAATTATCCCATAGATTCCACTACAAATTATTCAGGGTACGGCTGGGAAAAGGTGACATCATCTGCTAATAATAATGTCTGCTTGCTCTATCAGTAGAGAAAGGGGAGAAGTTACCTACTTGCAACTTGTGGTAACTTCTTTCTGAATTATGAGTTGTAAATATCGGTCTCAGAAACAAGAATAGTTTCACCAACAAGAGAGAAAAAACCCTAGTTCCACAGTGAGACAACCTAACTCCACAGTATAGCTGAGTGCTCTTATTCATGCAAAGAGAACATAATGGTCTCCAGCATATCGCTTCTTGGGAGTGGGTGGGGGGTCTTTCCCAACATTTATTTCATTTTGGTTTGTGTCGTTGCAGACTGCTGTGTGAAAATACAAAGAGGAACCAAAAACCCCAAAGCATTGACATTAAAAACCACATCTGCCAAAGAGTATGCTGCTAGTTCTGCAGATTTCAGTCACCTTATTTTATCACTTGCTAGCCTAGAATTATATTTTTAAACACCAAGCAGTTCCCCTGTTGCGTGCACCTTACTCAACAATGTTTCCCAACTTGTTAGAGGGGTTTTATTTGAGGAAGGCTAGCTTTTAAGGAGCATAAGGCTGCAGAGAATCTGTTTTACAAGGTTTATTTAGTGAGATATGGGAATATCTTTAGGCAGGAAAATAGCCTATTGTGCTGTGGCTTGGGGTCCAATCCTGTATACACTTATCTGAAGTAAATACCACTGAGTATGGGGGGGGGGACTTATTTCTTAGTAAACATGTATAGGTTTGCCCTGTGCACCTTTCCTATGCAGGTTTCTTGAGCTAGTTTAAAATATCTTTCGGAGTATATGATAAAGGTTTTTTACTTGAATAATGAAAAATTATTGAAGACAGGTGTATTTTTCATTCAAACTTATACCAGTTTTATAACATGTTCTAACAACTGATTCTACCCCCTCCTCCCAAAAATCCAGGAAATTATAGTTTAAGGTGCTCACAGTTATGTTAGAGATTCTTATCTCCCTCCACTACATTTCCAGTGTTTCCTGCAGAAATGGAAATATGATTAAGCCCCTTCAGTTTTGTAGAGTTCATAGGTGGCTCAGTAAATCACATGGTACAAAGTGTGTTCAAAGACCGCAGTTTTGAAAGCAGCTCACCATGTCACACAAGAGGCTGCTTTTGGAGAAACACAAATCCCAGTCGCTGTAGGTAAAAATTCAGCCAGGCTAATCTTTTTGTTATGTTTCTGTACTTGCAAGAATTCACTGCATTGCATTGGAATGTATTTGTCCAAGCATGAACATTTTTCTTGCCTAATCGTTTATCTTTTGTAAGCCTTACACACAGCATTATCAGAAAGGTCTTTATTTATAACCCTTTTTTTTTTTTTTGCAGCCTGAAATCTGGATTGAGAAGCAAGTTAAGACTGAAAAATAAGCACTGCATTGATGACTTAGGGAGACCTTGAAGGACACACTGTTTTGCTAAGCTACATTTTTGCAACCTATTCAAGGCACAATGAAGTACCCATTATGTTTTTGAAACATTAACAGTTTTGTCTTTTGCTATCAGCCATGTTTTTTGGTTGATGTTCATGAATTTTATTGTTGTGATAACAGAAAAATGCAAGACCAGAATTTAGTGGAAATACATAGTGGTGCGGAAGTTTCAAGCCAGTCAATTTTGAAACCTCTGTCAACAGAGACGGGTGCCACCTCTCTCAGTGAAAACAGCAGTGGAACTGATGTACATTCTTTAAACCAAAATGGAAATTTTGATGAAAGCTCAGAACTGGAAATGATTCAGAAAAGCCTTCCTGTCGAGTGTGGTGACAAAAGGGTTTATGAAGCATCGCTGGAGAGTCCTGACACCAGCTTGGGGGAATCCAGCAGTACTTGGGGTGACTTTGAAGGTTTCAGTGAGGTCAAGCAGGAAAATTTAAGCAACACCTTGGAGTCTTTGGAGAAGCCAAATGGAAAACAAACTTACACGAATGATGCGGATGTCAGTGACAGCTGCCTCACTACCTCATGCAGACAGGTCTTTTCCAAAACAACTGGACACAACAGAAAAGAAACATTTGCTAACACTTCAGTGAAGGTATGTTTTAATGAGTTAAGAATGATCCTCCACCTCTTCAGAGTCCTCTTCTCTCCTGTCTAAGAATGCTATACATTTTGTTAGTTTCCATGGTGTCACCTTTAACTATTTGGCAACACGGAACTAAAACACATTGCTTCATTAAATGCAGTAAGGAACTGATGGCAACATCAGTTCACTTCCTTTTTTTATTTTGCTATATGGTAAACATAGCACAACTGAATATGATAAAGGTAGAAATATATTTTAAACAGATGCATTCTTCAAATGGCTCCCTTTTCCTGTTTTGTTTCTACCATCTCCCAGTACAAGCATTATGCGTCTGTGCAACAATCAGTTTTGGTCTATAGAATTTTGCATTCTTGGTCTAACTGTGAATGAAACTTGTGAAATTGACTCTTGTTCAGTGTTTTGTTGCAACTCGAAATGTTAAGAACTTTTAAATATTAAATAGATCTTCATATAATGGAAACCATTTTGATATTCAACAAAACTACCATTCCCTCCATTTTTGATGCTGAGGCTGTTACGTAGCTAAAAGAACACCATCACAATACAAGTGCAATATACCAGCAGGCTTGGGAAAGCCCAAAGGTTTGCAGAAGTGCCAATAAACGAAAACGTATGGGCAGGAAAGGCCTAAGTCAGGGGAAAACCCCCCAAATGGCCCAGTGAAAACTGAGCTTGCTCAGTGGCCGTGAAAAGCTAACAGACTGGAGGTGGAATGGAGAATTCTAGAATAAGACATAGCTGGCATCCTGAACAGCAGCACTCTGTTTGTTGCAGCTCCCATTTGTGATTACCTAATCCTTAGTCACACAGGTACCCTTTTAAGAAGAATAAGGCACTGTGTGAATTCCAATGAGCTTACTTACATGAGTAAGAGTCATGCAAGTGAGTAAGGAGCACATACCTTCAGCTGTCACACATTCTTCCCTTGTGACATTACAACTGCTGTTATATGTAGACTTCTGTTGAAAAGTCCTCGGTTTTAATATTTACTGTTCATTTGGCAACCTCCCCCGCCAATTCTCTCCTTGCCTATGATTGCTGTTCGGTTTTGTTTCCTTGGTGGCAGCTGCTTCTGCTTCCTGGAGCACTTTTACTTCTCCATTACCCATGTAGCCCTCTAACTTACTTGCCCATTGGCTGTTTAATCTTATTGATTGTGGTGGCCTCTGAGATTTTTGTTTGGGCAACCATTATATCATCCCATTGGATGTAGAGTCATCAGTGAATTAAATGGGAGTGTGTTAACACCCATTACCGATACATTTCAAATGAGATATTTATAGCTTCCCCTCCTCTAATTGTCATTCCAACACATTTTTTCCTCCTTTGTATTGTCTATTATTACAGAATAAAAATAATAAAATGGCAGTGATTAATTGAGTACATAGACATGTTGATTAAAAAAAAATCACCATAGATGTCGGTACAAAAGATGGTGCACCTCCAAGATGGTGCAATGAGTTGAGGATGTTGTGCACAGAGGTGATAACTAGATAAGACTGAAACTTCTTAAGTTTTTCTACAGCATAGTAAGAATGACTGTAAGACCCGAATAGTTACACAGAGGTGGGAGCCTCCAGTCTTGCATGGGTTTGTTCAGTACATTAGAGCTGGGGTAGCCAGTGTGGTGCTTCCGACACTAGTAAACTTGTGAAATGGAAACTTTTCCACAAAAAAGTTAAGCACTAAAACAAAAACAAAAAACTTTGGAAACCCCTCCCATATCACTGGAGCCTAGCAACATCACTACATTGGCTACCCTCTAATAGAGTATCACAGTATTGTCCCTATCCTGGATAATAGATTGGGCCTGGGATTTTGTAGTGTTGAGTTGTCCAAGTGTATCTGAAATCCTCTTATGGCTTAGCTCTCTGGTAGGAAGTAAGGAGGAACATTTCAGAGGATGCAGGAAATTATGCTGTATGTCATTGTATAAAACAGCAAAGCATTGGCCTCAATCATTACCTTGCCTTCTCCAGGCTGTCTTTGGCTCTGAAGATATTATTAAACTGAGTTTTCCAGAAGTTCCTGTACCACAGTTCTTGGAGAAAATTAGCAGCTTGGATCAAGTACTTTATACAAAAACAGAAGACACAAACATTCCTGAATGTACAACGAAACAACTTTGGTAACTGTTTAATAATTGTTCTTGTATCTAGTGCAAATATTTGGGCTGTGCTGGTATCTGGAAGACAGAAAGGCTTCTGAAGTTGCTGGAAAATGTGGTGATGGTACAAGAATATACCATAAATTTAGAACTTTAGTAGCTTGGAATAGTGGGAGTTCATTTGATAAAACAGGATTCCTGTTGACTGCCTCATTGCTTCCTATTCCTACATGTCTTATTTTGGTTTTGGCAGCAACAGCTCCCTGCCCACTGTGTTGATTCTCCCTAATGCCTCAAGAGAGCAACTTCTGTGGGATTCTTTCAATTTTAATGTTAGAATAACTTACGTATGTACCATTTATTGAATCAATATAATTTCAGTATAATCATTTATTTGCAAAATACACAATAATGCATGCGAAGATAGGCTCCAGTGGATTGAGCGGATAAGACCAATAGTCTTGTCCCCTCCACCCCATTCACCACTTTCACCCTCCTTTCCTTGAAATGTAGTAATCTTAAAGTCTCCTATACTTTGGCTAACCATACTGATCATGGGACTAAAATACATAATCCAAAAGCTGACAATCAGTAAGTGGAATAGAAATTCAATTTACTGAATTCATCTGCATGCATTTTAGCTACAAAGTAGAATGAGTAACGGTTCCTGTGCTACTGTAGCTGCTTAGATTCCTGTGGTTCTATAATCAGTGGCTCAGCTGGACAGCTGAATCAATTGCCTTCAGTCAAATCCTGAGAGTTGAGCATTGGGGATGGACTTGGAACTATATTGTGCCTTGACATTTGCTTTGGATTATTTTAAGATGTATGGAGTGTCTCATTTGGTATTTGTTTGGTGGGATTGCAGGTTGGATGTTATAGTTTCATCTTTTTAGCAGACTTTTTTAATTCATGCTTTGCGCTGACTTGAACGTCAGAACTTCTAGAACTGCAGGATATAATTAAAAAAATAAATAAATCTGAGTTCAAATTCCAGCTTGGTAGTGTACTCTGCTTTAGAGAGTCACTAATACTCTTTGTTTCCCTGTCTGAAAGATGAGCCCTTTGGGGCTTTTGGGACAGTTAATGTTGAGATTTGGCAAACACATGCATATACAGTACTGTACTTGATTCACGTCACTCTGAGGGAAGCAATGCTTGATAGCTGAATGTGTAAACTGACTCCATTGAAAGGACATGTTAAACTCATTCACACATGTAAGTCACCACTTGCTGCTGCAGTCATAATGATTAATTTAAAACATGTATGTGAAGCTGCCAAAAGCCATATACCGTATTTTTTGCACCATAACACTCACTTTTTTCCTCCTAGAAAGTAAGGAGAAATGTCTGTGCATGTTATGGAGCGAATGCCTACGGGTGGTGGTGGTGGTGGGGATCTGCTGAAGTTGTGAGCAGAGGATCCATGGTTCCCCTTGCTTCCCTCCTCCGTGGCTCGCTTTGAAACAGGAAAGCAGGAGAAGAGCCACTGAGTGGGGAGGAGAGAGGGACAGAGAGCCTGCTTCTTTAAAGGAGCAAAGCGGGAGAGGAGAGGAGCCGCTTACACGAGTGTAAGCGGCTCCTGTCTGGTTGGCTCCTTTAAAGCAAGCGGGCTCTCTGTCCCTCTCTCCTCCCCACTCAGCTCGCTAAATAGCAGCAAAGTTTTTCAGCTCGCTAAGCCGGGGATGAGCGGGGAGGAGGGAGAAAAGCAGAGCCTGCTTGCTTTAAAGGAGCAAAGTGGGAGAGGAGAGGAGCCTTCTCCCTTTATACCCTTCTTCTTCATTATTAGCAGCATCCTTCTCCACACACCCCATGCATGCTCCTTGCCCCTTGAGTGCTTTTCCTTCCCTCCCCACTTAAAACGTGGTTACAAAGCACGGATCCACATGGATCCTCAGGATTTTTGCACTGGGTCACCCCAAATTCACCATCAGATCATATGTCTGTGGCCACAGCATGAACCACAAAAATCATACATCCACTGTTTCGTTTAGAATATTTTTTTTATTTTTTTCCTCCTCTAAAAACTATGTGCGTGTTATGGTCGGGTGTGTGTTATAGAGCGAAAAATACGGTAATTATCAAAATGGCCTTGAACAGACTATTCAGCCAAATATGTGAAATCTGCTTTAGGTTAAAGAACATATGCCTTTATTGGAACAGAATGCTGCCATTTTATAGATGGAGTACAGGGCAAAGAACTGCCTGTGTCTAAGGCTTGCTATGGTGATTGGAAGATTAGGAATATATTATTTATTTAAGATATTTATATACCACTTAACTACTCAAGTGTCTAAGCAGTATACATAAAAATTATATGATACTACACACACACACACACACACACATCAGAGTACATATGTGCCATCTATTCCCTCCTTCTGATAGGGTGACAAAGGTTTAGCTTCTCCTTTTCAGCTGTACTTGAACGGCTTTTGAATTGTAAGCAGAAAACGTGGTTTGCTATGAGGTATGTGTTTTGTTATCTTGGATTAATCTGAATTGCATTTCCTTTTAAAGCACTGACCCTGGGAACTTATGGAAAACTCTTACTCAATCCACTAACCCTTCCAGTTTAAGACGTCCTTGGAACAAATCTCATTACCACGAAAACCTTCTAGCTGTGCTTGGAATAGATGCTCATCAAAAGGTACTCTTCTGAAATATTTTCTAGAATACCATGGCATTTTGTTTTTAAGATTAACAGATATTATGGTCTTAAGGTTGCCAGAGAAAACAAAAATAGCATTTCCCAAACTTGGGAATCTACAAATTTTGGTTTTCCTTATTTGCCATGATTTGTGTTTGCAACTGATTCCCTCTCCTCCCTTCGCGTGTACCAGTGGATGGAGAAGTTAAGTTATCTTGTCTCTCAGAGTCAGTCCACCCATGAAGCAGGGTGAGGCCATTTCTTCAGGGCAGCAAGGTCTGGAGAGCTGAGAGGGGCAGCAGATTCACCCCCTGCTACCCACCCAGATTTGGATCAGGGTGCCACTCACCTAGCTCCCTCCCATCCTGAGTAAAACATTCATTAAACAAAGCACATCTATGCCTTTAAGACCAGCTCCTTGTTTGCAACCAATCAGAGAACCACCAGCAACTCTCAGAATCCCTGATGAGCCTTTTGCAATGGCTTCTTGATATTGTAGTCTCCTTAGGTAAGAGCTAGTAGGAGAACTAGTGATAGCCTATGGAGCTAAGAACAGCTACTCACACAATGCAGGGCAGCTACCAGGACCCCATTTACTTGCCTGGGTGACTTAGGTGGTGTGGCTTGGAGAAACTGCTGCAGGCTGGGGTGATTTTCTAACATTACCCGGGCAGTGAGGCAGTGGGGAAGGGAAGCCATCTGGCAAGTTCTCCCTCTTCTCCCCTTCCTGGGAGCACTATTGTCTATTCCAAAAAGACAGAGTGGAGGCAATGTGCAAAAATAGACGTGAATGAAAGAAGGTGATCTGCAGAGAGGAAGAGGGTGTGTATATACATACAGTGGTTCCTCGGGTTAAGAACTTAATTCGTTCCAGAGGTCTGTTCTTAACCTAAAACTGTTCTTAACCTGAAGCACCACTTTAGCTAATGCGGCCTCCTGCTGCCGCTGCGCCGCCACTGCACGATTTCTGTTCTCATCCTGAAGCAAAGTTCTTAACCCGAGGTACTATTTCTGGGTTAGTGGAGTCTGTAACCTGAAGCTTATGTAACCTGAGGTACCACTGTATATGTATATGGGGTCCTTAACAAATGATGATTCACAGGGAGATGCCATTTCCTAATTTGCCTCAGGTGCCACAATGTCTTGGGTGGCCCTGCTTTCTCTCTTTGGCAGAAGTAGCACAAATCTTTCATGCTGCTTCTGCTTTCTGCAGAGCCACTGCAAAGTGTAAGATGAGCCCCACACTCCCACCCCAAGTTCTTTGCATAATTTGAGGGAGGGAGGAGTGGACACCACTGGTAATCTGGCAACTATATTTGTGAAGCCATGCTATTAACTGTTGCTTGCTACTGAGTTACTCTACTGAAAACATTTGACTAGCTATAGAGATGATAAAAAATATTACACAATGAATATTAAGTATGGTGTGGCATAACTGGGCACTTTAAATTGCACCTTGATATTTTAACTGATAATATTAGAAAATATCTTGACTATGTACTGTATGTTCATGATGGAGTGGTTAGCAGAACTTGTATGCAAGGGTTCTAGTTGTGAGTCAGGTGTAGAGGTTTTTTGCTGATTTAAATGAGCACTGGTTCAGTCCATAAGAAAGATATTGCCATGCCATGTTGGAATATCCGCTTTTCAAAATTGGAGAAATATGTTTAAAAACAAACTTTTAAAAAGCATTATGCCATCTTAAGTATGCTTTAATCTGTATAAGAAGAACTTGGGTCACATTTAATTTACTTTATTTTTCCTTTTCTGAGATGCCAGCAGTACTTATTTGGGCCTGCTCTCAGTTAAGCTGACACAAGGCCTGCATTTTTGGGGGCTCTGAACTACAGGTAATGAATGACCCCTCAAATATCTGGCCTGCCTCTTTCCCTAGCCTACTCCCTCCTCTCCCAACTTTTGCTTCTGCACGCTGCCCATTAAGCAGTCCAGTTCTCCCCCAGTTCCTTCTCTGGGCATCTGACCCCATCTTCCATCCATGCCCATTCCACAATTCTGGCCTCTCACCATCGCTGACTGCCATAGATGAGTGACATCAGAGGTGCTCTGAATTTGTTGCTTACCCCTGCATGTTTTAAGAACAACGGAAAAGATTGTATTTGTTGCTGCTATGAAGTGTGAACTGTAAATATGAACTGCAAGGGTGGGCTGGGGGGAGGCAGTATGAAACCGTCTTTTTCATTCAGAATCTGTATTATTAGTAGTGACTCTATTATTAGGGGAGGCTTTACAGAAATCATGGTGTCCCTAAGCAGTTTTGGCCCCTTGATAAATGAGGCCGGGATCCAAAGGGCTAGATGTGGTGGACTGTGTGTTTGCTTGGGCTTTGCAGGACTTTCTCTTCCCTTTAACAGTCCATTGTGTCTTCCGTCTTCTGAGATGCTACTCCTAGAGATTTGGAGACTCTCCAAAGAATGTACAATGTGGAATGGAGGCAACAGCTGGGAGCGGGGTGAGGAGTTGGTGAACCTCTCCATGTCAATGTACAAAGCACATGAGGCTCTTTGGATCCTGGCACATTTGAAACATTAAACAAAGAAAGTGCTAGGCAGCTTGGTTTCTAAAATGAGGAAGAGTGAATCCATTTTTAGTGCAGGTTTTCACATATAATTTATAGAAATTAGGCTCAATCCCAGGTCCTTTCCAGGTGCTATATATAAAAACCCCAGCAAACTTTTCATTAGTGCAGCATTTGCACTGGCTCAAACAGCAGCAACATAATGAGTCCATTTCCCAAGCAACAAATGGAGAACTGAGGAATACAAGCTAAAATGTGTCCTGTGAGGGTTTGGCCAAGGAGAGAGTCGAAGAAGTGTCCTGCTGGATCAGACCAAAGGTTCATGTAGTCCATAATTTTGTTCTTGCATTGGACAACCAGGTGCCTATGGGAAGCACTCAAGCAGGATCTGCTTGCAGTTCCCTTCAGCTAGTATACAGGAGCATACTGCCTCAGAAAGTGATGGGGAATACAGTCATACCTTGGAGGTCGAATAGCTTAGTTCCTGAACATTTTGACTCCCGAATGTCGCAAACCCAGAAGTGACTGTTCTAGTTTGCAAACTATTTTTGGAAGCTGAACGTCTGATGGGGCTTCCGCGTCTTCCCATTGGCTGGAGGAACTTCCTGCAGCCAATTGGAAGCCACACTTTGGCTTCTGAAGGTTTTGGAAGTCAAACGGACTTCCGGAAAGGATTCCGTTCGACTTCCAAGCTAGTAGCCATGACAAATGTATCCTCCATGAATTTGTTTAATCCTTTTTTAAAGCCATTAGAGTTGGTGACCATCACTGCCTCTTGTGGGAGTGAATTCCAGAGTTTAACTATTCACTGTTTGAAAAAAAATATTTTGTCCTCCCTGAATCTTCCAACATTCAGCTTTATTGGGTTCTAGTGTCCCAGTCCACTCCCTATCCACTTTCTCCACACAATGCGTAATCTGAAAATGTGCCACCACATCTGAACATATCTCTCTGTACTCACCTTCTTTCTAAACTAAATAGCTCCAAATGTAACCTTTCCACATAGGTGAGTTGCTCTATCCCTTTTATCATTTTGATTGCCCTTTTCTGAACCTTTTCCAGCTTTACAGTATCTTATTTGGCAATCAGAATTGTACAAAGTATTCCAAGTGCACAATGGATTTATATAACATGGAATTCACCTTCTTCACAGTGGAGGTTTTCCCATATCTTGATGTTCTGTGTTTTCCCTGTCACCACTTTACATCCTTGGCTGTTGCTAGCAAGAGAGTGAGGATCTGCAGAGAGTGATGGTGTTATAACTTGGATAAGGTCATCTAAGCAGTACAAAGTGGCAGACAGAAGTTAAGACTCACTTGCTGTTTTGTTTTTGTTTTGCAGCAGTCTCTGCTGCATCAGCTTACTTTGGGCTCCAGGTCTGGGGGCTTCCAATTGCATCTATTTAGTTTCAGCTTGAGCCTATAGAAAAGATGGTGATCTGTAAAGAAAAAGTTAACATTTCTAAATAGGTTTGCAGGATCTGGATTACTTGTAAGTATCTCATGTGATTTCTGTTTACTAGGCTGTTCCAGAAGGAAAGAATGATATTTTGGAGACTAGCATTAGCGAAAACGAAGATTCCAATGTTGACAAGTTCAACATTAGCACTTGTAAAGCACTAATTCAAACCAAGGTGAGAATAGAAAATAATCCTATTACTCTTATTTGTTTGTATAGTCTGTTTTGTGTACTGCAAATAAGTATCTGTAATCTTCAATGTTTCTCTTAATCCTCCTTGCAATTGGCACAAGTTCCATGCAATCAGTCACCTGCCTGTTGGTGTTTCGCTTGCCTGTATTGTGGTCCAAGAGATTTCCTTAGTTCAGGACTACACATATTTCAGTTATCCCATTCATATTCCATCCTTCTAAAGAGCCCTGGCCAGTGTATGCGTGTTGCCCTTTGTATCTTTGCAAAGCTGTATAGGATAGGTTGAGGTGAGTGACATTTCCAAAGCTATCTGGGAAACTTTATAGACTTAATGGTAATTGGAATCCACATGTGCTCATTCCAAGCCCAACACAATTCATGCTGTGCCACACTGACTGTAGTTATCCTTACTTGTTGGACTAACACATGCCAGGTGGAATAAATAAGTAGAGCTGCAACTGGTATGATAGAGGTCATTTTAAGAAACTTTCCAGCCCACTGTCATCTTCCCAACTGTCCTGTTCACTTACAGCTCATGATTAGTAATACCGTATTTTTCGCACCATTGGACGCACCGGACAATAGGACGCACTTTGTTTTAGAGGGGGGAGAACAAGAAAAAAAAATTCTCCCCCTCTCTGCCCAGCACCCCTTCAGTGAAGCGGCAGGAGGGGCTGCACAGAGAGGGGGAGAACTTTCCCCCTCTTGTTTTCCTGCTCTAAAACAAGGTGCCGTTTAAGGTGCGTTCAGGCGGCTACCTTGGAAGCCTGGAGAGCGAGAGGGGTCGGCGTGCACTGACCCCTCTCGCTCTCCAGGCTTCAGGTTCCTTTCGACCTGCTCTTTGGGGCTGGTGGGGGGAAGCCCACCACCAGCCCCAAAGAGCAGGTCAGAGAGCAGCGGGCGCGCTCTCCCGGCTGGGGAGGTGACGCGCGGCTATAGAGGCTCCTGCCATAGCTGCGCGTCACCTCTCCAGCAGGGAGAGGGTTGCGGGGGGGGGCTGTTTTAGCCCCCTGCGCGCTCTCCTGGCTGGGGAGGTGACGCGCGGCTATAGAGGATCCTGCCATAGCTGCGCGTCACCTCTCCAGCTGGGAGAGGGTCGCAGGGGGCTGTTTTAGCCCCGCGCGCGCTCTCCCGGCTGGGGAGGTGACGTGGGGCTGTAGAGCATCCTGCCATAGCTGCGTGTCACCTCTGCAGCTGGGAGAGGGTCGCGGGGTGCTTCTTTAGCCCCGCGCGCGCTCTCCCGCCTGGAGAGGTGACGTGGGGCTGTAGAGGATCCTGCCATAGCTGCGCGTCACCTCTCCAGCTGGGAGAGGGTCGCAGGGGGCTGCTTTAGCCCTGCGCGCGCTCTCCCGGCTGGGGAGGTGACGCGCGGCTATAGAGGATCCTGCCATAGCTGCGCGTCACCTCTCCAGCTGGGAGAGGGTCGCAGGGGGCTGCTTTAGCCCCGCGCGCGCTCTCCCGGCTGGAGAGGTGACGTGGGGCTGTAGAGGATCCTGCCATAGCTGCGCGTCACCTCTCCAGCCGTGAGAGGGTCGCGGGGCTACGGCGTCTTCGCTCCATAGGACGCACACACATTTCCCCTTCATTTTTGAAGGGGAAAAAGTGCGTCCTATAGAGCGAAAAATACGGTATATCTTCCTGTGTCCATATACCGTGACTTTCTAATGCAACCTGCTTAGCTTTGTCTCTCAACTCTGTCTGGTTTTGCAAATTTCTGGGGATGTTCCTATATACTATATACTAACAAAACCCATTATCAGTGTGTGTAGCCAAAATGCCACCAACCATTCACATGAGGGGAGGTGTTAGTAAGCTCCAAGGAACAATTTTTGAGAAGTGGGGGAATGGCCCAGTGAGGACTGAGCATTTTGATTGGCCCTGGGATGCTGACTCACCATTGGAAGCAGGGAGGGATGAAATTGCGTATCCTGCAAGAAGGCATGGCTGGCTAGAACCCTGAATCAGAGCATGCCATGCTGCATTATATTGTTACTTGCTTTAATCTAGGTGCAATGCACAGTTATCATGTTGTCTTAGGAGTGAGATGGTCTGAGCTTCAGAACATTCAGTTTTAAGTAATCAAATAGCAGAAGACAGGGATAGTTGTACAAGTGCAACCTGACAAGATCTGTGAACTTGGCTAGGCAATTTGAGCTACCCTTTATCAGAACTACGATGTTGTGGCTTGCTGGCCTCAGAAATGGTCCTTTGCCAACTAAGGAGGACCAATTGCTAATTTAAAAGGCATTGACAAACACCTTGGAAAAAGGAAAAGAACTGTCAGATACCAACAGTATATAGTGAAACAGCATGAAGGGAACAGGTGCCATAAAAGCTATGGACTGAGTAATTGTGCCAAACCGGTCTTTCAAGCAGCTGGTGATTCAGAGGTTTGGGTTGTACATTACTGGAAAAAGATGTCACAAAGGTAGCAGTGTCAGGGCTCTTTATGACATGACATTGAAGGAACATTGGTTGACATGAAGGAAGGCAAAATGACATTAAAGAACAAATATAAGGGAAAGACACTGTAAAAAACTCCATTCTAGTTATATTTTGTGGAGGAGTTCTTTTTCTTTTTCTTGAATGGTGGGTCTTGTAGCCTATTTTTCTGGTGTGTAGATGCTGCTTTGGAGGAAATCTCCTCAAAACGCTCCCTGTTCCAATTCATATGAAACCAATACACGGGGCAGTGTCCACACCATACTACAAATATTAATATTCTGCACCCTGAAACTCTAAATTTTATGATCTGTACAATTATTCTATGTATTCCTCCTTGTTGTTTTTGCTAGGCATAGGAAGACCTGCAAGGCACTGAGAAATCAAACATTCCATAAATCTTGTTTACTTGTCCCTAGGCCCTGTCTATACACTTAGAAGCGTCTTCATGCCCATATGGATTAGAAGCTTTTAAAATTTAAAAAAAATGGGGGGGGGGGAGAAAGCTTAAATCTTCAGGAGGATGAATTCTGCACCTAGTACCATATTTTGTGGGTTCTCAGCACTCCCATGAAATTATGGCAAGCCCATAGCCCATAACCAGGTCTCAAATATTTTGCTGCCAGCCTCCCTCAGAACCTGGAAGTGGCAGAGGCAAGGATCACCCCAGCAGTGGTGCAGTAGTCCCTACCACAGTCCTAGCTCTGAAGTTGGGAAGAAAGTTGTGGTTTGTTTCTAAGTTGCCAGGAGAGTGTTGGTCACACAGGGCCAAGCCACCAAAAATATAAAACAAACACTTGCCAACCCTTCCTGCTCTGAGACAGAAAAGGTGGGGCAGACTGGCCACCACTCCTGGAAGGTGCAGAAACACACACCTTTGAACAGCCACTCTTTCTGTTGGTGCTTCTTCATGAAAGGATTTGGGTGTTGCATGTCACTGCTGCAAGGTGTTCAGAGCATCTTCTGCAGTGACACCTAAGCTGGCACACTCCCCACTGGCCCTTCCCTTGCAAAAGGGCAGAGCAAGATTATTGGGTACCACTCTGCAAAGGCTCCACCCAAATTTCATGCTTGCAGGAGTGATATGCTTTTCAGGAGAGATGAGGTGGGTGGGCGAGATGAGAACTATGATCTTTGGCTTGGCCAGCCAGAAATTGTCATCCCCTGCCTCCAACCAGAAGCAAAAACAGTAGGGGAGATGAGAAAGGTGTCACTTGGGAAATGTTTCAGATTCCAAATCTGTAGCTCCTATCCTTCTACAGATCTGAAGAATCCAGTCTGCTGAATGTTTGTGTGTGCACTGCTAGTATTTTCCCTTTCCTTTGTATAAGAGATGTTGCTTATGGACTATGAAGCTGGCTTGCTTAACATTTGTGTCCCGTTTTCTGGAAAATTTTAGGATACCACTATTGCTAGCCAGCTACTTCTTGTATTCTTGAGACTGCCATTGTAGAAATTGTGAAAGACAAAATAAGCGAAATGCCATCTGCTTGATATACATAAGCCTGAATTAGCTTCAAAACCTTGCCATACACCTTTGGCCAACCCCAGTTTGCACCCCCATGTCATGTGTGAATGGCCCTCACATTACTTTTTCCCTTTGTTTTTTTGGCACAGCTTTCTGTATCTCCTGCTCCAAAACAGAGCCATCTCTTTTCCTATAACCTTTTCTTGAAGAAGACCCCATCTGGTGGAAATATGCAATATATCACAGTTCCACAGAAGAAGAGGATTTTTACTACACGAAGCCTAAAGATGAAAATGTTCAGCAGCAATGTTTGCTAATAACCAACATATTTCTGTTGTTTTGATCAATTTTTTTAAAAAAAGCTTATATTGTATTATTAATTTAAAATGAAGAGCTTTGGGAGGAAGAAAATAAAACCTTAAGCTGTGTATTTAATTTCAGTCTACCATCAGGGATGTGAGTAAATGAATTGGGTTGGTCCATTCCAACTTTACAATTCTATGATTTTATGTCCCTTTGCCAGGAACTGCAGGCAAATCATATTACATTTTATGGTAAACTAGCTAGAATTGAGCTGTTATAAACAAAGGATGGGTTGTGCTCTGCTAAATCAATCCTGCCATTATCTTTTAAGCATTAATGGCATTTGTCAAACTTTTTTAACTATGCCCCCAAATTAAAATGTGTGTTGTTTGTGTGCCTTTTAACCTTTGTTTCTCCAGCTCACTATTTCTGTGGTTAACTCAAGACTGTACAGGTTGTCCTAACTTCTCTCTTATTTATCCCTACTTGCAGTCCTGTGCCTCCACTAGTATAACTGGTTTATGAATTGCCTTTTGGGGGAGATGGGCAAACTTGAGTATCAGCCACACCTCTATATTGCTTGCTTTGCATCTGAACCATCCTGTTGTGCAACTCATCAGAAGACTGTTGAACAACTGTCCTTCCCTCTTGACCCTTCTCCTTTAGCATTAGAGATAAACACGTCCTTGAACGTCTATGCCAAGATAGGATACTTTTGCATGATACGAATGAACCAAAATGGTTGAGTCCTGAATATATTTGTTGGATAGGCCACTAATAATAGCATTGCACCAATAACCTTTAAGGGCCTTTCAACGCCTTAAATGTTATGGCCTCTCCCAAGAAAGGCTTGGTCTTGTATTCTGGCCTCTGCTAGAATTCTGCAATGTATCTTAAAAGGAGCATACACTAAAGCAGTGACTTTCAGGCTTTGATTAGTCACTCCCAACACAGTCTGGTTGGGAGTGTTTCAGAGACTGCACTCACTCCATGTGAGTTGCATAGTTGCCCTTTTTTGAGCTGAACAACTTAGAGCATATTTGGTGTGGAATTCAATTATTACACAGGTGGAACTTCCATCACCTTCCTATACTCCCACCTGTATTCCCTATACACCCCCAAAATTTGCTCTGGGTGGGGGCACCTCTCCAGAGCAGATGTTAAGGAGAAGATAGATATGGGGCCCTGCTATGGGAGCGGAAATCGTTTTGTGTGCACATCAACAGCATGATTGCATACAACCCTCAAAGTCTCCTTCACTTGCACATTGCAGAAGTAGTATGGCTTTAACGTCAAAGGGAAAAGTTTGTCTTCTGGTTTGGTATACACTGATACCTTGGGTTAAGAACTTAATTTGTTCCGGAGGTCCACTCTTAACCTGAAACTGTTCTTAACCTGAGGTACCACTTTAGCTAATGGGGCCACCACGCTGCCAGCGCACGATTTGCGTTCTCATCCTGAGGTAAAGTTCTCAACCTGAGGTAACCTGAAGAGTCTGTAACCCGAGGTACCACTGTACCTCTCTGAGAAACCCCCAATGGTTTGAACAGTGCTGCACTAGGGCAAAGGAGTCCAGGAACTAGGAAGTACTTCTCAAACTTCAAGAAACAGCCCTCTTTTAACCTAAATTAGATATTTTATGCCCCCACCTTGATATTACTTGTAACATTCCCCTCACTTAGCTACGCTGTGTCACTCTATGCTTTATAATTTACATCCTAGCAGCATCAGTCCCACATTAGGTCAAGAGTAACTTCTTCCAGCACTGCCACTTTGGGAAGCATTGCACTTGAGAGTCTGTCTCTGACTAAAAGGCAGGGTGGGGAGCAGAGAGCGAGAGCAATTGCTCACCTTGCTTCTGTCCCATTCAATTATGATACACTTTTAACATTCTGTCACGGAAAGAGAAAGTTTGCTTCCTTCTATTTTATACTGAGTGTATTTTAAATTCTGAAACTGTTTTACAACCATGAAATGTTAGAAGGCCTTATTGTCATATCCACTGACGTTAATTATGGGTGCTGGTCCTGAATTTTCTCTTGAAGGGTCAGGGCAAGTGATGACGGGTAAGGCTCTATCCCAGAACTGCAGTCAATGCCGGTATGAACATAGCATAATCTACATGTAAGTGTAGCTTATAGAACATTTTATGGGTTGTGTTCTCAGTTCTGGAATAAAACTCAGTGGGCACTATTGTCAGTTTAGGAGATACTTTTTTGTGTATGTGTCCTTATTACTTTAATAGCAATAGGTCAAATTCAGTGTCCAGTTGCCTTTGTTTAAAGCTGCTTAACAATGAGTGGAGCAGAACATGTGCACCCAGTTAGCATGGCATGAGGGCCCGTAACATGACAAAGCTCAAAGTTGGAAAAATTACGCCTCTTACAGGCCAGTTGATAAAAGAACAAATCTGCACTGATACGTTTTGTAACTCTGCCTTTAATAAACTATTCACAATATAGAGGTTTTGCTGTTAAATGTTTTCTTCTAACGCTGCCCTACAAGCTATTCACTCAGATGTTTGGGTGGAATTTAAAGTACTTCAGAAACTGCCTTATACCAGGTTAGACATACCTAACTAGCTTTCCCTGTCTATACAAGATTGTTAGCGGCTCTCAAGAGACCACAGAGCCTTTCCCATCACCTGCTATGTGAACCTGGAACTGACTGACCTGCGACTCTATTATGCAATAAACGGCCCCATTCCAATTGTCTTTGTTGAGTAGGCGTTTATGACCCAGTAGACTCCCTCAGATTCTAGGAGTTAGGAGTTGGTCCTACAGCAGTTGGGAGGGAAGTATCCTGATGAGGCCAGCTGCATGGGATTGAAGCCTCATCCAGGCATAGACATTTATCACAAATACAACACTTTCCCCCTAAGCCAGACCTCTTACCCACATGGTTTTACACCACCCTTGAGTTGTTTTGCCTGGCTGGGATGTATCCTTGAACTCTGACAATGCTTCTTCCTTGCCTGGATAGAGAATAGGGAGGGAAGTGTCAGTGTGAAAGAACCAGCCTAATGTAAAAAAAAAGGGGGGGGGGGCGTAAAATGCACATTTACAGCTCTGCATACTTTTGCCTTTAGCCATGGCCATTAGTGGGCTTACAAATACCTCTTTCCCTTCCCTCCCCCAATATACAGGGTCACTTTGAGAAAGCATTGGAGGGTTTCTGCCCATGCTACAGGGTCCCATCCTGTCCACATAAGGAATTGTATTTGTATACCACCCATTACCTTAGTCCATCAGTTAAAATATTTTATAAGAAGCTGCTGGGTGAGGCTATCAAAGTGTTTGTAGTAACATGGCAGCATGAGGCTGTTCAGACCAGTGCCTGGTTTTGCAAAGTGGGCTGGATGTAAGCTAGTAAGCTGAAGCATCTGACAACATGGAGGTGGTTCTCATGTCCAGCAATTGGGTGTACAAGATGGGTTGCACTCCCCTTGAAAGACTATAAATTTAGCTTGGTGACGAGGTCTTGGAATGAGCATTGTCACTGGAAGCACAGCTTCAGACAAATTACCTGGTGAACTGCAGCTCTCCCTGTGTCTTGAGATCACCCATAAAAGTACAGCTGGCACCATTGCTACCATCAGTAGAACACCTGCTCATAAATATTTGCTAATGTATTTTAAAGTCAGTTATCATTTAGTCTGCTTTTTTCTTTTTAGTTGTATCAGTCTTTCATCAATTTACGACACACATATACACATCTTTCTTCTATATTTCCCTGATATTTCATAGATGAAGGGGCAGTTTAAAAATACTGAAAATGAATGATTGTACATCAAAGACAAATAAGAATTACCTTAAGCCTGGACCGCAATCAGGTTTTCAGGCAAGCTTCTGCACATCTTTTCCTCCCTTGCAATTCTTTCCTGTTCATTGCTTATTCTGTACCTTTCCTCCAACCACCTCACTTCTGGGCTCAGAGTTTCCCTGCCTCCTTTACTCAGCCACACAAAAATACTCTGTTTTAAGGGCCAATGTGAGGTTTTAATCCCAGCCAGACAACTAACCCGTGTCTCAAAGAACTATAAACATCCTGACGGGTTGTGAGCCAAGCATATGGAATGTTCATAAACATTCCATGCCAACACAGCAACTTGGCCCTCTGGGACCCACAGAGAACCAGCAGAGTCAATACTTATCTACCCACCTGGCATTTCTGTGCTCCAAACTGCTGCCCAGCTAACTGCTTTCTCTGTGAAGTTTGTGATGTGTTTAACGCACCTCTAAAACCTTCTCTGGAAAAGTGGCTGGAGGTAACTGGAGCAGATAAAAGGTAGCGGTCCTCTCCTCAGTGCCATGTTTCTTTACGAAACAGCGGTTTCTTCACACATCTGTAACATGTAGTTAGACCCACAAAATGTGCTGCTCACAGTGCAAGTCAGTATCTCTTGGTTAGGAATGGGACCTCTCATGCCCAAGTCAGGTTATTTGCCCTACCGGCATTATGTATCAGTAGAAAACTAAGGGCAAACAGGAATGCAGTTGTAAGTACACACAAATATTCAAATTAACCAAGAATTACTTCCGTAGATGAGAACTTAGAATGAAATATTTATTATCACAGAAATTTTAAAAAATATTCTTTTAACCACAATTCTGCTTCATCACAGTGCAGAAGGCCCTTACCATTTTCAAGATTCATATTTATACATATAAAGAAGCATTTCTGCACAATCTGTGTACATTCTTTATACCCAAATCCCTTTACATCAAGGATGGACAGCATTTTGTCGAAGGTTCTGCTGCTGTGGTATAGATCTATTTGCATGGGTTGTGCATGTAAACACACTTTGCTTGCCAAGCTGTGCACTAGGGCAACAAAACAGGATTCATTCTGCATTAGTTGCAGGATCTGGTTCCATTATTAGTAGAGTCAGGACTAAATAAATAGCCCAATATTTGGAACCCAAGATAGAGTATTTAAATTATTTTCAGATTAAACAAGGTTCTGTTTCCATTATTAAAAAATCTGAAGCTTGATGGATTCCTCATGAACAATAAAATGAAAGTTAAAATAAATAGTTAGAAAACAAGGTTGACAATAGCAATATTACTGATAGTGACACATTTGGATAATTTTCTCCACATCACCTGTGGAACTACCTCATGCATTTATCCTAGGGACATACAGTGATGCTGGTCGTTCCATAACTAACCACGTTCTTGCCCCAGTCTGGAGCCTTTCATCCCCAAAATGCATCACTGTTGAGCCAGTATGCTCTCAGAACAAACCTTCCTCCATTGTCGTATCAATACTGGGGTTAGGAGAACATCAATGGGAGTTGGGTGGGAAGGGGAGAAGCAATGATTCCAGCAAGTCAAGTGTGGTTAGAACAACAGGGCAAGGAACTGATGTTGGCTGGTGCTGCTTTGGCCTGCTTTTCCCTGTGGTGCTTGGGCACCTCCTACTGGAACCAAGTGGCAGCTCAGCTCCAACCAGTGCTAGAGGGCTGCCAGCCTCCGTTTCCCAAAAATGTAATAGGAATTACTTATTACATTTGAGAGCTATGGGGGGGGGGCGTGTCTTCCAATTCTAATACAATCTGCTCTGCCTTTAGAAATGTGTCTGGAAGCTACAGTGGTGCCTCGCAAGACGAAAAGAATCCGTTCTGTGATTATCTTCGTCTAGCGGTTTTTTCGTCTTGCGAAGCAAGTCCATTGACGGATTAGCGGATTAGCACTATTAGCGGCTTATCTGCTGATCGGATCAGCTGATAAGCGGCTTAGAAAAAGGGGGGGGAGGAAAAAAAACCAGCAGGAACTCGCAAGACATTGTCGTCTTGCGAAACAAGCCCATAGGAAATTCGTTTTGCGAAGCACCTCCAAAACGGAAAACTTTCGTCTAGCGAGTTTTCCGTCTTGCGAGGCATTCGTCTTGTGGGGCACCACTGTATGACAAACAGGATGGCCGGTTTTGGCTTTTGATACTTTGACGCCATCTGTTCTTAGATAGGTATGATGAATGGGTGGAGTGGGCAGAAACTGAGGTGGGTACAGATATCTGATGAATTTCCATGATCAATCAACAACACTACTGCAGGAAAGGCCTGCTCAGTGGCACCAAAGAAAAGCTGGAAGAGGCTTTAGTCCTGGTGGGCATTGCTGGGGTGCATGCGTCCTGACACATTCATGCATACTGGATGCTGATGGCAGGCCTGTTACAATATGACAAAATATGCTTCTGCAATTTGTAGGGATCACTGATGTGCAAATTCCTAAACTTCTGATAGGGTGATCCTAAGATCTGCACAGTGCAGACTATTAGCATTTTTCATGCAAAAAGAAAAAGAAAAGAAGTAAAAACCACCATGAAAGGCATACAATCTATGATTAGCATTTTGAACAAAGCAACACCCCTCCTCCCACAATAAGGAATCTTGCTAGGCCACAGCTGTGCTCTTAGACATATCCCAACCCACTCCTACAGGACAAAGTTGCCAGGAGATAAGAGTGCACACAGTACACTTCAGACACCTCTAGTATCTTGAATTGGTGCCTGCCATTTGGATTTGATGCACTTCTTTAAGAATACAAGGTGTGCAAAAATGTTCTGCTTAAGTGATCTATATTGCACATAAAATCTAGAAATCGTGTTGCAGAGATACAATATTCTCCAAAGAGTTAAAATAGTTCTACCTGTACAGTAAATACTAAATTTTATAAAACCCATATTACTCCCAAATTGAAGCACATAATACTGACAAAGTTTAAAATCGGATAATCTACATATAAATTACATTTGTAAATGCGTATAATTAAATACCATAAAATTTCCGAAGCCAGCCATGACGCTGAGAAGTTTCTTGTTTATACCGCCACAAACACCATCCAAGAAAACAAAAAATCTGCAGTTTTAGACAAAGCACTGGAAAGAGTTACAGCATTGCTGCTTAGAGAGGTAGTGCCAGCTCCGTCCAACCAGATCAGTGCTTTGCCGTAACTCTTTTGTTATCTCTAAACTATGATGGAGCAATGTAGTAAAATGTAAAAAGACTATAAAATTTTACAAAAATAAATAGTTTCAAATGCTTTACAAAATGCAAGGCATTTTGCTGCCAAGCATCTTGAAGCTCCTTCAACAAAAGGGAAGAGGCCTGTAGTCCTTTAAATACTTTAAAAATATATTTGTATTTACTGAGGTTGCAAATCCAAGTATGCAACTCCAGTGAATGTCAACAAAGCGTCTCATTTTATATTAAAAATAGAATCATTAGGCTTTAGAAGATGTTTTCCCCTTATGGAAATTACTGTTATGCAAATTTTTCGGACAGATTAAAAATTGCACATTTAAAAAAGTGAGATTTGTGGGACTAGGGAAAGGTGCAAGAGACATATTCCTTGCATTTACCCTAGGATAAAAAAATTGCACAATTGGTTTAATAAATACTCCATTTTATATAACAGCTTGCCACTTTTTTTGGTTTATATATAAGTTTTGGAGAGGTTTTGAGAACCACTTAAGGACAATGTCTAACTACCATTCCAACATAACACTTTGAAGTTCAATCCCTCTCTCTGTGTGGCTTTTTCTTCAAACCAGCATAGGGTGGTAGCACAGGAAAAAGTATCTTTGGATTTTAAAAAAGTATCAAGACCCTACAAGAATCTCCATGATATGGTCCAAATCACTGAGATCACTTCTACATATTGGGATGTTGCTTGCTGAGGAGGAATTGCAAGAAGAGAAGGTTTTCAATATCTCTTCTGTGGGTGCCACGGGCGATGCTCTTGGAGGAGTTAGTGAGGGGCAGTCAAAGTCTGAATCGTACATCGAAGTGTCAATATCTTCAAAAATGTCATCGATAGCCAAGTCTTTCAAGTAGCTAGTTGAGCTTGAAATTTCGAAGGAACCAAATGCACATTCCACTCCCTTCAAGTCTTGTCTGTCATCTTCCAACCGAAAGCCTGAAGTTTCAGAAGTCTTAAACTGATCATCTCCAGATCCAGCCAGGTACGAAGGTGGGCTCACGTCCTCCATGAAGTCCAAGTCTTTCAGAATAGATGAAATGGCAGATGACATGTCATTATCTGAAACCACCAGCAAGTTGTTTTCAATTGGGCCTTCCACAGGCCGTGGCTCATGACCGCTGGACTCCTGCTGATGAACACCTGGGAAAATGTGTGATGGCATTCCAAACAAATCCAAGCCCAGGTAACTGGAAGGGCTGGTGCTGAAGCCACTGCACATATGAATGAACTGCTGGCTGTTTTCTTGCCTCATCTCCTCCTGGATTTGCCTGACTGTGTTGGCGATAAGGACAGAGCGGTGCAGGTTTGGCTCTGCCAACATCTTGTAGGTCTGTAGTTTGGTGAGGCACACATTGAGCACCAGCTGCCTCTTGAGTGGATATGGCAGGTTTCGGCTGGAATCGAAGGCACTTGACACACCTGCCATGTTCTCTTCATAATCACTCAGCTTGCGTTTCAGACCTCTTCCCAACATGAACCTGAAACAGAGCATAAACCAATGATAAAACTGCAGAGCGGTATAACACAGTCAAGTATACGGCTGTAACAACACTCCTAGGTTTTCTGTGTTATATATCCTTTTTTACCATGAAAGTCCAGGTGTTATAGTAGAGTTTCCAGATGTAAGTCAGACTTGTGTTCAACAAGGGTGCTGTGGCAGATCTCTTCATAGCAGTGATGGCCAAACTTGGCCCTCCAGCTGTTTTAGGACTACAACTCCCATCATCCCTAGCTAACAGGACCAGTGGTCAGGGATGATGGGAGTTGTAGTCCCAAAACAGCTGGAGGGCCAAGTTTGGCCATCACTGCCTTCATAGAGCTAACAGATTGCTGTATTTGGAGGTGGAAAGGAATCTGCTCTAAACTGGCCAACGACTGGACAGGAGGCAGAAATGCAAGGATAGCAAGAGCTTGCCACAAGCATGAAGAAAAGCTGCTGACCTCAACTTCCCAAGAATCCCAGCTTTAATTTTGTAAACACAAGTTTTCTAGCCCTTACAGTTGCCGATATATGCTTGGAAGCATGTGGGCAATGTCTAGTGCAATTCTAGAAGCCCAAGTTAATGATCTGGATATCAGAGTGAGGGGCTTCAGTGGCCATGTTGCTCCTTAGTCCTCCCCCAAACCAGCAGAGTAAACACTAAATTAGGTAAATAAGAAAAACACTCATTTGCTTAATCTTCATGATTGTAACAGGTCAGAGAATTTCGATTTCCTTAATTTAGCATAATGTTGAGTTTTCAGTGGCAACATTCAGAGACTAAAGATTCTTTCTCAATACCCCCCCGCCCCCAATCACGCAAAAAATGGTTTAAACATTGAGATTTCAGTATTCGCTTTAGGCTGCTTGATCTAAAAGCTGGTTTGAGCGCTGAAGGAAAGCTGGGTTCTCCCAATAATTTTTTTGATTTTGACCATGCTCTCTCCTCTTCCCTCCCAACTTGGAAGATAGACTTTTAGTCTTGGCAAACACAGAAAAAAGCTCTCAGAGAAGCTGTTGGAGACTTGCTACTCTGCTCCTGTTGCAAACTCAACAGCTTCCCCATGGCTATAAACAACGTAATGTATTTCAAAGCAGCAGTGCTTTTGCTCAAAATTCCAGACAATGAGGTGCTTGGGAGAGACTTTTTAAGCAGAACTCTTGGCTCGTAAGAAGAAAGTCCTTCAGAACGAGGAAAGCTGGGTGGGAGGGAGAGAGGAATGATCTTGCCAAATCTTCCCAAATGAAGTCAGGCAGGAAACAGCAGTTCTTACAGCAATCATAGATCAAAGTCCAGCAAGGGGTGTGCACACCAGCCATCCTTGCAACTAAATTCCTCAGTGTTTCTCCTTTGACAGCTGAACCCTTACATTGCCAAGTTTCAGTAGTAATGTGGAGATCTGGCACAAGAGCTTTTTAAAATGAAAATGAGAAAAAAATAGCATAGGCAAGCCTCTTTAAACAGTACTCTAATCAGGACCCCTTCCAATCTTGGAAGAATTGGGAGGTTGTGGGCATGTAGCTGGGTAAAGAGGGTATCTCAAAACCTAACACAGAATTTGTACTTCATAACGATAAAAACCTAAAGCATGATCCCTCAAACCAACTTCCTTAGGACACTCTCAGTTTAAGTGCCATACCAAAAGGGAGCAGCAATCAAGGTTTTTCTACATAGAAAACACTTTTGTGAAAGAAATCACATGCAGATCATTTTATGTCGTGATCACACACTGGCGTACTTGGATGTGGTTTTGAAGTACCTAAGGCAAATGGCAAATTTGAGAAAGGTAACTATGTTGCACCAAAACAACAAACTGTGTTGTGGTATGTTAAAGAAATATTTGTTGAGACTCCAGAACTTTAGTCCATAAAAGCTTACGCCACACTGCATCATATAGTCTTCAAAGCGCCACAAAAACATTGCTTTCTGCAGCTGAAGATAATGGTTTGAATCCAGAAATGTTTTGTATAAGCAGAAAGGCACTTCAATTAGGCAGCCCCACTAAATTCTCCTAATTTCCCCATCCTGCTACAGCCCCCTCAGGAGTGGCTTTTCAAGGGGTGAAGGGGCTGTAATGTGAGGGAGGCACCAGGAAACCTCCACTGCACTAGCCAAGTTGTTTCTCTACCACTAAATCAGGGGTCTGCAACCCGCAGCTCCGGAGCCGCATGTGGCTCTTTTACACCTTTGTCGCGGCTCCGGGGTGGATACTAGCGAGGGGAGGAGGCGCATTGTGCGCCCCAACACTCCCCACTGTGGCGGGCGCTGTACTGGCTGTGACGTCGCAAGGGGGCGGTGCGTGCATTAGTCACGCACCATCCTGACGTCACCTTCCCGCCCGCTGTCAGATCGCACATTAAGGTAAACAATATATGCAGTGTTATATTTGTTTTAAATGTCGCAATGGTTTTGCAGCTCCCAGGTTTTTTTTCTTCGGAAACGGGTCCAAGTGGCTCTTTTTGTCTTAAAGGTTGCAGACCCCTGCACTAAATCCATACCAATGTGGGTTTCACAACACTTACTATCCCAAACCATTTGCCTGTAGGTTTCTCACAGAGAAGCAGTTGGCCTTAGTGAGAGAGCACACTGAAGGATAAGTTTACTGTGGCATGAAGTTTCATGGATAATCTCATCAACTGGTATGAAATATCATTTGATGTGTCAATATGTAAATGAGGAATTGGCAATCTTATTAATGCATCCCCTTTTCTGGATAGTGCTTAAACCTGCTTTAGAAATAATAAGGTCTGAGTGGTGCTCAAGCCTCCCACAATTTGGGGCATGGACTCAAGAAAAAGGATCATGTCAGGCCCTTGTTTGGTACTGGAGAGAAGAGAGAATCCAGAAACACCAAAACAAGTTAACTGGGCATTTGCACTGCTGCAGATAGATACCGGTGAAATCTGGGCTTTGCAAATCTGCTTTTGGTAGATCCTTCAATTGCTTCAACACACACACAGAAAGGGTGTGTGTGTGTTGGGGATGCATAAATTTGAGATTGAAAGGCAGATTAAGGCTGGACGCAAGTATGTTGTAGACCCTGCACACGGCAGAGGGCCTCCCAACTTCCCTTTCGTCTCAGTACTGGGCTCAGCCAACAGCTGCTCAGCTGACAGTAGTGGTTGCCAGCTCCACATTGCAGTTCAGGCCAGGCAAATCTTCCAAACTAAAGACGACCATATGAAGATTTTCCTATGACTGAGTGAACCCCTTCTCCCTCCCTGAAATACATACAATATTATGTTCTGCTGCTCTCCTCTGTGCAGATCTGTGCCCTTCCCAACAAATGCAGAAATATGCAAAGG